>NC_058523.1:422995947-423637613 GCF_904849725.1 Hordeum vulgare subsp. vulgare | reverse complement strand
AGATATTCACTATCCTACTCAATACCACATATTCTCTACTCTGCTCCTATCTCAAAACAGGTCTACTTCCTCGGACTTCCGGCTCCCTCCGGACGTCTGAGGACTGGTCAAGGGTCGGACGACCGACAGGCTCCGGAAATCCGGAGCTCAGCACCAGAAGAAATTGAGCTCTATAACTCGGATTTCCGGCTCCCTCCGGACATCCGAGGGCCGGACGACCGACCAGCTTCGGAAATCCTGAGCCCTGCACCAGAAGAACGTGAGCTCTATAACTCGGATTTCCGGCTCCCTCCGGACGTCCGAGGGCCGGACGTCCGTCCCCTTTCGGAAATCCGGAACCTCCCACCAGAAGAAGTTGAGTCGAATAACTCGGATTTCCGGCCTTCTCCGGACGTCCGGTCGCTGTTCAATTCACAGTGTTTCCAGTCATATCTACAGCCCTCGGAGGACCGACCCCTGTCGGACATCCGACCCCTTGCGAACGTCCGGACCCTGTGTGACTTAAAAGTGTCCCCAACGACTGTTTTACACTCCCCACTATATATACCCCTCTCTCACTTCGTGAGAGGGTGTCCAACACAGCCATATCCTCATAAGAACACATTTCTACCTCACACACATTTGCTCACACCAAATCTTAGATCCCAAGAGCATATGTGAGCCCCTTTGAGAGTTGTTCCAATCAAAAGATAGATCGTCTCCCTCTCCTTCTCTCAACCCAAGCTATTTGAGATTTGAGCAAGTTTTGAGCATTCCCCGTGATCTTGTTACTCTTGGAGGTTGGAGACTCCTAGGCGGTAGGAGTTCTTCGGAGAGGAATCAATCCGTGTGATTACCCCCCGGAAAAGTTTGTGAGGGTTTGGAAGCCACCTCAAAGGCTTACCACTAGTGGTTGAGAAACACCTTCGTGGTGTTATCTCAAAGGGAGAATAGGGTGAGCCTTCGTGGTAACATCCACCTCTCTAACGGTGACTAGCTTCCCTCCAAGGAGTTGAACATCGGGATACATCTTCGTCTCAGTGACCTTGATTATCCTTAACCCTAACTCCTTACTTGTGGATTACTTGTGTTACTTGAGCATACATACATTGCATATTGTTTGTGCTCATTATATTGTGTTGGCTATTTCTTGTATAAGATTAATCATTCAAGCATACCTTCTATATCCACACGTTCATACTTGCAGCTTTTGATATATCGTGTGATATAGTGTGATCTAGTATCTTGTGTTGTTCACCTACTTGTCGTGTGATATAGCTTAAGTAAGTTTGTGTAACTTACTTGTGCTTGTTAGTAACTGTATTGTGTCCATCTTGGTAGATCGTGTTGTTGATACACGTTGCAGTGCCTAGTGCATTTAGGATTTGTGCTTGACAAGTACCCTCTTAGTTTATTTCTGCATTAGTTTCAAGCCAAATCCGAATAAGTTTTTAAATGGCCTATTCACCCGCCCTCTAGGCATCATCGAGGTCTTTTCAGCATGATAGAACCATCTACAACCCAGGAATCAGACCAGAACAGGAATGTGTCACCTATGTTTGGCACAACATAGGTGACAACCCTAAAGTTGTCCAATTTTTTGCATATGTCCTTCCACCAGAAAGAGCCACAGAGAGAAGTCCCTTGAGGGACAATATTGTGGTAGTAAGTATCCCAGATTAACTTCACCCATAGTACATCAGCTTTGTTAAGAAATTTATCTACATGCTTGAGTAGGAGAGATTCATTCTGGACAACCAAATTTAGAATGCCCAGACCCCCCTTCATTTCAGGCCTGCACACCAGGTTCCATGCAGCAAGAGAGAGGGTATGATCTTGACCATTTTTTCTCCACAAACATTGCCTCTGAATTATTTCCAACTGCTTAAGTATTCCAGGGGGATATCCAGACTGAAGAGGAAGAACAGTGGAACAGAGGACAGAGCAGAGTTGAGGAATTGAAGCCTTCCCCCTTGAGCTAGAAAAGAGGAGCTGGCAGAGAGCTTCCTCTCTATACTGTCCACCAAGGGCATGAGGTCAATGATTCTTGGTTTAGTTGTACCAACAGGTAGGCCAAGATAAGTGAAGGGGAGAGATTCAGTCTTACAACCTATTGCATCAGCGAGTAGTTGAAGATGATGTTGATCAATATTTACTGGTAGCAGAGCAGATTTGTGGTAATTGACCTGAAGACCTGTAGACTTTGAGAAGAGCAAAAGCATTGCTTTGAGCTCCAAAAGTTGTGATTTATCAGCAGGCATGATGATAAGAGTATCATCAGCATATTGGACAATTGGAAAATCCTTGTCATGACAAGGGATTGGGAGCTGCATCAAACCATCTTCTAGCAACTTGTTAACCAAGGTCTGGAGAAAATCTGCAGCTATTGCAAAGAGTAGAGGGGACAAAGGATCTCCCAGCTTGACCCCTCTTCTATACATGAATTTTTTACCAGGAACTCCATTAACCAGTATGGAGGAGGATCCAGTGTGAGCAATTGTTGAACCCAAAGAAGCCACTTGGCAGGAAAACCTTTATGATGCAGGATCTGAAGAATAAACTCATGTTCTATAGAGTCAAAAGCCTTTTCAAAATCTAGCTTTAGTATGACAATAGGCTTTTTAGACTGATGACATTGATGCAAGTATTCAAGTGTCCAACCCACACAGTCCTGAATGGTCCTAGACTTAATGAAGCCATATTGGTTCTTATGAATGCAGTTCATAATCTGTAGCTGGAGTTTATTAGCAATCATTTTGGACAGGAATTTAAGCCCCATACCAGTGAGAGAGATAGGCCTGAAGTCACCCACTTGCTCATGAGATCTCTTTTTTGGCACAAGGGTGATATAGGAGGAGTTCATGTTTTCCAGCTGGGCTGACCCAGCATGAAATGCAGCAGCAAGTTGGTAAAACTCAGGGGAGATGATGTGCCAATTTTTTTGGAAAAAAGAGTCCATTAAAACCATCAGGACCAGGTGCTTTGTCAATAGGCATTTCTTTGATAGTTCTGTCCATTTCCTCTTTGGAAAAAGGTTCAGTCAGGATTGATAGCCCATCCACTTTTTGGATGAGAGCTTGGAGATCAAAAACCAAATTGATGCCATGTGAGGTGTCCATCGTATCTTTGAAGGAAGACCAGAAGCAAGCAGCAATCTGTTCATTTTCAGTGATGACTGAACCATCAGGCAATGAGAGAGATGAGATGGAGTTTTTCCTGTATCTCTCAGTGGCCATGGCATGGTTTTTTTTGTGTTCTCCTCCCCCCTAATATATCTGATTGTGGCTCTCTTTTTCCAGTATAGAAATTGCAAATGTAACAAGTGCTCCAGGTGAAATTTGACAATTATCCTGAAGTTTTCTTCTGGTCTGTATAGTGGCCTGAGCTCCTCAAGATCATCAAGACAGAGTATCACATTATTGCATTTGTCAATAGTAGCTTTGAGTTTGTACATGCTGGTTTGCCATTTCCTTAGAGCATGTCTAAGATGCTTGAACTTGTCCATGATGCCCCTTTCTGGAAGGAATATTCCATGAGTTTGCAACACATTCCAGGAAACCCTCCATTTCAACCCAATAGTTTTCAAACCTAAAAAGGTTACTTTTGGGAATGGTTGTATTAACTGAGACTACACATGGAACATGGTCAGAAGCAGACTTAGCCAGAGGAGTCACTTGGGTCAATGGATATGAAGATATCCAATTAGCAGAAGTGAAGAACCAATCAAGCTGTTCAAGAAGTGGAGAGTCTTGCATGTTGGACCAGGTAAAAGATCTTCCTTTGACATGCAGTTCCAAGAGTCCAAGGTGCCCAATAATCTCATTGGAGATGAACATATCATTGACATCAGCACCTGGGAGGTTTCTGTTGGTAGGAGCACGAAGGAAATTAAAGTCCCCAACCAGCAACCAGTTAGCCATTACTGGTATTTGGAGGTGATATAACCAGCTAACAAATTGGTCCCTTGGCTCACCCTGACAAGGGCCATAAACATTGACAAGACTCCAGGATTCAGAAGTGTGGTTAGAGGTGAAGGACACAATCACCCCAAATGGATGCACTGTTACCAGAGTACCAGACAGCATTGAGGAATTTCATAGAGTAATCAAGCCACCCGAAGCACCCCTCGAGGGGGTATAAGCAAACTGATCAAATCGTTTGGGACAAAATTTTCTGCCAGACCGGAAGTCGATATTTTGCATTTTAGTTTCTTGCAGACATACAACTGTTGCAAGGCTCTCATCAATTTTGTTGCGCACCGCTCGTTGCCGTGAGTCTGAATTCAAGCCGCACACATACCAGCAGAGGACACGCCAACTTCTAGTAGAACGATTATCCATGGACAAGTAATATAGTAGCAAAAGTAGAGTTACATAATAACTCCCGCAGCCAAGCTTCAGTGAAGTACCACACCAAGCAAAAGAGCCCATAACATGTCTCCGAAAAACAGGAAAATAGGTACATTAACGTAGCAGAAGGATTTATGGCACCGTTGGCGGGGAGGAAGATCAAGTCAAGAACTCATCCAAGTAGGTGTCACAAACTCATCTCTTGCATTTACTTTGTTTGTCAGTTGCCTCTCGTTTTCCTCTCCCCCACTTCACCAATTTTCCTTTTTCGTTTGCCTTTTTTCGTTTGCCTTTTTTGTTCGCCCTTTTCTCTCGCTTGCTTTATGTTCCCTTGTGTGCCATGTGCCTTCAATATGCTTGCATCTTCGCTTGCTGAAAATCTAGTGATATGGATCCTCATCCACTTGGTAATCTCTTTAAGAGATCCAATTAGGTTGATCCAATTGCTAGTGAGTTGAGCGCACTTGACTACCTTTATGGAGTTTTGCTTGAGATGTGTGAATCTGAAAATTGTGAGGAAGAAATTTATGAAGTGATTCATGAGGGTTCCTTGGATGAAAATCATGATTGCAATGGTTTCACTATAAATTCTATTAGTGATAATCATGCTAAAAATATGCAAAACCCTAAACTTGGGGATGCTAGTTTTGCTATGACCACTACTTATTGCAATAATCATGATTGGGGTGATGATCTTTCTTATGATCTTGAGAATTTGTTTAAGCCTCATGATGATTATGACTTCCGCAATAATATTGAAAGTGGTTTTGGAGAATTCATGACTTCAATTGATGATAATCCCACTATTTTTGAAGAGCGTCAACTTTGCATGCATGTGGATCATGAAAAGAATATCCTATGTGATAGTTACATTGTTGAATTCGAATATGATATCCCATGTAATTATTATGAGAGAGGAAAATATGATGGTAGAAACATTCATATCACTAAGTCACCTCTCGTTATGTTGAGATTGCTCTTGTCTCTTTCTTCTTCCTTGCATATGGTAACTATTTGTTGTCTTGCCAATTTGTTTTCCTATAAAATGCCTATGCATAGGAAGTATGTTAGACTTAGATGTGATTTTCACATGCTTTATGATGCTCTCGTTGTGCTTCAATTCTTGTCTATTATGTGAGCATCATTGAATTATCAATGCCTAGCTAAGGGCGTTAAACAATAGCGCTTATTGGGAGGCAACCCTATGAATTTATCTTTTTCTTTCTGTTTTGTTGCATCCACACCATCATAATTCTGTTGTGATTGTGTTTTTTTGTGTTTCTTTTTGTGTTTGATCCAAGCAAAACCTTTATGACTAGTCTTGGTAATGGTTGTTTGATCCTGCTCGAAAAAGACATAAACTTTTCGCTCACGAGATGATTTTTAATTTTTATTCAGAAAGAGCTTTTGAGTTGATTATTTTTGCTGATGGTTGAAATGCCTTTTGCCCAGGCATTCACAATTTGTCAGATGTTTTGAGGTACCAGAAGTATACGAAGTATACAGATTGCTACACACTGGTCTGTTTTTGACAGATTCTGTTTTTGTTGAGTTGGTTGCTTGTTTTGATGAAACTATGGTTAGTATCGGGGGGTACTAGCCATGGAAAAGTGAGGATACAGTATCCCAACACCAATATAGATGGAACTAAAGTTTGCTACAGTACCAAAAGAAGTGGTAGTTTGTTTTCTTGTGCTAATGTTATCACGAGTTTCTGTTTAAGTTTTGTGTTGTGAAGTTTTCAAGTTTTGGGTGATGTTCTCATGGACGATGAGATAAGGAGTGGAAAGAGCTCAAGCTTGGGGATGCCCAAGGCATCCCAATCCAAATTCAAGGACACCAAAAAAGCCTAGGCTTGGGGATACCCCGGGAAGGCATCCCCTCTTTCGTCTTCAATCCATCGGTAACATTACTTGGAGCTATATTTTTATTCACCACATGATGTGTATTTTGCTTGGAGCGTCTTGTATCTTAGGAGTCTTTTGTTTTTGTTGCGTCACAATCATCCTTTCTGCACACCTTTTTGTGAGAGAGAGACATGCAATCATCGTGATTTTGCTAGAATGCTTATAGTGCTTCACTTATATCTTTTGAGCTATATACTTTTGCTCTATGTGCTTCACTTATATCTTTTAGAGCACGGCGGTGCGTGATTTGGTAGTTGGCTTATGCTATGAAAGTAGTCCCGAATGTGATAGGTAGCCAAAGAGGATGCAAAAACCTCCATCTTCATGTGCATTGAGTAGAAAGAGAAGTCTTGATTCCTCTCAATTAGTTTTTGAGACGTGGATTTGGTAATATTAAGAGCTATGTTAGTAGGGTGTTGTGAATCTAGAAATACTTGTGTTGAAGTTAGTGATTCCCGTAGCATGCACGTTTGGTGAACCGCTATGTTAGGAAGTCGGAGCATAATTGATCTATTGAATGTCATCCTTTGTGTTAAGGTCGGGATCGCGCGATGATTAACACCTACCAACCCTTCCCATCGGAGTATGCGTTTAGCACTTTGTTTCGATTACTAATAAAAACTTTCGCAACAAGTATGTGAGTTCTTCATGACTAATCTGAGTCCATGGTATAGATGTACTTTCACCTTCCATCATTTCTAGCCTCTTTAGTGCCGCGCAATTCTCGCCGGTGCACAAACCCACCATATACCTTCCTCAAAACAGCCACCATACCTACCTACTATGGCATTTTCGTAGCCATTCCGAGATATATTGCCACGCAACTCCCACCTTTCTGTCTCATGACTTGTGCCTTCACTCCCATATTGCCATTGCATGATCGTAAGATAGCTAGCGTGATGTTTCAACGTCATACGCCATGCTAGATCGTTGCACATCCCGGTACACTTTCGGAGGCATTTCCTATAGAGTCATCATCATTTTGAGCTTTGAGCTATGAGTAAATAAAAGTGTGATGATCATCATTATTAGAGCATTTTCCCATGTGAGGAAAAAAAGAGGCCAAAGAGCCCAAAAAGAAAAAAAAAGAGGCCTAAGAGCCCAAATGAAAAAAGAAAAGATAGAAAAAGAGAGAAGGGACAATGCCACTATCTTTTTCCACACTTGTGCTTCATAATAGCACCATGTTCTTCATGATTGAAAGCTTCTTGCTTTGTCACTATCATATTATAGTGGGAATCTTCAGTATATAACTTGGCTTGTATATTCCAATGATGGGCTTCCTCAAAATTGCCCAAGGTCTTCGTGAGCAAGCAAGTTGTATGCACACCCACTAGTTCTCTTTTTGAGCTTTCACATACCTATAGCTCTAGTGCATCTCTTGTATGGCAATCCCTACTCATTCACATTGATATCTATTAATGGGCATCTCCATAGCCCTTTGATACGCCGAGTCAATGTGACCATCTCCTGCTTTTTTTGTCTCACAACCACCACCACACTCTATTCCACCTATAGTGCTATATCCATGGCTCACGCTCATGTATTGCGTGATAGTTATGAAAGGTTTGAGAAAGTAAGAGTGCGAAAACAATTACTTGGCCAATATCGGGGTTGTGCATGATTTACATTAGTTGTGTGAGGATGATTGAGCTTAGCCAGACTATATGATTTTGTAGGGATAACGTTCCTTGGCCTTGTTATTTTGAAAGTTCATGATTACCTTGCTAGTTTGCTTGAAGTATTATTGTTTTCATGTCAATAGCAAACAATTGTTTCGAATCTTACGGATCTGAACATTCATGTCACGTGAAAGAAGTTGCAAAGGACAACTAGGCTAGGTAGCATTCCACATCAAAAATTCATTCTTTATCACTTCCCTACTCGAGGACGAGCAGGAGTTAAGCTTGGGGATGCTTGATACGTCTCCAACATATCTATAATTTTTGATGGTTTCATGCTATTATCTTGTCAAACTTTGGATGTTTTGCATACCTTTTATATATTTTTTGGGACTAACCTATTAACTCAGTGCCAAGTGCCAGTTCCTGTTTTTTCCATGTTTTTCACCCCTTTCAGAGGAGATTTTGAAACGTAGTCCAAACGGAAAAAAATCACCGAAAAGAATTTTTCCGTAATGGAATAAGATTAGGAGACTTGAGAGCCAAGGGAGGGGGCCCCAGTGGCCCCACAAGCCACCACCCCACGGCCAGGGGGGAGGCCACGGCCCACAGGCTTGTGGGCCCCTGGACATCCTTTGCCCTAGGGATTGCGCCTATATATTCCCTAAAAGTTCCAAAAAAATCAGGAGATGGTCGAAAGTACTTTTTCGCCGCCGCAAGCTTCTGTCTCCGCAAGATCCCATCTCGGGCACGTTCTGGTGCCCTGCCGGAGGGGGGATTCGGATACGGAAGGCTTCTTCATCAACACCATGACCTCTCCGATGATGCGTGAATAGTTCACCATAGTCCTACGGGTCCATAGCTAGTAACTAGATGTCTTCTTCTCTCTCTTGGATCTTCAATACAAAGTTCTCCATGATCTTCATGGAGATCTATCCGATGTAATATTCTTTTGCGGTGTGTTTGTCGAGATCTGATGAATTGTGGATTTATGATCAGATTATCTATGAATCTTATTTGAGTTTGTTCTGATCTCTCTTATGCATGAATTCATATCCTTGTAATTCTCTTCGAGTTGTGGGTTTTGTTTGGCCAACTAGATCTATGATTCTTGCGATGGGAGAAGTGCTTGGTTTTGGGTTCATACCGTGCGGTGACCTCACCCAGTGACATAAGGGGTAGCGAGGCACGCATCGTGTTGTTGCCATCATGGTTAAAAAGATGGGGTTTTCATCATTGGTTTGAGATTATCCCTCTACATCATGTCATCTTGCTTAAGGTGTTACTCTATTCGTCATGAACTCAATACACTAGATGCATGCTGGATAGCGATCGATGTGTGGAGTAATAGTAGTAGATGCAGAAAGTATCGGTCTACTTGTCTCGGACGTAATGCCTATATGTATGATCATTGCCTTAGATATCGTCATGACTTTGCGCGGTTCTATCAATTGCTCGACAGTAATTTGGTTACCCACGGTGATATTTGCTATTTCGAGAGAAGCCTCTAGTGAACACTATGGCCCCCGGGTCTACTCCACACCATATTTTCAGCCTTACCCTTATTACTTTGTTGCACTTTCCGCCTTCAGATCTCACTTTGCAAACAATCTTGAAGGGATTGACAACCCCTTTGAAGCGTTGGGTGCAAGCTCGTTTGTGTTTGAGTAGGTACTCTGGACTTGACGAGACCCTCCTACTGGATCGATACCTTGGTTCTCAAACTGAGGGAAATACTTACTGCTCCTGTGCTGCATCACCCTTTCCTCTTCAAGGGAAAAACCAACGCAAGCTCAAGAGACGACAAAATGATCTCTGACACCACTGCCGGGGAATGACTTTTGTTGACGTAGCACGTGCCATTACAGGGGTGAGGATACTTGGCTTGCTCGCCGGAGTAAACCTCCCTCAAACCCTGGTACATCTATAGTCTGGGATAGTAATGGAAAGCCATGGCTCAACAAGAATAAGCTACAACAATGGTGAGGCCGATGACACGGTGGTCAATGACGGATTCAACAACTCTAGGCGTGGACCCAAGAAGAACCCATTCAATGGAAATCGGGTTGCTCCATCCGCGTTGGACAAAATACACGAGAGGCCCTGTCAGATACATGGCACTCAAAACAAGCCTGTTCTCACACCAGTCGTAACTGTTGGGTAATCAAGGCGGCGAGCAAGAGCATTGCCAAAGACCAGGCCAAGAGCCCCCGTAGAAAGGACAACAAAGAACCTCGTCGCCCAAACAACGGGAGCCAAAAGCAGTTTCACCCTGAAGTAAAAAATGGTGAAGATGATCTACATCACCCACTTGTCCAAAAAGAAGATGAAGCATGCGCTTCAGGACGTATACGCTATAGAGCCAGTAGCCCCAAAGTACAATCCATGGTCGGCATGCCCGATCACCTATGATCGCACAAACCACCCTACCAGTCTTTGGCATGGGGGGCAGCGGCTTTGGTAGTCGATGCCATCATTGATGGGTACCATCTCACATGAGTCCTCATGGATGGAGGCAGTAGACTTAATATCATCTACAAGGATATAGTGCGGAAAATGGGCATTGATCCATCAGGAACCAAACCCGGCAAAACCACATTCAAAGGAGTAATTCATGGGGCCGAGGCTTGCTGCTCGGGCATGATAACCCTAGATATAGTGTTCGGCTCACTCGACAACTTCCACATCAAAGATTTGATCTTCGACATTGTCCCTTTCTACAGCGGATATCACGCACCCCTCGGTCATACAGTGTTCACTCGCTTCAGTGCCATCCCCCATTATGCATACCTCAACATGAAGATGATAGGACCGAAGGGTGTTATTACAATCAATAGTAACACTGAGTGATCCCTTCATACTGAGGAACACACTACGACTTTGGCAGCCGATGCACAGGTCGGTGATATGACTCCCAGGCTAAAGTTGTGTGTCAAGGAGCATAAATGGGCTTGCGCCCTGCAACAGTCACAGGTCACTTCAGCTAAATAGGGATACGCTCCCCATAGCAGCACCTTGCCTCAAACAATGTATGTACTTTGAAGACACAACTTTGCGCTCAAGATGCCATGGGCAGCTATGGGGATTAAGAATATATAGCTTATTATTCGGATAAACTGAACCATGGTATAGTCTTCGGACATATATAGCTCCCATCAAGGACCAATCTCTATGTTAAGGCAATCCAGTCAACGGCGGCCTCTCAAGACCGCCATTTTTCACAAGAGGTGTTCACTGAATTTCTCACCTTTCCGAGGAGTACTCTCCGAAGAGTGAAGGCACAGACCTGCAGTAGGGTCTTTATATAATTATACTAAACCGCTGTCGGGACCCTGATCCTAAGCCATAGGAATCCAGCATGTAACACATCGCATCCCTTTGCGGTCTCACGCATGGTTAACTCCACGGCTGCAACCTTACCTTAGCCGGGACCGTTTGCGTCTTTTGACTCATGTATGCAATAGTGTCGCTAGCATTCCAATGTCAAAGAACCCGGATCGACAAGTCTAGTCATAAACCAAAGTGGCAGTACCGCACAAGGACAGGCATACATGACCCAACAAAGCAGGTGTCGGTCACCAACGAATGTAGACGAGTCGTAACAAGCTACAAGAACTCCATTACATCGCGTGACATTTCCCCAAAGGGAACAGACACAACAGCTAAGAAGGACACATGCCGGTCAACCAATGTGTCCGGAGCAGTAGCGAGCTACCATGGCTCTATGGATCACAAAGGGGCATTTCCCTGTAAGGAGTGCTACTAAAATTCACGACTAGTTAATCGAACCCCATACATATCAAGTACGACACACGTACGCATGGCATACCGATATGTATAGATACATCGATGGCATCACAACATAACCATAAACATACAAGCTTTATTTAAGAGGCTCGGAAGAGCCACACACATAATATTACACAGTAAGGGTCTCACGACCCATAATAACAGTCATTCAGTTACAAGCTAGCGGAAGTGTTTAAAACTGTCTGAGTACATACAGGTGCAACTAGAAGGCACATGGCCTGACTATACTACAGACCCAACCTAGGGCCAGATCGGAGCTGGGACACCAGCTAGTCTTCGTCGTCGATGTCTATGAAGAACCCTCCATTAGGGTCATTAGCAACCTCTGCAACATTTATTAAGCAAACATGAGTACGGAGGTACTCAGCAAGACTTTAGGATAACTAAATACTCATGCAATGTATCAACAAGGTATGGTGGGGTTTCATGCGGAAAGCCAGCATTTGACTCCTCGCTAGACAACTTGCATTTTTAAATATTTTTGGCAACTTGATTTCTCGCACACGAGTCCACTAACACCACAACAATACACCATCGTGGAATCATTTCGTATCCATATGGAAATGCCGTCCACGACACTCACGCTTATCTTGACAATTTTATGAGTAGCCATCGAAGTTATCTATGAACAACATATGTCTCCAAGTAGTCCATATCCGCGGACGGGGCTATTCGAATAGATCATAACCCTGCAGGGGTGTACTTCGTCACACACGCTCTCGCCACTTATCGCCATGTGCACGTCATGCACCTCGGCAACCTTCAAGCGGAAGCCCAGCGAGGGAGTCGGCCACGACCGTTAACCACACTAGTACCTAGTTGAGGTTTATCGCCTATCTGAGGGTAACCCGCACGGAAGTCCGGCCGAGGTTTCCGCCACGGCCCCAAACGATGTGCGCAGGGTTCCCAAGCCCACCATCCGGGTGCCACTTGGTACACCGTGCCACTGCCTACCGCATCACAGCCCACCTCTTAGGTCAGCACCATGCACGGCCTCCAGCATGACTATAAACACCAGAAACTACTTGCAACTCCTGGACCGAGTACTAAGCGATTAATGAGTCGAGAGGTTCAGTTAAGTATCCCAACGTATGGTAGTATCTAGTCTTGGATTACATACACGGAACTCAGTTCCTAAGGACGGTTCCAATGAAACAACCCGCCATGTACTCCTACACAGCCTTTCACCGGTACCTTTACCAAATCAGGTTCAACATACAACCTTTGCTTACCGAACACATTCTCACAATTCTGTTCATCTCCCAGATGACAGACCATACACAACTCTAAGCATAGCATGCATAGCAGGATAAGGCACATCACGGCTCAAGCAACTACCAGGTATGCTAGGTTGCAAGGTTTAGCTATTTACTGTGACAAGGATAGGTCATGCAAAGGAAGTGGGTTCAAGTAACGTGGCAAAAGCATTTGAAGCATTTGAACCTAATGCAATAAGTAAGTGCAGGAGCAGGAACATGGGATTTATCAGGATGATCAAAAATGGTTGCTTACCTTGTTGCTCAGAGGAGTGACAATATCCGTCAGACGGATATTCGGTGGAATCCGAGGGAGCGGAGCCTATCGAAAGGAATGACAACAATCAATAATAAACATATGCAATCAAGATGATGCATGAGCATGGTATGAGAATGCAAGATGATATACTAATATAGCTAACATGTATTAGGTTTGAATATGATTTGAATCAAATTCAAATATCACTTCAAACAAGGTATTCTAGAATACCATTTTAATTGATTCGACATGATGCTGAGATCAACTTGCTTTTAACATGCATGGGATGACATGTTAGGTTGCTGGTTTGTAATTAGAACAGTCTTTGATCATGTCATTCATAGTGAATTTTAAATATTTTCCAAATTCTATTTATAAAGTATTTATAAGAATTAACTTATTCATTAATCTACATGTTTGGGTTCTGTAACATTTTCAAACATGTTTGAAAATGGCATATTTAGATTCCTTGGATTTTTCTGATACTTCTTCATATATAAATTATTTTCATTGGAGTTACAGATTAATTTCTATGAATTTTTGAAGTTTTAAACATTTCTGGAATTATTTTTATACTGGAAAACCCCTTTATTGCGTCAGCCTCACATCAGCAGGTCAACTGACCTGCTCAGGTCAAACCTGACAGGGGGGACCCACTGGTCAACCTCTCAGGGACTAATCCCGCGCTGACCAGCCCCTAAGTGTGTTTGACTTGGCCTTGGGCCCACTGTTAGTGAGTGTTTAAGCATTTAAACTGCTGGATTAGGCTGGCCACATCATTCCTCGCCGGAGCCTGGCCGGCGGCGACCAGATCCGTGACAGAACCTCGCCAGAGAAATGCTAAAACGTGATGTGGTGCTCGGAAAAAGATGCTGAGAGCACTGGAGTGATCTCCAGGCTCGACCTCATCTAGCGCTGGCCTCAGGGAGAGCTATAGGTGGCCGGAGTAAGCCGGCAACGAGCCGGGGCGGCTGCGGGAGTACGGGTTCGATGGTCCAGTGGCTAGGGGGCTCGGATCCGAGGGGAAAGAGAGGGGAATTGATCGCAGGCTCATAGGGAGTGCAGAGAAGGGCCTAGACGGCTCGGGGAAGGGCTGTTGCCGGCGTTTCACCGTCGATTTGCCGGCGTCCGAAGGTTGAAGACGATGGCGTTGGGGACGTTGCAGAGCTCGGGGAGACTTCGGCCGTTGCAGAGAGAACCAACTCGACGAGGCGAAGCTACTGGGCTACTCGGAAGGGGGATCCTGTGGCTAGAGGCGCGGCGGCTCGAGCTCGAGCTCGTGGCAATGGCGGCAGAAGGAGGGAGAAGAGATCCCGAGAGGAGGGGGGAACTGGAGCTAGGGAACGGATAGGGACGGGCTCGGGGTGGATATCCCCGTGCTTGCCAGCGCGAGGCGGCGGCCAGGCAGGCGCACAGGTGTGTGGCCGCGCCGGAGTACGCGGCGGCCACCTCCTACTGCCCACTGGCGGGGGAGGAAGACGACAGGAAAAGCTGGGCCGGGCCAGGTGAGCGATAGATAGACTTTTCTCATTTTTCTTTCTGTTTTCTTTCTGTTTTAATTACTGACATAGATTTTCTATTTATTTCAGCTACCAAAAAGTTTGTAAAAACTATGTTGAACACCCCAGAATATTTGTTGGAATATTTCCAACCATTCCTAAAGTTTTCAACAATTTTGAAAGCTTAAAGTTTCTGATTTCAAATTTTAAACTTGAAACCACTAGCTTTTTGCATTTAATTAAAATGCTTAAAGTGTCAAGAAAATGGTTTTCTTCATTGCTCATTTACTTTCATGATTTATCAAAAAGATTGAACTTTTCTTGAGTCCATTTTGGGTTCATTGATTTTAACTAGTTTGAATTTTCCTTTATTTTGAGAAGTGGCTAGGGTTTTAGCATTTTCCTTTATCACTTGCTTTGTTCTTGTTGAAAATTTCCTAGATGCAATGCAAAGAAAACATGAGCACAAAGCTAACTTGCTTAAGGTGTCAGGGATGTGAAACTCACCCCCACTCAAAAGAATCTCGTCCCGAGATTTAGAAGCCGTCGGGAATAACGCAGGATACTCAAGTCGGAGACGATCCTCTCTTTCCCAAGTTGCCTCCTTTTGAGAATGATTTGACCATTGAACTTTAAGAAACTTAAGGTTTCGACGTCGAGTGGTACGCTCATCTTGATCAAGAATACACACGGGGTATTCTCGGTATGAAAGGTTATCTTGGAGATCAAGCGTTTCGTGGTCCACTTCACGGATAGGATCCGAAAAGCAACGCCTGAGTTGCAAGACGTGGAAGACATCATGAACCTTGGAAAGATGCGGAGGAAGTTCCAACTGGTAGGCAACTTCTCCTCATTTGGCAAGAATGCGAAAAGGACCAATGTAACGTGGAGCAAATTTGCCCTTGATACCGAATCGATGGGTACCCTTCAAATGTGTAACCCGAAGATAAGCCTTCTCATCAACTTCAGAGGTCACAGCCTTATGATGACGATCATATTGGCTCTTTTGACAAGACTGGGCTGTTTTCAACTATTCACGAATAATGCGAACCTGCTCTTCTGCATCCTGGATCATGTCTGGGCCAAAGAGTTGCCTCTCCCCGGTTTCTGACCAATTAAGAGGTGTTCGACATCTTCGTCCATAGAGAACTTCAAAAGGAACTTTGCCCAAGCTTGATTGATAACTATTGTTATAGGCGAATTCGGCGAATGGAAGGCACTTCTCCCAATTCATACCGAACGACATAACACAAGCTCGGAGCATATCTTCTAGGATTTGATTCACCCTTTCTACTTGACCACTTGATTGGGGATGGAAAGGAGTGCTAAAAGACAAGTGAGTCCCCATGGCATTCTGAAAACTTTCCCAGAAGCGAGAAGTAAAGATACTCCCACGGTTCGAGTTAATCTCTAGGGGAACACCATGAAGAGACACTATTCGAGAGATATATAGCTCTGCTAGCTGGCTAGCTGTTATACTCTCACGAACGGGAAGAAAATGAGCCACTTTGGAAAGACGGTCAATGACCACAAAGATAGCATTATTTCCTTTCTTGGTCTTGGGAAATCCGGTAATGAAATCCATACTAACTTTATCCCATTTCCATTCAGGAATAGCTAGAGGTTGAAGGGTGCCAGCAGGCCTTTGATGTTTTGCCTTAACTCGATGACAAACGTCGCAGTTAGCAACGAACTCAGCAATTTCTCTCTTCATCCTAGCCCACCAGAACCTCTGGCATAGGTCCTGATACATCTTAGTACTACCGGGATGAATGGTGAGAGGAGAGTCATGAGCCTCCTTAAGGATCAATTGCCGCAGACGTTTGCTCTTAGGAACCACTAAACGGTTCTGAAAGAACACAACACCTTTCTCATTGATGGAGAAATCCCTAGCGTTACCGCTAGCAATATTCTCCTTGATCCGGGATATACCCTTATCATAAGCTTGCACGGCTATGATTTGATCCCTAAGAGTAGGCTTCGCCACCATGGTAGAAAGGAATCCTTGAGGAACAATATGAAGATTCAACTTCCGAAATTCCTCATAGAGATGTGGTTGACCTTGTTGTAGCATCAAATTGTTACAGTAAGATTTACGACTTAGTGCATCGGCCATAACATTGGCCTTCCCCGGGGTGTAAGTTATCCCTAAGTCGTAATCCGAGATCAACTCAACCCACCGTCTTTGCCTGAGATTCAAATCCGGCTGGGTGAAGATATATTTCAGACTTTGGTGATCAGTGAATATTTCGCAACGATTACCCAAAAGGTAATGTCGCCAGGTTTTTAGTGCATGGACCACAGCTGCAAGCTCAAGGTCATGTGTGGGATAGTTATCCTCATGTGGACGCAACTGTCGAGATGCGTATGCGATCACATGACGATCTTGCATGAGAATGCAACCTAATCCTTGTCGCGAGGCGTCGCAATAGATATCAAAGTCCTTAGAAAAATCTGGTGGTAGCAACACAGGTGCGGAAGTCAGGCGTCTTTTCAGTTCCTGAAAACTATGCTCACACTGTAGTGTCCACTCGAACTTTTTATCCTTCTTGAGGAGTTCAGTTAGAGGCTTTGCAACCTTGGAGAAATTCTCGACAAAGCGGCGACAATAGCTCGCTAGACCAAGAAAACTCCTAACTTGCTTAACCGATTCAGGTTGAGTCCAATCAAGGACAGCTTGAACTCTCTCGGGATTGACAGCAATACCCTTACTAGAGATTACGTGACCTAGATAGGTCACTTCTGGTAACCAAAATTCACATTTTGAAAACTTGGCATAAAGGCGATGCTCTCGAAGTTTCATCAATACCAGCCTTAGATGCTCGGCATGTTCTTGTTCGTTCTTCGAGTAGATGAGAATATCATCGAGGTATACCAGGACGAATTTATCCAAATACTCCATGAAGATTGAATTCATCAAACGAGAGAAGGTGGCTGGGGCATTGGTTAAACCGAAGGACATGACGGTGTACTCGTATTGGCCATAACGAGTAACAAAAGCCGTTTTTGGAATGTCCCCGTTCTTGATCTTGATTTGATGGTATCCCAACCTCAAATCCATTTTGGAGAAGACTGAGGATCCAGCGAGCTGATCATACAGATTTTTGATCCTGGGGAGCGGATACTTGTTCTTTATGGTGACCAGATTAACTGGTCAGTAATCTACAACCATCCGATCCGTTCCGTCTTTCTTCTTGACGAAGAGGACGGGGCAAGCCCAAGGAGAAGAGCTAGGACGAATGAAACCTTTATTCAAGGCCTCATCTAATTGCTTCTTAAGTTCGGCTAGCTGTAGGGGTTCCATCTTATATGGTCTTCTGGCTATTGGGACAGTTCTCGGAACAAGATCTATCACAAACTCTACATCTGTGTCAGGTGGAATTCCTGGCAGTTCCTTTGAAAAAACATCCGGTAAGTCACGGACTACCGGAATGTCTTCAAGTTCCGGAAGAGGGTTGGCATTTAGGGAATAGAGTTGGCATTTGGCAACTCGAGTTGAGACATTTACTATCTCACCCGAGGGATGGATAAGCTGGACATTTCTAGAATGAGTATCAATCTTGGCATAGTGAGCTGACATCCAGTCCATACCCAAGATGATATTAATATCCGAAGATTTCAAGTCTATCAATGAGGCTAGAAAAACTAGCATGTCTACAAGAATTTCATTGTCATAGGTTATCCTAGAGGTTTGCCATTTACTACCAGGAGTTTGGAAAACCAACGGAATTGGCATATCACAAAAAGACATGTTATGCAACTGTGCATAACTTTTTGAAATGAAGGAATGAGAAGACCCAGTGTCAAAGAGAACAGACGTTGGGTGATGATTAACAAAAGCGTACCCAGCATGACATCGGGATCCTCTGCAGCTTCTTCTCCTGAGACATAGTTCACACGGCCACGTGCAGGAGTTGGCTTCACATAGTAAGCTTTTCCCGACTTGCCTTGCCCGACGGACTTTCCAGGTTGCTTGGCACCCACATTTTGAGGACACTCACGGGAATAGTGCCCTGGTTCTCCACACTTGTAGCATATCACTTGGTTGGCACATGGTGCAGCATTGCTAGCTGGACCACCATAAGTTTTTGCTGGAGGGTTGGTCTGATTCGTGTGAGGCGCCACGTAGGATGGCCTCAGAGTGTATCTTGGCGGCAGAGAACTGTTTGGAACCCACAGCCTGCGTTTTGGAAACACGGAACCAAAAGACGAGCCAAAGTCACGGGAGTGCTTCCTTGTGGCTTCAAAGTCAGTATGACCAGTCCCGGCACTGATCGCCTTGTTGACCAGGGCTTGAAAGCTTGCACACTCCTGGAGGCGCAGATCACGACGAAGCTCAGGGCTCAGACCCTTACGGAATCTTGCTTGCTTCTTGGTGTCAGTAGACACCTCCTCTGTTGCATAGCGGGCAAGGTTACCGAACTCACGGCTATAGGCATCCACGGTCAACTTGCGGTGAGTGAAGGCATAGAACTCCTCTCTCTTTCTGTCCATCAGGCCCTCTGGAATATGGTGTAGACGAAAGGCTGCACTGAAGTCTGCCCATGTGGCTCCTGGTTCAGCGGGACGCATAGCTTCAAAGTTCTCCCACCATAGATTGGCGGGTCCTTCCAGGAAGTAAGTCGCAAAGGTCGCCTTGTCGGCCTCAGAAACATTCGCAGAGCGAATCTTGCGTGAGATGTTGCACAGCCAGTCATCAGCGTCGAGGGGATCGACGGAATGATGAAACTTTGGAGGATTCAGCTTCACAAAGTCGTTGAGGGACACTGCAGCATTCCTAGGCTGACGAGCCGTATTCTGCTCAATACGCTCTAACAGTCGGTTGGTCTCCCTTTTGTTTCTCTCTGCCTCAAGCATAACTTCCGCCAGAGAGGGCGGGTGAGGCAGGTCTTCCTGCGACGCTTGACTACCCTCGCCTTGCTCATGAGCAGGGGCACGATTCAACCTGGTGAACACCATCTTGACAAACAAACTCACAACTTAGACCAATATCATATCAATACTAGCTATGGATTAAGAATGTACTGAACACACGGAATGCGGAAATGAATATCCGAACAGCATGGTAACAAGCAACTGCTATATATAGACCATGGTTCATACACACCCTTACATAGTTCAGTACAACCTTAACCGAAGAGCAAACTACTGAAATTATGAAACTACTCATTAGAGGCTTACAATCTTCCTATACATTATTTATCTAGGCCTCCGGAATTCATTTCACATCAGAGGCATACTTCACAAGTCACACAGGACTGTGAACATACGGCTACTACCATACTATCCTTCTGCTCACAGCTCAGGCATCTGCATAGAACATCTCATAGAAATTACCTCCATGACCTGGAAGCTCAACCTGCGGATCAGGAAACACTCTAGCCTGAGATCCCTGGGATCCATAAGGACACGGATG
Source organism: Hordeum vulgare subsp. vulgare (assembly GCF_904849725.1). Lineage (NCBI taxonomy): Eukaryota > Viridiplantae > Streptophyta > Magnoliopsida > Poales > Poaceae > Hordeum > Hordeum vulgare. The sequence goes on along the minus strand of NC_058523.1, from coordinate 423,617,516 downwards.
TGGCCTTGGTCCCCTGACTGGTGGTAAGAGGGGCCCCCGAAGAGGGGTGACTCCTCCTATAGCTGGCCAGTCAACGTGGGCCGGAAGATGGGTCCTAACAGGGTTCAGCATCTCCATATCTCTGTACCCTGTCTGGACTACCGGTGCCAGTTGCGTCAAAGCCGTCCACAGACGGGCATGGGTAGCATAAAGCTCCATGCGGAGAGCACGAGCATCCCTGTCTCTGTCCTCTAGCATCTCAACAGTGGACTGCAATAGTGGATCCTCCATAAAAGAATCAAAATAGACTCCGCTGAGGTATCCCTCTTCACCAGGCTGAGAGGCCGGAATATAGCAGAACTCTGAATTCTGCAGCAGTGCATGTCTCGCCCTCATAATGGTCAGCATTGAATAGGCAGCATCTTGTACTGCCATGTCAACAGTGACTCCCAACCCATAGGACCAATGGATTGGCTCCTCAGCTCCAGGGTAGTCTGGAAATACCCTAACAGTGCAGATATACTGGCTCTGGTTGAAGTCTCGGTACTGTTCCTCCACTTTGTACTCGGGGTACCAGCGGTAACCGCACATCGACATCACCCTGACCAGCATGGCCGTATGACCCGGTACATCAATGCACCTGGTCAGACGTACCACCTGACGAGAAGGACGGCCAGGCATCTGTAAATAGAGAGTAATGCAAAAGCATTAGAGCTCCGAATGCCAAATTGGTTAGCATAACGGCTGTAAATGCTCAAAAACAAATTTTGAGACAACCCAAAATGGAATAGCGTAACCACTCAACTATCAAGTTCAACTCTCTGATCATCAAACTTACTTCCTTTTTCCTAGGAATGAAAGAAACCAAATATCTCTTGACTCGTAGTCCTATAATCTACCGATCAGAAACACGAGCCTAGAAGAAGATGAGTAGCATAGTCCTTAATTCCCGCAGAAAAGACGAGGATGACCAGAATAGAATAACTTGAGAAGAGAACAAGAGTCTTACGTTCCCTTCCACAAACAATTCCCTTATATATAACTAACGCAATTCTAGACTCAACTTCGACCAGTTTGGCTTAGTAGTCCTACAGTCAGTCAGGCTCTGATACCAACGCTGTCGGGACCCCGATCCTAAGCCATAGGAATCCAGCCTGTAACACATCGCATCCCTTTGCGGTCTCACGCATGGTTAACTCCACGGCTGCAGCCTTACCTTAGCCGGGACCGTTTGCGTCTTTTAACTCACGTATGCAATATTGTCGCTAGCATTCCAATGTCAAAGAACCTGGATCGACAAGTCTAGTCATAAACCAAAGTGGCAGTACCGCACAAGGACACTCATACATGACCCAACAAAACAGGTGTCGGTCACCAACAAGTGTAGACGAGTCGTAGCAAGCTACAAGGACTCCATTACATCGCGTGACATTTCCCCAAAGGGGACAGACACAGCAGCTAAGAAGGACACATGCCGGTCAACCAATGTGTCCGGAGCAGTAGCGAGCTACCATGGCTCGTTGGATCACAAAGGGGCATTTCCCTGTAAGGAGTGCTACTAAAATTCACGACTAGGTAATCGAACCCCATACATATCAAGTACGACACACGTACGCATGGCATACCGATATGTATAGATACATCGATGGCATCACAACATAACCATAAACATACAAGCTTTATTTAAGAGGCTCGGAAGAGCCACACACATAATATTACACAGTAAGGGTTTCACGACCCATAATAACAGTCATTCAGTTACAAGCCAACGGAAGTGTTTAAAACTGTCTGAGTACAGACAGGTGCAACTAGAAGGCACATGGCCTGATTATACTACAGACCCAACCTAGGGCCAGATCGTAGCTGGGACACCAGCTACTCGTCGTCGTCGATGTCTATGAAGAACCCTCCATTAGGGTCATTAGCAACCTCTGCAACATTTACTAAGCAAACATGAGTATGGAGGTACTCAGCAAGACTTTAGGATAACTAACTACTCATGCAATGTATCAACAAGGTATGGTGGGGTTTCATGCGGAAAGCCAGCATTTGACTCGTGGCTAGACAACTTGCATTTTTTAATAATTTTGACAACTTGATTTCTCGCAGACGAGTCCACTAACACCACAACAATACACCATCGTGGAATCATTCCGTATCCATACGGAAATGCCGTCCACGACACTCACGCTTATCTTGACAATTTTATGAGTAGCCATTGAAGTTATCTATGAACAACATATGTCTCCAAGTAGTCCATATCCGCGGACGCGGCTATTCGAATAGATCATAACCCTGCAGGGTTGTACTTCGTCACACACGCTCTCGCCACTTATCGCCATGTGCATGTCATGCACCTCGGCAACCTTCAAGCGGAAGCCCAGCGAGGCAGTCGGCCACGACCGTTAAGCACACTAGTACCTACTACAGGTTTATCGCCTATCTGAGGGTAACCCGCACGGAAATCCGGCCGAGGTTTCCGCCACGGCCCCAAACGATGTGCGCAGGGTTCCCAAGCGCACCATCCGGGTGCCACTTGGTACACCGTGCCACTGCCTACCGCATCACAGCCCACCTCTCAGGTCAGCACCATGCACGGCCTTCAGCATGACTATAAACACCAGAAACTACTTGCAACTCCTGGACCGAGTACTAAGCGATTAATGAGTTGAGAGGGTCAATTAAGTATCACAACTTGTGGTAGTATCTAGTCTTGGATTACATACACGGAACTCAGTTCCTAAGGACGGTTCCAATGAAACAACCCGCCATGTACTCCTACACAACCTTTCACCGGTACCTTTACCAAATCAGGTTCAACACACAACCTTTGCTTACCGAAAACATTCTCACAATTCTGTTCATCTCCCAGATGACAGACCATACACAACTCTAAGCATAGCATGCATAGCAGGATAAGGCACATCACGGCTCAAGCAACTACCAGGTATGCTAGGTTGCAAGGTTTAGCTATTTACTGTGACAAGGATAGGTCATGCAAAGGAAGTGGGTTCAACTAACGTGGCAAAAGCATTTGAAGCATTTGATCCTAATGCAATAAGTAAGTGCAGGAGCAGGAACATGGGATTTATCGGGATGATCAAAAATGGTTGCTTGCCTTGTTGCTCAGAGGAGTGACAATATCTGTCAGACGGATATTCGGTGGAATCCGGGGGAGCGGAGCCTACCGAAAGGAATGACAACAATCAATAATAAACATATGCAATCAAGATGATGCATGAGCATGGTATGAGAATGCAAGATGATATACTAATATAGCTAACATGTATTAGGTTTGAAGTTGATTTGAATCAAATTCAAATCACTACAAACGAGGTATTCTCGAATACCATTTTAATTGATTCGATATGATGCTCAGATCAACTTGCTTTTAAGATGCATGGGATGACATGTTAGGTTGCTGGTTTGTAATTAGAACAGTCTTTGATCATGTCATTCATAGTGAATTTTAAATATGTTCCAAATTCTATTTATAAAGTATTTATAAGAATTAACTTAATCATTAATCTACATGTTTGGGTTCTGTAACATGTTCAAACATGTTTGAAAATGGCATATTCAGATTCCTTGAATTTTTCTGATACTTTTTCATATATAAATTATTTTCATTGGAGTTACCGATTAATTTCTATGAATTTTTGAAGTTTTAAACATTTCTGGAATTATTTTTATACTGGAAAACCCCTTTATTGCGTTAGCCTGACATCAGCAGGTCAACTGACCTGCTCAGGTCAAACCTGACAGGGGGGGACCCACTGGTCAGCCTCTCAGGGACTAATCCCGCGCTGACCAGCCCCTAAGTGTGTTTGACTTGGCCTTGGGCCCGCTGTCAGTGAGTGTTTAAGCATTTAAACTGCTGAATTAGGCTGGCCACGTCATTCCTCGCCGGAGCCTTGCCGGCGGCGACCAGATCCGCGGCAGAACCTCGCCGGAGACATGCTAAAACGTGTTGTGGTGCTCGGAAAAAGATGCTGAGAGCACTGGAGTAATCTCCAGGCTTGACCTCATCCAGCGCTGGCCTCAGGGAGAGCTATAGGTGGCTGGAGTAAGTCGGCGACGAGCCGGGCGGCTGCCGGAGTACGGGTTCGATGGTCCAGTGGCTAGGGGGCTCGTATCCGAGGGGAAAGAGAGGGGAATTGATCGCAGGCTCACGGGGAGTGCAGAGAAGGGCCTAGACGGCTCGGGGAAGGGCTGTTGCCGGCGTTTCACCGTCGATTTGCCAGCGTCCGAAGGTTGAAGACGATGGCGTTGGGGATGTTGCAGAGCTCGGGGAGACTTCAGCCATTGTAGAGAGAACCAGCTCGACGAGGCGAAGCTACTGGGCTACTCGGAAGGGGGGTCATGTGGCTAGAGGCGCGGGGGCTCGAGCTCGAGCTCGTGGCAATGGCGGCAGAAGGAGGGAGGAGAGATCCCGAGAGGAGGGGGGAACTGGAGCTGGGGAACGGATAGGGACGGGCTCGGGGTGGATATCCCCGTGCTTGCCAGCGCGAGGCGGCGGCCAGGCAGGCGCACAGGTGCGTGGCCGCGCCGGAGTACGCGGCGGCCACCTCCTGCTGCCCACTGGCGGGGGAGGAAGACGACAGGAAAAGCTGGGCCGGCCCACGTGAGCGACTGATAGACTTTTCTCATTTTTCTTTCTGTTTTCTTTCTGTTTTAATTACTGACATAGATTTTCTATTTATTTCAGCTACCAAAAAGTTTGTAAAAACTATGTTGAACACCCCAGAATATTTGTTGGAATATTTCCAACCATTCCTAAAGTTTTCAACATTTTTGAAAGCTTAAAGTTTGTGATTTCAAATTTTAAACTTGAAACCAGTAGCTTTTTGCATTTAATTAAAATGCTTAAAGTGTCAAGAAAATGGTTTTCTTTGTTGCTCATTTACTTTAATGATTTATCAGAAAGATTGAACTTTTCTTGAGGCCATTTTGGGTTCATTGATTTTAACTAGTTTGAATTTTCCTTTATTTTGAGAAGTGGCTAGGGTTTTAGCATTTTCCTTCATCACTTGCTTTATTCTTGTTGAAAATTTCCTAGATGCAATGCAAAGAAAACATGAGCACAAAGCTAACTTGCTTAAGGTGTCAGGGATGTCACAACCCTGCATAAACCACTACTGTCTACACTTTTACTCATATATATATATACATATATATAGGGTCGCGCTATTCGTCACCCTGGATGAGGAATAGTTATTCTTCACCCCCTCTATTTTTAATATCAATGCATTGTAATTTTACGTTCCGTAAATTTTGTCTTATTTTATATGAAAAAAATCGTAAAAAAATATATTCAACGTAAAAATATTTTATGTCACGTAAAATTATGAACATACAAAAATAGTGCAAAAAATACAAGAAATTCAATATTTTCTGGTCTTGTGACCTATGTTTTTTGTTTTTCTTTTGTCAAATTTTATGCTGTGCGTCAATCTAAATTTCACTATTTGTATTTCAAAAGTATTTTTTTGTAAATTGATCCTAAGATTATCTCGGATGAAGAATAAACTATTCTGCACACTCGGTGATGAATAGAGTTTCTATATATATATATATATATATATATATATATATATATATATATATATATATATATATAATATACAGCTATTTGTTGAGTTCGAATTATATGATTCAAAAAAGTTTGGAAGTAAGGAACGCTCTTTGTGATTTATGAGCTTTGTAATGACTTTTGCCTCATGGTTTTCCTGAACTTTTTCTTGAACACATATAGAAGTTTTCATGCACATATTTGATATTGGCTGAATTTACAGGGGACTTGTCCGTCACGACCACCAATTACAATACTATTTTGCATTTCACGTGTGCAAAGTCTTGGATTTGCATTATACGCATTGGTTCCGAAATAGGTCTTTGGTCAAATAGTGGGTTGCACCGCTCTTGTGTTTACCCATTTACGTTCCGCTAGTTCGGCTAAAATGGTAAAGGGAGAACCAGTGCGATTGTAAGTGCCAACTCTAATGTTCAAAATAAATTTCTGTTATGTGTGCCCGTACCGCTCATGAAACGGCGAGGGGTGGACGACATTTTCCATTTTAAACAGGTCATTCTCAAGATGAGTGTTTATTTACTTGTCATTGCACAAGAGTATGGAAGAAATAGGGATGCCCTGTCTCAAAATACAAAAAATATATCTTATGTTGTCAAATAATAAATTCCTTGGAAAGTTTTGGTATTGACGGTACCCGTGGATATGGCTAGTTGTTGAATGTGAAAGAATGGTGGCAAAAGGAATAAACTTTATTTTCAGTTCGGGAACCGCCTATAATTTGTTTAACATGGAGAATATTGGAAACTCTTAGTCATTTTCGTTGACAGGAAAAACATGCCACCCTAAAAAACATCATCTCTATGTTTTTCACTTTGAGCTCTAGCACCTCTACAAATCCCTGCTTCCCTCTGCGAAGGGCCTATATATTTACTTTATGCAATTTTTGTTATTTGAGTCTCCATATTCTCTTATAAAGCACCAACTAAGGAACACCATTATCATACTTGAGCATTGGATGAAGTTAATATTTGAGTGTGTTGCATGAATGGATCAATACTAGATCATGATGGGCTAGGGATGACGTTCTTTAGCGTTGATATTTTGAAAGACTTGGTTGCTTGTTAATATGCTTGAGTATTTAAATTTTCATGTCAAACTATAGACTATTGCTTTGCATAATCTAAGAGTCCATAAGTCCATGCTGAAAAGAAAAAGAATATGATGAACATGTGAGGGAGCATTCCTCATCAAAAAAATTGATTTTATCATTGACCTACTCGAAGACGAGCTTGACTTGTATTGGGGGATGACGATACGTCTCCAACATATCTATAATTTTTACTTGTTCCATGTTCTTATATTATCATTCTTGGAGGTTTTATGATCATTTTGTAGCAACTTTATATCATTTTTTGGCACTAATCTATTGACATAGTACCTAGTGCCAGTTGGTGTTTTTTGTTGTTCTTTTCCTCCGCATAAAATCCATATCAGATGAAGTCCAAATGGCAAGAAAATATACAGAGTTTTTGGACCAGAAGGAAACTTGGGAGCCCAGATTGAGTAGCAGACGAGGCCCGGGGGGCACAAGACACCAGGGCGCGCCAAAGGCCCATGGCGCGGCCTGATGTCTAGTGGGGCCCTCGGGTACCTCCTCCACTGCCTATGAGCTCTATAAATATCCCAATATTTAGAAAACCCTAGAGGCATCGATTAAAAATTGGCTTAGCCACCGCAAGTTCCAGATCCATGAAATCCAATCTAGAGCCCGTTTTAGAGAGGAACACGGTCACGGAGGGGTTCACCATCCTCATTGGTGCTCCTACAATGATGCGTGAGTAGTTCATGTCAGACCTACGAGTCCGTATTCAGTAGCTAGATGGCTTTCTCTCTCGTTTTGTTTCTCAATACAATGGTCTCTTGGAGATCCATATGATGTAACTCTTTCTTTTGCGGTGTATTTGTTGGGATCCGATGAATTGTGAGTTTATGATCAGATCTATGAAAAGATATTCATGCTTGCTTATTATAGCCTCATATTTCTTCTCTTATATTTGGGTTTTGTTTGGCCAACTTGATATTTTATCTTCCAATTTTAAGAGGTGCTTTTTTATGGGTTCAATCTTGCGGTGCTCAATCTCATTGACTGAAAGAGACATGACACGCATGTGTCATTGCTATGAAGGATAAAATGATGGGATCTATTCCTACATGAATAGATCTTTTCTACACCGTGTCTTCGTTCTTAAGGCATTATTCCATTTCTCCATGAACTCAATACACTAGATGCATGCTAGATAGGACTCGATGTGTGGAGTATCAGAAGTAGATGCACGCAGAAGTTGGTCTACTTGTCTTGGACGTGATGTGTATATACATGATCATTGTCTTGAATATCTTCATAATTATTTGCTCTTCTATCAATTGCCCAACAGTAATTTCTCTACCTGCTGCTTGCTATTTCTTGAGAGAAACCACTAGTGAAACCTACGGCCCCCGGATCTACTTCACATCATCTATTTGCAATATCTACTATGGTATTTGCGTTTATATCTTATTTGCTCTTTTATTTTCATATCTATGTTATCGAAAAAAGCAAAAATACTTTGCTGCATTCTATTTCCTATCACTCTTATTTGCATCTATCAATCTACCCTTACTTTACCGACGAGGGATTGACAACCCCTCCACGCGTTGGGTTGCGAGGATTTGCTATTTGTGTGCAGGTGCTGCTTACATAGTCTTGTGGATATTCCTATTGGATTGATACCTTAGTTTCATAACTGAGGAAAATACTTGTCGTCGTTGTGCTACATCACCCTTTAATCTTGGAGGTAAACCAACGCATCAGCGAGGAGTAGGAGTATGTACTGTTTTTACAGCTGTCAGTTGCATGGTGCTATAGAAAACTTGTGTTAACTTGAGCTAATTAATTAGCATGTGTATCATTGTAGTTATCAGGCATCCGAAGCAAGGAGAGGAAGGGAGGAACTCAAAAATTTCCAAATTTGACCATATTTGGTCACACAAGGGAATGAGAAAAATAGGAGGTCATAACCTTTCCCTTTAACCATGCATATTGATTATAAAAGTCTTGTGCTATTTCAACCTTTCCATTGTGGTTTGTACATCTCACTTACACTATGTGCAAATATATTGTTTCCATGTAAGAAAGTGTGATGAATAAAAATAAGTCGAAGACAATATATAATGCCTTCTAAATCTGAGAAATATGCCCATAATTGTTTTCTATATCACGAGAGACCACCATGATGAATACGTGTGTTTCAATGTGCTCACGGTGGTAGCTTAACTCATGAGTAAGGGAACAATACAGTGAGTGTGTGAAGAAGGCTCCCATCAAGACAAAGAACAAGAACGTCAAGGATTAAATCCAATTAATGCATCATGTTGAATTTTATCTAAAATAACTATACCATTTCCTTGAAAAGTATGCTTGCACATGCATATTTTTGACAAAATAAAAACTAGAGCTACACTTCTATAACTATATAATTTTTAAATGTATTGTACTGAAGCTCCACTATAACAACCGGTGCACTGAAAATTTGTAAGAGCTTTGCTAGCAATTCTTTATTTTTCTCATTTTGAATTGTGGACCAAACAAAACATGGTTAAGTACTCCATGTTCTATATTTACAATGAGCATTTGTGCTATATTTAGCACAATCCATGAGGTATACTTGGATGCCAAATTTTGGTTTGTGTGTTGTCTAACCCTGACCTATTCAATACTGGTGAGCACCTAGACTAAATTATGGTTCCATCATGTTTTTGATTGGCTGAATGTTCTGTAATTTGTATGTTGATGATCATTCACAAGATCCCATTCCACCACATTTTTTCCTAATCAACTTGCAAGAGGTCGCCAAATATTGCACGAAGAAAGTGTGATAACTAAAGCCAAACCAACAGTGATTGACTTGACCAAAGGAAGATGATCTTCGGCTAGGAGTAGTTAAATTATTTCTTCTTTCTGAAACTAGTTAATTTTAGCATGGATAGAACAACAATTTGCCTTTGCATGTTTAGTCAAGTTAATTTGCCATTGCATGGTTTTTCAAGTTGTACTTCCAAGTGTCTAGTAGTGCAAACACTTGCACTCCAAAGTGTATAGGAGTATGAAATATTCCGTATGAATTTAAACATTATACATTTCTATTAACTGAATTCCTACTATCAAAATTCAGTTAGGACATCTCTAGATGACATAAATTTTCATTGACATTAACTGAAGTTTTTGGGAGTACAGGAAATTTCAGCTCGGGGTAATGGAAATGTCATGTGAGCTTGAGCACTCTATGCCTACTCACAGTGTGCATTTCCTATATAGATCATTTCTCCCGTCCTTTGATTAACCTACTCTATAATCAGGCTCAAATAAACCATCCCAGATACTCCATAGTTCTACAAAAAATAACACTTCTTATAGTGAAAAACTTGACACTAACATTTCAAGTAAGAAGCCTAGTGTCCACAAATTCAGTTGTGCATTTCTAGTTTATTGATTCTAAATTGCTTTAAAAATTATTTATTGTTTCCAAAAAGTTGATTGATTATTATAATTCAATTATAAGAGTAACTCATTGATTGATGGGAGTAATGCATGTTTCAAAAACTAGCAGAACAATTATCGTGATTGATTGATTGTTTCATGATTCATTGTTTCCAAAAACTCCTCACTGATTGCTTGTTTCGAAAAACATGCAGGGGCAGCAAAGCCTACCTGCAGCACGGAAGGATCAGTTGTTTTTCACAAATGTGGAAAAGACAGCGGTGGCGGATGCCCTCAATTGAGCACTGTGTTGTCTCTCCATCGAGGATGACCTGTGTGGCCCTTCCTATCTAAGTGGCACTACAGGAATCAGCTTCTTTGCCGTCAGCCATCACAGACGGCAAAGAGGTCCACACCAACGTCAATGATCTTTGCCGTCTGCCACCTGTCGACAAAGATTCTACGTCAACCTACGATGGCATTGTAGCTTCTTTGTCGTCAGCCTACCCTAAGCGAACGACAAAGCTCTTTGTCGTCCGTATCAGACACTGAGCAGTCGGCAAAGAGATTGAGACGGCAGCCGACGGGCGACGCCTCCATTAGGGCTAACGGAGGTGCAGATGGCAAATTCTCAGATTCCAGTAGTGTGGGGAGGGAGAGAAAGTGGGGGGAGGGAGGGAGCAGAAACTGCATGTGGGCAATGATGCAGCTCGCGTCCGTGTGGACGGTGCATGTTGATGGAGGAAGGAGGAAGAAGAAGAGGGGGTCATTAGCAAGCAATACAGAAAAATGTAAATGTTTCCTATTTGTAAAGAAAAAGGTTAACCTTCTCCCTCTCTCTCTATCTATCTATCCATCTATCTATTTATCCATCCATCCATCCATCCATCTATCTATCTATCTATCTATTTTTCTAGGGTCTCCTAAACATAGTCATTTGTTCCTGCATGATTTCTCTCCCCTTTGTAGATTCATTTCTATGTATGCAAATTTCTTTGCAATGGTATATATTTGGCTTATGTACTCTGCCAGCCTCATGATGCTAATTGAAATATCCTTTCTCATGTTGCAGATGCTTAGAAAATGCTTTTTGCTGCTACCAAAGTTATCAGAATCATGACTCAAGTCTTAGAATCTTACGATCCAAATTAGCCCCTCCCATTCTATGATTTTGCTCATACAATCTAAGTTTCTACGATCCAGATAGTTATGATTCTACGATTCACGATCCTAGGAACGGAGCTCTAATCCGATTCAGAATCACGATTCTGACAACTTTGGTTGCTACCTATTATGAATCATTTGATTTCTTAAATCTTTCATTTATGTAGGAATGTCCTGATGGGTGTACCTATGGGCACATAAACTAGGATACAATGTATCTCAGGATATAGCAAAATATGATAGTGAACCCGAAAGAGGGGAGCTAAAGGTATGTGCCCTTGTAAAATTTGTAGAAGGGAGCTTAGAGACAATATTTACGTGCACTTCGCCTTTTCTATTAGTGATAATGATTACTCTTGAGTTGCTTTAGTATGAAATGATATTCAAGACATCTTAGAGAAAATATCATGTTCTCTAGTTGTGGTGTGGAATATTAACCGAGGATTTTCACTTGCAGATGTTCAAGCTGGATGATGTTCTCCAATGAGATGAATATTGAAGGCTTTGATGTCAAGTATGAGAACGATGCAATGAACTTGTTGGAAGGCTATGAGGATGGGTATATAGTTGCCCACTACAAGGAGCCAAGACAGATGATGTATTGATGTAAAAAACAAAGAATTTTTGCTCTCGAGCAATGAACTTTAATGTTTCCTCTATTTAATTATTTAAATTAGCTTATAGGAAACTTTGTTGGTCATTAGTTCATAAAAGATGAACTATTTAAGTGTGAAATTAATGAATGTGTGTGGCTATTTTTTGGTTCTGGTTTAATATTGTTGGACAATGCACATTATTGTTATGTATTATGTAACTTGATTGGCATTATATTGGTAACGTGAGACCCACCTACGGGTGGGCTAACGGTTGTTTGGGAATGGATAATTCTAGGCCCAACCGAGTGTTGGTTGGGAAAGAAGACCTTGTCAGATAGTAGGTTGGGAAAGCCCATGGCTACCACAATGAATTGTTGGTCGGGAAACATTACCCTATTGGAAAGTCGGTCAGGAAAGGCACATGGTAACCCCAATGGTCTATTGGTTGGGAAAGTCCCATGGCAGGCTCAACATAATGTTGGTCGGGAGAGATACTCCATAGGTGACAAGCAGTCAGTTAGGAAAGATAAGTCGGTCGGCAAAGGGCCTTCCCATTTAGAGTTTTTCTAGCACACAGTGTCAGTCGGAAATAGTGTTTCCTGACCGACTATCAGCGGGCGGAACTTGTATTCCCGACTAACTTGGTTGTGAGGAATGTAGTTTTGTGTTGTAGTGGTTTTTGGTGACAGTGGCGAAGTTGTTGGTGTAGATCACCATCATGATGGTTGCCCAATGGTGTTCGGGCACCACCGGGAGAGACGGGCAGAGATCCCCCTCCTTCTTCTTCTTCCTTGGTCACCCCTAGATGGGAGGAGAGTTTCCCCTCTAGTCCATGTTTTCCATGGTTCTCGGAGGTCAGGAGACCCTCCGAGATTGGATCTTTCTCTTTGTTTCTCTTCTGTTTTGCATCCATGCTTCTTGCCGAAAACGTTTCTTAAATACCTGGAGATCTATAACTCCAATTGGGCTGAAATTTTGAAGGGGTTTTTCTCACGAACATATCTTTCTTGAAGTGAAAGGAAGTCCCCAACCAAGTTACGAGGGAGTCCTAAGGCAACTAGGCGCGCCCTCTGCCTTGGTACCATGTTGGGCACCTTCTTGCGTTGATTCCAACTCCCAAAAATCACATATATTCCAAAATAAATATTAGTGAATTTTTATCGCGTTATCGCGTTTGGACTTAGTTTGATATGGATTTTATTCAAAACAAAAAAGACACAAAAAACAGGAACTCGCACTAGCATATGATATAAAGTTTTGCTAAAAGTATATGAAAGTTGTAGAATATGTGCAAGAAACAATAAAAATTTATACATACGACGGGGATGTATCAGTTACACCCACTCATTTTATCATAGTAGCATGTAATGGCTTCGTATTCACCACATAAGCACAAATCATGAGTACCATGGTGTCAAATCAGGCAATTGGATCGTACTTCTAACGTACTTCAGCTTTCTCAACCTCACTCAATACATGAGTGTGAACCATGCACATAACATATGGGTGGAATAGTGTATGGTGGTAGAGATTAAAAGGATTCAAAGTGAAAAGAAAGTATCACATCAACTAGGCGGACCAATGGGCTATGGAGATTCCCATCAATCATTATCCATGCGAGGAGTAGGGATTGACATGTAAAGGATACAGTGGAGCTATAAGTGTATGAAAGCTCAACGAAATCTAAGTGGGTGTGCACCCAACTTACTCGCTTATGAAGACCTCGGATATTTGAGTAAGCCCGTCATCGCAATATACAAGTCAAGTTCTATAATGAAAAATTCCCACTAGCATATGAAAATGGTAACTCATGAGACTCTCTCTATGAATAACATGGTGCCCCCTCTAAGCACAAGTGTGCAAAAACAAGTATAGCATTGCCCCTTCTCTCTTTATATCTCATTTCTTTCTTTACTTTTTTTTAAATTTTCTTTCTTTCTCTTTTTCCTTTTTTCGTATAGATTCTCATCCCGACTTGCAGGGGAATCATAGCCTCCATCATCCTTTCTTTACTGGGACAGTACTTTAATAATGATGATCTTCACAGTTTTATTTACATACAACTCGATATAACAACTCAATGACGATATAAAAATGACTTTATATGAATGCCTCTTGGAGTGTACCAGGATGTGCAATAATCTAGTATAATGATGAAAGTTGGCATTGCCAAAAATACTATGTCAGCTACTTTGTCATGCAAAGCAATATGATGATTAACACACAAGCCAGGTGATGTAACGATGGAAGTTGCATGGCAATATATCTCAGAATGGCTATGGAAATTCCATAATAGGTAGGTATGGTGGCTGTTTTGAGGGACATATAAGGAGGATTTTGTGTGATAGAGCGCATCATATCATGGGGCTTGGATGCACCGCGAAGGTTTCACCGCTCATCGAGGTGAGAATGGCTAATGCATGTTACCGAAGAGGCAAGCAAATTATGGAAAGGTGACTGTGCGTACATCCATGGATTCACATTAGTCATAAATAACTCATATACTTATTGCAAAGCCTTATTATCTCTCTCAAAGAAAAGTAGTATCACATGCCCCTAGGGAGGAAGTTGGTAGGAGTTAACCATCGCGTGCCCCCGACTCGAACTACACTAGGATTTCAACAAGGAATAAGAATGCTCACACATCATCACCATGCCATAGCCAATATTTAGATGATCAACAAGTCACAAGCTTTAATTACCAAAATTTCTAGTAACCAACAATCATGTACGTGTGCCCTTTCATATTACTACATCAATATCATTGACCCACAGTTTCTCTTATATGACGAGCTACATGGAAGTTTATATTATATCCCCCTTGAATACCCATCCTTTTGGGACTAGTATTATAGCCCATGCAAATTACCATTACTATTTATTAGACTTTGAAACAGATAAAAGTGAAGCATGAGAGTATAATTATTTCTATAAAATCTACACGCCACCATGCTCTAAAAGGTATAAGTGAAGTTGTAGACCAACTGCCAAGCTCAAAAGATATTAGTGAAACACATAGATTATTCTCACAACTCATGATGAACATGTGTATCTATCAAATAGGTGTGTCCAGAAAACAATGATTGTGGCGAACTAAAAACAAAATCAAACTATAATACACAATGCTCCAAGCAAAGCACATATCATGTGATGAATAAAAATAGAGCTCCAAGTGACATACCGATGGAATAGAGACGAAAGAGGGGATGCCTTGTGAGACATCCCCAATATTAGACACTTGAGTCTTCCTAGAATATTACCTTGGGTGCCTTGGGCATTGATGACGAATTGATGGATATACTTCTCGCCCCTTGTTGGTTACCCCAAGTGGAAGGTGGAGATGTAGTCTGCAGCAGATTTCCCTTAAACGAGGACTGTAAGATTTATCGAACCAGGAGGACTCCGAGGATCAACAAGTAGGTGTGCACTGCTCTGGCGCTAGCCGAAGATGTGGACCTGCACACACAACAAATAACTTTGCTCCCAACGAGTTCAGAGAGGTTGTCAATCTCTCCAGCCTTGTAGTTTGCAAAGTATCAAGACACAAGCAGGAATAGTGATAGTGATTGCAACGGAAAAGCAAATAAAAACAATAAATGGTGGAGGTGTAAACAAAGGTAATATGGACCAGAGTCCCACGATGTTCAGTAGTGATGTCTCTCTCCCAAAAGACGATAAACAACTATGTTGGGTAAACAAATTACAACTGGGCATTTGATAGAATTATAAACGCATCGCGATGCTAATCATGCTACTAGAAAGTTAGAGGCTCAAAAGTAATGGGTAGTACGCCAAGACAAGTTGACCGTTCATCCATCAGCATCTACTCTCTAATCATTCACCTTGAGATATCTATCCAGACCATCTCGCTGGTATTAAGTTGCAAGCCCCACCCAAAGTGTAAACTCAAAGCAACGGACTACTGTATTAACGAACTTTGTGTAAGGTAAACAATCCTTGCAACCGTGGTCACAAGCACCGTTGTTTTCTCCTTGGTGGCAACATCACATCCCCTAGTCTCATGTTTCTGTCACTCAAACTAGACATCAGGGGGCATGAACCCACATCATGCATAACACTCCCTCTTGGAGTTACAATCTACTACTCGGCCAAAGCAATAAAAAGCAACGGAGAACATGCATGAATTACTCTAGAACATAATATAAAAGGAGAACCAAATATATAACTCATCACAATCTGAACATAATCTCATAATCCATCGGATCCCAGCAAACTCAGCATAGCAACATCAGGTAAATTACATAGATGCCTTGATCATGTACGGCAGCTCACAAGGGCTAAGCATTGAAGCACAAGATTGGAGAGAAGACATCACATAGCTACTTTTCAGGGACTCTTGGTATAAGGAGGACTACTCACGACACGTCCGGGAAGCGTCCATGGTGGTGGAGAACCTCCCGGAGGTCAATCCTCCCTCCGGCAGGGTGCCAGGAAGAGGTCTTCTAACACTCCCGATCTCGGAAGCGCCGCGGCAGCGGAACGGTGGATAAATTCGCGATTCTGGATCTGTTCCCAGGGTTTTCCATCCGAGGGGTAAATATAGGCCAAAGGAGGGCGCCAGGGGGTGGACCAGCCGCCCATGCGCCCTGGTGGCGCGACCATGATGGGGCCTGTGCTAGGTGGCCGCCTGGGTGATGCCTGGCTCCCCTCTGGCCCATCTTTATGCGTCATGAAGCTTCCGTCATGCTGATTTTTATATATTTTTCTCAGGATTTTTGGGGCTCCGAAAATTGGGGTAAAGTCCCTACAATTAAAGGATATCAGCAGACAAAAACTGGCACTCGGTGCACTGAATTAGTAGGTTAGTACAAATATGTGTAAAAAGGTATGAAAGTGTAGCAAACCATGTAACAATTTCACCCAAAAGATTATGGAACAAACAGAAATTATAGATACGTTTGGGACGTATCAACATCCCCAAGCTTAATTCCTGCTCGTCATCGAGTAGGTAAATGATAACACATATATTTTTGTGGTGACATGCTAACACACATATAAGAACTTCAAAGTAAAGCAACTAAGATATGCAATTCAAGTCAAGACAATAACAAGCAAGAGTCTATATTTAGTATTGAAAATAGCAAAGTAAGAACATAAAGGTGCAAGAGCTCTCGTTGTCCGTGACTCAAATGTCTCCTAATGGAGTTTGCGTGCAAGAAGTGGGAGATGGGTTTAGAGCATAAAAAATATTATAAAGTTTAATTGAGAACTCAATCTACTAAAACTTCACACTTGGTCTCCTTCGAAATCTTATTTTGACTCATCCCCAGACCACTAGTCAGGCACATGTCAAAAATGATCCTCTCCCTTTCGACTTTGAGAACTCATGCAGTGGATTAGCGCAAGTAAGGTATGTTGTCACTTAGGATGTCAAAGAGAACAATGATGGGGAAGGAAGACAAAAAAAGGTGTGAAAGGCTCACATCAATGAGGACAACCATAGGCGAGGGAAAGACAAATGATAGATATGATGTGAGGAGTTGGGATTGCCATGCAACGGGTGCACATATGAGCTAAGGTAAGCTCTCCAATGGAACTAGTGGGGGTGCATCCAACTTGCTTGCTCATGAAGACCTAGAGCTCATTTGAGGAGGCTCATCATTGGAATATACAAGCCAAGTTCTATAGTGTAAGGGCCCCCACATAGTTATGAGTGAATGATAATCTCTATGGAGTACAAATATAGCAATGGAGTGCGTGTGTGGATCTTTCAAAAGGAATAGTAGTGTTGCCCCCTTCTCTCTTTTTATTTCTTTTTTCTTTAATTTTTTGTGGCCTCTTTGGGTCTTTCTATTTATCTCTGATTTGTCCTCTTTGGGATCTTTTCATGTGTCCTCTTTTGGGATCTTTTAATTTGTCCTCTTTGGGACCTTTTCCTCACTTAAGGGAAACACTCTATATTTTACAAGAATAAAAAGATGATCTTAACACTTTGAAAGAAGCACTCAACATAAAGACAAATGAAAACTATCATGATGTATGCAAATGTATGCCTCTGCCAGTCTAGCAGGATATGCAATGATACTAGCGCGTCATGTAGCAATAATAAGGGCAAGGCCCAACTAGCATGGGGCTCCTCGATCAAGAAAAAACATGTATGACATGAAGATCAAGTCATGAGATGGTGGATGTTGCATGGCAATGTATCTCGGAAAGGCTATGGAAATGCCTTAATATGTAGGTATGGTGGCTATTTTGAGGAAAGACATAATGAGGCTTATGATGACAGAGCGTATGATGCCAAGGGTTTGGATGCACCGGCGAAGTTTGCACCAACTCTCAAGATGAGAAAGGGCAATGCACAACACCGAAGAGGCTACTAAAATATGGATGGTGGAAGTTGATGTCTACTACGCAACTTTCTCCTTATAGACATTGTTGGGCCTCCAAGTGTAGAGGTTTGTAGGACAGTAGCAATTTTCCCTCAAGTGGGTGACCTAAGGTTTATCAATCCGTGGGAGGCGTAGGATGAAGATGGTATCTCTCAAGCAACCCTGCAACCAAATAACAAAGAGTCTCTTGTGTCCCCAACACACCCAATACAATGGTAAATTGTATAGGTGCACAAGTTCGGCGAAGAGATGGTGATAGAAGTGCAATATGGATGGTAGATATAGGTTTTTGTAATATGAAATTACGAAAACAGCAAGGTAACTAGTAACAAAAGTGAGCACGAACGGTATTGCAATGCGTGGAAACAAGGCCTAGGGTTCATACTTTCACTAGTGAAGTTCTCTCAACAGTAATAACATAATTGGATCATATAACTAGCCCTCACCATGCAACAAAGATTCACTCCAAAGTCACTAATAGCGGAGAACAAACGAAGAGATTATTGTCGAGTACGAAACCACCACAAAGTTATTCTTTCTGATCGATCTATTCAAGAGTCCGTAGTAAAATAACACGAAGCTATTCTTTTTGTTCGATCCATCATAGAGTTCGTACTAGAATAACACCTTAAGATACAAATCAACCAAGACCCTAATGTCACCTAGATACTCCATTGTCACCTCAAGTATCCGTGGGCATGATTATACGATATGCATCACACAATCTCATAATCATCTATTCAACCAACACATAGAACTTCAAAGAGTGCCCCGAAGTTTCTACCGGAGAGTCGAAACGTGTGCCAACCCATATGCATAGGTTCCCAATGTCACGAAACCCGCAAGTTGATCACCAAAACATACATCGAGTACTCACATGAATATCCAAACGTGTGCCAACTCATATGCATAGGTTCCCAATGTCACAAACCCGCAAGTTGATCACCACAGATAGACACGTGCAAGACATACATCAAGTGTTCTCAAAGACTCAACCGGTAAGACAACTTCAAAGGGGAAACTCAATTCATTACAAGAAGGGACAGGGGGAAGAACATCATAAGATCCAACTATAGTAGCAAAGCCCACGGTACATCGAGATCAAGACATCTCAAGAACACGAGAGAGAGAGATGAAACACATAGCTAATGGTACATACCCTCAGCCCCGAGGGAGAACTACTCCCTCCTCGTCATGGAGATCACCGATATGATGAAGATGGCCACCGGAGATGGATTCCCCCTCCGGCAGGGTGCCGGAACGGGCTCTAGATTGGTTTTTGGTGGCTACAAAGGCTTGCAGCGGTGGAACTCCCGATCTAGGTTTCTTTCTGGAGGTTTCTGGATTTATAGGACCAGATGGTGGTGGAGTTGCGTCAAGTGGCCCCCTGAGGATCCCACAAGCTTGGTAGGTGCGGCCTGGGGGTGGCCGCACCTACAGGGCTTGTGGCTTCCTCGGGACCCCTCTCGGGTATCTTTTTCTTCCGGTATTTTTGATATTTTCCATAAAAAATCATCGCGAAAGAATTATTCCGTTTGGACTCCGCCTGAAAAAGGGTCAAAAACACGGAAAGAACAGGAACTGGCAGTTGGCACTGAATTAATAGGTTAGTCCCAAAAAAGATATAAAAGGCATATAAAACATCCAAAGTTTGACAAGATAACAGCATGAAACCATAAAAAAATATAGATACGTTGGAGACGTATCAGAAGTGCCAACAATCGAATACTCACATTAGTCCGAAGAACTCATGCACTTATTATTGGTAACTCTCTATCTAGTGAGGAGATTCAGAAAGAGACAAGTACCTCGAGGAGGAGTGCTTGGGGGTTTGGTTATCCTTGTGCATCTTCGACCCATGATAACGTGAGGTACTCTATATATTCCAACCCCTCTAGAAGTTAGCGATCCGTCTAGTAGTTAGAGTTCTCCACTAAGTTTTTAGTTTTTTAAAATACACACGGATTTCCAAAAATACGACACCTATCACTAATAGGCTCAAGCTCTTTAAACCAATATTCCAAACATTACTCAAATCAACACCTCAAAACTATTGCAAGTTACTACTGTATTTAAATAGCAACCTCAATTACCTACTCATGCAAGACATACAACTCAGTGCAACAAGACAACTCTCTAAACAAGATAAGCATGATAACTCAAGATGGTTACAAAAGAAACTAAATAAAAGCTCTTAAAAACATAAAGCATGAAAACTAAGAGCTAAGCATGACAGCAACTATGAAAAGATAAAGAACACACAAAAAGATAAGCATGAAAACCTATGTTGTGTTCTAGGGCGGAGTGGAGCGTGTTTCTCTCCCAAAAAAAGAACGCTAGGTTCCAACTTTTTATGAAAAGCAAGAAAAACTAAAACAAACTAAAAAAATAAAGAGCAGGACGTTCTAAGCATAGCACATAACATATGAAGTGATAAAAATATAGCATGGAGAAGGAAGAACTGATGATTGTTGATGGAGAAGGGGATGCACGGGGGCATCCCCAAGCTTAGACGCTTGAGTATCCTAGAATATTTCTTGGGGATGCATGGGGGCATCCCCAAGCTTGAGAGCTTGACACTCCTGGATGTTCTTTGAGCATCTTCCATCGCATACTTGAAAACTCCCTTCATATGAAACTCATCATGAGCTGATTAGAGTGGTTAGTCCTCATACTAAAATAATTTATTCTCTACTGGAAATAAAGTTTTACAGGAAGATCTAATGTTTCTCAAGATTGCCAAAAGGTTTTTGCAAAGGAAAAGCAAGCTTAAGATTTGCAAAACAATGAAAACACAAAACAGGGCAGAATCTAGGGAAAACAGAACAAAAGGTAGTAAATAACTTTTTCGGAGCACTTCTGCAACTCAAATCAAAAAACTCAGAACAAATGCCAGAAAGAAAACTATATAGAGCATACTGTAAAAAACATTCAGATCAAAAATATGATCTGATGATTTTTGGAGAATTTTTTCGTCAAGCAGACAAAATCTGTTTCTGGACAGGCATGTCACAACTTTTGAACTTTCTTGCAATCGGAGGCTAAAACTTGGCACAAAGCTTGAAAATAAAGATACAATGATGTTGCTACAGTAGTAACAAGCATCAAGACCACTAAAACTGAAAGTAAGAACAAATTGGGTTGCCTCCCAACAAGCGCTTTCTTTTATGGCTTTGAGCTAGGCATGATGCAAAAAGATCAAGTTGTATCAATTGAACGATCACAAAGATCATCAAAAAGCTCTTCAATAGTACAACTAATCTTAAGAGGACTCTCTTCTGGGAACAAAAGCAAAGGTAGTAAGACCAATTGGAATTTCATTTCTAATTCTATTTAAGGGAGGTATCTCTTCCAAGGTCTTCACAGTTTCAACACCCTTAGCAATAGGTATACTCGTTTTGGGTTGAGGAACCTTGGGTACGTGAACGAACTTAGGTTCCTTACTTGTGGGGGTTTCTACCTTTTTAGTCTTGATGGAGGATAGAGTAGTTCCTAAAGTTTCAATAATATCCTCGATCTTATCAATCCTAGAAGGATCCACATCATGGGATTTAAGGGTCTCCAAAGTTTTGAAAATTTTGTGCATGGAGCTATCAAGTCTACTTAAGTTCCCTTGAATCCTACGATCTACTTCATTTATTTTACCCATGCTTGGCATATTTAGCTCTATATTCTCAAGTTTTATTATAATGTGAGCTAAAGTGATATCATCATTTATGTCAACAATAGGTGGGATTCCAACAAGATTTTCCAAAACATTATGAGCCTCCCAAATGGGAGCTTCCAGGAAATTCCCACCTATTGCTGTGTCTAGAACAAACCTATTCCAGGAAGTAATAGCAACATAAAAAATTCTAAGCAAAATAGTGGTGGATTGCTTCTTGGTGGATCTATCTTGAGAATCTTTAATTCTATACCAAGGATATTTCAAACTTTCTCCAACCCTTTGTTTGAAGGTAAGAATCTCTCCTTCGGGTGCAACACCAAAGGAAATGGACCTAGACACACTGACCAAACAAAGCAAAGTAACTAATTCTTATTTTTTTGTAGTTTTTGATATAAGACTCTAAAGCAAAAACTAGAAAGCAAACTAATAAGACTAAAAGCAAAGGTAAAAGATAGTGTGCAACTCCCCTATCTTGAAGATTGGAGTCCCCGACAACGGTGCCAGAAATTTGCTTGATGACAAGTTGATGGTTATACTTCTCGCTCCTCATTGGTTACCCCAAGTGGAAGGTGGAGATGTAGTCAGCAGCAGATTTCCCTTACACGGGGACTGTAAGGTTTATCGAACTAGGAGGACTCCAAGGATCAACAAGTAGGTTTCCACTGCTCTAGCGCTAGCAGAAGACGTGGACCTGCACACACAACAAATAACTTTGCTCCCAACAAGTTCAGGGAGGTTGTTAATCTCTCCGGCCTTGTAGTTTGCAAAGTATCAAGACACAAGCGGGAATAGTGATAGTGATTGCGACGAAAAGGTAAATAAAAACAGTAAATGGTGGAGGTGTAAACAAATGTGGTAATATGGACCAGAGTCCCATGATGTTCACTAGTGATTTCTCTCTCCCAAAAGAAGATAAACAACTATGCTGGGTAAACAAATGACAGCTGGGCAACTGACAAATTTATAAACGCACCCCAATGCTAATCATGCAAATAGAAAGTTAGAGGCTCAAAAGTAATGGGCAATACGCTAAAACAAGTAGACTGTTTATCCATCAGCATCTACTCTCTAATCATCCACCTTGAGATATCTATCCAAAACATCTCGCTGGTATTAAGTTGCGAGCCCCACCCAAAGTGTAAACTCAAAGCAATGGACAACTGCATTAACGAACTTTGCCTAAGTTAAACAATCCTTGCAACCGTGGTCACAAGCACCGATGTTTTGTCCCTGCTCAGAACACCACATCCCCTAGTCTCATATTTCTCTCACTCAAGCTAGACATCAGGGGGCATGAACCCACAATCATGCATAACGCCCCCTCTTGGACTTACAATCTACTACTCGGCCAAAGCAATAAAAAGCAACGGAGAACATGCATGAATTACTCAAGAACATGATATAAAAGGAGAACCAAATATATAACTCATCACAATCTGAACATAATCTCATAATCCATCGGATCCCAGCAAACTTAGCATAGTAACAACATGTAAAATACATAGATGCCTTGATCATGTAGGGCAGCTCACAAGGGTTAAGCATTGAACCACAAGATTGGAGAGAAGACATCACATAGCTACTCGTCATGGTCTCATGGTCCAAGGAGGACTACTCACGGCACGTCCAGGAAGCGTCCATGGTGGTGGAGAAGATCCCGGAGGTCAATCCTCCCTCCGGCAGGGTGCCAGGAAAAGGTCTTCTGGCGCTCCCGATCTCGGAAGCGCTCAGGCGGCGGAACGATGGAGAAATTCGCGATTCTGGATCTGTCCCTAGGGTTTTCTGTCCGAGGGGTAAATATAGGCCAAAGGAGGACGCCAAGAGGCGGACCAGCCGCCCACGCGGCCTGGTGGCGCGGCTAGGAGGGGGCCCGCTCCAGGTGGCTGCCTGGGTGAGGCCTGGCTCCCCTCTGGCCCATCTTTGTGCTTCGTGAAGCTTCCGTCACGCTGATTTTTATATATTTTTCTCTGGATTTTTGGGGCTCTGAATATTGGGGTAAAGTCACTCCAATTAAAAGACATTAGCAGACAAAAACTGGCACTGGGTGCACTGAGTTAGTAGGTTAGTCCAAAAATATGTAAAAAGGTATGAAAGTGAAGCAAAACATATAACAATGTCACCCAAAAGAGCATGGACCAGAGGAAAATTATAGACACGTTTGGGTCGTATCAGGCATCCCCAAGATTATGGTCATGTTGCTCCTTATTCCGCCATCCATCATGGTCTCACCCAAAACACAAAAACTTCAAGACACAAAACTCAACAGAAACCTCGTGAGATCTGTTAGTATAATTGAACTCCAAAAATTCTGACAGATTAGGACAACGTGGCAAATATGTATGGCTATACTATGTAAAAATTTCAGGAATTTATTGTGATCTAGTAAAAAATAAAATGGCGTGTACTCGGACAACAAAATATGTTTTTGCACCATATCAATTCAATTATCATCCAAATCAATCCCAAAGGCTTTACTTGACACAAACACTAATTAAAACATAAAAACACAATTACTATAGTTGCAATAATCATAGGAAGAGACTACAACGGTAAGTATAGAAGTACTGGGTTGCATCCCAATGAGTTCTTTTTTTATAGGCATTAATATTGGCTTGAGATTTCAATGATGCTCACATAATAGATAAGAATTGAAGCACCAAGAGAGAATCATAAAATATGTGAAAATACATCTAATTCTAACATACTTCCTAAGCATAGCGATTTTAAAGGGAAACAAATTATCAAGACAAGTTATATCTACCAGATGCAAATAAGAAGAGCAAAACATTAAGAATTTCAACACAAACAGGGGTAGTTGAGTAACATGCAAAGTACTATAACCATATTTGCCTCTCTCTCATAATAATTACATGGAGGATCATAATCAAATTCATCAATATAACTATCATGTAAGACAATGTCTTTATGATCCATATGCATACAACTCTTATAATCTTCCAAGGTAGTGCGATTATTATTACCAAAAGTTTACGATATCCCAAACCCACTTTTAGTAGTCTTGCAAATATCTTTGTCCACATTACATTCAACTTGAAGCTCAGAATTCTCAAGATCACAAGAGTTATCAAGATTATCACCCCAATCATGGTCATTGGCACAACTGATATTCGTAGAATTTATACTGGCAAAATTGCAATCATGCTTATCATTCAAGGAACTATCATGAATCACTTTATAAATATCTTTTAACAATTCATCACAATTTTTAGGTTCACGATTTTCAAGAAAGACCTCATAAAGATAATCTAGTGGACTCAACTCACTAGCAATTGGTTCAATATAATTAGGTCTTTTGAAAATATTAGCAAGTGGATCAGGATCCATTTATCTTAAAGTTTTGTTCTAGTTTCTATTTTAGTGTAAAAAATATAAATATAACATAACCAGGAAATTAAAAAGTAGAGCAAGTGAATGATAATGTGCATGTAGGAACGTGATAAGAATTTGATGATACTCCCCGACAACGGCACCAGAAATTCTTCCTGCTACTTATAAATTGTATTGGGTTTTTCGCCGACGAGGAGTGGAGATGCAACACAGTAGATATAATTATATCCCTCAGTGAGGACCAAGGTTAACAAACTAATAGGATAATCTTGCAAACTCTAGTCGCTAGTGCCTACACACACAAAATCAAACACTTGCACCCAATGCGAGCAAGAGGGTTGTCAAGCCCCTTGAACACGTTACTTGCAAGGATTAAATACTGATAGACAAATAATATAAACATAAAATATATAAAAAAAATGGTAGAAATATTTTTAGTGTTTTGGTAGTATAATTTATGCAAACCCTAGGCCATAGTTTTCGCTAGAGGCTTGTGTCTTGAAGATATCATACGATGGGTAGACAAATTACTCTTGGGCAATTAGTAGAATAACGCATAGTTATTAAATCTTTATTCACTGTAATGACTGTGTATATAGGCATCATGTCCATAAGCAAGTAGACTAACTCTTGCTTACATCTACTACTATTACTACACTTACCGAACGCTATCCAGTATGCATCCAGAGTATTAAGTATGAAATAGAGTAATGCTTGGAGCCACATGACATGTTGTAGACAATGTAAACTCAATCAATATGAATAAACCCCATCGTTTTATCCTTAATGATGACACTACAATATGTGTCATGTTGTCCCTTTCTACCACTCGGATTGAGCACCACAAGAATGAACCCAGCACAACGCACAACTCCCACTAAAGATTAATCAATATAGTTGGCCAAACCAAACTGATATATCATACAGAAATGCGAAGCTATAACAATCATGCATAAAAGAATTTAGAGAAGACTCAATTAATACTCATGAAGAATCTAATCATAAACCAAAAATTCATCGAATCCCAACAAACACACCACAAAGAGGATTACGTCGAATATATCACAGCGGTAATCACGATGGACATTTACTGAAGATCGGAGAGAGAGGGAGAGAGATAAAGCCATCTAGGTCCTATCTATGGACCCTTAGGTGTATGGTAGACTACTTACACAACATCATGGGAACAAAAATGTTTATGTAGAGGACTTCCATGATTGATCCCTGACGACCCACAAGTATAGGGGGTCAATTGTAGCTCTTCTGATAAATAAGTGTGTCGAACCCAACGAGGAGTAGAAGGAAATGATAAGAAGTTTACAACTAGGTATTCTCTGCAAATGTTGTGAGTAACACTAGTAGATAGTTAGTTTGTAGCAAGATAATTCATAATAATTGACAAGTAAAAATAGTAACCAAGGTGAAGCAAGGTTGCCCAATCCTTTTAATAGCAAAGGAGAGGTTGGAGAGTTCTCTTATATGAAGCAAGCCCTCCCGAGGACACATGGGAATTTTTGTCTAGTCATGTTCATCATGTTGTGTTGATTCGTGTTTGTTACGTTGATAATTGGATATGTGAGTGGACAGGTGCAAAGGTGTTGTTCTTACTTTAACAAGCAACCCATTTATCATTACCCCATCTCGCAAGCGTTCGCAACTACGAAAGAAGAATTAAGATAAATATAACTTATACGTCCCCAACATATCGATAATTTATGAAGTACTCATGTCATATTCACCTATGTTTAAAATGTTTTTATATGGATTTGGGGCACTTTTTGTGATTTATTTAGAACTAACCTCGACTGACTCTCTTTTCAGCAGAATTACCGTGGTGTGGTTTTTTGTGGAGAAAATGGATGTTCTCGCAATCGCCCGAAACTTTTGATGATTTTTCCTCGAACATATGAGCCATATTGGAGTGAAGAACCATCAGAGGGGAGCCACCTATGGGCCACAAGCCACCCTAATGGCTTGTGGGGCACACGTGGCTCCTATTAATGTGATTCAATGCTAAAAAAATCCTATATATACAGAAACCATGAGAAATACAGAGAGAACTTCCGCTCCACCGCCGCAATTCTGGAGCCTTTCAAGTGACCTACTAGAGAGGGGAAATCATCTCCGCTGGCCATCTTCATCATCCCGATGGAGGCCATGACGAGGAGGGAGTAGTACACCCTCGGGGCTGAGGGTATGTACTAGTAGATATGTGTTCAATCTCTCTCTCTATATCTCTCTCGTGTTCTTGAGATGGCACGATCTTGACGTATCATGGGCTTTGCTAATATAGTTGGATCAAATTTTGTTCTTCCCTTGCTCTCTTGTTGTGATAAATTGAAAATTTCCCTTTGAGGTGTCGTTATGTTGGATTGAATATTGGGTCTGAGAAAACTTTATGTATGTCTTGCATGTCGATACCCATGGAGACAATGGGATATTCTATTGATTAAGTTGATATATGTTATGGCATCAACTTGTGGATTTCGGTGTCCTTGGGGATCTATGCATAGGGGTTGATTGTACGTTTTCATACTACATTCTCCGATAGAAATCTTGGGGTACTCTTTGAAGTTCTTTGTGTTGGGATGAATATGATGAATCCGAAATTGTTTGATGCATGTAATATAATTATCCCACGGATAGTTGAGGTGACATTGGAGTATATAGGTGATATTAGGGTTGATTTATATGTATCATGGGTGTTATTCTAGTACGAACCTTAGGGTTGTTTGTGACACTTATAGGAATAGCTCAAAATATTGGTGGAAATAAATAACTTTGAGGCGATTCTACGAACTACGCCAATTTCATCTTATGTTCTGTGCTACTTATTAACTTTGGAGTTCTTCTTTCTTGCACGTTGAGGGATGACCATCTGATTATACTATGTTATCTCGCTGTTTATACAAGGATTTCCAAGCATTTATACAATGTTTCCAACAATTTATAAAATGTTTTGCTCACTGTTTCCCATTTCCTACCTTGTTGTTTTTATATTTTCACATTACAAAAACCTACATCTACTATCCATACTACACTTGTATCACCATATCTTCATCGAACAAGTGCACCTATACAATTTGCCATTGTATTGGGTGTGTTGGCGACACAAGAGATTTCTTGTATTTGATTTCAAGGTTGTTTGAGAGAGACCATTTTCATCCCACACCTCCCTCGAATTGATAAACCTTAGGTCATTCACTTGAGGGAAATTTGTTGTTGTCCTACAAAAGTATGCACTTGGAGTCCCGACAACACCTACAAGAATAAAGTTGCATAGTAGACATCACTAACCACAATATGAAACATGTGGATCCAAATCAACCCCTCATGAAGCAATCCATCAACTCACGTTTAAGCTTCTGTCAGTCTCGCAACCCATCATCTACTTGTTACTACATAATGCCTTCCCTTAGGCACATAACATGGTGAAGTGTTGTGTAGTCAACGTTCACACGACACCACTAAGGGAAGCAACAACATACACATCATCAAAATATCAAACGAACACCTACTTGGCATGATTACTTGTAACAAGACTTCTCCCTTGTCCTCAGGAACAATAGTAACTACTCACACTTCATCAAAATGTTCAAGATCAGTGGTCTAATAATGGAGATCAAGGATCTGAATATAATATCTTTCACCAAGTAAACCAACTAGCATCAATTACTAGATGTAACCAACACTACTAGTAACCCACAGGTACCAATCTGAGTTTTTGAGACAAAGATTGAATACAAGAGATGAACTAGGGTTTGAGATGAGATGGTGCTGGTGAATATGTTTATGAAGATTGGTCCTCCCACGAAGGAGGAAGCATTGGTGATGACGATGGCTTCGATTTCCCCCACCTAGAGGGAAGTTTCCCTGGCAGAATAACTCTTCCGGATAGCAAAAGCTCCCCTTCCCTGGTTTCTGCCTCGAGACAGCGGCGCTTCGTCCTGAATGCATGCTTATTTTTTTTCTAGTTTAAAACAAACCATATAGAAGAAGAGGGGGCTCGGGAGATCCGTTCGAGCCCCACAAGGCAACAGGGTGCACCTAGGGGGTGAGCGCACCCTATTGGCTTGTGTCTAGGAGGTGGCCCCCCTCAAGTATATTTTCGGCCCATTAATCCATATACATTCCATAAAAATTCTCCCTGAAGTTTTAGGACATTTGGAATCCAGTGACTTTTCACCCCTTTTCTTGGTTCTCAATTCCAGAATTCTAGTTTCCAACGGATTCCCTCCTTGTGATATACCTTGTAAATTCAGAGAGGATAGGCATAAGAACTGTATCATAATGAGGAATAATTGACAAGAATAACATAAATATCAATAAGAATTTATGATGCAAAATGGACGTATCAACTCCACCAAGCTTAGATCTCGCTTATCCTCAAGCGAAAGCCAAACTCGATAATAATGACTACATAATTCGAGAGAGAGGTGTCGAAAAAATAGATGTAGACATGAGAGCATCACAAATATTAACACAGCAGAAGGTTTTTCATCATATAGCTTCTCATAAACAAGTAATGATCTATCCAGAACATTGAAGTATGAAGCATAAACTTTATTGGCAATCAACAAACTATGTTCTCAGTAATTGAGATAATCAAAATTCATCATATTGCAGAGAAGAGTCTATATAAGAGCTTTCATTCAAGCAAGTTGACATATTCAACTATCATTTAATCTTCTATGATTGATCACACTAATTACATATTTTTTGACCTAATGTTTCCACCGAACACATTGGAAGATAGGGGATTTACTGTCTTTGACACCCAACTCATTTACCTCAAGGATAATGTCAATAATACTGGATCATGATCACCAACATTCATCTGGATATATATATTTGTATCTGTCCCCAACACATGATGCTTGCCAACTAGACAGTTAATAGGTTGGAATCAGAATAAACTTTATCGACTCTTGCACAAAATTAATTCAATGAAGATAAAATATACGCCATTCCTAGAGGGAAGTAGATGTTGTCATGCACTTTTAAGTTTGTGGATGCGCAAGCTCTTCATGCAAGGAACGTCACTTTATATCGCACCCTATAATGGAAAACTTTATTATGCAATCTGAAACTTCTATTTATTTGCCATAACAAGATCGTACCAAGCTTATTTTCTATTAAAATAAAATATCATACATATTTAGGAGCAACTTTTACTGCTCTATGCATCGATGACAACTTACTTGAAGGATGTTACTCAATCCATAGGTAGGTATGGTGGACTCCTCATACATCCATTTTTCATCATGCTTTTATGTTGATATTTATCGCTTCTTGGGCTGTTATTTCATTTCACGGTACAATACTTATGCCTTTTATCTCTTATTTTGCATGGTTTACATGAAGAGGGAGAATGCTGGCAGCTGGAATTCTGGCCTGAAAAAGGAGCAAGTTTAAGATACCTATTCTGCGCAACTCCAAACGCCGTAAAAATCAACGAGGATTTTTTTCGGGATTTATAAATTATACCGGGCCGAAGAAGTGCCAGAGGGGCGCGAGCAGGTTGCCACAAATCTGCTAGGCGCGACCACGCCCCTGGCCGCGCCTAGGGGGCTTGTGGGCACCCAGCTGGCCCTCTGGCCCCCCTCTTCTGCTATATGAAGGGTTTCGTCCATAAAAAATTAGGAGGAGGCTTTTTTGAGGATTCGCCGCCGCCACGAGGCGGAACTTGAGCAGAACCAATCTAGAGCTCCGGCAGGACGATCCTGCCGGGGAAACATCCCTCCTGGAGGGGGAAATCGTCGCCATCGTCATCACCAACACTCCTCTCATCGGAGGGGACTCGTCGCCATCAACATCTTCATCAGCACCATCTCATCTCCAAACCCTAGTTCATCACTTCTAACCAATCTCCGTCTCGCGACTCCAATTGGTACTTGTAAGGTTGCTAGTAGTGTTAATTACTCTTTGTAGTTGATGCTAGGTGGATTACTTGGTGGAAGAGTTTATGTTCAGATCCTTGATGCTACTCATTACCTCTTTGTTCATGAATATGATTATTCTTTGTTATTAGTTACTTTTGTTCCTGAGGACATGGGATAAATCATGCTAATAGTAGTCATGTGAATTTGGTATTCATTCGATATTTTGATGTGTTGTATGTTGTTTTTCCTCTAGTGGTGTTATGTGAACGTTGACTACATAACACTTCACCATTAATTGGGCCTAGAGGAAGGCATTGGGAAGTAGTAAGTAGATGAGGGGTTGCTAGAGTGACAGAAGCTTAAACCCTAGTTTATGCGTTGCTTTGTAAGGGGGCTGATTTGGATCCACTAGTTTAATGCTATGGTCAGACTTTGTCTTAATTCTTCTTTCATTGTTGTGGATGCTTGCGAGAGGGGTTAATCATAAGTGGGATGCTTGTCCAAGTAAGGGCAGTACCCAAGCGCCGGTCCACCCACATATCAAACTATCAAAGTAACGAACGTGAATCATATGAACATCATGAAAACTAGGATGACAGAAATTCCCGTGTGTCCTCGGGAGCGTTTTTCCTCCTATAAGTCTTTGTGGCTTGTCCCTTGCTACAAAAGGGATTGGGCCACTTTGCGGCACCGTTGCTACTTTTGTTACTTGTTGCTTGCTACGAATCACCTCACCACACAACTACTTGTTACCGATAATTTCAGTGCGTGCAGATATTACCTTGCTGAAAACAACTTGTCAAATCCTTCTGCTCCTCGCTGGGTTCGACACTCTTACTTATTGAAAGGACTACGATAGATCCCCTATACCTGTGGGTCATCAAGACTCTTTTCTGGCGTTATTGTCGGGGAGTGAACCGCCTTTGGTAAGTGGAACTTGGTAAGGAAACATTCATATAGTGTGCTAAAATTTATTGTCACTTGTCACTATGGAAACTAATCCTTTGAGGGGCTTGTTCGGGGTATCTTCACCTCGAACGGAAGCACAAAGAGTTTCTCCTCAACCTGCTGCACCTACTGAAAATATTTTCTTTGAATTTCCTTCGGGTATGATTGAGAAACTACTGGCTAATCCTTTTACAGGAGATGGAACATCACATCCAGACTTGCATCTAATATATGTAGATGAAGTTTGTGGTTTATTTAAGCTTGCAGGTTTGCCCGAGGATGAGGTCAAGAAGAAGGTATTTCCTTTATCTTTGACGGATAAGGTGTTGACATGGTATAGGCTATGTGATGATACTGGATCATGGGACTACAATCGGTTGAAATTGGAATTTCATCAAAAGTTTTATCCTATGAATTTAGTACATCATGATCGGAATTATATTTATAAGTTTTGGCCTCGTGACAGAGAAAGCATCGCTCAATCTTGGGGAGGCTTAAATCAATGCTATATTCATGCCCCAACCATGAGCTCTCGAGAGAAATTATCATCCAGAGCTTCTATGCTCGGATTTCTCATGATGATCGCACCATGCTTGACACTTCTTGTACCGGTTCTTCTATGAAGAGAGGTATTGACTTCAGATGGAATTTATTGGAGAGAATTAAACGCAACTCTGAAGATTGGGAGCTTGAAGAACGTAAGGAGTCAGGTATGAATTTCAAGTTTGATTTCGTTAAATCCTTTGTTGGAACAAATATTTTTTGTGATTTTAGCGCTAAGTATGGACTTGACTCTGAGATAGTAGCTTCACTGTGTGGATCATTTGCTGCTCATATTGATCTCCCCAAAGAGAAGTGGTTTAAATATCATCCTCCCTTATAAGTCAATGTAGTTAAACCCAATCCAGTTGAAGAGAAAGTCATTGCCTATAATGATCCTATTGTTCCCAGTGCTTACATTGAGAAACCACCTTTCCTTTTTAGGATAAAGGATCATTCTAAAGCCTCAACTGTGATATGTAGAGGCTACATTAGAACACCTACACCCCCTGAGCAAATTAGAGTTGAACCTAGCATTGCTATTATCAAAGATCTCCTGTCCGACGATGTTGAGGGACATAATATTCACTTCTGTGAAGATGCTGCTAGAATTGCTAAACCTCACGCTAGAGACAAACATAGGCCTGTTGTTGGCACGCCTGTTGTTTCTGTTAAGATAGGAGGTCATTGTTATCATGGTTTATGTGATGTGGGTGCTAGTGTTAGTGCAATACCTCAATCCTTATACGATGAAATTAAAGACGAGATTGCACCTATTGAGATAGAGCCTATTGATGTCACTATTCAGCTTGCCAATAGAGATACTATCTGCCCTGTGGGAATTGTTCGGGATGTTGAAGTCTTGTGTGGTAAAACGAAGTATCCTGCTGATTTCCTCGTTCTTGCTACCGCACAAGATAGCTTTTGTCCCATCATATTTGGCAGACCCTTCCTCAATACCGTCAATGCTTATATTGACTATGAGAAGCAAACTGTCACTGCTGGCTTTGAAGGTGTGTCACATGAGTTCAATTTCTCCAAGTTTGGTATACAACCTCATGAAAAGGAGTTGCCTAGTAAGGATGAAACTATTGCCTTAGCTTCTATTGCCGTGCCTCCTACTGATCCCTTAGAGCAATACTTGCTTGAGCATGAATATGATATGCATATGGATGAAAGGGATGAGATAGATAGAATTGTCTTAGAACAATATCCCATCCTTAAGAATAATCTTCCTGTTGAACTGCTTGGGGATCCACCCCCACCAAAGGGTGATCCTGTGTTCGAGCTTAAACAGTTTCCTGATACTCTTAAGTAAAAAAGAGATATATCATGTTATTATTAGTCCTAGCCTCTCAGAGCATGAAGAAAAGAAGTTACTAAAAACTCTGAGGAAGCACCGTGCTGCTATTGGATACTCTTGATGATCTTAAGGGCATTAGTCCCACTCTATGCCAGCACAAGATTAAAACTGATCCCAATTCCAAACCAGTTGATGATCATCAAAGGAGATTAAATCCTAAGATCGAAGAGGTAGTAAGAAAAGAAATACTAAAGCTCCTGGAAGCAGGTATTATCTATCATGTTGCGCATAGCGATTGGGTGAGTCCGGTGCATTGCATCCCTAAGAAGGGAGGCATTACCGTTGTCCCTAATGATAAGGATGAATTGATCCCGCAGAGGATTATTACTGGCTATAGGATGGTGATCGATTTTAGGAAATTGAATAAAGCCACTAGGAAAGAACATTACCCTTTACCTTTTATCGACCAAATGCTAGAGAAACTGTCTAAACACACACACTTATGTTTTCTAGACGGTTATTCTGGTTTCTCTCAGATACCAGTTGCACAAGCTGATCAGGAGAAAACCACTTTCACCTGCCCTTTCGGTACCTTTGCTTATAGATGTATGCTTTGTGGCTTATGTAATGCACCTGCCACCTTTCAAAGATGTATGATGGCTATATTCTGTGACTTTTGTGAAAAGATGGTTGAGGTTTTCATGGATGACTTCTCCGTTTAAGGGTCTTGCTTTGATGATTGCTTCAGCAACCTTGATTGAGTCTTGCAGAGATGTAAAGACATCAATCTTGTCTTGAATTGGGTGAAGTGCCACTTTATGGTTAATGAAGCCATCATCTTAGGACATAAAATTTTTGAAAGAGGTATTGAAGTCAATAAGGCTAAGGTTGATGCAATCGAGAAAATGCCATACCACACAGATATCAAAGGTATAAGAAGTTTCCTTGGTCATGCTGGTTTCCATAGACGGTTCATTAAAGACTTATCTAGGATTTCTAGGCCTCTTACCAATCTCTTGCAAAAGGATATTCCTTTTGTTTTTGACGATGATTGTGAGGAAGCCTTCGCAATACTTAAGAAGGCCTTGATAAGTGCACATATTGTTCAACCACCTGATTGGAACTTACGTTTTGAAATCATGTGTGCTGCTAGTGATTATGATGTTGGTGCTGTCCTAGGGCAAAGAGTTGATAAGAACTTGAATGTTATTCACTATGCTAGTAAAACTCTAGACAGTGCCCAAAGAAACTATGCTACTACGGAGAAGGAATTTTTAGCAGTCGTGTTTGCATGTGAAAAGTTCAGGTCTTACATAGTTGATTCCAAAGTCACTATTCACATTGATCATTCTGCTATTAAGTACCTCATGGAGAAGAAGGACGCTAAACCTAGACTTATCAGATGGGTTCTCTTGCTACAAGAGTTTGATTTGCACGTTGTCGATAGGAAGGGTGCTGATAACCCCGTAGCAGATAACTTGTCTAGGTTGGAGAACGTTCTTGATGACCCACAACCTATTGATGATAGCTTTCCCGATGAGCAATTGAATGTCATCAATGCTTGACGTAGTGCACCGTGGTATGCTGATTATGCAAACTATATCGTTGCCAAATATATACCACCTAGTTTCACTTACCAGCAAAAGAAGAAATTCTGCTTTGACTAGCGACATTACTTTTGGGATGATCCTCACCTTTATAAGGAAGGAGTAGATGGTGTTATTAGATGTTCTGTACCTCAACATGAACAGGGACAAATCCTACAGAAGGGTCACTCCGAGGCCTACGGAGGACACCATGCGGGAGATAGAACTGCAGACAAGGTATTGCAATCAGGTTTCTATTGGCCCACTCTCTTCAAGGATGCCCGTAAGTTTGTCTTGTCTTGTGACCAATGTCAAAGAGCAGGTAATATCGGTAAACGTCAGGAAATGCCTATGAACTATTCACTTGTCATTGAACCATTTGATGTCTGGGGCTTTGATTATATCAGACCTTTTCAAAAATCCAACGGGTATACCCATATCCTAGTTGTTGTTGATTACGTCACTAAGTGGGTAGAAGCTATCCCCACTAGTAGTGCTGATCACAACACCTCTATCAGGATGCTTAAAGAAGTTATTTTCCCTAGATTTGGAGTCCCTAGATATCTAATGACCGACGGTGGTTCACATTTAATTCATGGTGCTTTCCGTAAAACGCTTGCTAAGTACGATGTCAACCATAGAATTGCGTCTCCCTATCACCCTCAGTCCAGTGGTCAAGGAGAGCTAAGCAACAGAGAGATTAAACTGATTCTGCAAAAGACTGTCAACATGTCTAGAGAGAATTGGTCTAAGAAGCTCGATGATGCACTGTGGGCTTATAGAACTGCCTATAAGAATCCCATGGGCATGTCTTCGTACAAAATGGTGTACGGTAAAGCATGTCATTTACCTCTTGAGCTAGAGCATAAAGCTTATTGGGCAATCAAAGAGCTCAACTTTGATTTCAAACTTGCTGGTGAGAAGAGGTTATTTGACATTAGCTCGCTTGATGAATGGAGAACTCAAGCATATGAGAATTCCAAGTTGTTCAAAGAGAAGGTTAAGAGGTGGCATGACAAGAGGATACAAAAGCGTGAGTTCAATGTAGGTGATTATGTCTTGCTATATAATTCTCGTTTAAGATTTTTTGCACGAAAGCTTCTCTCTAAATGGGAAGGTCCCTATATTATTGAGGAAGTATATCGTTCCGGTGGTATCAAGATCAACAACACGGAAGGTAATTATCCGAGAGTTGTAAATGGGCAGAGAATCAAGCATTATATCTCAGGTACTCCCATAAATGTTGAAAGCAATATCATCAATACCATAACTCCGGAAGAATACCTAAGGGATATTTATCAGCCTGTTTCAGACTCTGAAAACAAAGAGGTATATGTTTCGGTAAGTAAACAGACTCCAAAACTTTTCCAGTAGGAAATTTTCTCTGTTTTAGAATATTTGAAAAAATAGAAAAATTGGAAGTAGTCCGGAAAGCACGCGAGGAGGCGACAACCTTCCAGGCGCGGGACGCGACCAGGGGGGCTTGTGGCCACCTCGTGTGCCTCCCGGACTCCGTTTTCGTGCGGAGTACTCCTTCTGGTCTGGAAAAAATCATTATATATTCTCCCGAAAGGTCTGACCCTCGTATCACGCAGATTTCCTCTGTTTTCGTTTCGAGCCTGTTTTCCGCCGCAGATTTAGAGCAAGATGTTGTCCCAGGAATCTATGGGGGAGAACAATCTCCGTCAAGCCTATGGAGAAGTAAATGCTGATCTGAAAAGAATGGAGGCCAAGGAGAGCCTACCTAATGAAACCAAGGGCAAAACTAAGGAGAGGAATAAGGCGTGGGATGAAGCACAATCTGCGTTCAACAAGGAAGAAATTGAAGAAGTGGATTTTCTCCAACCCTACCTCCACCTATTGTCTCCATCCTTGATTGAACTCTTGAGGTTTTGTGAAACAACTCGTTCTGGCAATACTTATCTCACTCGTGAAGTTTTTTTGCTAGAGAAACATATCACAGATCTCCAAGGTATAAATCTAAGATTAATGGCCCTCTTGGAATCAAAGATTGCAACAACTCCACCACCATCACCTCCAAAGGAAGACAACTAAGCATGGGTATGGGCAATCCCCTTGGCTTGTGACAAGCTTGGGGGAGTTGCCCCGGTATCGTATCACCATCACATCTTTTTCCTTTACCTTTGTTTTAGTTTGTTCCTTTTCAGTTTTCTTTTTCTCTAGTAGAATAAAAGTCTTAGTGTTTTAGTCTTGAGTTTTGCTTTGTGTCACCCCCGATGTATTCGAGCTCGTGAGACATATAATAAAGCGTGTCTTAGTTGAAGGGCTTTGCCTCATGCCATGATCAAAATAGTGAGAAAAGAACAAAAGCATGAAAGATCATCTAATGATCTTATGGGAAGTGATGGCTTCACATATAAAAAGAATGTTGATTGGAACTTGTTGAGGGTAGACAAACATAGACCTTGGTCATTGTTGCAATTAATAGGAAGTGATAAAGAAGGAGAGGTTCACATATAAATACATCATCTTTGACACCATCTATGATTGTGAACACTCACTAAACTATTACATGCCTAGAAGTAGATGTTGGACAAGGAAGACAACATAATGAATTGTGTTTGCTTGGTTCCGAACAATGTTATATGATTAGAGATCCCTTAGCATGTGACGATCGCTTCCACCTCATATTAGCCAAAACTCCTGCACCAAGTAGAGATACTACTTGTGCATCCATAAACCTTCAACCCAGTTTTGCCATGAGAGTCCACCATACCTACCTATGGATTGAATAAGACCCCTCAAGTAAGTTGTCATCGGTGCAAGCAATAAAAATTGCTCCCTAATATGTATGATCTATTAGTGTGTGGAAAATAATCTATGTACGAACCTGTGATGAGGAAGATATAAAAGCGACAGACTGCATAATAAAGTTCTTTATCACAGGAGGCAATATAAAGTGACATTCCTCCGCACTAAGCGGACACGCATTCAAACCTCAAAAGTGCATGTCAACCTCTGCTTCCCTCTGCGAATGGCCTATCTTGTACCTTTACTTTTTGCCCTTGAAAGAGTCATGGTGATCTTCACCAATTCCTTATTTCGCCTTTTTCTTTGCTAACGTCATATGCTAGGGAAAGATCTATATGCCTATGTCAACTTGGATGTAAGTATTCATGAATAATTATTGTTGACATTACCCTTGAGGTAAGCAGTTGGGAAGCAAAACTATAAGCCCCTATATTTCTCTGTGTTCAACTGAAACTTTGATCTCATGAGTACCATGTGAGTTGTAGCAATTGTAGAGAATGAAAAGATGATTGAGTATGTAGATTTGCTTTACAAGCTCTTACTTGACTCTTTCTGATGTTGTGATATATTGCAATTGCTTCAAGGACTACGGGCTATCGGTTATTACTTCTCGGTAAGGTTCTCGATCCATACTTTACTTTGTGAAGGAATTGTCACTTTAGCATGAGAGATTATATGTTGGTATTGCTGTTTTGATCTTGATCATGATGCCTGCATGTTCGTATCTTGTTTTGTTGACACCTCTATCCCTAAACATGTGGACATATTTATTGAGCTTGGCTTTTTCTTGAGGACAAGCGAGGTCTAAGCTTGGGGGAGTTGATACGTCCATTTTGCATCATGCTTTTATGTTGATATTTATCACTTCTTGCGCTGTTATTTCACTTCACGGTACAATACTTATGCCTTTTCTCTCTTATTTTGCAAGGTTTACATGAAGAGGGAGAATGCCGGCACCTGGAATTCTGGCCTGAAAAAGGAGCAAGTTTGAGATACCTATTATGCGCAACTCCAAACGGCGTAAAAATAAACAAGGATTTTTTTTTGAGATTTATAAAAAATATTGGGCCGAAGAAGTGCCAGAGGGGCGCCAGCAGGTGGCCACAGGCCTGCTAGGCGCGGCCACCCCCTGGTCGCATCTAGGGGGCTTATGGGCACCCCGCTGGCCCTCTGGCCCCCTCTTCTGCTATATGAAGGGTTTCGTCCGGAAAAAAATCATGAGGAGGCTTTTTCGAGGATTCGCCTCCGCCACGAGGCAGAACTTGAGCATAACCAATCTAGAGCTCCGGCAGGACGATCTTGCCGTGGAAACTTCCCTCCCGGAGGGGGAAATCGTCGCCATCGTCATCACCAACACTCCTCTCATCGGAGGGGACTCGTCACCATCAACATCTTCATTAGCACCATCTCATCTCCAAACCCTAGTTCATCACTTGTAACCAATCTCCGTCTCGCGACTCCGATTGGTACTTGTAAGGTTGCTAGTAGTGTTAATTACTCTTTGTAGTTGATGCTAGTTGGATTACTTGGTGGAAGAGTTTATGTTCAGATCCTTGATGCTACTCATCACCTCTTTGGTCATGAATATGATTATGCTTTGTGAGTAGTTAGTTTTGTTCCCGAGGACATGGGATAAGTCATGCTAATAGTAGTCATGTGAATTTGGTATTCGTTTGATATTTTGATGTGTTGTATGTTTTTTTCCTCTAGTGGTGTTATGTGAACGTCGAGTACATAACACTTCACCATTATTGGGGCCTAGAAGAAGGCATTGGGAAGTAGCAAGTAGATGATGGGTTGCCAGAGTGATAGAAGCTTAAACCCTAGTTTATGCGTTGCTTCGTAAGGGGTTGATTTGGATCCACTAGTTTAATGATATGGTTAGACTTTGTCTTAATTCTTCTTTCGTAGTTGTGGATGCTTGCGAGAGGGGTTAATCATAAGTGGGATGCTTGTCCAAGTAAGGGCAGTACCCAAGCGCCGGTCCACCAACGCGAATCATATGAACATGATGAAACTAGCATGACAGAAATTCCCGTGTGTCCTCGGGAGAGTTTTTCCTCCTATAAGACTTTGTCCAGGCTTGTCCCTTTCTACAAAAGGGATTGGGCCACTTTTCTGCACCGTTGCTACTTTTTTTACTTGTTGCTTGCTACGAATCATCTCACCACACAACTACTTGTTACCGATAATTTCAGTGCCTGCAGATATTACCTTGCTGAAAACCACTTGTTAGATCCTTCTGCTCCTCGTTGGGTTCGACACTCTTACTTATCGAAAGGACTACGATAGATCCCCTATACTTGTGGGTCATCAACTCCCATGGAAAGAAACTGGGTTTAAGGGTTTATGGATGCACAAGTAGTATCTCTACTTAGTGAGGAAATTTTTTGGCTAGCAAAAGATCTAAAGTAAGCACCACATGTTAAAGGATACCTGATCGTATAACTTCTGTATGAATGTAAACTATCATGATCATTATGTTATTTTCGATATCCAACATCAACACTTGCTCATTATGTAATATTTGGTGGGGTATCACAATCATAGAATATGTTTAAGATAGTATATTTATATGTGAATCTCCTATTCTCTATCAAAATTTTGCATCGATGTACTAATGACTAATGTTATGTTTGTTAATTCATAATAAATTTTATCACTTATACTTTTTCTTTGTGAAGTCATTACTCCTCATGGGATTAACATATGGTCAATTTATTTCTTTTATTATAATGCTATGACGAAAGATGCATGAGAGTAAAGCACACACACTCAACTAATCTTTATTATATGAATCTTACACTCTATCGTGGTTTTGTCACGGTAGATGTCCGCGTGAAAGGACTTAGTACTGGAGCCATCGCACCTTGGCGGCGACTCGAAGGGGTTACGCGGGAGAGACACGGCGATTTACCCAGGTTCGGCCCCTCGTGAGGAGGTAAAGGCCTACGTCCTGCTTTCGTTTGTATTGATGTGGTTTCGATTATAAGGAAGGCGTAACTCGCCAGACCTAGCACTCGATGCTTTCTAACCTGCCCCTCTCCTTCCCTAGGGCTCGCCTTTATATATAGGTCGAACCCTTAGGGTTTACAAGGATACTTTCCTTTCTACAAATCGTGACCCGTGTGGTCTCTAAGTCGCCGTCCTTCAAAGCTTGGAGACTTTCCAGAAATCATAAACCGCCATAGGACCTTCGTGCTGATAACGCCAAGGCCCAAATCATTATTTAGGTGAATCGCCTGATTTGGTGACCCGGCCCAACTAGGGCGGGTTATTAACACGTAATATCGCCAACATTAGGCCCCAGATTGACTTGAATTCTTTTCACGCCAATATTTCTGCTCAGTTAAAGGCGATTCATTCCTTTTTCTCCATACGTCAGAAACTGTGACCCGCCATGTGGCACTGAAACTTTTTTAAGTCGCCAAACCATTTCTCGTCGGCATCTTCTTATCCCTCGAATTCCAGGAAGACTGACATAATCCCAACGGATCCTGGTGCATCGTTATCCCAAAACTTTCGGAACGCCATTATGGCAAATCTTTTTATTCCCTAGTGGTTCCCGCTCACGGCGCCTCGATTCTAGCGCCCGCCCTGTTAAATAGATGGGAGGGGACAAGACTGGCGCTTCCCACCTACCAGTCTTGTCAACCTCCTCCCCATTATCACAGCGAGGAAGTCTCATCGCCTCCCGAGGGCTCCGCTGCTGTCCGTACTTCCCGTCTTCGCCCGAGAGGCTTCGGCGCCACCCTACAGATTTTCGCCGTCGTCAAGCTCCGTGCCGCGGCCGCCCCGTTCACCGCCATTAACCATTGCGTCGTCGTCGAACACCTCGCCGCCCGCCGAAAACTCCATCATCGCCGAGGATCTCCTTGCTCGACCGGACCTCCGCGCTTCTCCAACAACCTCCGTTGCTGTCGACTACTTCCGTCCGAAAGCATCAGGTTAGGCCACAGCCCATTTAAGAACAGATCTACTCTTTGTTCGAAGCTCCAACACTGCCATGTTCTTGATGTTCTTTGCGAGCATTCGTCGCCTGTCCTTGATTAATTAACACAAACGTCTACAAGGTAGCCAATGCTTTGTATACCTTCATTTATCCGCTCCCACTTGCGAATTCGGAGTAATGTTTTGTCAAGCGGAGGACATCGCCTTGCCCTAGTAGTAAATTGCGGCATCCAGCCATTTTTCTCATGTTTTTTTCACCTGTCCAGTAGATCCATAATTTTCCTACTGATTGCAAAAAGTTGTTTGTAGTCTTCACACTTTGCCGTTTTGAACGAATGTTTCCGACACCTTTAGAACGCAGCTCTCCTGAATAGAAAATCTTCGTAAGTCGCCATAGCAACCCAACTCGGCCCTCAACATAGCGGGTCAAGGTTTTCCCTTCAGTCCGCAAACAAATTTATTTGGCGAGTCAAATGAACTTATTTCACCTTTTACAGTAGATGTTCGAGGCACGTAAATTCATCCGTACTTTACTTCTTTGTAGAATGGGCACCGTTTTCAAAAGTGACTGGCTTCCCACCAAAGTCGACGACACCATACTAGCTGACTATGTGAAAACGAGCAACTTGGACCCTTAGAATGTTATCGGCTGGCGTACCGGGCTCGGAGAGGATCTCCCCAACCCCAAAGAAGGGGAGATAATCGTTTTTGTTGAACACCTGGAGCGAGGTTTTAAGCCGCCCGGATCGAAGTTTCTTAGAGACGCCATGGCTTTCATGAACGTCCGCCTCCAAGGTCTGGGACCCAACTCGATAAGTAACCTATGCCAATTCCAAGTGTTCTATGAAGCTTATCTGCGGATTGAACCCTCGGTCCCCTTATTCTGGTACTTTTTCCACCTGAATCACCAAACGGAATTTCACAATGGCCCCACCCTGGAACTCGGCGGTGTCAATGTTCAGCACCGCAGGGATAGCCCGTTTCCCTCACTGGCCATGCCAAGCCATCCCAAAGGTTGGGGCGAGTCTTGGTTCTATTGTCAAGAGACCTCACCTGCGGGCGAAAACAAGCTTCTGGGCTATAGGAAAGATCGCCTTCCACCAAACTTCAAGCTTCCAGAAAAACTCACCGAGGAGGAGGAATCAGACTTCATCCCAGTATTGTCCGAGTTAAGATCTCTGACAAACAACGGCCTTACCGGGGTTGACTTGATCCGCTGCTGGGTCGAATGGCGCATCCTCCCTCTGAGTCGCCGGGACGGGCTAATGTGCGAATTTGATGGCACCTTAGATCATCCCCAATGTTATTTCCATACGGCTTTAACAGAAAAGGATATTGTCACCATCATCAAGAAGTTGACTGGCGAACTTGCGGGAAAATGCGGCCAAATCGGCCTCGAGCCTTTCTGCAAAATAAATCTGGCGCCCAAGGTGAGCAATCCTAACCCGCCTTTTGTCTTTAATTCTTGTGTTTCACTTGTATTGCGACCTTGCTAACATATGCTATTTCAGAAATGTGACAAATTTTGGTCCAAGAAACCCAAAAAGCCAGCCATGAAGCAAGCTAAGCCACCCCAAAGAAAACCAAGGGCAAGGGCAAGGCTGCTGCGGCTGAACCATCCGAAGTCGATGAGTCTCAAGTCGGTGATGCACTTTCGGAGGTAAAAACCTATCCTCTTTTCACTCGCCATCCAATACCATTAATTTTGTATTTATACCTTTATCTCTTTTGAATAGAATGAAGACAACGAAAGCCAGGAGGACTCTGTTGAGGTAATTTCTGTTTCCTCCGATTCATCTCCTTCTCCACCTAAGCCGGCCAGGCGAATTTGTGGGAAAGTTCCCTTCTCACACCCAAATGCTTGTTTGGACCCAAATTTCCTACTGAAGAAAGCACAACATACTTCAAATCGGAAGACCCGAAGTCATTCCGGTGATCTCGTGTCCGGCTTACCAGTAATGAACAAGAGGAAACCAAATGAGGTACTCATAAATAACAATTTTTCATGTTTCTTTGGATCACGACTGTAACCCGCCTATATTTTCGACGTATAACTCTTGCAGAACTCTCCTCCTACATCTGGCGACTCAGTGATGTCAAAACTTCCGCCAATGATTCGAGTCCCTGGGTAAGCCTTTTGATAATTTTACCTTGAATCTGAAGGTAACAAACTTTCAGTTCCTTAATACGCTTCTCCCCTCTTTTAGAGCACATGCCAAGAAAAGGAAAACCAGCGGACCAACTCCTGTCATAATCTCAGAACCCAT
Source organism: Hordeum vulgare subsp. vulgare (assembly GCF_904849725.1). Lineage (NCBI taxonomy): Eukaryota > Viridiplantae > Streptophyta > Magnoliopsida > Poales > Poaceae > Hordeum > Hordeum vulgare. Next base: position 423,573,111 of record NC_058523.1, on the reverse strand, counting down.
CAAAGAGTCAGTGCCGATTCAACATAACCCAGATCAAGGCGAGCCCGAAGATCAAATGGATCTTCCAAACTCGCCCAAGGAGACAATGGATGCCCCTAAACCACCAAGTCCATTGATGACAGCAGAAGACCCGGATGCTGTAGTTATTACTGGTACCGGCTTCTCCAAACCGGCGGCAACGGTTTTGTCAAAGCATGTGGCATCCTCCTCTCAAACCATTCCTGAGTCTGGACTCTCCAAGGCTAAGCTTTCTGAGTATGAAAATCTGGAATTCAAAGAACTCTGCTCTGGTTTTGCGAGTCGCCTGGAGGCGAGTTTCGAGATGGAGAAAAGCCTGCTGCGGATGCTAAAAAACAAACATGAGGCAAGCTTTATTATATTGTATTACTCCCATTAACCCCCAAGGGCCGGGTCATCAGTAAAAGGATGAGCCGGGTCTTGATAAATTTAGAAAAAACTTTCGACCAATAACCCCCTAGGGCCGGGTCATCAGTAAAAAGATGAGCCGGGTCTTGATAAATTTAGAAAAAACGTTCGACCAATAACCCCCAAGGGCCGGGTCATCAGTAAAAAGATGAGTCGGGTCTTGATAAATTTAGAAAAAACTTTCGAGCAATAACCCCCAAGGGCCGGGTCATCAGTAAAAGGATGAGTCGGGTCTTGATAAATGCAGAAAAAACTTTCGACCAATAACCCCCAAGGTCCGGGTCATCATATTGTATAATTTCATCTAAAAAGAAAAAAATATATACATTAGCCCCCAAGTGTCAGGGATATTGCTTGCAATAATTCTGAGACTTGCCCCTTATTTTGTACTTTCAAACAGGAAACCCATGCTCAGACTGAACCGGCACTTGGCGATTTAAAGAAAAACTTATCTGGTCAGCAAGATGCTCGGGCTAAGTCGGAGGAGAAGCATCAACTAGTCATGGCTGAGCTGGAAAAACTTAAAGCTGATTTGAAAAGAGCTCAAGCTGACCAAGATACTTCAACCAAAAGAGCAGAAAAGGCTGAAGCCAGGCTGGCTACTGTGCAACAAGAATTGTCCGGCTTGAAGCGTCATATCTCAAATATGACGCAAGCCGTCTTTGGTAAACTTACTCAAACTTTTGATCCCCCTTTTTTTATAACTCTTATTTGCAAGTCACTGATTATCATGACCCCTTACACAGGTCCGAGAGCCGCCAACCTTCAGGATGATTGCGTGCTGATGCTGAAGGTGATTTACACGCTGACAGAGCAGCTGTACACCGGCAGTGTTCTAACGGTTAAAGCTGTGATGGGTGCCAAAGAGCCCATAACTTCCATAAAGAAGATGCTCGGCTGCCTATCTACGCTTCCCCCTCAGATTGGCGAGTTAACTCGGTCAGCTGCTCGGAAGGGGATTCTGACTGCCTTGAGTCGCTGTTTGGCGTATGCTCCAGAGATCAACCCGAAAGAGGTAGCGGCAGGCTTTCCTCAACTCAAAGATGATGGGTCAGAATTCGTCGAAGAGGATTATCAACGTGTTGTCAAGGAATCCCGGCTGGCGGCAACCCAACTTGCAGCAAGTCTGGATTTATCAAAATATCAGGCGGCTTATGACAGCAAGAACAAGAAGGTCAGCCTGCCAACCTTTGTGACGACCAGTTTAACTCCTCGGCGACCCAAGAACCCTTTTGACTTGGAACCAGATCTGGCATCAATCCTGACTGATGAAGATGACTTCGCAGCTCTGGCCAAGTGTAACTGGGTACTGGGCGACTTGCAAATTGAAGTTGGCCAAAGCTCGCAAGAGAACGATCCAAAGGCGCCAACAGAGTAAACTTCATCGATTTGGCCTGAGAGCCATGTAATAGGTCTTTTTCATAAGTCGGTACTGCTTTTGTGATACTTTTTGAAAAAATCTTCATATCGCACTTAAGGCGATTTGAAATATTTGATCCGCCATTTGAGAATACTCCAAAATGCTTAATCCGCCATAGATGAAGTGACCTTGATCATCGTCCTGACTTAGGTTTTGAAAACAACATATGTGAAACCAAATAAATGATAACAAATATTTTCAAGACGAATCAGGAAAAAGATTTTGAAATCCTCGTGGCCATGCCATGAAGGAAAATAAAAATAGCAACTTTGTCGGCTCATAAGGTCGCGACAGGATGGGGCGAGTCAGAAAGCTCGAGCACACACCCTAAAATGCTGGTTTCGTCGGCTCATAAGGTCGCGACAGGATGGGGCGAGTCAGAAAGCTCGAGCACACACCCTAAATGCTGGTTTCGTCGGCTCATAAGGTCGCGACAGGATGGGGCGAGTCAGAAAGCTCGAGCACACACCCTAAATGCTGGTTTCGTCAGCTCATAAGGTCGCGATAGGATGGGGCGAGTCAGAAAGCTCGAGCACACACTCTAAATGTTGGTTGCGTCGGCACATAAGGTCGCGACAGGATGGGGCGAGTCAGAAAGCTCGAGCACACACCCTAAATGCTGGTTTCGTCGGCTCATAAGGTCGCGACAGGATGGGGCGAGTCAGAAAGCTCGTGCGCCACCCTAAGATAATGAAGTTTTCGTCGACTCATAAGGTCGCGATAGGATGGGGCGAGTGAGAAAGCTCAAGCGCCACCCTAAATGATGATGTTTTCGTCGGCTCATAAGGTCGCGATAGGATGGGGCGAGTCAGAAAGCTCGAGCACGCACCCTAAATGCTGGTTTCGTCGGCTCATAAGGTCGCGATAGGATGGGGCGAGTCAGAAAGCTCGAGCGCCACCCTAAGATGATGATGTTTGCGTCGGCTCATAAGGTCGCGACAGGATGGGGCTTGTCAGAAAGCTCAAGCGCCACCCTAAATGATGATGTTTTCGTCGGCTCATAAGGTCGCGACAGGATGGGGCGAGTCAGAAAGCTCAAGCGCTACCCTAAATGATGATGATTCTGTCGGCTCATAAGGTCGCGACAGGATGGGACGAGTCAGAAAGCTCAAGCACCACCCTAAATGATGATGACGTTTTCGTCGGCTCATAAGGTCGCGACAGGATGGGGCGAGTCAGAAAGCTCAAGCACCACCATAAATGATGATGATGTTTTCGTCGGCTCATAAGGTCGCGACAGGATGGGGCGAGTCAAAAAGCTCAAGCGCCACCCTAAATGATGATGATTCTGTCGGCTCATAAGGTCGCAACAGGATGACAAAATTGTTCTTTAATGAAAAAGCCCCCAAGTCGGAGAGTATTTTTAACTTTATTACTTCATAATGAAACTGAAAAACTTACAAAATGCAGAGCTCAAAGCTCAAGTGTAATAAGGCCGCAAGAGGGCAATATTCCAGGGGCGAGTTGACACAGCCTCCGTGGTTGGCCGGTTAGGCCGAAGATCCACGAGATAATAAGAGCCATTGCGGAGATTCTTGCTGATGACGAACGGTCCTTCCCAAGGTGGTGATAACTTATGCATGCCAGCACGATCTTGTATCAATCGAAGAACCAAGTCGCCTTCCTGAAAGGTCCGACTCTTAACCCGGCGGTTGTGATAACGCCGTAGATCCTGCTGGTAGATAGCTGAACGGGCCGCAGCCAGGTCACGTACCTCCTCTAAGGCGTCCAAAGAGTCTTGATGCGCCAGCTCATTGTCTTGTTCCACATATGCGGCGACTCTAGGTGAGTCATGCCTTATATCAGTGGGAAGAACGGCTTCTGCTCTATAGACCAGAAAGAAAGGGTGAAACCTGTGGACCGGTTCGGGGTAGTCCGAATACTCCACAGTACTGAAGGTAATTCTTCAACCCAACAACCTGGGGTCTTCTCCAGGGGAACCATGAGTCGGGGCTTAATTCCTCGCAAAACCTCCTGATTCGCCCGCTCCGCCTGCCCATTAGATTGTGGGTGAGCGACTACAAAAACATCAAGCCGGATATGCTCTCAACGGCAAAGCTCCTGCATCGCCCCTTGGGACAAGTTAGTACCATTATCAGTAATGATACTGTGCGGATATCCAAACCAGAAAATCAGCTTTTTGAAGAATTTGACCGCTGTCTCCGCATCGCAAGCTCCAACAGGTTCCGCCTCAACCCACTTGGTGAACTTATCAAGTGCCACCAGCAGATGGGTCTTCTTGTTAGAGGACATTTTAAAGGGGCCGACCATGTCCAGCCCCCAGACCACAAAAGGCCAAGTGATGGGGACCATTCTTAATTCTTGAGCCGGCACATGAGCCTGTCGCTCATAACGCTGGCATCCTTCGCACCGACAAACTATATCTTCTGCATCAGCATGAGCCGTCAGCCAAAAGAACCCATGACGAAAAGCCTTTGACACCAAAGAGCGTGACCCGGCATGATGCGCACAGTCTCCGGAATGAATGTCATTTAAGATTATGCATCCTTCTTCGAAGGAAACGCATCGCTGAAAAACTCCAGAGGCGCTCCGCTTATATAACTCGCCATTGATGATGACCATGGATTTGCTGCGGCGAACGATTTGACGAGCCGAAACTTCGACTGTTGGTAACTCGCCCCTGGCGTGATAAGCCAGATAAGGAAGAACCCAATCTGGCGTGACGTGGAGAGCCGCCACGAGCTGAGACTCAGGATCTGGTATTGCCAACTCGTCCTCCGATGGTAGAATCATGGATGGTTTATGTAAAATATCCAGAAAAACATTGGGAGGAACTGGCTTTCGCTGGGAACCAAGTCGTGAGAGGGCGTCAGCTGCCTCGTTGAGGTGCCGATCAATGTGGTCCACCTGATAACCATGAAAATGACGCGCCACATCAGACACAACTCTTCTGTAAGCCGCCATCATGGGGTCCCAAGAATCCCAGGTACCCGAAACTTCTGGGCCACCAAATCAGAGTCGCCAAAGCATCTGACTCGCGTTAAATTCATCTCCTTGGCGAGTCGCAAGCCGTGAAGCAAAGCCTCGTATTCCGCCGCATTGTTAGTGCATGGAAAGATGAGTCGGAGGACGTAGCAAAATTTATCTCCTTGGGGGGATACCAACACCACACCAGCCCCCGAGCCTTCCAGCTGCCTAGATCCATCAAAATAAATAGTCCAATAAGTGATATCAGGCCTGTCTTCCGGAGCCTGCAACTCCGTCCAGTCGTTGACGAAATCAACTAAAGCCTGAGATTTGATGGCTGTTCGGGGGGGTATATTGTATGTGGTGCGGCCCAAGTTCAATTGCCCACTTGGCAATCCGCCCTGTTGCCTCCCGATTCTGGATGATGTCCCCAAGGGGGGCAGAGCTAACCACTGTGATAGGGTGTTCTTGGAAGTAATGCTTAAGTTTCCGACTCGCCATAAACACCCCATATACCAACTTCTGCCAGTGTGGGTACCGCTGCTTGGAAAGGGTTAGCACCTCGCTGATAAAATACACCAGACGTTGCACTGGGTATTCCTTCCCCTCCTAATTTCTTTCAACGACCACTGCCACACTTACTGCTTTGGAATTTGCCGCGATGTACAGAAGCATGGGTTCTTTTTCAGTCGGGGCAGCCAAGACTGGCGGGTTAACCAATTGGCGTTTCAGGGCTTCGAGCGCCTCGTCTGCCTCATTCGCCCAAACAAACCGATCAGATTTCCTTAATAACTGATAAAGAGGAATCGTATTCTCACCCACGCGACTTACGAAACGACTTAGGGCCGCAATGCGACCCGCCAATCATTGAACTTGATTAACGTTCGCCGACTTTCCAAGGGAGGTTACTGCTTCGATCTTGTCTGGGTTAGCTTCAATGCCACACTCCGATACCAGGAAGCCCAGTAATTTCCCTGTAGGCACACCAAAAACATATTTGGTGGGATTTAGCTTCATCTGATTTACCCGTAGATTATCAAACGTCTCCTTGAGATCCTGCAGTAGTGTCTCCCCCTGGCGGGTTTTGGTCACAATATCGTCGACATAGGCGTGGACGTTGCGACCGATTTGATTACGTAGGCAATTCTGGATGCAGCGCTGGTAAGTCACCCCCGCACTCTTGAGTCCAAAAGGCATGGACACATAACAAAAAGCCCCGAAGACTGTATTTTCTTGATCCTCCACGGCCATCTTGATTTGGTGATATCCTGAGTAGGCGTCCAAAAGCACAATCGTTCGCATCCCGCCACCGAGTCAATGATCTGGTCGATGCGGGGAAGAGCGAAGGGATCCTTTGGACAAGCTCTATTGAGGTCTGTGTAGTCAATGCACATACGAAAGCTACCGTTCTTCTTGAGTACCAAAACCGGGTTAGCCAGCCATTTGGGGTGAAAAACTTCCACGATGAATCCGGCGGCTAAAAGACGGGCAACCTCTTCTCCAATCGCCTTGCGTCGCTCCTCGTTATATCTGCGAAGGTACTGTTGGATAGGTTTTGCCTTTGGGTCCACATTAAGATGGTGCTCAGTGAATTCTCTCGGCACACCAGGCATGTCAGAAGGTTTCCATGCGAAGATGTCCCGATTCTGATGGATGAATTCGATGAGCGCGCTTTCCTATTTGGGGTCCAGACCCGTCCCAATGGAGAACTGCTTGGATGAATCACCAGGAACGAAATCGATTGTCTTAGTGTCATCCGTTGGCTTGAACTTGAGGGGCGACTCAGCATCTGTAGTCGGCTTCTTTAGGGGTGACATGTCCGCCGGGTCAACATTGGCCCGATGGTGTTTGAGCTCCTCTGCAGCGCACGCCACTTCCGCATAAGCCGTGTCCCCTTCTTCACATTCCTTTGCAATCCTTCATCTCCATCAACCGTGATGGGTCCTTTGGGACCAGGCATTTTGAGCTTGAGGTAAACATAACACAGGCGAGCCATGAAGCGGGCGTAAGCTGGCCGCCCAAATAACGCATGGTAGGGGCTTTTCAATTTGACCACCTCAAAAATCAGTGACTCCGACCTGTAATTTTGCGCAGTTCCAAACGCCACTGTGAGTCTTACTCGGCCTATGGGGTAGGCCGACTTGCCCGGGACGATTCCGTGGAAGACCGTGGTTGAAGGCATCAGGTCCTTTTCCAATAGGTTCATCCTTTGGAAAGTGTTAAAATATAATATATTAATGTTGCTGCCACCATCCATTAGCACTTTGGACAGGGTGTAACCCCCAACTTGGGGAGCCACGACCAACGCTAAATCGCCTGGGTTGTCAACTCTTGGCGGGTGATCCTCCCTGCTCCATGTTATGGTCTGCTCAGACCAATGGAGGTATCTGGGAAGCGCCGATTCAGATATACTGTACGCCCGGTGACTCACCTTCTTATAGCGCCTTCAAGCATTGCTGGTGAAAACATGATACTGCCCATTACTTAACTGTTTGGGGTTGCTGCGGAAACCCCCGTTATCATCCTGACCCTGCGGAGCCCCCTGTGGGGGTGGCTGTTGAAAGGCTCCTGGCGGGTTATACCGCCGCTGGTGGTGCACCGGGTATTGGCCGCCGCCTGGCTGTGGGCCTCCCTAAGCCCCCTGTTCAGGAAAGCCGCCGAAGGGGTTCTGTCGTTGATTGGGTGCAGCGAACTGCTCCTGGCGCTGGTCTGGGTCATCGTTTTGACTTTTCTTGATCGCCTCCGCCCGAAACTCCCGCATTACGAAGCAATTCTCCTAGGAGTGAGTCGCCGGACCGTCTGCCGTGGCATGGTGCGGGCAAGGGCCTTTGATTAGCTCTTCATAGTTACGCGGCCTCTTCCCGCTAAACCCCCTGTTTTTCATCTGGCGTTGGTTGCCATTGTTGGCGTTGGTATTGGCGACTAAGTCCAAGGGCTCCTCTTGCGGTCTTCGCTTGCTATTGGCCCCTTGATTGTGGCGGTTGCGTCCCTGGAACCGGGTATGGTTTTTGGATGACTCGCCCTTTTTGGGCGAATTAGCCTTACCGTCCTCACCAGGATCTTTGGTGTCATCTGCCCATGCGTACCTAGTGAGGGTGTCCATCAGCTCTCCCATGTCTTGGACCTTTCGCTTGAGTCGCCCCAATTTTTGCACCAAGGGTTCGTAATGGCAATTCTGCTCGAGGATCAGCACAGCTTGAGCCGCCGTAATACCATCTGACGAATGGATAATTTCTGCAACCCGCCGTGACCAATGGTGAGCCGACTCATCCGGGCGCTGAACACAGTGTTGTAGATCGACGATCGTCATTGGACGTTTGCAAGTTCCTCGGAAGTTTTTGATGAAACGCCCAATTGATTACAAGGATAGATAGATCTTGAATCAAAAACTACAAGCAAAGAATATCTGAAATTTTATTTCTCTAGATCACAAAATAACTAAGGATCAAACTAAGATAGATGCTAATGGTAAAAGTGATGGTGATACGATACCGGGGAACCTCGCCCAAGCTTTGAACAAGCTAAGGGTTGTGCCCATACCCATATAATCAATTGTCATTCTTGGGTGATGGCGGTGTTGAGGTAGTGGGTTTGTTCTCTATCTTCCATGGCATAGGTTTGATGACTACTACACAACTTTCTTCTTGTAGACTCTGCTGGGCCTCCAAGCACAGAGTTTTGTAGGACAACAACAATTTTATCTTAAGTGGATGACCTAAGGTTTATCAATCTATGGTAGGTGTTGGATGAATATGGTGTCTCTCAAACTACCCTGAAATCAAATACCAGAAATCTCTTGTGTTCCCAACAAACCCAATACAATGGTAAATTCTATAGGTGCCCTAGTTCGGCAAAGAGATGGTGATACAAGTGCAATATGGATGGTAGAAATAGGTTTTTATAATCTGAATAAATAAAAATAGAAAGGTAATAAATGGTAAACAACAAGCAAAACGTTATATAGATGCCTAGTAATAAGGGCTAGGTTACATACTTTCACTAGTGCAATCCCTCAACAATGTAACATAGTAGAATCCTATGATCATCCCATAACGTGCATCAAAGAATCACTCAAAAGTTCATATCTTGCGAATAACATAAGGTGAAATTGGTAGCTAGTAGAACCACCTCAAAGTTATTTTTTCTGGTCAAACTTTTGGGTTATTCATGTAAGTGTCACAAGCAACCCTAGAGTTCGTACTAGAATAACACCCATGATACATATCAATCAATCCTAATGTCACCTAGATACTCCAATGTCACCTCAAGTATTCATGGGTTAATTATAAAACATGCATCAAACAATTTTAGATTCCTCATATTAAATCCAACACAATGAACTTCAAAGTGTACCCCAAGATTTCTATCTGAGAATGTGGTATGAAAACATGCAATCAACCCATATGCATAGATTCCCAAGGTCACCGAAATCCACAAGTTGATGCCATAACATATATTAACTGAAACAATAGAGTACCCCATTGTGAACACGGGCATCCACATGCAAGACATACATCAAGTGTTATCAAATTCAATCCAACATAACGAGATCTCAAAGGGAAAGATTCAATTCATCACAACAAGATAGCAAGGGAAGAACACCATATGATCGAACTATATAAACAATGCCCATGATACATCAAGATCGGGACATCTCAAAAACACGAGAGAGGGAGAGAGATCAAACACATAGCTATTGGTACATACCCTTAGCCCCGAGGGTGAACTAATCCCTCCTCACTATGGACACCGCTCGGATGATGAAGATGGCTACCGGTGTTGGTGTTTCTTCGATATAGAGAGTTGCGGCGCCGGAGCGGAATTTCTAGGTTCAATTATGGGAGGTTTTGGGATTTACAGGAATTTTCAGCGTTGGAATCAGGTCAATCGGAGCCACTTGGGAACCACAAGCTATTAGGGCGCCCTAGGGGACTGTGCATGCCGTGATGTCTTATGGCCCATAGGTGGTTCCACTCTGGTGGTTCTTCATTCCGGTATTTCTTATTTTCCCCAGAAAAAATCATAAAAAAGTTTAGGCGATTCCCCACCACAATGAAGATAATTGTCAACAATAATGAATCATGATCAAATATATTTGATTGGATATATGTGTTTGGATCTTTCGCAACCACATGATGCTTGCCAACTAATAGATTAAGCTTGGAATAGGAAGTTGACTCAATATGAAAAGTTAATAACTTCAAAGTAAATAGATTGTCCCTTTGCAGAGGGAAGCGGGAATTTGTAGAGGTGCGAGATCTTATTGTTTAAAACAGAGATGAACATATTTTGGGTGGTGTGCCTTTCCTGTCAATGTTACAACAAGGGATTTCAATATCTTCCATGCTAATCACATTATTGGCGGTTCCCAAACAGAACTGAAATTTTACTCCCCTTCAACCATTCAATCACAATCCATGGCTGGCCGTATCCATGGGTGCCCTCCAAACAATCAACTTTATAGGGGAGTTCTTGTTTATTGTATTTATGGAGGACTAGGCATCCTTTTTACCAACATCTCTCGTGCAATGAAAAGTGAATAAACACTTATCATGGGAATAACTCACTCAACATGGAAGATATTGATCGCCCCGAGCGCTCCATGAGCGGTATGAGAACATAAAACGGAAATTTATTTGAAGGTTGAAAGGTGGCACATGCAAGTTTACTTGGAAAGGCAGTGAAATACCATATATAAGTAGCTATGGTGGACTGTCATTGAAGAAACTTGGCTCAAGGATTTGGATACACAAGTAGTATCTCTAATTAGTATGAAGTTTTGGCTAGCAAAAGGTTATAAACAAACACCACATGCTGGAGGATCCATAAAAATATAAATTTTATGCAAATATATCAAAACATAACCATTGTGTCATCTTCCTTGTCCAATATCAACTATTTTATCCAGTTTGAAAATAATTAATGGGTATTAACAATCATAAAAGATATCTAATATAATATATTTGTATGTGGAAATTCTTTTCCTTATACTAATCATTCATGAATTGCTTGTATGACCAATATTGCGATTGTTGAACTTCAATAGATTTTACTTTTTGAACCAAATCTGAAACTACTACTAAGAATAAAGCATATTCATGATTTCATATTTATCATATTTCATTCATTCACAATTTACTCTTAGGATATTTTTGAAGCACAAGAGTAAACATCAAACTATTCTCAAAAGATATAAGTGAAGATCAATGAGTAGTCAAACAATTAAGTAACTATGTGAGGAATCGCTCTCAATAAATATTTTTAGATATGAGAATTTTACTCAAACAAAAAATTAACAAAAATGTGCTCCAAGAATAGCATATATCATGTGGAAAAATAAAATTCACGCTCAACATAAGCGAACCGATATTTGTTGACGAAGAGATTTGGGATGTGTAGCACCCCCAAGCTTAGATGCTTGAGAATTATTTTGTTGTTTACTTGGGGTTCCTTTATCTTCAACAATATTGAGCTTCTATATGTCGTTCAATCATCTCATATCCTTGTTTCTCCTAAGTCCCAAAAAATTCGTCCTCACAAAACTTGAAAAGAACTCATGAGTTAGGTTAGTACACATAAGAACAAATAAACACTTCATGTACTACCAAGAAAAGTTGCAGAATAATTTTTAAAATACTAGTTAATGTATTCTATCATTTCCACAATTTATATCCACCAAGATAAACCATGAAAACTCTAGGATAAGTAGATAACAAAACTACGTCAACAATCTGTCCAAATAGAACAGTCTGTAGCAATCTACTTAAACAATGTACTTATGTAACTCCAAAAATTCTGAAAATTTAGGACAAGGTAAAGAATTTGTCTAACAGTACTCTGTCAATCTCTTAGAGACTTTTGACGTTCTAGTAAAATATCACAATGCAAATACTATAGAAAAAGTTTTTTTTATACAGCACACATCACACATGTAATTCAAGCATTCAAAAGGCACTTCATGGAAATTTTTATTGAAAAACAGCAATAAATTCTAAAATATGAAAATGATGCTCCAAGAAAACACATATCATGCGACGAATAAAAATATAACTCAAAGTAAGATATACCGATAATGTTGAAGACGAAACAGGGATGCCTTTCGGGTCATCCCAAAGCTTAGACACTTGAGTATTCCTTGGATTTTACCTTGGGAATCCCCAAGCTTTGGGTCTTTCCACTCCTTATTCTGCTATTTTCGGTATCTCACCAAAAACTTGAAAACTTCAATCACACAAAACAAAGCAGAACTTTCTGAGATGGGTTAGTGTTCTAAAGAAAGACCATTCACTTAGGTACTATCAAGACAAGATTCATAATTTATCCCACATAATACCTACTGTATTCTATCATTCCAATAGTTTATATCACCAAATACAAGCTATGGAAACATTAAAGCAAGCAAACTATGCATGCAAAATAAATCTGTCAAAAACAGAACAATTTGTGAAGATCTAAATGAATACCATACTTACCTATCTTTGAAAATTTTGAATTTTTTTACAACACAGGGAGCTTGCATACAAATACTTTGTAAAAATTCAGAACTTTTGGACCTTCTAGAAAAATAATATAATTCATAAACTGGATGCAAAAGTTTGTGTTTTTGCACAGAATCAAGCAAACAAGTATCCACACTATCCCGAAGGCTTTACTTGGCAACTTATTGAAATCAAAGACACAAAGCAACATTACTACAGTAGATTAATCAATTGAAGACACAAAAACAGTAGGTAGAAGTACTGGTTTGTCTCCCAACAAGTCCTTTTCTTTAATGCCTTTTAGCTAGGCGTAATGATTTCAATGATGCTCACATATAAGATAGTAACTGAAACATGCAAGAGAGAATAATGAGTCTCATGGAAAGCATATTTAAGTCTAAACCAGTTCTTATGTAGAGGTATTTTGCAAGCAACCAATTTACTGTAGAAAGAATCAACTAGCATTGGAAGGCAAGACAAGTACAACCTCAATACTTTGAACACATAGGGAGGAACCTTGCTATTATTGGAATACCTACAAGCATATGTCCCTCCCACATAATCATTTTCAGTAGCATCATGAAGGAATTCAACAATATACCTGTCACATAAATCATTATTTTCATGATCCAAAAGCGTATACTTTTTACTACTCTCCACATAAGCAAACTTCTCATACATAATAAAATTTGTGAAGACATGTCAGATAGGAATTCAACAATATGAAACATGAATACTATAAATTTTTTCCACGTGAAAAGAGTAATCTTCACAAAAATGGTATTCATAAATATGCCAAGTTTTATAATAATAATCATCACTACTTTTTATAACATATGTATCATCACACAATCATCATAAGTAGTAACTTGGTTCTCATGATGATCAATTGAAAACTCTTCCAAGATAGTGGAATCATTATTAAATAAAGTCACGACCTCTACAAATCCACTTTTATAATTATAATAAGATTGAACGCCCTCCAAAATAATGGGATAATAATGATCTAAAGTTGACACTCTTCCAAACTCACTTCCATAAAAATTGCAAACATCATAAATAGGATCCATGCAACCATCATAACAAATTTGACAGTGAAAGTAGGGGAACTAAAATGGTCATATTCTTACAACATTGCACCCCCAATCTTGGGATAAACATTATTTTCAGAAAATAAATTCTCAAACATGTCATTTTCATCAAGCATAGCATCCCTAATCTTGTGATTTTGTAAATCATTATCATAATCATAAATAGCATGAATGGCACCAATAGTATAACAATAATTATCATCCCAATTTTCCAAGTTATTGACAAAAATATTTTCAATATTATAAGGAGTGTCATTATATTCCCATTCATCCTCATCACAACAAGTAGCAGGCATAACAAAATAATCATCAAGTTTATCATCGTCCATTCTACTTTTGGATTCATTCTCAACAATTATTGGAGCAACATTATTTGGCAGGGATACCTTTTTACCTCTACTTGTCCTTATTTTCTTCTTCTTCACCACCTTATGTGTGGGTTTAAGTAATTTATCCGAGCTTTTTGTTGAAGAGATTGGTTTGATGGGAAGATCCTCTTTGCAACCTGATCCATTATGAGAAACAATAGGAGGGTATTAGGAAAACTTTTATCATTTCATTAGTATTCCTTTTATATTCTATTGGTTTTCCCGTCTTTCTATAGTTGGCAATATAAGCATTCTCATTCAATTTAATATGCAAAACATATATACTTATTTTAGAGTAGTTTCATTATCATTAGTTGTAACATCCCAAAATTATAATTTTTGGAATGTTAATATAATTACTATTAGATTGTTTGTTTGTTTGCTCAGTGATTTAAACTTGTGTGAAATTTTAAAATCTTCGAAACTTTTGAATGAGAGGGAATAAAATGACTTTCCCCTTCTCCGGTGAATTCAAATTCAATTTTTAAAAGCAACGAGAGAAGATGACATGACTTCTTCAACTATAAAGAATTTGAACGGAGATATTTGCATTTGAATTCTCTTGCATTTTTATTTGTTTTCTTCGTGCAAGAAATGCCGGGAAATACTTTCTGTCAAACAGAAAAGAGAGGAGGAACATGACCCTCAAACCCACGGGCATTTTGAAAGTTGTTTGAACCCTAAAACTTAGAGGGTCATTTGAAAATTATTTGCAAAAGAAAATAAACCTTTTAGGCAATTTTGTGAAAAAAAATTGCTGAAGTTTTTATTTTTGCCGTGGAAAAATGCCCATCGTCTATATTTTATTTTTCTGATAATTTTAGTATATAAAAACTCTTTATTCCGAATTGATTTGATTTCCTTTTTAACGTTTTAGTTTCCTAATTTTGAAAATAGGAAGGAAATCACTTTTATTAGGAATACCTCCTGGCCCATTAAAACCTTTCCCTATTATGGCCCAAGAGAGATCATCTCCTACCTCCATCTCTCCCTCACGTACAGGAAACTTGCCATCCATGGAGAGGAGATCCCCACCTCCGGGATTCGCGAAGCTCTTTCCCTCCCAGCACCTCCCGTCACCCCTATAAGAACCCCCACACCCTCCTCTAACCATTTTCCCCAAGAACCATACCTCTCCTCGCCTCTAGCCGCAGCCCCCGCCTCGCCGGAGTTCATCTTCAACAGGAACTCGCCGGAGGTCCTGCTGCCTCCTCCCGTCGCCCCACGCCCCGCCGGCACCACCAACCTTCCGCCGGAGCCCTCCTCCCCCGCCTGGACCCCTCCGCTGCCTCGGCCTGGCCTCCCCCGCCTGGAAGACGACGGCGTTGGGGGTGATGCAGAGCTTGGGGAAGCTTCGGCTTCTGCAGAGATGATCAGGGCGACGAGGCGGAGCTAACAGACTACTCGGAGGCGGGATCCCATGGCTAGAGGTGCTGCGGCTCGAGCTCGAGCTCGGCTCCAATGGCGGCAGCAAGGAGGAGGAAGAGATCCGGGAGGAGGGAGAGAGCCGATGCGGGGAATGGATAAGGGAGGCCTCAGGGGGCTTATCCCCGGCCTTGCCAGCGCGAAGCGGCGGCCATGCAGGCGCACAGGTGCGTGGCCGCGCCGGAGGAGGCGACGGCCACCTCCTGCTGCCTACTGGCGCGAGGGAGGGGACGAGCCAGGGATGGGCCGAGCCAGGCTTAGGCGACAGGTAAGGATTTCCCATTTTTTTCTGTTTTTGTTTTTCTGTTTTGCTAACTATTGTTTTGCTAATTATTTCAGCTCCAAAACAAAAAGTAAAAACTATTTTATACCTCGTGAAATATTGTTATAGCATTCCCAACCATTTCCAAAGTTTCCAACATTTTTGGAAATTTATAGATTCCGATTTCAAATTTAAAGTTTGAAACCAGTGGCTTTTGTATTAATTTAAAAAATGCTTAAGGTGTCAAGAAAATAGTTTTCTCCAATGCTCATTTACTTTCATGATTTATCAGAAAGTTTGAACATTTCTTGAGGCCATTTTGGGTTCATTGATTTGAACTAGTTTGAGATTTTCTTTAATTGAAATAGTGGCTAGGGTTTTGAGTTTTTCCTTTGCCACTTTGTCGTTTTTGTTGAAACTTCTTAGATGCAAATGCAAAGAAGACATGAGCACAAGACTAACTTGCTTAAGGGTTAGGGATGTGACATCTGACCAGGTTTTTCTCCAATGCATGCTACTCATGTGGAGAAGAAGGACATTATTCACAGGATTGCACGAAGAGAAGCCAAGAGTATCTGGGAAACTTCCCGGCGGAAGAAGTGGAGTTTGATCCACTTGAAATAGAAGAACTGGCCAAGATGAAGGATCCGGAAAGAAGAAAAAGTACCCTCGGAAGAACCAAATCTCTGCAGACATAGACCTGAGACATGTCAGATGTTACAAGTGTATGAAGTTTGGCCACCACAAATACATGTGCCCAGGAAGGAAGCCGGGAATCCAAGGAGCAAAAGCAAAAGCTAAGAAACCTCGAGACTTGTCAGAAATCATTTGCTTTTGTTGCAAGGAAGCAGGACATTTTGCCAGCGATTGTCCACAAAGGAAGAAAGCTAGAATGGAGTAGTTAAGTTTTGACCATGGCAATAAGTGTAATCCGAAGCACTCTTGTTTTTCATGAGAACATGGAGTGAAATTTTGTAACAGAAGTCCCTGAGATTGTAATAACTTCATGAATCAATGGAATTTATTGCCTCATGATTGCCTATGTTGAAACTGTATGCGTTATTTTTCTACGAGCAAAGATCTCTGAACATTATGAGGATATGAGAAAATATGGTCTATGCAGGCATGAGTATAATTCATTTAAGTGTGGTAGTAATCGGTAAACCCCACAGGATCCAGTGAGTAGGAATGTACCATAACCAAGGAGACATATACATTCCTTTGAGTACCTATTTACTGGCACCTGCAGATGACAACTCTCTACGAGTCATTCCTCAAAGGCCCAGAAACGATCATGACCCTGACTAGTGATCATGATTACCCGAAAATCCTGAAGGACATGATGAAGCACATTCACCTTGAAGGAGATGCAGTCTACAAAGGCTACCCATTTGTGGAAAATGGAGTGGAACTTTGGTACATGGAAGTACACCTCCATCATGTGAAAGGAGTTTGTCCAAAGACTATGGGGCAATACTTTTTCATTTCACGTGTACCACGAGCAACCTTCTTTGATGCTGTTCGTGAAGCTGCCATGGAAGCCATACGTCAAATTGGAGAGATACTTGAAGCAAGACTCCGTCATACCCAGGAATACCTGAGTGAGGTACGTGCGGAGATGATGGAGATGAAGCTCAGGACCACCATGATGAAGCAAAAGATGGACGATTTCAAGGAGCACCTCGGAAAGTACGAGTGGAACTAAAGTACCTCCAAGAGAGACAGATGAATAAAGTTGGCAGAAATGCACGACCATACCGAACAATGTGGATGGCAGCAATTGTAATAAATTAGTTTTGAGTTAGTATTTTCAAGAAAGCAAGGATGTAATAAAGGATTGATTATGAAATGCATATGATTTATGGAAGAAGCTATGATGGATCAACAAAACATTTTCTTAGGAGCATACGAAAACCTGAGAGTTGTGAAGATACGATAGATGTTTCGTTCAGCTTGCAGAACCAATGGATTATCCAAACTTCGCTCGTGGACAAGAGAAATTCTGCAACGCTTGTGAGGGTGCCCAAGTGTTAGAATGCGAGATTCGCTAAACCTTATACAGAGAAATGATTTGGGTGCGGAATGGATTGATCAACATGACGACTTACTCTTATCATTTATCTTGCTATTCGGAATGGTAAATATGAGGGACTTACCCATCGAGAGAGACGACATTCTTTGAAGCTTTTGTTTAAGCCTTAGAATGGAATAAGAAAAGCCCTTGTACATGAAAGTTGTTGTCACGCGTAGGAAATTTTACGGTGAGAATGAAACCAAGACCCTTCTCTCTGCGGGATAACCACAAATGGTAGACCACCATGAGCATCATCGATAGGTTATTTAGAATGGTCACGAGACTTGTCAGTTAAGAAGACCCAGTAACGAAAGAAGCTTATATCAACGGGAGAGCATCACCAAGGGATTTAATATGAAGACTGTGCGATGTCAGTTGCCAAAACCCAGAGGATCGTTAAAGCATTTTTTGAGGGACCAGTATCTCTCATTTTAAGTGTGGTAGCATCACACCTTGCCGGAGAATGGATTTGTTAGAAGACCCCCAAACCCTAACCTTTCTTTCTAGCCTCTTCGAATCTCAAGGACGAGATTCATTTTAAGTGTGGTAGTTTGTAACATCCCAAAATTATAATTTTTGGAATGTTAATATAATTATTATTAGATTGTTTGTTTGTTTGCTGAGTGATTTAAACTTGTGTGAAATTTGAAAATCTTCGAAACTTTTGAATGAGAGGGAATAAAATGACTTTCCCCTTCTCCGGTGAATTCAAATTCAATCTTTTAAAAGCAACGAGAGAAGATGACATGACTTCTTCAACTATAAATAATTTGAACGGAGATATTTGCATTTGAATTCTCTTGCATTTTTATTTGTTTTCTTCGTGCAAGAAATGCCGGGAAATACTTTCCGTCAAATAGAAAAGAGAGGAGGAAAATGACCCTCAAACCCACGGGCATTTTGAAAGTTGTTTGAACCCTAAAACTTAGAGGGTCATTTGAAAATTATTTGCAAAAGAAAATAAACCTTCTAGGCAATTTTGTGAAATTAATTTTTTCTGAAGTTTTTATTTTTGCCGTGGAAAAATGCCTATCATCTATATTTTATTTTTCTGATAATTTTAGTATATAAAAACTCTTTATTCCGAATTGATTTGATTTCCTTTTTAACGTTTCAGTTTCCTAGTTTTGAAAAGAGGAAGGAAATCACTTTTATTAGGAATACCTCCTGGCCCATTAAAACCTTTCCCTATTTTGGCCCAACAAAGATCATCTCCTACCTCCATCTCTCCCTCACGTACAGGAAACTTGCCATCCATGGAGAGGAGATCCCCACCTCCGGGATTCGCGAAGCTCTTTCCCTCCCATCACCTCTCGTTGCCCCTATAAGAACCCCCACACCCTCCTCTTTCCATTTTCCCCAAGAACCATACCTCTCCTCGCCTCTAGCCGCAGCCCCCGCCTCGCCGGAGTTCATCTTCAACAGGAACTCGCCGGAGGTCCTGCTGCCTCCTCCCGTCGCCCCACGCCCCGCCGGCACCACCAACCTTCCGCCGGAGCCCTCCTCCCCCGCCTGGACCCCTCCGCTGCCTCGGCCGGCCACCGGAGCCACCTTCCCGTCGTCTTCTCCAACTCCGGCGACTAACTCCGGTGAGATTCACGAAATCCCGTATTGCAGTTTTTTCAGAAAATTGCAATCTTAGAAAATTCATATCTATTAGTCTATAACTCCGCATTAGTTGATTCTTTTTGCGTTGAATCAAAACATTTATGCAGTTTCTGTAGATATATAATTTGTCTATGTTTGGATTTATAAAAATTGAGTTAGATCAGATTTGAATTAAAGCTTATTTTGCTTATTCCGGGAGTTTAAAAATAGCTTTGAATTTGATTCTTTTTGCTGCTGCTTCCTACTGATCATATCTTTCAGTAGTTTAAGTTTCAAAGTTTTTAAAATATTTTAAATTGGGGTTTTTACCAAAACAGATTCTGTTTTAGCTCTTTTAGGACTATGGCTAGTATTTTTCTGTAAACTGTTTTAAAATATTTTCTTTATTATTTCAGAAAAATTATTGTTTTGTTTCTGTTAGATAAAAAATTTGTTTTGCAACCAGTTTTTATTTTATTTTTATTTGTTTTCATGAAATCAATTCTAGTTCCTTAGTAACTTGCAATTGTTTTCACCGTTGTTTCAAATCCCGTTTGGGAATACTTTCAAAAGGTTTTGTGAAAAACACTTTATTTTATCTTAGTTAGATTTATATATTAGTTCTTTGTTAATATTTTCTGTTAGACAAAACTATTTAGTGTTTGTCATAGTAGAAGACTCTTTAGTTCTATTTGAAGTTTCTTTCGGTTTCTCATTCGCTTTCTCTCTTTTGTTTGATTGCTAGAATGATTGCTAGTATGAGTGCTTATGTGAATGATATGTTTGCTATATAGATTTCATCGGAGAGTGACGAGTAGTCTATCAAGTTATTTTCTCGCGAAATTCCTCTTCGTCAACATCACAGGCAAGTCACTTTTGATCATGTTATTTTACCTATGTTTTCGATGCATGGTAGATCACCTCCTATGCCCGATTGCATGCTGCCTAGGTACTTGGAAACTTTAGTATAGTTGTAGTATCATGTGGTAGGAACACAACAACCCCGACACTTGTCCCCGGGACGACAATGTTATATTTGCTATGCTTAAGTAGACGGGTTATCGGTTGAGTGTATACCACGAGTGATGCGAGGTTGATATAATAATCAAGACCGGACTAAGACAAGATTTTCAAGACCTCGGACGCAATGCAACACTAGGTGAAGGACGGTTGATCGGCTCCCTGGAAAACCTAGTGGATGCCCGGGATGCTGGAGAGGCCATGTCATCCTGCGGAAAGCTTCACCCAGGCTCAAAGAGACGGACGGATATTTTCAAGACCCAAGGCTTACCTGCACATCCACAAGTTATTATGGGCTCTGGCTTGGTTGGACAACGCGGCGACTCTGGACAGGCGGTGCTAGCAGATGTAGACGAACGGTAGGAAAGGATGGGCACCGACAGGGATTCAGAGGGACCCGTTGAAAGACCATGTTTTGATCATCCGGTCTTCAAACACCCTGAAGTGAGAGGACATACACGGAGGCGATCAAATCTTGTGGGGAACGTGTGCAAAACTCTGCAGAGTACTCAAACCTAATCGATTAGCCGTGTCCACAGTCATGGTCAACTTGAGCCAAAGGAACTGAAGTTATCTGGATTTCTCAACACCATTATATATATTTGATGAGGGTAATTATTGACAACTTGGGTACGAGAACTGGTTGGCGGAACCATCTCGTTAACAACCAACCTTTATAGTAATATTTTGCTTTTAGCCCCTCTTGTTGTAGGATAAAACTGGCTTTATGCAAAACTTAGCTCCACCAACCAAATATGCATGTAGAGATAGTTGATTATTATTTTACCCCTCTCTTGTGACTTGCCGGCATACTCAATATGCTGACCTACACAGCTGCAACGTCTTATGTTGCAGATATTTTTCTTCGACGAGTAAGAGTACGATTCAGGGTTACGGTCTACACTCAACTTGCCGTTGGTGTTTATTGGGACTCCACTCCCTTGACTGCTTCCGCTGAGATATTTAAGGTATATATCAGTTTTACGCTATTTACATGTGATTGCACTTTGATATATACATTGATGTACTGTGTGTGCCAGCTTACTGATCCAGGGATGGCACAGAAACACAGAGGCTTCACTCGTTTTGAGTCGGGTCGCTACATTAGTGATAAGGGATATATCAAACAAATCATTTTTAGGTGACTATTCTTCACACCCAAAAAATAAACAAAGTTCATTATAGGTTTCATCGGAGATAAAATTATCACAATATTTGGAAATGGTTTGATCATGAAAATGCATGCATTGGAAATTAAGATGGCCAACCATATTGCAAAGATCACAAGTAATGGGATGAAGAGAGCATAATATTGTGGAAAATTCATCTATCACTTTAATCCACCTATTAGTTTGATCATGTTTATGATTCTTAGAAACTCTATCATCCCTATCTGACATGTATTCACAAATATTATTCACTCCACAAAAATTGACATGCTTATAGAAAATATTTTTATCATGAATAGTGAAATCATCATTAGCATCATGGATATTCAGAGAATTCATACTAACAATATTACTATCATGCTCGTCATTCAAGGAATTCACATTAAGCATTTTTATAAATTCTTCCTCTAACAACTAAGCATAATTTTCCTAACCATCATTTTCACGAAAGACATTAAAAAGCCGAAGCAATTGAGGCAACCTAAATTCCATTTTTTGTAGTTTTCTTTTATAAAACCAAGCTAGTAAAATATAAGAAACTAAAAGATTTAATTAAAAGATGTAAAGATATACCATCAAGCACTCACCTCCTCGGCAACTGCGCTATAAGAGAGCTTGATGTCTAGTATGCAACTTTATTCTTGTAGGCTCTGTTGGGCCTCCAAGTGCGGTGTTTTGTAGGATAGCAGCAATTTTCCCTCAAGTTGATGACCTAAGTATCAATCTGTGGGATCTGTAGGATGAATATGGTCTCTATCAAACAACCCTGCAATCAAATACAAGAAATCTCTTGTGTCCCCAACACACCTAATACAATGGTAAATTGTATAGGTGCACTAGTTCGGCAAAGAGATGGTGATACAAGTGTAATATGCATGGTAGATATAGGTTTTTATAATCGGAATAAATAAAAACAACAAGGTAATAAATGGAAAGTAGTGAGCAAAACATTATATCAATGCTTGGAAATAAGGCCTAGGGTTCATACTTTCACTAGTGCAATCTCTCAATATTGTCACATAGTAGAATCATATGGTCATCCCTTAATGTGCACCAAATAATCACTTCAAAGTTCATATCTAGCGGAGAACATAAGATAGAAATATTGTAGGTAGTAGAACCACCTCAAAGTTATTCTTTCCTATCAATAGTTTTGGCTATTCTTATAATTTTCACAAACAACCCTAGAGTTTGTACTAGAATAACACCCATGATACATATAATTCAACCCTAATGTCAGCTAGATACTCCAATATCACTTCAAGTATCAGTTGGTTAATTATACGATATGTATCAAACAATTTTATATTCATCATATTCAATCGAACACAAAGAACTTCAAAGTGTACCCCAAGAATACTATCAGAGAACATAGTATGAAAACATGGACTCAACCCCTATGTATAGATCCCCAAGGTCATCGAAATCCGCAAGTTGATGCCATAACATATATCAAGTGAATCCATAGAATACCCCATTGTGACCATGTGTATCCAGATGAAAGACATACATCAAGTGTTCTCAAATTCAAACCAACATAATGAGATCTCAAAGTGAAAAATTCAATTCGTCACAACAAGATAACAAGGGAAGAACACCATATGATCGTTATTCGCAAGCAAATGAGGTGTGTAGATAATTGTAGATATTTGCAACTTGCGAAATAAAATAAAATACAAATAATAACAGCGAGGAAATTATGATTTTTCTTAATATATAAGTGAATAGACCCGAGGGGCATAGTGTTCTCTAGTGGCATCTCTCGTGAAAGCAGCATACGTTGGGCAAACATATTACTATTGGGCAATTGATAGAACATCGAATAGTTATGCTATGTTCATGGCAATGATCATGTGTATATAGGTATCACGATGACATGATGTAGAAAAAGTAAACTCAATCAATATGAATGAAACCCATCGTTGTACCCTTAGTGAAAGCAACACAAAGACACATCTTTTCCCATTTCTCTAGTGGCTTTTCTCAATATGGTGGGTAAACAAATTACTGTTGGGCAATTGATAAAATAGCGGATGGTTATGCAATTTTCACAACAATGATCATGTGTATATAGGCATTACGTCCATAAGGAAATAGGCCGACTCCTGCCTGCACCTACAACTATTACTCCACCCATCGACTGATATCCAACATGCATATAGAATATTAAGTAAAACAGTGTAATTCTTGCAGAACAATGACATGATGTAGACAAAGTAAACTCAACCAATATGAATAAACCCCCTCGTTTTATCCTAGCGGTAACAACAGAAAGATGTAACTTGTCCCCTTCTGTCACTGGGATATAGAAACTCACCAGGTTGAACCCACTACATTGCACCCCTCTCATTGAAGAAATACCAAACTACTTAGCCACAACAATTCAATAGATCGGAGAGAATTACGAAGCTATGATGATCATGTCAATAAGAATCATAAAACTCAAGAAAGACTCAAATACTTTTCATGAATAATTTGAACATAAACCCACAATTCATTGCATCCCAATAAACACACCATACAAAAGAATTACATCTGATAGATCAAAGCAAAGATGAGATGATCATTATATTGAAGATCAAGAAAGAGAGAGAGAGAAAGAGAGAGAGAAAGATAGATAGATAGAGAGAGTTATCTAGATACTAACTACAGACCCGTAGCTCTGTAGTGAACTACTCCCACATGATCACGAGGGAACCAAGGTTGATGAAGAGGTCCTCCGTGATCGACCCCCCTCCGGCACGGTGCCGGAAAAAAACTGCAGATGGAATCACCATGGACCAGAGACTTGCGACGGTGTAAATAGTGTTTGGCTTATGTATTTAGGGTACCTGGAATATTTGTGAATTTATAGGCAAGAGAATGGGACAAGAGGGGCCATAGCGGAGCAGCAAGGCATCAGGGCTCGGCCATCCCCCTGGTCGCACCCTATTGCCTTATGGGCCCCAGATGTGGCTTGAAGTCTCCTCCCAAAGCTTCCACGTCTTCTTTTGGTCCACAAAAAATCATAAAAAAATTTGTGGCAATTGGACGTCATTTGGTTGTGAAAACCTGAAAAACAAAAAATACGCAGAAGACAAGAACTGGCACTGGGCACTAGGTTAATAGGTTAGTGGTCAAAAATAATATAATTTGTTGAATTATGACCCAAAAAGTATCCTAGGATTATAATATAACAACATCGAACAATAAAAAATTATAGACATGTTCGAGTCGTATCAGCACGACTGTGGCCTTCGAAAGGGAAGCATTCGTGGATCAATTCGTCATTGCCTTGGCGCCTCACGTGGATTGGGCCACGGTAAGGGTAGTAGCCTTCTTAGAGTCTGCTATCTCTCTAGTAGAGAGCGCATATTATGACTTTCTTGTTTACGCCTGATTTGAAAATCTCGATTGTGAGAGGGCCGCAACCACGCGTTTGGTCGTGGACGATATTTTCCATGAGATCAGAGCTACTATGATGGAGAAGGAGTAGAGTAATCGACAGGCATATGAACCGTTCAAGAACCTAGTCTTCGTCGACACACAAGTGGATCCTTCTTCCATAGAGAGGATGTAGCCTTAGTGTAGACAATATTTCAAAATCGTCGAACCAACAGGCCAGCCCCGCAACAACACCGACGAGTAGCTGTTTCCATTTTGCTATTTTCTGAACCTTGCTGATATGTAATGTCGCTATTATGTTGTCTAGTTGATTATGTAGGAGTACGGACGATAATTTTTGATAGTATTTTCTGAATCAGGTGCTTATTACTAGGAATCATCTATGTTAGTTTTTGTTTGTGTTATTGATACTCGTGATGTGCCTTGCGTTTTCCGTGAAGAGGAACGTGTTATCACAGCACAAGTGGGTAAGTATTTCCCTCAGTTATGAAACCAAGGTTTATTAAACCAATAGGCATATCAACCACAACCGTCTTCAGCGGATGCACACAAAAGAACAAACAGCTTGCACCCAACGCAGGCAAGAGGGTTTTCAATCCCCTTGGTCTCGTTATTTGCAAGCAAATGAGGTGTGTAGACAATTGTAAAATGCAAAGTAAAATAAAAGCAAATAAATGGCAGCAAGATACTGGAGGTTTTAGCAATATGTTATGAATAAACCCCCTGGGCATAGTTTTCTCTAATGGCATCTCTCATAAAAATAGCACACGATGGGTAAACAAATTACTGTTGGGCAATTTATAGAAGAGCGGACAGTTATGCGATTTTCACAGCAATGATCATGTAAATATAGGCATCATGTCCATACACAAATAGGATGACTCCTGCCTGCACCTATCACTATTACTTCACTTCGAAAGCACTTCTATGCTTTCCGCTCTACGTATTAAGTTCATGACGAACGAAGTAGTGCTTGGAGTAAGATGACATGATCTAGACAAAGTAAACTCAACCAATATGAATAAACCCCATCATTTTACCCTTGGTAGCAGAAACACAAAGACACAACTTGTACCCTTCTGTCATTAGGATATAGAAACTCGCCAGGTTAAACCTACTACAACACACCTCTCTCACCGAAGGAACATCAGTCTAGTTGGCGAAACTATTTCAATAGACTAGAGAGAATTGCAAAGCTATCATCATCATGCACATAAGAATCATATTATATATCAAAGGAGACTCAAATATTTATCATGAATAATTCTAACATAAACCCACAATTCATCGGTGTGGGGAACCCGACTAGTAAGTCGAGATCGCCGTGCCCAGTGATCCCAAGGATCAGTGCTCACTGAACACAGATACTGATTAATAGAGTCTTACATCCAAATACCGAATATTACATCAAATGACCGAAGGGTCAGGTTCACAAGCAGGTCCTAAGGCCAATTAAAACGGGTACGACGGGTAGTGGAAACTCATAAGGGCTAAGCGGGTGCCCATCCCATCAAGCCTACACCGACAGGCATTCTGACTTGGAAGGGTCCTAGATTGAAGGTCCATCTCCGAAGACGTTCTCATCGCCAAACTCTGGTCCTTCCATGTCTGGTCAATAATATAACCAGTGGCATGCCAATGAGTACTTTGAATGTACTCCCAAACAGCCCATGATATGAACAATGAAAGTGAAGTACAACAATAACATGCAGCTTTGATGAAATGCAACTTGGTGGGATGATCATGTTTATGCATCAAGCTAAAGAATTACTCTTAAAGAACAGGTTATAGATGCCATCGGATCTGTCAAGGGCTGAACACTCCGGGTTCACCCTATATGCCAAGTCACCAAACTTGGTCATATCAATTCATCTTGTAACACCAATTACCACACATACACACACACTCACACTTGGTTTATGCGGAAACGTTGGACGTAGTTTAAGCAGGATTACCCAACTGTCCTTGACCGTGGACACGGCTATTCGAATAGTTTGACACTCTGCACAGGTTGCGCGCTGTACCCACGAGAATCGGGAAACTTCCGTGTCATCCACGACTCGCAGTATATCACATATACCCAAGGTAAGTACCCGATCATTATCTTTCCCTTGACGATACTAGACAAAGAGGTCCACTCGATTGGTACCCAGCCCACATGTTGTACGTCTTACGAGCACCGACTCTGGACAGTATCAACCATGCGGGGACCAACGGTGTGCCTGGAACTCATAAAAATGGCATAGTCACCCTTCCTGGCATGACCCCATCACGAGAGTGACGACAATCACTCCTGCCACTAGTAATGTGGTTCTTTGCTAGTACCGACCTGAATAATCAACAAAGCCCCGTCCCATAAAGGGGTAACGTGGTCGCACAGGTGAGGTTGGGACGGTCGACACATCATAGATCTAATCTCATTCCCGAAACCATACTCACACAAAACACCGGTGGACCACTTCACCAAAAGTGGCCACCCATCTCATCATCACCCTCGGACATTAGTGGCACCCGACGGGGTTTTTCATAAACCTTTGATTTAACTCATCATCATGCTCATGCAATGGTTCTCTAACTCTACTAGTCAATATGATAGTAGCATGATCCTCATGGATGGTAGGATCAAGCTCATCATGCTTGTGCTCCGACGAGCCATATGTATAACATCACCATCATGCAAGTGCCTCGAAGAAGCCTTCGGTACCATCACACCAATGATGAACCGGCACTATGATCACATGCAACGGAAAAGTACTTGTTATTCTAGCATGCATCAATTCATATGCTCAAGTCATGGTCAAAGGGCTACTTGCCTTGGTCAGCTAGGTATCCGGGGTCTTCGAGGTCTTCCGCTGCGAATCCTTCGTCACTCGGTAATTCTATCATCGAGAATAGAATAAATAAGAAATAGATCACAAAAAATAGATCACAAATCACTTTTAAAAAATGTTGCAAAACTTGGTTAAATTCAGGTTGTTAATTCAAAAAATATCTTCTCTTAGTTTTTACTAGCTAAGCATTTTTAATAATTACTTAACAGGGGCAAACTATTGCCTTTAATGCCTTTATATTATTATAAAACAAATTCTATTTTTGAAAAATGTCAACAATGGCAGAATCAAATACTACTCATTTTTAGAAAAATATCAGTGGAAGAATTATATTTTTCCACTAGGTAGTTATTTTTACAAAAATCATTTTAGTCTCTGTTTTAAAAATAAAAGAAAAAGGCCAAAGCCTGGCCTGGGAAGCAGGCCGGCCCAGCCAGCCAGCAGGTTGCCAGGCGCGCGCGCGCCAGGTTTGAGCCTGACGTGCGGGCCCCTGGGTTCAGCGGCTGTGGCTGCGTGCGGGGCTGCTCCAGGACGCCGACAGGTGGAGCCCACCTGTCGGGTTCTTCCCCTACCTCCGGCCAGGGAGGAGGAGATGAACTTCGGCGAGGCTACCGTCGTCCTTAGGCCTAGCTAAGGGCAGGAACGGGTTCAGCGTGCCTCCGCCTAACTGCAGGTGGTCGGGACAGCGCCGGAGAGGCTCGGAGTCGCCGGCGCCGAGGTGGCCGCGGCGGAGGGGTTTCGGGACGTGGTTGAACTGGTAGCTAGGGGCACGGAATCGCTCGGGGCAGTTGGGGGAAAGGTTCCTGGTGTCGAGGGGAGTGCTCTGGTGGGTCGAGTGTCGCAGGAGCCGGCGTGTAGCCGGAGCTCGACCGGAGCTCCGAGGCGGAGGGGCCTCGGTCGACCTCGAGCACCGGGGCTCTGCGAGCTCGATTGGGTGGCTAGGGAGGAGCTAGTGGTCGTGCAGAGGCTGCTGGAAGGGTGCTGAGGCACCGGGGAGGCCTATTTATAGGCTCTCGACGGTGAGCTGAGTCGGTGCGCCGGTGACTCAACGTGGCGCGCGTGCGTGCACAGTGAGGAGCTGGCTGCGAAACCACGGTCTCCGGACGTGGTTTGGGACGCTCTGAAGCATCGGCCGCAGAGGGAGAAGGCGTGGGGTCGAGCTGCAGCGTCTGTACATGCTCGGCCGAGTCAGGTGCGCGCGGGCACTCGTCGCCCAAGCTCTAGCGTGGGAGAGCAGGCTCCCTGGCGGCTGCTTTACACAGAGGGGTTGTCGGGGGAGGTTGGAACCGGCCGGGAGCGTCGTCCCCTTCTTGGTGGCTCCTTGTAGCGCGTCCAGAGCGTAGTTTTGGCATGCCACGGCATGCTGGCGTGCTCTGGGGCACTTTAGACGTGTCCCACATGTCCTGGGTGTTGCTGGGAGTGTTTCTAGCCGTTGTGTGCTAGTGAGAGCATTGGCTGGTCAAGGGGGACAGGTTTCACTAGTGCTGCCAGCCCTGATCTGTGGCACAAATTGGGTTTTTTTCACTTGTGCTTTGAACTAGGGAGGGGCCAGTTGACTGGGTGTTTAGGTTGATCTAAGGCACTAATACACCAAGTTTGAGGCTTTGCCATTGGGTAAAACAGTGGCTAGGTGGGTTTTTACCTTCCTGTCATAAGGTGTTCAAAAGTGGTTTGGGATGCTTCCACTTCACCACTGGAACTGCAACTTAACAGGTTTGTTCTTGGGGTTAAAGTAGGGGTTTTCACCAATTTTGAGCTCCATTGAACAAGTTTAGCTTTGTAAACTTGAAAATGCATCAAAGTGGCCAGATATGTCCCCTCCAAAGGGAGTGTGACTAAACAGAGTCTTACAAATCTCATTTTTGGTGTGGAGTCTTCATTTGAGGTGCCAAACACCGCTGCAAAGTTTCAGCCCCATTGGACAAACTTTTCTACGTAGAGTTGTTCTAACTCTATTCTGGATAGAGAGGGTTTTAGGCTCATTTCGTGACCTTCCCCACCTTGGATCGAGGTGAGATTTTATGTGGGCACCAAATATGGCTTGGGGAGGCTCCTGTAATTTAATGGGATTTTATTGAGAGTATTTCCTTTGGAAATATCTAAAAAGGTTTTAAACAGACACGAATGGTTTTCAGGGTTTTATTCACATAATTATAATATAAAATATGGTTGAAAATCTTATATATGGAAAATATATGTCCTTCTCAGTTTCCATGATTTTACTCAGAATTTTCTAAGGCAGAGAAGCATTTTTCCTTGTGGGAATATCATTCCTGGCCTTAGAAACAGACATGTATTTAAAATAGAAAAATAATGTTTTAAATCATTAATTAATGTTTTTGGTAAATAATAATAGTATTTGAGTTCACATCACCAACTTTGGTTGGGAGTGCTACTAGGCATCATGAGCTAGTAGTGTAACCCAAGCAAGGTAGAGATGATCTGGTGTCAAAGGAAAAGAGTTTTGGAAGTTCATTTAAAAATAAATTTATCATGGGTTTTGGATCAACAAGCAAACAAGCATACATTCATACAAGGCATTCATAGCATTCACAACATCATTAGAAAAGTTTTAACAAGCTCTGATTTTTCCAACTTAAAACATTGGTGGCGAAAAACAGGGTGTGGCAGACCAATCCCTCTTACAAGAATCTCGTCCCCGAGATTCCTAAGCTAGGCGTTAAATAGCTCTGGAAATTCTGATCGGAGATAGTCTTCACGTTCCCATGTTGCTTCTGCTTCGGTATGGTTGCTCCATGGAACCTTGAAATACTTGATGGTGCGGCTTCTGGTGCAACACTCTGCTTCATCCAGAATGCGAATCGGCTTCTCGCGATAGGTATGGTCCGGTTGAAGGTCAACAGCTTGGTGGTCAATGTCCTTGCAAGGATCGGAACGGTTCGGCACGTGTAAGCACTCCCGGAGCTGTGACACGTGGAACACGTTGTGCACACCCGAAAGTTCTGGGGGTAGCTCCAACTGATAATCCACTTCCCCGCGCCTTGTCGTGATCTTGCAGGGTCCAATAAACCTTGGGGCTAGCTTCCCCTTGACGTGGAAACGCTTGGTTCCCTTGAGAGGCATAACACGCAGGTACACTTGGTCTCCGGGAACGAACTCCACATCCTTGCGGTGGGAGTCCGCATAGCTCTTTTTTCGTGACTTAGCCGCCTTCAGGTTTTCTTGGACAAGCTGCACCTTATTTTCCGCTTCCTACAGTGCTTCTAGCCCAAAAACTAGTCCTTCTCCAGTTTCGGACCAATTGAGGGGGGTGCGGCACTTACGCCCATATAGCACCTCGAATGGGGCCATTTGAAGACGGGACTGGTAGCTGTTGTTGTATGAGAACTCAACAAACGGCAGACAGTCTTTCCATTTTGCACCATGAGCCAAGACACATGCGTGGAGCATGTCCTCGAGTATCTCGTTTACCCTCTTGGTCTGTCCGCCCATCTGCGGGTGGAAAGCCGTGCTGAAAGAGAGCTTGGTTCCGAGAGCTCCTTGAAAATTCTTCCAGAATCTTGAGGTGAACTGCGTTCTACGGTCGGACACGATCTCCTTAGGAACCCCATGGAGGCTAACGATGCGCTCAATGTAGAGGCTAGCCAACTTGTCGCCCCCGTAGGTGGTGTTGACCGGAATGAAATGAGACACCTTAGTTAAGTGGTCGACGATGACCCATATGGAGTCATGACCCCTGCTTGATCGGGGTAGTCCTGTGATGAAGTCCATGCCGACCTTATCCCATTTCCATTCTGGAACTTGAAGAGGTTGTAGCAGCCCAGCAGGTCGTTGATGCTCAGCCTTGACCCGCAGGCATACATCGCACTTAGCGACGTAGGAGCCTATCTCTCTCTTCATGCCATGCCACCCGAATCATTCTCGGAGGTCTTGATACATCTTGGTACCACCGGGATGGATGGAGTATGGCGTGTCATGAGACTCTTGCAGGATCAAGTCCTTGAGTTCGGCCTTGCTGGGCACGCATAAGCGTTTCCCATACCACACCACTCCTTGATCATCAACCGAGAACCCTCGGGCCTTGCCTTCCTGTATCTTCCTCTTGAGGCCTTCAATACTCTTGTGTCCCTTCTGGGCTTTCTTGATATCATCAACCAGAGTTGGTTTGACTTCGAGGTTGGCCAGGTATCCTGGGTCGACTAACTCCAGCCCGAAGCTTTCCATCTCTTCATACAAGGCGGGCAACCTTTCCTTGAGCATGATGTTCAAGGTGCCAGCCTTCCGGCTTAAAGCATCGGCTACCACGTTTGCCTTACCGGGGTGGTACTGAATGTTGAGGTCATAATCCTTGATTAACTCAAGCCATCTTCGTTGCCTCATATTCAGCTCCCTTTGGGTGAAGATATATTTCAGACTCTTGTGGTCCGTGTATATTTCACATCGCTTCCCCAGAAGGTAATGTTGCCATGTCTTCAAGGCATGCACTACGGCTGTTAACTCGAGATCATGGGTGGCATAGTTCTCCTCATGCGGACGCAGTTGCCGTGACAAATACGCCATGACTCTGCCATCTTGCATTAAGACTCCCCCGAGTCCGGTTCCGGAGGCATCACAGTAAATCACAAACTCCTTGTTGATGTCCGGGGTAGCTAGTACCGGGGCGGTAGTCAGTCTTTTCTTCAACTCTTGGAAGCTCGCTCCACACGCCGGTGTCCACTCGAACTTCCGGCCTTTCTTCAAAAGCTGAGTCATCGGTTGAGCGATGCTGGAGAATCCCTCTACGAACTTGCTGTAGTATCCCGCGAGCCCGAGGAAACTCTTGACATCCTTCACGTCTCTCGGCGATTCCCAGTTGGTCACTGTGGTAATCTTGGATGCATCTACTGCCAATCCGCTTACCGCCATGATATGACCCAAAAATCCAACTTCATTCAGCCAAAATTGGCACTTGCTGAACTTGGCATACAGTTGGTGCTCTCGAAGCTTTCCCAGAACTAACCTCAAGTGTTGCTCATGCTCTTCTTCGGATTTTGAGAAGATTTATATGTCATCGATGACTACGACAACAAACCTGTTCAAATACTCCATGAAGACCTTGTTCATGAGGTACATGAAGTAAGCTAGGGAATTTGTCAATCCGAAGGACATGAAAGTGCACTCATAGAGACCGTATCGGGTCACGAATGCTGTCTTGGGTATGTCCTCGGGTCGAATCTTCAACTGGTAATATCCGGATCGGAGATCGATCTTGGAGAATACCTTAGCTCCATTTAACTGGTCAAACAGGTGTATTATCTTGGGGAGTGGGTACTTGTTATTGATTGTGACTTCGTTGAGAGAACGGTAATCGACGCAGAGTCGAATGGTACCATCCTTCTTTGATACAAACAGAACATGTGATCCCCAAGGTGATGCACTCGGACGAGTGAATCCTTTCCTGAGTTGCTCATCCAGCTGCTTCTTCAGCTCTGCTAGCTCTTCGGATCCCATCCTGTAAGGCTTCTTATATATAGGCCTTACCCCGGGCATGAGCTCGATGATGAACTCGATGTCTCGGTCAGGAGGCATTCCAGGTAGCTCGTTAGGAAAGACGTCCAGGTACTCACAGACTACAGGCACTTGGTCGAGCTCTACCTCGGATAGGCTGTTGATTCGAGGTACTTGAGCTGATACCGGCTCAGAGACATACTTGAACTTGACCCCTTGGTCGCTTATCATGGTAATGGCCATGTTGGCACAGTCCAAGAGACTCTGGTGCTTGGCCAGCCAATGCATGCCGAGAATTACTTCTAAGCCTTGCGACTTAAGCACAATGAGGTCTGCCAAGAAGCTCGTCCCATTGATAACTATCTCGACCCTTCTACACCCTAGATTGGTCCTCAACACTGCTCCCGGGGTTTGAATTGCCATCTGCCCGCAAAGCAGAGTGGGTTTTAAACCACACTTCTCCGCAAACCTTTGAGTAACAAAAGAATGTGAAGCACCATAATCAAACAACACTATAGCTGGGGTGGAGTTGACGAGGAACATACCCAGAATGCAGTCCGGGTCTTCCTGCACCTCTTCGGCGGTGATGTGGTTGATCTGCCCCCTGCTATTGAACTGCTGGTTGCGAGGAACCTGGTTTCTTCCTGATGCTCCTTGATCTGGGTTGGATGCATTGGGACGCGGTGCATCGGGCTTCTTGTTGGGACACTGCCTGGAATAGTGTCCGGTTTGACCACACCCAAAACAGGTGACCTGACCCGGAGGGTTGGTCTTGACTCCACTGTTATTCGGCGGGTTGGAAACTGGCTTGGTGTTGACTTGAGGCTAATAATTTTGATGGAATACCGGGGTCTTGTACTGCTGCTGCTGATAGTTGGGCCTCGCAAGCGCTGACTGCCATGGTCTCGGTCTCACATTAGTGGGTACTCCACTAACTATCAGCTTGCGCTTGCGGGTATCGTCCATTGCACGATGCTTGTCTTCCAGCATAAGTGCCTTGTTAACCAGGTCGCTGAAGGTCTTGCAGTCGCAAACTACCAACTGGTATTGCAGGGACTGCTGCAACCCTTCCATGAAGCGTTCCACCTTAGCAGCCTCAGTGTTAACATCCTGGGGGCATACCTCGACAAGAGGTTAAACTTCTGCAGATATTCTTCAATACTTCCACTGCCTTGCCTCAAGGCTCGGAATTCCCGCTTCTTGATGGTCATCATTCCTGGCAGAATATGAGCCGCGCAGAATCCTTCCTTGAACATTGCCCAAGTGATGACTTGCCCAGCTCGCATGATCTGGAAACCATCCCACCAAGCCCTGGCGGTGCCTCCGAGACAGTGAGAAGCACAAAGGACCTTCTCACGTTCATCGGTGCACTTGCCCAATGCAAGGAGGTCTTCAATAGTGCAAATCCAGTCATCGACATCCAATGGTTGAGTCGTCTCTGTGAATATGGGAGGCATAGTCCGCATAAACTCGGAGAGAGTAGAGCGGCCATTGCCATTCCCGTTCTGTGGTGGGTTGTTCACTAGGACTTGAGCCAGCTGCTGAATAGCATCATTGTTGGCTTGACGCTCCTCGCGAAGAGCCTGAAGGAACTGAGCCATAGTCAAGTTCTCGGGAGGAGGTGGCGGAGGAACATTGCCAGGCTGCGCATGGTGATCTCCAGCGTGAGCTTCTCCTTCGGTTCCCTGCGGCTGACCTGAGGAGGCGGTGCCGGTGTTGCCGAAGGTGCTGTTGCGGGTTGCGTTCATCATCCTGTCATGGAAACAGACAGGTCAATATTCCACCTTGCTTGAAACCACAAGGGTTTGCTCTAGTAAGAGGGGGGTCCAAATGTGCGCTAGTGCGAGTCTTTAAAACCAAAGTCCTGGAAACGAAATTAGCATTCATTGAAAACAAGTGACGTAGTCGCGTACAGGCTGCCTAAGGCAGAATGTGGCTTACATCATACACACTCATAATTTGAAAGATAAGATACATGGATACCCTACGCTCAGGGGTACTCCTAGTTGCCTACGCTAAAATCCTACGGGGCGGACTGCTCGGTCTCATAGGTGGGTTCGACAGGATCTTCGTCTTCGTCGGTGTCTTCTTCCTTCAAAGGAGTGGAAGAAAGGAGCAGTACATCATGGCGTCTCTTAGGTGAGGCGGTGAAGAGCTAAGTATACTCTTCCGCTGTCAGGCGGCGACTCTAAAGAGGGATATCCCGGATCGGTAGCACACCACCCCTGGTAGCAACACCGGTCCTTCCTTCAGGTGCGCCTATTTTCTTCACCTTGCGATTCTTCATCTTCTCGGTGTGAAGTAGGCCCTTGACTTGGTGCAGTTCTTGGCGAAGCTTCATTGATTCCTTAACCAGAAGGTGCGTCAGGGTGTCGGATGAGAGACTGAAGTAGGTCTAAAACCTTAATGGCATCCCGTCCTCAGACGATGGGGTGAGCGTCCAACTCCCGTCCACTCCTTCCTTAATAAAAGGTTGGTGACGAGTAGCGGGCTCATCAGCCATCTCAGAGAGGATATCGCGGAGACGCACGAGCGCCTCTCGTGCGGCTGGCTCCACTGCCAGCATCAGTTCCCCCATTTGTGGTCCTTCAAAGAACCAACTAGACGGGGAGTCGTTAGCCTTCACTATCATGTCCACGTGATATTCCTTGGTGTCGGCGTTGACCCAGTGCTCGTGCTAGAGGAAGATGGGCGTGCGGCGTACGTGGCACTTCTCAAGACTATCAACCAGGAGTAGGGGAAAGCTGGTCTCCAGAAGCCTCTCAGGTACGGCGGCCATCTACAAGATATAGGAGAGAGAGAATCAGAAGGTTTTAGGTGCAAAATCATAAGTGTAAGGCTGGTGTTTAATCGTTTTCGGCTGACGTCCATGCTACCTAAGGCTTCCTATAGTCAGGATGGATCTGATACCAGTTCTGTGGGGACCGCGACTAGGAAGTCAAGATCGCAGTGTGGAGTGATCCCAAGGATCAATGCTCACTAAACACAGATACTGATTAATAGAGTCTTACATCCAAATAGCGAATATTACATCAAATGACCGAAGGGTCAGGTTCACAAGCAGGGCCTAAGGCCAATTAAAACGGGTACGACGGGTAGCGGAAACTCATAAGGGCTAAGTGGGTGCCCATGCCATCAAGCCTACACCGACAGGCATTCTGACTTGGAAGCGTCCTAGATCGCAGGTCCGTCTCCAAAGACGTTCTGATCGCCAAACTCTGGTCCTTCCATGTCTGGTCAATAATATAACCAGTGGCAAGCCAATGAGTACTTTGAATGTACTCGCAAACAGCCCATGATATGAACAATGAAAGTGAAGTACAACAATAACATGCAGCTTTGATGAAATGCAACTTGGTGGGATGATCATGTTTATGCTTCAAGCTAAAGAATTACTCTTGAAGAATAGGTTACAGATGCCATCGCATCTGTCGAGGCCTGAACACTCCGAGTTCACCCTATATGCCAAGTCACCGAACTTGGTCATATCAATTCATCTTGTAACAGCAATTACCACACATACACACACACTCACACTTGGTTTATGCGGAAACGCTGGACGTAGTTTAAGCAGGATTACCCAACTATCGTTGACCGTGCACACGGCTATTCGAATAGTTTGACACTCTGCAGAGGTTGCGCGCTGTACCCACGAGAACCGGGAAACTTCCGTGTCATCCATGACTCGCGGTATATCACATATACCCGAGGTAACTACCCGATCATTATCTTTCCCCTGACGATACTAGAGAAAGAGGTCCACTCGATTGGTACCCAGCCCACATGTTGTACATCTTACGAGCACCGACTCTCGGCAGTATCAACCATGCGGGGACCAACGGTGTGCCTGGAACTCATAAATATGGCATAGTCGCCCTTCTTGGCACGACCCCATCACGAGAGTGACGACAATCACTAACGCAACTAGTAATGTGGTTCTTTGCTAGTACCGACCAGAGTAAGCAACAAAGCCCCGTCCCATAAAGGGGTAACGTGGTCACACAGGTGAGGTTGGGACGGTCGACACATCATAGATCTAATCCCATTTCCGAAACCATACTCACAAAAAACACCGGTGCAACACTTCACCAAAAGTGGCCACCCATCTCATCATCACCCTCGGGCAATAGTGGCACCCGACGTGGTTTTTCATAAACCTTTGATTTAACTCATCATCATGCTCATGCAATGGTTCTCTAACTCTACTAGTCAACATGATAGTAGCATGATCCTCATAGATGGTAGGATCAAGCTCATCATGCTTGTGCTCCGAGGATCTATATGTATAACATCACCATCATGCAAGTTCTTCGAAGAAGCCTTAGGTACCATCACACCAATGATGAACCGACACTATGATCACATGCAACGGAAAAGTAATTGCTATTCTAGCATGCATCAATTCATATGATCAAGTCATGGTCAAAGGGTTGCTTGCCTTGGTCAGCTAGGTATCCGGGGTCTTCGAGGTCTTCCGCTATGAATCCTTCGTCACTCAGTAATTCTATCGTCGAGAATAGAATAAATAAGAAATAGCTCACGCAAAAATAGATCACAAATCACTTTTAAAAAATGTTGCAAAACTTGGTTAAATTCAGGTTGTTAATTGGAAAAGTATCTTCTCTTAGTTTTTACTAGCTAAGCATTTTTAATAATTACTAAACAGGGGCAAACTATTGCCTTTAATGCCTTTATATTATTATACAAGAGATTCTGTTTTTGAAAAATGTCAACAAAGGCAGAATGAAATACTACTCATTTTTAGAAAAATATCAGTGGAAGAATTATATTTTTCCACTGGGTAGTTATTTTTACAAAAATAATTTTAGTCTCTATTTTAAAAATAAAAGAAAAAGGCCAAATCCTGGCCTGGGAAGCTGGCCGGCCCAGCCAGCCAGCAGGCTGCCAGGCGCGCGCAGCGCCAGGTTTGAACCTGACGTGCGGGCCCCTGGGGTCAGTGGCTATGGCTGCGCGCGGGGCTGCTCCAGGATGCCGACAGGTGGAGCCCACCTGTCGGGTTCTTCCCATACCTTCGGCCAGGGAGGAGGAGATGAACTCCGGCGAGGCTACCGTCGTCCTTGGGCCTAGCTAAGGGCAGGAATGGGTTCAGCGTGCCTCCGCCTACCTGCAGGTGGTCGGGACAGCACCAGAGAGGCTTGGAGTCGCCGACGACGAGGTGGCCGCGGCGGAGGGGTTTCGGGACGTGGTTGAACTGGTAGCTAGGGGCACGGAATCGCTCGGGGCAGTTGGGGGAAAGGTTCCTGGTGTCGAGGGGAGTGCTCTGGTGGGTCGAGTGTCGCAGGAGCCGGCGTGTAGCCGGAGATCGACCGGAGCTCCGAGGTGGAGGGGCCTCGGTCGATCTCGAGCACCGGGGCTCTGCGAGCTTGATTGGGTGGGTAGGGAGGAGCTAGTGGTCGTGCAGAGGCTGCTCGAAGGGTGCTGAGGCGCCGGGTAGGCCTATTTATAGGCTCTCGACGGTGAGCTGAGTCGGTGCGCCGGTGACTCAACGTGGCGCGCGTGCGTGCACAGTGAGGAGCTGGCTGCGAAACCACGGTCTCCGGACGTGGTTTGGGACGCTCTGAAGCATCGGCCGCACAGGGAGAAGGCGTGGGGTCGAGCTGCAGCGTCTGTGCATGCTCGGCCGAGTCAGGAGCGCGCGGGCACACGTCGCCCGAGCTCTACCGCGGGAGAGGAAGCTCCCTGGCGGCTGCTTTACATAGAGGGGTTCTCGGGGGAGGTCTTGGACAGTTCGGGGGAGGTTGGAACTGACCGGGAGCGTCGTCCCCTTCTCGGTGGCTCCCTGTAGCGTGTCCAGTGCGCAGTTTTGGCATGCCACGGCATGCTGGCGCGCTCTGGGGCACATTAGACGTGTCCCTCATGTCCTGGGTGTTGCTGGGAGTATTTCTAGCCGTTGTGTGCTAGTGAGAGCGCTGGATGGTCAAGGGGGTCAGGTTTCACTAGTGCTGTCAGCCCTGATCTGTGGCACAAATTGGGGTTCTTGTCACTTGTGCTTTGAGCTAGGGAGGGGCCAGTTGACTGGGTGTTTAGGTGTCTAATACACCAAGTTTGAGGCTTTTCCATTGGGTAAAACAGCGGCTAGGTAGGTTTTTACCTTCCTGTCAGGAGGTGTTCGACAATGGTTTGGGGTGCTTCCACTCCACCACTGGAACTGCAACTTAACAGGTTTGGTCTTGGGGTTAAAGTAGGGGTTTTCACCAATTTTGAGCTCCATTGAACCAGTTTAGCTTTGTAAACTTGAAAATGCATCAAAGTGGCCAGATCTGTTCCCCTCCAAAGGGAGTGTGACTAAACAGAGTCTTACAAATCTCATTTTTGGTGTGGAGTCTTCATTTGAGGTGCCAAACACCCCTGCAAAGTTTCAGCCCCATTGGACAAACTTTGCTATGTAGAGTTGTTCCAACTCTATTCTGGACAGAGAGGGTTTTAGGCTCATTTGGTGACCTTCCCCACCTTGGATCAAGGTGGGATTTTATGTGGGCACCAAATATGGCTTGGGGAGGCTCCTGTAATTTAATGGGATTTTATTGAGAGTATTTCGTTTGGAAATATCTAAAAAGGTTAAAATAGACAGGAATGATTTTCACGGTTTTATTCAAATAATTATAATATAAAATAGGGTTGAAAATCTTATATATGGAAAATATATGTCCTTCTGAGTTTCCATGATTTTACTCAGAATTTTATAAGGCAGAGAAGCATTTTTCCTTGTGGGAATATCATTCCTGGCCTTAGAAACAGACATGTATTTAAAATAGAAAAATAATGTTTTAAATCATTAATTAATGTTTTTGGTAAATAATAATAATATTTGAGTTCAGATCACCAACTTTGGTTGGGAGTGCTACTAGGCATCATGAGCTAGTAGTGTAACCCAAGCAAGGTAGAGGTGATCTGGTGTCAAAGAAAAAGAGTTTTGGAAATCCATTTAAAAATAAATTTATCATGGGTTTTGGATCAACAAGCAAACAAGCATACATTCATACAAGGCATTCATAGCATTCACAACATCATTAGAAAAATTTTAACAAGCTCTGATTTTTGCAACTTAAAACATTGGTGGTGAAAAACGGGGTGTGACAATCGGATCCCAACAAATGCACCGTACAAAATAGTTACATCAGATGGATCAGAGCGAAGATGCAATAATCATTGTATTGAAGATCAAAGAGAGAGAAATAGACATCTAGGTAGTGCAATAGACCCATAGGTCTATGGTGAAATACTAACACATCATCATGAGGGCAGCAAGGTTGATGAAGAAGCCCTCCGTGATCGATCTCCCATCCCGTAGAGTGCCGAAACGGAGCATTAGATGGCCCCCCTTCTGAAAAAGGCTTGTGGCGACATATCTAGTGATTCAGGACCTCCCTCGAAGGTTTTAGAGTAAATAAGATTTTATAAACCATAGAACGGGGTCGGAAGAGCCACGAGGCGACCTTGTTCCGATGCTCCACGGTCTTGTTTTCGTCTAGAAAAAATTAACAAAAAGGTTCAGGTCAATTGGGCTTAGTTTGGTACTAGAACCTGAAGAGTGGAAAAACATGTAGAAAACAACAACTAGCACTAGGCACTGGGTCAATAGGTCAGTGCTAAAAAATAATATAAATTGGTAGATAAGTGCATAAAAAGTGTTCTAAAATGATAACATAATAGCATGTAACAATAAAATAATTATAGATACGTTAGAGATTTATCAAGCATGTCACACCCTCTGTTTTGAATCTCCTTACTAAACTAGCTTATCTCAAAAATTAGGACCAACTAAGAAAATTAAGAGTACTTGTGATGCTTGATGTGATTGTTGTTTGCTTGCTTGCTTGTATGTGTGTGTTTAAATCCCAATGTTCCATCTACTATCTAGACTCACCTCCTTAACCCAAAACTCTTGCCTAATGATCATGCCATTTGTATAGGACCAAAAACTATTTTTACCAAGCATTATTTTGTCCAAAAAGCATTTCCTTGATTTAAGCTTTCAAAACCCCTAAGTTGGGATTTGTACTACAAGTCCTCAAATTAGGGAGGTTAATTTGCACCAAATATTTTATTTAAATCCCATTATCAAAATTTCTTCCCAAAAGAACAATATTATTATTTTAAAAGTTATTTTACCATTTTATTTAAATACCTTTTTCTGAGGCCAGAAATGGTGCCTTATGGAGGAAAGTTATTTTTATTGCTTTCAAAATATTTGAGAAAATTTAGAGAAACTCAGTGGACATATATATTTCATATATAGGAGCTTCAACACATGGTCATGTTCAAATTATTGGGCAAAACCTTTCAAAACCCTTCCTGCCTATTTCAAGATTTTGAAATATTTCTATAGGAAATATTCTCAATAAATTCCAGTAAAATTCTAGCCAAGTTTCATCGCAATCCAAGTTGATTTGATTCACCTAATTATCCTAAAACAATATCTGTCCATATCCAAATTTGAACAACTCTACATTGCCAAGTGTCTCCAATTGTGCTCAAGTTTGGTGGACATGTTCTGATCCTCCAATAATGCATCCACACAAAGTAGTGCATCAAGGAGAATAGATGAACTTGTCCCAAACCCCTCAAAACCTTCTGTGTTTATTTCTAACTTTGGGAAACTTTATATTGTAAAGTTTCTCCTATTGATCCCGAACTTTTTGGGAATACTCTAATGCTCAAATAATGCCATCAAACCAAGTTGTGGATTTGTGGGAAGTGATTTGCATGATTTTATATGTAGAAAACCATTCCTGCCCATTTCATGGGTTTTTCAAGTATACATTGGAAACATTCCCCGCCAAATCGAAAATTTGGTGTCCAAGCCCATGTTCACCAATTATGAGATCCTGTTAAGTTTCATAGTAAATGGAGTCCATTTGCTAGCCCTAGCATCCATCAAACACCTTTTGTCCAAATACCAAAACAGCTGCTTTGGTCCCTTCCACTAATCTCCTTGAGCTTAAATTTTTACCACAACTTTACCTAGTCCCCTTTTACCTCCAGTGACCTTGCCATGGACTCTACAAAATTATTGGAGGGTGACTCCACCTATCTACCTCTCATTTTTACCTTGGCAACACTATTTTACTCCTCTTCTTATACTTCTTCTCAAGCCAATGCCCCCACTTCTTTCTATAGGGCATCTAGCATGAAAATGCATCATTCCAAATCAAAATATGGCATGCTCATGTGGGTAATATGAGAAGCCCTTCTGAAACTTGTTTGTGGAAGAAATTTGACCTTGAACTGCAACTACTCGCTGCACACCTCCTATTGATTTGAAACTTTGTGGCATTGTAAACCTTCCATACCTAATCCTCCTCGACCTAGTTTCATTCCCAGATTCCCCCAGTAAGCCCCTCATTTCCATCCCAAGTTTGCTACTGCAAACTTAATTGCAATCAAAACCCACTCCAACCCGATCCATTTCAGTCCAAACCTCAGCAGTGCTCCTTGGCACGCATGCCTTGCATTCGTGACACCTTGGTCTAGCCAAGGGGTGGCCCTGGAGACGAAGTGCGGTGGTGACCACCTCCCTGGCGTGCAAAAACGATGCTCCGCGCCTTGTCTCTTTCGTGCAGCCCATCTCACGCAGCAATAACATGTCAAAGTGCGCCGCAGAGCATCCCTTGATCATCCACGTGCCTCCCCGACGCCAGGAAGAGGCCAAGATGGCTCTGGCGCGCGTGCTCTCCCATGCCTGGAGCATCGAAGGTCTTATTCAGTGCCCCCTCAATTTTGGCTGCTCCCTCGAGCCCTCCTACCTCTTTCCCACTCCCCTCTCTTCCACGAACCCCCAGACTAGTCCAAGGCAGCCACTGAGCCCTCTCCTCTCCTCCATGGCCGAAACCCCTCCGTCTGGCTCCTCTATGATTCGGCCACTCCGGTCTCTCTCTACCATGTGAGCCTCACCAGAGCCTCCCCCGTGCATCACCTCAAGTCCACGCCGTACCCCCACTCTTGCGGTTGCTACCGTCTACCTCCACCGTGGCCAGGGGCCGACGCTCTCCGGTGCCTTCCAGCAGGGGAAAGCAACCCAGGTGGGTGCGGCTCTGCTGCCTCTTGAGCTTGCGTTGGTTTTTCCCTTGAAGAGGAAAGGGTGATGCAGCATAGGAGCAGTAAGTATTTCCCTCAGTTTGAGAACCAAGGTATCAATCCAGTAGGAGAATCGAGGTCAAGTCCAAAGTACCTGCGCAAACACAAAAGAGCTTGCACCCAACGCTATAAAGGGGTTGTCAATCTCTTCAAGATTGATTGCGAAGTGAGATCTGAAGGCAGAAAGTGCAACGAAGTAAAAGTGTAAGGCTGAAAATATGGTGTGAAGTAGACCCAGGGGCCAGTGTTCACTAGAGTCTTCTCTCAAAAAAGCAAATAGTATGGTGGGTGAACAAATTACTGTCGAGCAATTGATAGAACCGCACAAAGTCATGACGATATCTAAGGCAATG
Organism: Hordeum vulgare subsp. vulgare; assembly: GCF_904849725.1. Taxonomy (NCBI): domain Eukaryota; kingdom Viridiplantae; phylum Streptophyta; class Magnoliopsida; order Poales; family Poaceae; genus Hordeum; species Hordeum vulgare. Next base: position 423,529,749 of record NC_058523.1, on the reverse strand, counting down.
ATCATACATATAGGCATCACGTCCGAGACAAGTAGACCGATACTTTCTGCATGTACTACTATTACTCCACACATCGACCGCTATCCAGCATGCATCTAGTGTATTGAGTTCATGACGAACAGAGTAACGCCTTAAGCAAGATGACATGATGTAGAGGGATAAACTCAAACCAATGATGTAAACCCCATCTTTTTACCCTTGATGGCTACAACATGATGCGTGCCTTGCTACCCCTTCTGTCACTGGGTGAGGTCACCGCACGGTATGAACCCAAAACCAAGCACTTCTCCCATTGCAAGAATCATAGGTCAAGTTGGAAAAACAAAACCCACAACTCGAAGAGAATTACAAGGATATGAAATCATGCATATAAGAGATCAGAAGAAACTGAAATAGGATTCATTGAGAATCTGATCATAAATCCACAATTCATCGGATCTTGACAAACAAACCGCAAAGAAGGTTACATCGTATAGATCTCCATGAAGATCATGGAGAATTTGTATAGAAGATCCAAGAGAGAGAAGAAGCCATCTAGCTACTAGCTATGGACCCGAAGGTCTATGGCGAACTACTCACGCATCATCAGAGAGGTCATGGTGTTGATGAAGAAGCCCTCTGTATCCGAATCCCCCCTCCGGCAGAGCACCAGAATGTGCCCCAGATGGGATCTTGCGGAGACAGAAGCTTGCGGCGGCGGAAAAGTATTTTCGTGGATCTCTCTCGTAGTTTTGGATTTTTTAGGAATTTATAGGCGGAAGAGGTAGGGCAGACGAGCCACTGGGGGGCCATAAGCCTGCTAGGCGTGGCCCCCCTGGCCGCGCCTAGGGGGCTTGTGGGGTCCCCAGGTGGACCCTGCCTTGGTTCTCACATCCCGTGCGTATCTTCTGTTCCGGAAAAAAATCTTTTCAGAAGTTTTATTCTGTTTGGACACCGTTTAAAATCCTCCTTTGAAAAGGGTCAAAAACACGGGAAAAAATAGGAACTGGCATAAAAGACATAAAAGACATACAAAACATCCAAAGTTTGACAAGATAATAGCATGGAACCATAAAAAAATTGTGGGGACCCCGACTAGCAAGTCGAGTTCGCCGCGCCTAGTGACCCCAAGGATCAATGTTCACTGAACACAGATACTGAATAATCGAGTCTTACATCCAAGTACCGAAATTATTACATCAAACGACCAGAAGGTCGGGTTCAAGAGCGAGGCCTAAAGCCAAATTAAACAGATACATCGAGTAGCGGAAACTCGTAAGGGCTAAGCGGTGCCCATGCAATCAAGCCTACACCGACATGCATTCTGACTTGGAAGCGTCCTAGATCGCAGGTTCGTCTCCGATGGCGTACTCGTCGCCAAACTCCGGTCCTTCCATGTCTGGTCAATAATATAACCAGTGGCAAGCCAATGAGTACTTTGAATGTACTCGCAAACAACCCATGATATGAACATTGATAGTGAAGAATAATAGTAACATGTATCTATGGTGGAATGCAATTTGGTGGAATGATCAGGTATATGCAACAAGTTAAAGAACTACTCTTGAAGAACAGGTTACAGATATCGGCATATCTGACAAGGGTTGAACACACTGGGTTCACCCTATATGCCAAGTCATCGGACTTGTCATAACCTCAATGTATTAATGAGGGCTAAACCATCCGGGTTTACCCTATATGCCAAGTCACCGAACTTGGTCATATCAATTCCTCAAGTAACTCCGGTTATTAACACCATTCACCGAACTCACACACACACACTTACTCACACTTGGTTTATGCGGAAACCCTGGACGTAGTTTAAGCAGCACCACCCAACTGTCCTTGACCGTGGACACGTCTATTCGAATAGTTTGACACTCTGCAGAGGTAGTACGCTGGACCCACGAGAAACGGGAAACTTCCGTGTCATCCACGACTCGCGGTCTATCAAATATACCCGAGGTAAGTACCCGATCATCATCTTTCCCCTGACGATACTAGACAAAGAGGTCCACTCGATTGGTACCCAGCCCACATGTTGTACGTCTTACGAGCACCGACTCTGGACTGTATCAACCATGCAGGGACCAATGGTGTGCCTGGAACTCATAATAATGGCATAGTCGTCCTACCTGGCATGACCCCATCACGAGAGTGACACCGATCACTCCCGCCACAAGTAATGTGACTCTTTTCTAGTACCGACCAGAGTAATCAACAAAGCCCCGTCCCATAAAGGGGTATCGTGGTCATACTGGTAAGGTTGGGACGGTCGACACATCAGAAATCTAATCCCATTTCCGAAACCACACACACAAAATACCCGGTGCATCACTTCACCAAAAGTGATCACCAACTCATCATCACCCTCGGGCATTAGTGGCACCCGATGGGGTTTTCATAAACTCTTGATTTAACTCATCATCATGCTCATGATAATATGCTCTATCTTTACTTGTCAACATGGTATTAACATGACCCTCAAGGGGTAGGGTCAAGCTCAATGCAATGATCTTACTCTACTAGTCAACATGACAGTAGCATGATCCTCACAAGTGGTAGGATCAAGCTCATCATGCTTGTGCTCTGAGGAGCCATATGAATAACATTACTATCATGCAAGTTCTTCGAAGAAGCCTTCGGTACCATCACCACAATGATGAACCGGCATCGTGATCACATGCAACGGGAGAATGCCAACTATACTAGCATGCAACAATGTTTGTGCTCAAGTCATGGTCAAAGGGTTGCTTGCCTAGGTCAGCTAGGTATCCGGGGTCTTCGAGGTCTTCCGCTCCGGATCCTCCGTCACTCGGTAACTCTACCGTCGAGAAAGGAATAAATAAATAATAGCTCACACCAAAACAGATCACAAGGTGCTTTTAAAAAAATGTTGCAAAGCTTGAATAAATTTAGTTTATTATTTTGGAAAATGTTTCCTATGCTTTTTATTAGCTAATCATATTTATTTAAATACAAACAGGAGCAAACAAATGCTTTTAATATCATTTTATTATACCAAAATAGATTCTGTTTTTGATAAATGTCAAACTCTACAGAATCAATTACTACACATTTTTAGAAAATTGTTGGTGGAAGAATCATACTTTTCTACTGGCTAAATATTTTTATAAAAATCATTTAAGCTGCAGGCTAAAAATAAAAGAAAAAGCCCAGGGGTGGAGACCCGGTCGGCCCAGCTAGTAGACCGACCACCAGAAGCGCGCGGGCTAGGTTCAAACCTGACCTGCGGGCCCCTGGGGTCAGTGTCAGCGGCTGCGCGTGCTGGCTGCCCCAAGACACCGATAGGTGGGCTCCACCTGTCGGGTCCTTATCCTACCTCCAGCCAGAGAGGTGGAGACGGACGCCGGCGAGGCTACCGTTGCCCTCAGGCCAATCTAGGAGCGGGAATGGGTCCCTCGTTCCTCCGCCTACCTGCTCGTGGTCGGGACGTCACCGGAGGTGGTCTGGGTCGCTGGCGACGAGGTGATCGTGGCGGAAAGGTTTCGGGTTGGCGTCGAGCTAGTGGCTAGGGGCACGGATTCGCTCGGGGAAGTTGGGGGAAATGATCCTGGCGTCAAGGGGAGTGCAATGGGAGGTCTGGCGGCGCAGGAGCCGGCGTGTAGCCGGAGATCGACCAGAGCTCCGAGGCGAAGGGGCCTCGGTCGATATCGAGCACCGGGGCTCTGCGAGCTCGATTGGGCGGCTAGGGGCAGTCTAGTGGTTGTGCTGAAGCTGCCTAGGGAGTGCTGGCCTGCCGAGGGGACCTATTTATAGGCCAGCGGCGGTGAGCCGACTCGGGTGCGCCGGTGACTCACCGTGGCGCGCGTGCGAGCACAGTGAGGTGGTGGCCGCGAAACCACGGGTTCGGGACGTGGTTTAGGACCTCCTGGTGCATCGGCCGTAGAGGGAAAGCGAGTGGGGTCGAGCCGCAACGACCGTGCATGCTCGGCCGGGTCGGGCACGCGCGGGCACGCGTCGCCTGAGCTTTTGTGCGAGGAGAGCGGGGCCCTGATGGTAGCTTTGCACAGAGTGGGTGTCGAGGGAGTGTTTGGGCATTACTTGGGGGGGGGGTTGGAACCGGCCGGGGCGACGTCCCCTTGCTGGAGGTTCTCTGTAGCGCGTCCAGAGCGCGGTTTTGGCATGCCACGGCATGCTGGCGCGCTCTGGGGCCCATTGGACGTGTCCTCCATGTCCTGAGTGTTGCTGGGAGTGTGCCTAGCCGTTGTGTGCTAGTGGGAGCACGAGCTGGTCAAAGGAGGCAAGGAAACCAGTGTTTCCAGTACTGGCCTGCAGCTCAAATTTAAGATTTTGTCACTAGTGCTTGGAGTTGGGGAGGGGCTGGTTGACTGGGTGCTCAGGGTGTTCTGGGGCTCTAACTCACCAAGTTTGGGGCTTTGACATTGGGTAAAACAGTGGCTAGGAGGGTTTTTACCTTCCTGTCAGTAGGTGTACGACAGTTATTTGGGGTGCTTCCAGCCCACCACTGGAACTGAAACTTAACAGGTTTGGTCTTGGGGTAAAAACATGGGGTTTCACCAAATTTGAGCTCCGTTGAACAAGTTTAGCTTTGTAAACTTGAAAATGCCTCAAAATGACCAGTACTGTCCTTCACAAAGGAAGTGTGGCCAAACAGAGTCTCACAAATCCCATATTTGGTGTGGAGTCCTCATTTGGGGTGTCAAACACCTTTACAAAGTTTCAGCTCTATTGGAGAAACTTTGGAATGTAGAGTTGTTCCAACTCTTCTCTGGACAGAGAGGGTTTTGGGCTCATTAGGTGCACTTCCCCATCTTGTATCAAGGTGAGATTTTATGTGAGCACCTAATATGGCTTGGGAGGGCTCTAGTAATTTTATGGGAATTTATTGAGATCATTTCCTTTGGAAACATCTCAAAAAGCTAAAACAGACAGAAATGGTTTTCAGGGTTTTACTCAAATAATATTAATATAAAATAGGGTTGAAAAACTTATATATGGAAAATATATGTCCTTCTGAGCTTCCATGAATTTACTCAGAATTTGCTACGGCAGGAAAGCAATTTTCCTTGTGGGAATATCATTCCTGGCCTTAGAAACAGACATAAATATAAAATAGGAAAATAATATTTTAAATCACCAATTAATGTTTTTAATGAATGAAAATAATATTTGGATCAGATCACCAACTTTGGTTGGAAGTGCCACTTGGCTTCATGAGCTAGTAGTGTATCCCAACATGATGAAGGTGATCTTGATATAAAGGAAAAATGGTTTGTGAAGAGAGCAAAATAATAAGTATTACATGGGTTTGAGTCATCAAGCAAGCAAGCATTCACTCATACAAGGGCTGACATTGCATTCACAACATTATTTTAAAAAGTTTTAACAAGCTCTGATTTTGCAACATAAAATACTTGTGATGAAAACAGGGTGTGACAAAATTATAGATACGTTGGACACGTATCAAGCATCCCCAAGCTTAACTCCTGCTCGTCCTCGAGTAGGGAAGTGATAAAGACTGAATTTTTGATGTGGAATGCTACCTAGCATAGTTGTCCTTTGTAACTTCTTCCATGTGACCTGAATGTTTAGATCCGTAAGATTCAAAACAATAGTTTGCTATTGACATGAAAACAATAATACTTCAAGCAAACTAGCAAGGTAATCATGAACTTTCGAAATGACATGGCCAAAGAAAGTTATCCCTACAAAATCATATAGTCTGGCTATGCTCCATCATCCTCACACAACTAATTTAAATCATGCACAACCCCGGTATTGGCCAAGTAATTGTTTTCGCACTCTTGCTTTCTCAAACTTTTTTCAAATCTCACGCAATACATGAGCGTGAGCCATGGATATAGCACTATGGTGGAATAGAGTGTGGTGGTGGTTGTGAGACAAAACAGAGGAGATGGTCACATTGACTCGGCGTAATAAAAGGGCTATGGAGATGCCCATTAATAGATATCAATGTGAATGAGTAGGGATTTCCAAACAAAGGATGCACTAGAGCTACAAGTATGTGAAAGCTCAAAAGGATAACTAGTGGGTGTGCATCCAACTTGCTTGCTCACGAAGACGTACGGAAATTTTGAGGAAGCCCATCATTGGAATATACAAGCCAAGTTATATAATAAAGATTCCCACTAGTATATGGTGGTGACAAAACGAGAGGCTATCAATCATGAAGAAGACGGTGCTATATTGAAGCACGAGTGTGGAAAAGATAGTAGCATTGTCCCTTCTCTTTTTTTTCTCTTTTTTTGTTTGGGCTCTTGGGCCTCTTTTTCTCTTTATTTTATTTTATTTTATTGTGGGCAACTTTGGCCTCTTTTTTTATTTTTTGATTTCCTCACATGGGAGAATGCTCTAATAATGATGATCATCACACTTTCATTACTCACAGCTCAAAGCTCAGAACGATGATGACTCTATAGGAAATGCCTCCGGCAGTGTACCGGGATGTGCAACGATCTAGCTTGGCGTATGACGTTGGAAGATCTCGCTAGCTATCTTAAGATCATGCAATGGCAATATGAGAGTGACGGCACAAGTCATGAGATGGAACGGTGGGAGTTGCATGGCAATATATCTCAGAATGGCTATGAAAATGCCATAGTAGGTAGGTATGGTGGCTGTTTTGTGGAAGGCATACGGTGGGTTTGTGCACCGACGAAAATTGCGTGGTACTAGAGAGGCTAGCAATGGTGGAAGGTGAAAGTGCATCTATACCATGGACTCACATTAGTCATGAATAACTCATATACTTATTGCGAAAGTTCTTATTAGTAATCGAAACAAAGTGCTAAACGCATACTCCTAGGGGAAGGGTTGGTAGGTGTTAACCATCGCGCGATCCCGACCACAGCACAAAGGATGACAATCAATAGATCAATTATGCTCCGACTTCCTAACATAGCGGTTCACCATACGTGCATGTTACGGGAATCACTAACTTCAACACAAGTATTTCTAGATTCACAACACCCTACTAACATAACTCTTAATATTACCAAATCCATGTCTTGAAACTAATTGAGAGGAATCAAATTTCTCTTTCTACTAAATGCACATGAAGATGGAAGTTTTTGTATCTTCTTTGGGTACCTATCACCTTTGGGACTACTTTCATAGCATAAGCCAACTACCAAGTTACACACCACCGTGCTCTAAAAGATCTAAGTGAAACACATAGAGCAAAATGGTCTAGCTCAAAAGATATAACTGAAGCACAATGAGCATTCTAGAAAATTCACGATGAGTGCATGTCTCTCTCAAAAGGTGTGCAGCAAGGATGATTGTGACACAACAAAAATAAAAAGACTCTTACGATACAAGACGCTCCAAGCAAAACACATATCATGTGGTGAATAAAAATATAGCTCCAAGTAATGTTACCGATGGATTGAAGACGAAAGAGGGGATGCCTTCCCGGGGCATCCCCAAGCTTAGGCTTTTTGGTGTCATTGAATTTCGCTTAGGATGCCTTGGACATCCCCAAGCTTGATCTCTTTCCACTCTTTATCCCTTTGTTCATGAGAACATCACCCAAAACTTGGAAACTTCACAACATAAAACTTAAACAGAAACTCGTGATATCATTAGCACAAGAAAACAAACTACCACCTCTTTAGGTACTGTAGCAATCTTGATTTCTATTTATATTGGTGTTAGATTACTGTATTCTCACTTTTCCATGGCTAGTACCCCCCGATACTATCCATAGTTTTATCAAAATAAGCAACCAACTCAACAAATACAGAATCTGTCAAAAACAGACCAGTGTGTAGCAATCTGTATACCTCGTATACTTCTGTTACCTCAAAAATTCTGACAAATTACGACTGCCTGGGAAAAAGCCATATCAACGAGCAGCAAAATGAATCAACTCAAAAGCTCTTTCTGAATAAAAATGAAAACTAATTTCGTGAGCGAAAAGTTTATGTCTTTTTCCAGCAGGATCAAACAACCATCACCAAAGCTAGTCATAAAGGTTTTGCTTGGCTCAAATACAAAAAGAAACACAAAAAAGAACACAATCATAACAGAATTATGATGGTGTGGACGCAACAAAACATAAAGCAAAAAAGCAAAGATAAAATCATTGGGTTGCCTCCCAACAAGCGCTATTGTTTAACGCCCTTAGCTAAGCATTGATAATTCAATGATGCTCACACAAAAGACAAGAATTGAAGCACAACGAGAGCATTATAAAGCATGTGAAAATCACATCTAAGTCTAACATAATTCCTATGCATAGGCATTTTATAGGAAAACAAATTGTCAAGACAACAAATAGTTACCATATGCAAGGAAGAAGAAACAGACAATAGCAATCTCAACATAACGAGAGGTGATTTGGTAACATGAAAGTTTCTACCACAATATTTTCCTCTCTCATAGCAATTACATGTGGGATCATAATAAAATTCAACAATATAGCTATCACATAGGATATTATTTTCATGATCCACATGCATGCAAAGTTGACGCTCTTCAAAAATAGTGGGATTATCATCAACTAAAGTCATGACTTCTCCAAACCCACTTTCAATATTATTGCAAATATCATATTCATCATGAGGCTTGAACAAATTTTCAAGATCATAAGAAAAATCATCGCCCCACTCATGATCGTTGCAACAAGTAGTGGACATAGCAAAACTAGCATCCCCAAGCTTAGGGTTTTGCATATTTTTAGCATGATTGACACTAATAGGCTTTATAGTGAAACCATTGGAATCATGCTTTTCATTCAAGGAGCCCTCGTGAACCAATTCACAAATTTATTCATCACAATTTTCAGATTCACGCATCTCAAGCAAAACTCCATAAAGATAGTCAAGTGCACTCAACTCACTAGCAATTGGTTCAACATAGTTGGACGTCTTGAAAAGATTAGCAAGTGGATGAGGGTCCATATCAATAGATACCTAGCAAGCAAAGATGCAAGCATATTGAGGGCACATAGCACACAACCAAAGGAAAGCAAGCAAAAGAAAAGGGCGAACAAAAAAGGAATTTTTTTTTTGTAATTTTTTTTTCAGAAGTGGGGGAGAGCAAAACAAGAGGCAAAAAAAAGTAAATGCAAGAGATGAGTTTGCGACACTTACTTGGATGAGTTCTTGACTTGATCCTCCCTGGCAGCGGTGCGAGAAATCCTTCTGCTGCCTCTTGAGCTTGCGTTGCTTTTTCCCTTGAATAGGAAAGGGTGATGCAGCACAGGAGCAGTAAGTATTTTCCTCAGTTTGAGAACCAAGGTATCAATCCAGTAGGAGAATCGAGGTCAAATCCAAAGTACATGCGGAAACACAAAAGAGCTTGCACCCAATGCTACAAAGGGGTTGTTAATCCCTTCAATATTGATTGCAAAGTGAGATCTGAAGGCGGAAAGTGCAACGAAGTAAAAGTGTAAGGCTGAAAATATGGTGTGAAGTAGACCCGGGGGCCATAGTGTTCACTAGAGGCTTCTCTCAAAATAGCAAATAGTATGGTGGATGAACAAATTACTGTTGAGCAATTGATAGAACCGCGCAAAGTCATGACGATATCTAAGGCAATGATCAAACATATAGGCATCACGTCCGAGACAAGTAGACCGATACTTTCTGCATCTACTACTATAACTCCACACATCGACTGCTATCCAGCATGCATCTAGTGTATTGAGTTCATGATGAACAGAGTAACGCCTTAAGCAAGATGACATGATGCAGAGGGATAAACTCAAACCAATGATGTAAACCCCATCGTTTTACCCTTGATCGCAACAACATGATGCGTGCCTCGCTAGCACTTCTGTCACTGGGTGAGGTCACTGCATGGTATGAACCCAAAACCAAGCACTTCTCCCATTGCAAGAATCATAGATCAAGTTAGCCAAACAAAACCCACCACTCGAAGAGAATTACAAGGATATGAAATCATGCATATAAGAGATCAGAAGAAACTCAAATAAGATTCATAGATAATCTGATCGTAAATCCACAATTCATCGGATCTCGACAAACACACCGCAAAGAAGATTATATCGGATAGATCTCCATGAAGATCATGGAGAACTTTGTATTGAAGATCCAAGACAGAGAAGAAGCCATCTAGCTACTAGCTATGGACCCGAAGGTCTATGGTGAACTACTCATCCATCATCGGAGAGTACATGGTGTTGATGAAGAAGCCCTCCGTATCCGAATCCCCCCTTCGACAGGGCACCAGAACATGCCCCACATGGGATCTTGCGGAGACAGAAGCTTGCGGCGGCGGAAAAGTATTTTCGTGCATCTCTCTCATAGTTTTGGAATTTTTAGGAATTTATAGGCGGAAGAGGTAGGGCAGAAGAGCCACAGGGGGCCCATAAGCCTGTTAGGCGCGGGCCCCCCTGGTCGCGCCTAGGAGGCTTGTGGGGTCCCCTGGTGGCCCCTGCCATGGTTCTCACGTCCCATGCGTATCTTCTGTTCCGAAAAAAAATCATTTCGGAAGTTTTATTCCGTTTGGACACCGTTTAAAATCCTCCTCTAAAAAGGGTCAAAAACACAGAAAAAACAGGAACTGGCACTGGGCACTGAGTTAATAAGTCAGTCCAAAAAAAGATATAAAAGGCATACAAAACATCCAAAGTTTCACAAGATAATAGCATGGAACAATCAAAATTATAGATACGTTGGAGACGTATCAGGCTCCGTCCCCCGAGCTCGTAGGTGGCCGCGGCGCCACCAGCCATCGCCGGAGCCACCGGGGCACGCGCCAGCTTGGGCCCTGCCTTGCTCTCCGCAACTCCTTTGTCGTGGGGCGGGAGGTAGGAAGTGACCCGATGGTCAGGCCCGCGTGTAAGTGAGCCAACGGCCGAGGCCACCTGCTTAAGTGGAGGCACCTACGCGGGACTCCACCTCCCTGTGGCTAAGGCATATTTGGCACAGTTCGCCTTCGGGGTCACCGTGGCCATGCGACTAGGCCGGCCCCAAGGCCTATCTAGCGCCCAGAGCACACTTAAGGCCTCTCTGGTATAACCCTTGTCTGTTTTATCTTTGAATATAGACTTTTAAAATCCATGGTAAATTCATTCTAACTCCAAATTTGGTGATTCAAGTTTGTGTAGATTCCACAAATCAAGATCTATCTGAATGTGTGCATTGCACATTTTTCGAAAGTTATTTTCTATAGAGATCTGATGAAAACATGGATCTGATTATTTCAAACTCCACCTTTGTGAATTCTTGCAGCACTCAAATCAACTCCAAATGGAGTGATTCCAAATTCCACAGACTTATAAAATTATTCTCTATTTGTCCAGCCATAGTCAGCATTTTTTGTGTCATATTTCTGTTGCATAAAATAAATAGACGCCTTTTCTATTTATTCAATGATAGAAAATCCATAGGATATTCATACCAACTTCAAATCCAGTGAAACCACTTCCTAAATGTTTCTAATTCATGCTCTATTAAATGAGTGCCTCCACTTATTTTTAGCAGAATATTTTCTGTAGACTTCTTACAGGATAACATATTCCTCCTTTCCTTCATTCAAAAATCTCTCATGATCCAAATCTCCTAGAACAAGCCTCAGGTATTTTCCTTATGACCAGAGAGGTCCAACAAAAATTAAATTCCTATTTTTAGAGCACTTTTGTTTCTGCTTGCTGTGTGGCTTACTGTGGTTGTTTCCGACAATAGTTGACAGAATAGACGGAAAACTCGGAGTTGGACCGGAAGGCCTCGAAGACCCCAGAGACCTATTGGAGCAAGAAAGGAGCCCTTTGACCATGTTTGAGAAAATGTTTCATGCATGCCATATTGATTACTTTATTCCGATTCATATAGTCAAGATTAATCGTACACCCCGGCATGGTGTTACCGATGGCTCCTCTGGAGCAATTGCATTTGAGCATGACCTTACCATCTCTAAGGGTCATGCTAAAGCAAAGTTGACAAATAGATACTAGTGTTGCGCATAGGATGAGCATATGCATGATGATGGTAACACAAAGGTGATATCAAAGGCTTTTCAAAAACCCCGTCGGGTGCCACTAATACCCGAGGGTGATGGTGTTGAGCTGGATGACCACTTGAGAAAGAAGTGGCGTACCGGAAAGGTTTTGTGTGAGTGGTTTCAGAAATGGGATTAGATCTAATAAATGTCGACCGTCCCAACCTTACATGTGCGACCACGATACCCCTTTATGGGACGGTGTTGTATTGATTTCTCTAGTCATGCTAGCAAGGAGCTCGCATTACTAGTGGCCAGAGTGATATGGTCACTCTCGTGACGGGGTCGTGCTAGGTAGGACGACTATGTCATTTTTACGTGTTCCGGGGACACCGTTGGTCCGTACATGCATGATACAGTCTAGAGTTGGTGCTCGTAAGACATACATCATGTGGGCTGGGTACCAATCGAGTGGACTCTTTGTCTAGTGTCGTCAGGGAAAAGGCATTGATTGGGTAATTACCTCAGGTATGTTATCTACCGCGAGTCGTGGATAAGATGGAAGTTTCCTGAATCTCATGGGTACAACATACAATCTCTACACACTGTCAAACTATTCGAATAGCCGTGTCCACGGTCAAGGACAGTTGGGTGGTGCTTCTTATACTACATCTAGTGTTTTCCGCATAAACCAAGTGTGCTTGTGTATATCGGTGTCACACGACAAAGTGAATACTTGGTCAAGTTTGGTGACTTGACATGGAGGATGAACATGAGGTGTTCGGTTCTTGGAATATTTATGTTGATATATGTAACATGTTCTTATGGTTACCTCTTACCAGTGATGCATGATCATACAAACACTTGACCATGTTGCTGCATTTAATGAAAAAACTGCTTTCCGCAAAGGCTCAACACTTGTGATATATCATGTTTCATTATTGCCTTGTTCCACATCATGGGTTGCTTGCGAGTTCATTGAAAGTACTCATTGGCTTGCCAGTGGTTATTTCATTGACCAGGTAAGAGAGAGCAGGAGATGATGAACAGTACTTTGATGACGTTCCCGCGAGCTTGGGTGCTTCCTAGTCAGAATGCATGTAGGTTAAAGCTGAAGGCATGGGTTCACGCTTTCGACCAATATTTCCGATGTTGGTCTATTTGGTGTGCTGGCCTTCAAGGCCCTATATATGTAAGACTTGACTGCAATGGTCATTATTTTATCAAACGGTATATATGGATGTAAGACTCTTGTTATTTAGTTTCTGTGTGTTCAGTGAGCATTGATCTCTGGGATTACTAAGCACATCCATTCGGTGATCACGACTCGTAAGTCAGGGTCCCCGCAGAGCTGGTATCAAAGCCATCCCGAATGTAGGAATCCCTTAGTTAGCACAGACGTTAGTTAGAACAAAGTTGATTTCCACACGTTCAAAACTACTTAAAAAACATGTACCTTTCTCACTTCTCCTAAATTTTCAAAGGAAGCAAAGGATTTTGCCTTAACACTTCCACCCATATTCTCTTGACACTCCTTGTCTGGTTGTTCAAAACTTGCAAAGTACGCTAGCACCCTGATGCCCTGTGATCACTAGATTACTAAAAAAATCCTCGTCGGTAGCTTGGAAGGAAGCAACCTTTCCAAGCGACCACCCATGTACTTGGAGGACAAGGATGGAAATGCTACAACCATAAGACACCAATAGAAGTACCTCCATGAGGAACAACGACATCGAGACCTAGAAGATGGCGACACCTTGGACACTGTTCCGAAGTAATATGTGCAAGGCATGATCTGCATCGCTAATAGAGCAACCATGTCGATATCAAGGTTGTGTCGACCACCACCGGTGGATGACAACCTCGACATTTGGTCCGCCTCACCTTAGTGAGCAGGAAAATGGTTCTCTTCATCCCCCGCTCTAGGTGTCGATATTGTGATCAACGTGACTGACAGGTCGAAACTCTATCATGCCTTGCTGATGTCGTTGCATAAAAGTCGTCCACTTGGAACTCCTGACAACTTGGAAGACAAGAAGCCAATGACAAGATAACAAATATAATAGAAGACCCTGTGAATGACAGCCATCAGGAACCACATTCGTTGGCAGCTCCCCAGATGAGAAGGTGTTATGGACTATTTTTAGCCCAACTCGAGTTGTTTCGGTAAACAACAACAAGGGACACAACTACACCATGAGAAGGTCCATAAGACTGAGCGGAATCCTTTCTAAACCACGAAGCAAGCACGACTATCGAGTTCGAGAACCCTAGGGTAGGATGAGTCGCGAATCCCCTATACAAAGTTGAGTCCGTGAAATGGTTCAGAGGAAACAATGTTGTGTGTTGCTTGGTTTTGTTTTTTGTGCTTTGATGTAAGTCGTGCTTTTGCTCCTCGCAACAAGCATGCAGTTATATCACCTACATCAGATGGATGTTTGAGTTGACTTTCTGACACTTGTTTGATTGCGCTGCACTATACCACCCTTGTAGGCACTTCCCTTTGTGCCGGTATCCTCTCTCTTACCTTTTTAGACAACTGGAGACCAACAAGACCCATTGCACCAAGGAATCCACTTTGACGAGCAGCTGATACTGAAGGCGCTGACTATGACGTGCTCAACCAGGCGCGACCTCTAGAAGTTATGCTTTCCCTCGAGATTGGAAACCCCTCCCTAGACCAACCTAAACCTCACAACTTCCCTAGCTCAAACTTATGGTCACGTGTCTAATACACGGATTTGCCAGAGCAACCATTAATCTCTAATAAACCCTAATTAGCATTGGGTTCCTATGGAATGAGTGAGCACAGTGAACAAGTATCCTTCATTGTTAAGCTAGCACCGTAAACCTGATGTTATAGGAAGGATATTTCTTGTAGATATGATATGTAGTCAATGATACGTTGTGATGATAATATGGATCTTGAGCATATAGCTAGACTAACTTGGTGGACCGTAAAGCCCTTATAAAGGTAGGTGAACTTGGTGGAACAAGTTGATATAGTAACATAACCTGCATGATCCTGGGGTAAGTTTGGATTCAGCAGGACAATTATGACCGTGAGCTAAAATCTTGGTGATATAATAAATTGGCTTTATCGATTAGTACTCATGGTTTGACAATGCTACCATGATGACTTGGAGTAGCGAGTAAGAGTCCTTATTGGACTTGAGTTTGGATTTAAATAGGTAATCTCAATAGCGTATCAATGATGACAGAGACCATATGGTTCAGAGTAAATCAGATTTAACCCGGCGATATCGATCATGATACCATGATTCTCGGTGGATAACAAGTAGTAGTAATTGGAGTTGTAGAATAAAATTACGAACCTATATAAGTTTGGCCTTGTAGATTAGTTGCCCATAATATTGGAGGTTGGTCGATACACTACGCCATAGTCATTGCGGCAATATGTGAATTAAGAGGACTCTAAGTGATCGGGTAGAACCCCATCGATATCGGATTGTAGGAGTGATGCGTCCAATGGTGATCAATAGGATTGGTGGACCACCTGATTGGATTTGTAGGAAGGAAACCTGACCTTGGATTGGTATACTACGTGTTTCCTTAATATAGGAATGAAGTACCCTGTCCATTGGATGATCTAGCTCAACACTTGGATTTGTGGTGTCTTAATTCAAGCTTAGAAGCTTGTATACTCTCCCGAGGATTTTTACATAGGGATGCTTGTGTAATATAGTTATACTTTATGTATGAGATTTAGGTTAAGGTCTTCCCTCACACCACGGTGTTGACTAGCATGAGCAATGTGGAGATAACTTACGTGAAATGGTGTTTTCGATGATATTGACTGATATTGTCCGGAGATAGAGTTTAGGCTATTGGCATCTAAGGAATGTGCTTAGAGATAAGATGATGGGCGTTCACTATCATCATATGTTCCTTGAAACCCCAAAGCTTCACCGGTCACCATGTCTCTCGAGAGTGAGGCAATACATTGAGAAAATGGGCTCCTTAAAGCAACTTCTAAACAATAGAAGAAAATCCCACACAAACAAGGTGAAGCATCGACATGATTGAGAACCCACGATGATAGAGAAGAGACAACAAGGTTCATTGCAACTCCTCTGCCGGCTATGCCAGCTATGGCACGAAGATACACATAGGCTAGAAGACTGGACATGTCACGACACGCCGGAAACAAACATCCACCAGGACCACAACCACATTCACTACACCACATGCACTAAGTACAGAACCACGCATGCATTTAGCACCTAACCGATTGCCTCTATGGCACACCACAGTTTCCTCTTGGGAAGGAAACATCATGGGTATTTTATTTTCTCGGAGTCGCTGCTAACCCACTTGCACCACTCGCACACTGCGTGGTTGCCTAGTCCTCATGGACCCTACCATCGCGGAGAGCCACCGCTCGAGCAGGAGCATCATGACGATCAACATGAATGATCGTGCAGTACAATGTCGAGACCCTGATCAGCATCACCGCCGCTCCAGATAGGATGATTATAAGCCACCCCAGGAGCTCGTCCGCCATTGGAGCCTCTCCTCAAGCACTTGCAAGCAGAAGAGAAGGCGGGAGAAGAAGCAGGGAGCGAGGGCGGGTGTGAGGAAGAAGAAAGGGACTCCATGGCCATTTTATAGCTCGGGCTCGGTGCACCGCTGGCAAAGCCACGAGCCCCGCGCGTCGCTCGGCCGTCGGTTCTCGTTCGGAATCCACGAGCAGTACTGACACGCACTGGCCCGCAAGGTGAGTGCTCTGTGCGTCGGAAGCTTGCTCGCCGCACACCACAACAGGGAAGCCACGGGAACCCTACACCCTTAGGTACCGCAAGTGGAGGAAGCAACAGGAAAACGCTAGGAGGAGAAGAACAGAGAAGGAGGAAGAAGTTGTCAGTGGGCCCTGGGCCCACCTGTGAGACAGAGTTGGCACAAAGCACCGGGTACAACTAGCACAATCGTAAATTGCAAACATTTCCTTTTTCCAAAAATCATCGTAACTCTCAGATGCACCAATTATTGGCATTTTTGTGGTGACCATGTCGGACCGCGTGTTTTAAAATAAATCGTTATCGTTGTGTTCAGCGACATAGCAGGAGCAGGCTCTTGCAACCACCTTTACAAATCTCGAGGACGAGATTTTCTAAAGGGGGTAAGATCTTTCACACCTTGTGTTTTGACTCTCCTGACTAAACTAGCTTATCTCAAAAATTAGGACCAATTTTTAAAAATTATGACTACTTGTGATGCTTGATGTGATTGTTGTTTGCTTGCTTACTTGTATGCTAGTGTTTAAATCCCAATGTTCCTTCTACTCCCTATACTCACCTCCTTAACCCAAAACTCTTGCCTCATGATCATGACATGTGTACAGGACGGGAAACTATTTTTACCAAGCATTATTTTGACCAAAAAGCATTTCCTTGATTTAAGCTTTCAAAACCCGTGATTTGGGATTTGTACTACAAGTCCTCAAATTAGGGAGGTTATTTTGCACCAAATATTTTATTTAAATCCCATTATCAAAATGGCTTCCCAAAACCACAATATTATTATTTTAAAAGTTATTTTACCACTGTATTTAAATTCCTTTCTTTGAGGCCAGAAATGGTCCCATATGAAGGAAAGTTATTTTTATTGCTTTAAAATATTTGAGAAAATTTAGAGAAAGTGAGTAGATATATATATATTCCATATATGGGAGTTTCAACACATGGTCATGTTCAAAATATTTGGCAAAACCCTTCAAAAACCTTCCTACCTATTTCATGCTCTTGAAATATTTCTATAGGAAATATTCTCAATAAATTGGAGTAAAATTCTAGCATGTCACACATGATATATGTGATGATCTTGCCAAGTTTCATCCCAATCCAAGTTGATTTGATTAACCTAATTATCCCAAAACCCTGTTTGTCCAAATCCAAATTTGAACAAATCTACATTGCCAAGTGTCTCCAGTTGTGGTCAAATCAGGTGGACATGTTCTAGTACTCCAATAATGCATCCACACCAAGTGGTGCATCAAGGAGAATAGATGAACTTGTCCCAAACCCCTCAAAACCTTCTGTGTTGATTTCTAACTTTGGGAAACTTTACATTATAAAGTTTCTCCAATTGATCCCAAACTTTTTGGGCATTCTCTAATGCTAAATTAATGCCACCAGACAAAGTTGTGGATTTGTTGGAATTGATTTGCATGGTTTTATATGCAGAAAGCCATTTCTACAAATTCCATGGGTTTTTCAAGTCTACATTGGAAACTTCCCCCACCAAATCCCAAATTTGGTGTCCAAGCCTATTTTCAGCTATTATATGATCATGTTAAGTTTCATAGCAAATTGAGTCCATTTGATAGCCCTAGCATCCATCAAACACCTTCTGTCCAAATACCCAAACTGCTGCTTTGGCCCCTTCCACTAATCTCCTTGAGCTTAAATTTTTACCACAACTTTACCTAGTCCCCTTTTACCTCCAGTAACCTTGCCATGGCCTCTGGACAATTATTGGAGGGTGACTCCACCTATCTACCTCTCATTTTTACCTTGGCAACACTATTTTACTCCTCTTGTTATACTTTTGCTCAAGCCAATGCCCCCACCTCTTTCCAGAGGGCCTCTAGCATGCAAATGAATCATTCCGAACCAAAATATGGCATTCTTATGTGGGAAATATGAGCTGCCCTTTTGAAACTTGTTTTTGGAAGAAATTTTACCTTGAACTTCAACAACTAGTTGCACACCTCCTATTGATTTGAAACTTTGCGGCATTGTAAACATTCCATACCTAATCCTCCTGGACATAGTTTCATTCCTAGATTCCCCCAATAAGCACCCTCATTTCCAACCCTAAGTTTACTGCTGCAAACTTAATTGCAGTCAAAACCGAGTCCAACCCGATTCACTTGGGTCCAAATCTAACCAGTGCTCCCTGGCACGCAAGCCTTACAAGCGTGACACCTTGGTCTGGCCAAGGGGTGGCCCTAGACATGAAGTGGCGTGGTGACCACCTCCCTAGCGTGCAAAAACGGCGCTCTGTGCCTTGTCTCCTTCTTGCAGCCCATCTCAGGCAGCAACACCTTGTCTCAATGCGCCGCAGAGCATCCCTTTATGGTCCGCGCGCCTAACCGATGCCAATAAGAGGCCAAGATGGCTCTGGCGCGCATGATTTCCCATGCCTGGAGCATCCAAGGTCCTCTTCGTTGACCCCCTCCATTTTAGCCGCTCCCTCGGTTGCTGCTACCTCATTCCCACTTCCCTCTCTTCCACGAACCCCCAGACCAGTCCACGGCAGCCACTGAGCCCTCTCCTCTCCTACACGTCTGAATCCCCTCCGACGGGCTCCTCTCCAATTCGGCTACTCCGGTCTCTCTCTACCCCATGAGCCTCACTAGAGCCCCCCTGCATCACCGCAAGTACACGTCGTGCAACCTTCCTCTTGCTATGGCCGGGGCACCACCCTCGCAGTCGCTGTCGTCGACCTCCACCACGGCCACGGGTTGGCACTCTCCGGTGCCTTCCAACACGGGTAAGCAGTCAAGGTGAGTGTGGCTCCCACCCCGAGCTCGTAGGTGGCCGCGGTGTCGCTAACCATAGGCGGAGCCACCGGGGTAGGCACCGTCTTGGACCCTGCCTCGCTTTCCCCAGCTCCTCCGTCATGGGTCGGGAGGTAGGAGATGTCCCAATGGTCGGGCCCGCGTGTAAGTGAGCCAACGGCTGGGGCCACCTGCTTAAGTGGA
Source organism: Hordeum vulgare subsp. vulgare (assembly GCF_904849725.1). Taxonomy (NCBI): domain Eukaryota; kingdom Viridiplantae; phylum Streptophyta; class Magnoliopsida; order Poales; family Poaceae; genus Hordeum; species Hordeum vulgare. The sequence continues at coordinate 423,510,131 of NC_058523.1, read as the reverse complement.
GGCGCCCGCGCGGGACTCCGCCTCCCTGTGGATAAGGCTTCACCGTGGCCGCGTGGCTGGGTCGGCCCCAAGGCCTATCTAGCGCCCACCGCACACTAAGTGCCTCTCTCGTATAACCCTTCTTTGTTTTATCTTTGAATATAGACTTCTAAAATCCATGGCAAATTCATCCTAACTCCAAATTTGTTGATTCAAGTTTCTCTGGGTTCCAAAAATCAAGAACTATCTGAATATGTGAATGAGCATTTTTCTAAAGCTATTTTTTGTAGAGATCTAATGCAAACATGGATGTGATTATTTCAAACTCCACCTTTGTGAATTCTTGTAGCACTCAAATCAACTCCAAATGGAACTATTCCAAATTCCAGAGACTTACAAAATTATTCTCTATTTTTTCATTCATAGTCAACATTTTTATGTGTCATATTTCTGTTGCATAAAATAAACAACATATGTGACTTATAAAAACATTTTTATTCAATGATACAAAATCCATAGGATATTCATACCAACTCCCAATCCAGTGAAACCACTTCCGAAATGTTTCCAAATCCATGCTCTATTAAATGAATGCCTCCACTCATTTTAGCACAATGTTTTCTGTAGACTTCTTACAGGATCACCTATTCCTTCTTTCCTCCATTCAAAAATCTCTGATGATCTAAATCTCCTTGAACAAGCGTCAGATATTTTCTTATAACGTGAGAGGTCCAATAAAAAAATCCTATTTTTAGAGCACTTTTGTTTCTGCTTGTTGTGTGGCTAAGAGTGGTTGTTTCCCTTGAGTTGGACCGGAAGACATCGAACACCCTAGAGACCTATTAGAGCAAGGCAAGCAGCCCTTTGAACACGTCTAAGAAAATGTTTCATGCATGCCATGTTGATTACTTTATTCCGATGCATATAGTCAAGATTAATCGGTACAGCTCGACTTGGTGTTACCGACGGCTCCTCTGGAGCACTTGCATTTCAGCATGACCTTGCCATCTCTTAGGGTCACGCTAAAGCAAAGTTGACAAGTAGATAGTAGTGCTACGCATATGATGAGCAGATGCATGATGATGGTAACACAAAGGTGATATCAAAGGTTTTTTTAAAACCCCGTCGGTTGCCACTAATGCCCGAGTGTGATGGTGTTGAGCTGGATGACCACTTGATAAAGAAGTGGTGTACCGGAAAGGTTTTGTGTAAGTGGTTTCGAAAATGGGATTAGATTTAAGATATGTCAACCGTCCCAACCTTACATGTGCGAGAACGATACCCCTTTATGGGACGGGGTTGTGTTGATTACTTCTGTTGTGCTAGCAAGGAGCCCGCATTACTAGTGGCGGGAGTGATATGGTCACTCTCGTGATGGGGTCTTGCTATGTAGGACTACTATGCCGTTTTTAAGTGTTTCGGGAAAACCGTTTTTTGACTGGAAAATAGTAGGAGAGGCTCCTACTATGCTATATTAAAGTAAATAATATTTACATGAAGAGGAGGAAAGTCCTCAAAACAAGAAGAGATAACACAATGAGAGTCTAGAGATTGTTTACAAGGGAAGTGATATAATCACTGAGATCAGTAGACACTCTATATCTAAGTCAACTAAGATCAGCCTTAGTCCTCTCAATCCAAGCATTATATGTGGGATTGATCTGCTTGAAGATAAAATTGTTCCTCTCCTTCCAAATATTCCACGCAGTAATAGTGAAGATTTCAAAGAATAGTGTGCCAGAATAAATTTCTTTTGCTCTAACTATGGCTTCAATCCTTGAGATATTAGAGTTGTAAGATATACCAATCTTGGCCCAGCAAGCTTGATTGAATGGGCAATTAAATATCAAGTGATCAATGGTCTCTTCCTCTTGAGCTGTGCATAGAACACATGATTCTATGTCAGCAATGTGATAATGTCTCCTTTTCAGCATTTTCCTTGTGTTCAGTCCATCAGCTAATAAGAACCACATGAATACTTTCAATTTCATTTGTAGTTTTGATTTCCATATCCATTTGAAGGGCTCTGGGTAGGTAATGTGTCTATGGCAGTGCTTATAGTATTTTTAGCCGAATAGCCAGGTCCCCATGGGTATGACCACTTGTCTTCATATTTAGAATGCAACACATTTGTTGGTTTTACTCTATTTATAGTTTGCAACTCGGTGAGTGCCTCAGGGGATAGTGGCAGTTGGAACAACATGCTCAAATCCTCAGTGTCATAATATGTATTAGCTGATATATCTTCAGCCTTTGCATATGAGTATAGACATCCATAGTTTTCAGCCAGTATTAGATCATTCCAATTATCATGCCATATGGAGACATGTTGGCCATTTTGAACTTCACATTTGGTGAATCCTCTGTAAATAGGCATTAATTTAATCCAAGCTCTCCACCAGAAAGAGCCACAATTAGGAAGAGCATGGGGGACAAACCTTCATAGTACAATGCCCATAGCAATTTTACCCATTGAAGGTCTGTATGATTGTAAAACTTATCCAGGAATTTCAAAAGAAGGGCTTGACTATGCACTCTAATGTTAATTACTCCAAGGCCTCATTTATCTTTAGGACAACATACAATGTTCCAAACAACGAAAGAGTTACAGGACTCACCATGATCATTGTTTTTGTGCCATAAATAGCTCCTTCGAATCTTGTCAAACGTTTCGAAGAACATAACTTGCAGTTCCAAGGTGCAAGACATGAACGTGATCATTGAGGATACCATCGAATTTATAAGAGTGATTTTCTGATCGTGGCACATGAGAGTCGATGTACTAGAGATGAAACATTCCACTTTATCAATTAGTGGCATGAGGTCATTCATGGAAGGTTTTGTGGTACCGAGAGGTAGTCCAAGGTAAGTAAATGGGAAGGATCCAACCGAACATCCAAAAATGTTTCCTAGCTCTGAAGCTTTCTCAGCAAAAATATTGATGGGTATAAGGTTGGACTTTTGGAAATTTATCCGAAGCCCATTGGATATGGCAAAGTCATTCAATACTCTTTTGAGGTTGGCAAGCTAAAAATGGCAAGCTGGGATAACCAAGATTGTATCATCCGCATATTGTACAATGGGGTACGCACCAGAGCTATTAATTGGGAGCTGCGGCCTGCCTTCGTTGTACTCCTTGTTAATAACATACTGCAGCAGATCGGCAGCTATGGCAAATAGCAGAGGTGATTTAGGATCCCCTTGACGTACCCCATGTCTGCAACGGAAACTCTTCCCAGGGGTTCCATTTAAAAGTACCGAAGAATGACCGGAGGTAAGAATAGAGTTTATCCACTGAATCAATTTGGAGTCAAATCCCAACTTTTCCAAAATCGAAAGGATGACATCATGTTCAATGAGATCAAAGGCTTTTTCAAAGTCTAATTTGAGTATGATCACTTCATTTCCAGATTTCTCACATTGGAAAATGTATTCAAAGGCCCAAGCTAGACAGTCGTTGATCGTTCGTCCTTTTATAAATCCATACTGATTTGAATGAAACAAAGATAGAATGACCTTTTGAAGATGATCAACAAGAAGTTTTGTGATGAGTTTGAGGCAACAGTTCAGCAGAGATATAGGGCGATAGTCATTTACCGATGTGCGGTTCATCTTTTTTGGGATAAGAGTGATCAAAGAGGCATTCAAGCAATTCAGAGAGATAGATCCTTCCCAAAAACTGGTGCATAGGTTATAGAAATCCGGTGCAATCAAGTCCCAACATTTTTTTAAAAAATAGCCATTAAATCCATCCCGACCTGGAGCTCTATCTATTGGCATTTTGGCTACTACCTCATCAATCTCTTTATTTGAAAATGGTTGCGAGAGACCCTCAAGGTTTCCCACAGGTTGGATGAGGTTGTCAAGCTTGAACTTCATTTCAGGATCAACAAAAACACCCAGTCTCACTTTGAATACCTGGAATAGAACTTCAGCTTTGGCCTCATGATACTCAAGAAGGGATCCAATAGGGAGAGAAGAAGAGGCAACATAATTTTGTTTGTGTCTTTCAGTGGCCAAATGTTGTAATAGTTTTGTGTTTTCATGCCCACCCTGAATGTATCTGATTGTGCAACGTTTACGCCAGAATTGATGTGTGTAAGATTCTAGACGAATGATGTGAGTTTTCAGAATTTTTCGAAAGTTCCATTCCTGAATGAATAAAGGTCGTTTCTCTTCGGGACCATCCAAATGAGCAAGAGTCAAGTGACAACTATTTAGCAGCAACGAAAGCTTAGATAAACCTTTACTCCATCTTTTAAGAACTCGTCTCACGTTTCTGAATTTAGCCGAAAGAACAAGTGCAGCATCAGAAGAGTGTATGGGGATCTCCTAGGAAGATTTAACAATATCTTTAAAGCCAGGGTGTAGGGGCCAATAATTTTCAAAACGAAAAATCTTTGAGCGTGGAATACTAGATTGAACCGAAATCACGCATGGTATGTGATCCGAAACTGGTCTTGGGAGAGCTTTAATGGTTGTATTTGGATATGTAGAGGTCGAGTGATTGGAAGTAAGAAACCAGTCAATTTTTTCTAACAACGGAATAGATTTCATATTACTCCAAGTGAAAGATGCACCGTGTAATTGTAAATCCACGAGAAGATGGGAGCGAATGAAGTTAAAATACCCCACAAGAAGCCAATTCTCATCATCTCCAATATGAAGATCATAAAGCCAATTGACAAAACTCTCGCGTTCAATCCCCGCACACGGACCCTAAATGTTAACCACCGTACAAACGTCAGGTGATAGCGTGGATTTAAAGTTAATTATTTGAGCCCATTGTTGGTTTTCAATCATTGTAGGAGAGAAAACAGTGATGGTCCAAATTACAATCATACCACCTGAACTACCGATCGAGCGGACAAATTGGAACTTATGGAACCTACGCGGGCAAAATTTACGAATGTATGAATGATCATTGTGTTCGCGCTTAGTTTCTTGGATGCAAATGATGGAGCAACCCGAACTATTGATAGTGGAGTGTAATGCATCATGCTTTTCATTAGAGCTGATACCACAGATGTTCCAACAAAGAAAATTCCATGATCGAAGCTGGGAGTTCATCAAACTAGTAAAAGAATAATAATAGGTCTAGGCGCAGGAGAAAAATAAAGCAATACTTGTCCAATGATGGTAAGCAAATAAAACGCGCCGAACTAAGATTTATTTGTGTCCACATAATGGGCATGAACGTACTGGTCGTCATCCTTTCCCTTGGCTAACACACATTCATCAGTAAGCTCCTCAGAGGGGATACCGCAGAGCCGAGTGCCAACCTGCTGAATGTATTTGATAGTCATAGGAGGTGGTGGTGGAGCAGAACTAGAACTAACAGCTTCAATGATTATTGATGGTGCAGGATCAGAGATCACAACGGAAGCCCTAGGTTTGATCATTAATTTACGGCCATGAGAATAAGACGGTAGATCCACTTTGAACCCCATATATTTGTTACTGCGAGGACCACGACAAACTTCAGTAATGCATAATGGAGTAATGGACTTAGACCTTTTGCTTCTTTTGTGCGAAGGGGAGGCATCAGAATCCTCAGACATAGCAGACAGAGTAAGCCCAAAACCCACAGAATTATCTTTAGCTTGAGACTCACTGTCATCATCTAAAATTTCTGTGATAACCACTGAGGAAGGAACGTATTCAAACTGATCAGCAATGTGTGATGAGAGCTTGATATTGGAGGAAGAAGGGGTGTCCTCAAACCATAGCTTTCTGGCCACCTTTCGAGCAACAGCCACATGACTCAAGTGATTACAATCCTCTTCATACTGTGGGTTCCATACAATCAGATGTAGGGGCATTGGAGGGGTTTGAATTCCAAAGGAGCCACGAAGAATATTTGGATTCTGCAGGTTCATAATGACAGAGCGAGCAAGGTGGTAAAGATCCGGTAGTGTAGGATTATCAACAAAAAATGCAGCGGCCACATGAGATCCCGTAGATCCAGTCAAAGTGATAGATAAGGAAACTGAAGTTGGGAGTGATATCAATTGACCAGAATCATCTGATGAGTCTGAACTTCCCTCACTGAAATTGTCATTCCAAGCTGACAAGGGACTATCACTTATATTATCAGTGGGTGTAATTCCATTAGTAAAGGAGACGCCTTGATGCATTAGGATAGCCTGGTAGTTTACTTGTCCTGCGGGAGGAAAGAATAGGAGTGGAACCTGTTGCTGGTCTTGAGTTACTGGCTCCTCATCATCTTGATTTCCACCATTAGCAGGGCCAAAAACACCATTTTGTTGTAGCCAAACCTGCCGACGTGCTTGGAGAGATTGCTCAGCAGTCATATGAGGAACATAAAGTGGATGTGGTTGACTGCCGTCACCCAGAGGTGGGTCTTCCCCTGCTAGAGGAACCTGGTGGATATGAGCATTACCTCAGGCAGTGCGCAATATGTAAACCGGCACTGTCCAAGACTGTCGCTGACCACCCATTTGCCGCATCATGAAACAAGAAGGAACAAGAGAAGGACTCATTATCCAAGTTTTAACAAGAACGCATGAAGCAGATTCCCGAGGAGTAAACGAGAGTATTAGCTTTCCAAATTGGGAGACAACTTTATCAACCCAGAAATTGGTTTGGTAGTCTTGGGAAAAGCTAGCAACATAATCCAGCAATCAAAACCTAGCGATGCATGCACATATTCAATACTTTATCATGTTTAACGAAAGTGATTTCATTGTCCTCTCCTAGCAAGTATATTTCTCCAACTACCGTGTATCTGATTAAAACATTGTTGAAACGGAAAAGGCCTAGACCCAAGGTAGTATCTTGAACATTTCTAACAAAGTACCTATCATGGTTTAGGAGTCTTGCAACTTCTTGCCTAGCAACATGTCGAAGATGAATCGGGATCGGTCTATTGGACTCAGCGATGGCGAAGTCGTCGTTGCAGAGAGGTGGTGTAGCACTAAGAGCCATGTCTGCCCTGACCTTGCGATCAGTCGGCCCTTGCTTGATGGAGAAGCTCGACAGGAGGAAAGCAAAGGGGTTGCACGTGAAGTTTTCCATCGCCAGAGAGGGAGGCGGGGCGGTCTCCAAGCTAGCAACGATGAGGTCAACAGATGGGGAAGATACGCAAGAAAGTTTTTATCGAGGGATATCAATGTTTTATGCTTTTTGTTGCCAAACAACCTTCCCAGAGGATCTCACCCTCCAACAACTGACGAGAGAATGACCATACGATAAGCACAACTGACATCTCGGAGTTCCTTTGCAATTATGATATGAGTGGCCCATTTGCAGACACCTGGGGAAAAGAAGGTCATGTTTTGTAATCCAAATCAGGTTGTTACAACCGAGTGCATTTAAACCGCATATCTTCTCTGAAGATATCCTTTCTTGGCTAGAAATCCGTCAGCCCAAACAACCAGCAGCGACATGCCCTAGCTCAAAGCAGATAAAGCATCTAGGCCCAATATTACAATTTATTTGCAGTGACCCATACTGAAACATGAAGTGCATGCATGTTTGAAACTACAAATGACGATGATAATATCCGATTTTGAATATCCCGCAGTAACAAGTTCACGTATATCTTCCCATTGAATACCTCGCATGTAAGGCGTAAGTTGACGAATTCTTCCTTTGGAAAACCATTTTGACTGGAAAGGTGTCGAATCTAACGCACTGAAAGTTTTCATTTCAACAAGTTCAAAAACACCAAATTTAACCGAAGAAGGTACATCATCATAGATTGGTGCCTGAGGCAAGGACGCAAGCTGCAAATCAATGGAGGTTGAGGAAGATGTTAGTGCAAAAGAAGGATCCATATAAGCTGTTGGAGAATGGTCTATCTGTGATCCCACATCATTAAATTTTTCCCTCCTAAGAGAATTGAGCCATAACTCTGTGATACGTCCATTTTGCATCATGTTTTCATGTTGATATTTATCGCTTCTTGGGTTGTTATTTCACTTCACGGTACAATTCTTATGCCTTATCTCTCTTATTTTGCAAGGTTTACATGAAGAGGGAGAATGCCGGCAACTGGAATTCTGGCTTGAAAGTGGAGCAAAGTTGAAATACCTATTCTGTGCAACTCCAAAGGCCGTAAAAATCAACGAGGATTTTTTTCCTGATTTATCAAAAATACTGGGCCGAAGAAGTGCCAGAGGGAGGGCGTGCAGGTGGTCACAAGCCTGCACGATGCGGCCACCCCCCAGGCCACGCCATGAGGGCTTGTGGGCACCCTGCAGGCCCACTTGCCCCCCTCTTTAGCTATATGAAGGGTTTCGTCGAGGAAAAAAATCAAGGAGGAGCTTTTTCATGGATTCTCCGCTGCCACGAGGCGGAACTTGAGCAGAACCAATCTAGAGCTCCGACAGGACGATCCTGTCGGGGAAACTTCCCTCCTGGAGGGGGAAATCGTCGCCATCGTCATCACCAACACTCCTCTCATCGGAGGGGACTCGTCACAATCAACATCTTCATCAGCACCATCGCATCTCCAAACCCTAGTTCATCACTTGTAACCAATCTCCGTCTCGTGACTCCGATTGGTACTTGTAAGGTTGCTAGTAGTGTTGATTACTCTTTGTAGTTGATGCTAGTTGGATTATTTGGTGGAAGAGTTTATGTTCAGATCCTTGATGCTACTCATTACCTCTCTGGTCATAGATATGATTATGCGTTGTGAGTAGTTACTTTTGTTCCTAAGGACATCGGATAAGTCATGCTAATAGTAGTCACGTGAATTTGGTACTCGTTCGGTAATTTGATATGATGTATGTTGTTTTTCCTCTAGTGGTGTTATTGAACGTCGACTACATAACACTTCACCATTATTTGGGCCTAGAGGAAGGCATTGGGAAGTAGTAAGTAGATGATGGGTTGCTAGAGTGACAGAAGCTTAAACCCTAGTTTATGCGTTGCTCCGTAAGGGGCTAATTTGGATCCACTAGTTTCATGCTATGGTTAGACTTTGTCTAAATTCTTGTTTCGTAGTTGCGGATGCTTGCGAGGGGGGTAATCATAAGTGGGATGCTTGTCCAAGTAAGGGCAGTACCCAAGCGCCGGTCCACCCACATATCAAATTATCAAAGTAACGAACGCGAATCATATGAACATGATCAAACTAGCATGACAGAAATTCCCGTATGTCCTCGGGAGCGTTTTTCCTCCTATAAGACTTTTTCCAGGCTTGTACCTTGCTACAAAAGGGATTGGGCCACTTTGCTGCACCGTTGCTACTTTTATTACTTGTTGCTCGGTACGAATCATCTCACCACACAATCACTTGTTACCAACAATTTCAGTGCTTGCAGATATTTCCTTGCTGAAAACCACTTGTCAGATCCTTCTGCTCCTCGTTGGGTTCGACACTCTTACTTATCGAAATGACTATGATGGATCCCCTATACTTGTGGATCATCAAGACTCTTTTTTGGCGCCGTTGCCGGGTAGTGAAGCGCCTTTGTTAAGTGGAACTTGGTAAGGAAACATATATATAGTGTGCTGAAATTTATTGTCACTTGTCACTGTGGATACTAATCCTTTGAGGGGCTTATTCGGGGTATCTTCACCTCGAACGGAAGCACAAAGAGTTGCTCCTCAACCTGCTGCACCTACTGCAAATATTGGCTTTGAATTTCCATCGGGTATGCTTGAGAGACTGCTGGCTAATCCTTTTACAGGAGATAGAACATCACATCCAGACTTGCATCTAATCTATGTAGATGAAGTTTGTGGTTTATTTAAGCTTGCAGGTGTGCCCGAACATGAGGTCAAGAAGAAGGTCTTTCCTTTATCTTTGAAGGATAAGGCGTTGACATGGTATAGGCTATGTGATGATACTAGATCATGGGACTACAACCGGTTGAGACTGGAATTTCATCAAAAGTTTTATCCTATGCATTTAGTACATCGTGGTCGGAATTATATTTACAATTTTTGGCCTCATGATAGAGAAAGCATCGCTCGCTTAAATAAATGTTATATTCATGCCCCAATCATGAGCTCTCGAGAGAAATTATCATTCAGAACTTCTATGCTCGGCTTTCTCATGATGATCGCACCATGCTTGACTCTTATTGTACCGGTTCTTTTATGAAGAGAGATATTGAGTTCAAATGGAATTTATTGGAGAGAATTAAACGCAAATCGGAAGATTGGGAGCTTGAAGAAGGTAAGGATCAGGTATGAATTTCACGTTTGATTGCGTTAAATCCTTTGTTGAGACAAATACTTTTTGTGACTTTAGCGCTAAGTATGGACTTGACTCTGAGATAGTAGCTTCATTGTGTGAATCCTTTGCTGCTCATATTGATCTCCCCAAAGAGAAGTGTTTTAAATATCATCCTCCTTTAGAAGTCAATGTAGTTAAACCCAATCCAGTTGAAGAGAGAGTCATTGCCTATAATGATCATGTGGTTCCCAGTGCTTACATTGAGAAACCACCTTTCCCTGTTAGGATAAAGGATCATTCTAAAACTTCAACTATGATACGTAGAGGCTACATTAGAACACCTACACCCCCTGAGCAAATTAGAGTTGAACCTAGCGTTGCTATCATCAAAGATCTTCTGTCTAAAGAAGTTGAGGGACATAATATTTACTTCTGTGAAGATGGTGCTAGAATTGCTAAACCTCAAGTTAGAGACAAACATAGGCATGTTGTTGGCATGCCTGTGGTTTCTGTTAAGATAGGAGATCATTGTTATCATGGTTTATGTGATGTGGGTGCTAGTGTTAGTGCAATACCTAAATCCTTATACGATGAAATCAAAGACGAGACCGCACCTGTTGAGATAGAACCTATTGATGTCACTATTCAGCTTGCCAATAGAGATATTATCTGCCCTGTGTGAATTGTTAGGGGTGTTGAAGTCTTGTGTGGTAAAACGAAGTATCCTGCTGATTTCCTCTTTCTTGCTACCGCGCAAGATAGCTTTTGTCCCATCATATTTGCTAGACCTTTTCTCAATACTGTCAATGCTCATATTGATTGTGAGAAGCAAACTGTCACTGTTGGCTTTGAAGGAGTCTCACATGAGTTCAATTTCTCTAAGTTTGGTAGACAACCTCATGAAAAGGAGTTGCCTAGTAGGGATGAAACTATTGCCTTAGCCTCTATTGCCGTGCCTCCTACTGATCCCTTAGAGCAATACTTGCTTGAGCATGAAAATGATATGCATATGGATGAAAGGGATGAGATAGATAGAGTTGTCTTAGAACAATATCCTATCCTTAAGAATAATTTGCCTGTTGAACTGCTTGGGGATCCACCCCCACCAAAGGGTGATCCTGTGTTCGAGCTTAAACAGTTGCCTGATACTTTTAAGTATGCCAACTTGATGAAAAAGAGATATATCCTGTTATAATTAGTGCTAGCCTCTGAGAGCATGACGAAAAGAAGTTACTAAAAACTCTGAGAAAGCACTGTGCTGCTATTGGATATACTCTTGATGATCTTAAGGGCATTAGTCCTACCCTATGCTAGCACGACATTAAAACTGATCCTGATTTCAAACTAGTTGCTGATCATCAAAGGAGATTAAATCCTAAGATGAAAGAGGTAGTAAGAAAAGAAATACTAAAGCTCCTGGAAGCAGGTATCATCTATCCTGTTTCTCATAGCGATTGGGTGAGTCCGGTGCATTGTGTCCCTAATAAGGGAGGCATTACCGTTGTCCCTTATGTAAGGATGAATTGATCACACAGAGGATTATTACTGGCTATAGGATGGTGATCGATTTTAGGAAATTGAATAAAGCCACTAGGAAAGATCATTACCCTTTGCTTTTTATCGACCACATGCTAGAAAGGTTGTCCAAACACACACACTTCTGCTTTCTAGACGGTTATTCTGGTTTCTCCCAGATACCAGTTGCACAATCTGATCAGGAGAAAACCACTTTCACTTGCCCTTTCGGTACCTTTGCTTATAGACGTATGCCTTTTGGCTTATGTAATGCACGTGCCACTTTTCAAAGATATATGATGGCTATATTCTCTGACTTTTAAGAAAAGATTGTTGAGGTTTTCATGGATGACTTTTCCGTTTAAGGGTCTTCCTTTGATGATTGCCTCAGCAAACTTGATCGAGTCTTGCAGAGATGTAAAGACACCAATCTTGTCTTGAATTGGGAGAAGTGCCACTTTATGGTTAATGAAGGCATCTTCTTAGGACATAAAATTTCTGAAAGAGGTATTGGAGTCGATAAGGCTAAGGTTGATGCAATCGAGAAAATGCCATACCTCACAGATATCAAAGGTATAAGAAGTTTCCTTGGTCATGCTGGTTTCTATAGAAGGTTCATCAAAGACTTCTCTAAGATTTCCAGGCCTCTTACCAATGTCTTACAAAAGGATATTCCTTTTGTCTTTGACGATGATTGTGAGGGAGCCTTCGAAATACTTAAGAGGGCTTTGATAACTACACGTATTGTTCAACCACCTGATTGGAACTTACCTTTTGAGATCATGTGTGATGCTAGTGATTATGCTGTTGCTGCTGTTCTAGGGCAAAGAGTTGACAAGAAGCTGAATGTTATTCACTACGCTAGTAAAACTCTAGACAGTGCCCAGAGAAACTATGCTATTACGGAGAAGGAATTTTTAGCACTCGTGTTTGCATGTGAAAAGTTCACGTCTTACATAGTTGATTCCAAAGTCACTATTCACACTGATCATGCTGCTATTAAGTACCTCATGGAGAAGAAGGACGCTAAACCTAGACTTATCAGATGGGTTCTCTTGCTACAAGAATTTGATTTGCACATTGTCGACATAAAGGGTGTTGATAACCCCGTAGCAGATAGCTTGTCTAGGTTGGAGAACGTTCTTGATGACCCACAACCTATTGATGATAGCTTTCCCGATGAGCAACTGATGTCATCAGTACTTCACATAGTGCACCGTGGTATGCTGATTATGCAAACTATATCGTTGCCAAATATATACCACCTAGTTTCACGTACCAGCAAAAGAAGAAATTCTTCTTTGAGTTGAGACATTACTTTTGGGATGATCCTCACCTTTATAAGGAAGGAGTAGATGGTGTTATTAGACGTTGTGTACCTGAACATGAACAGGGATAGATCCTACAGAAGTGTCACTCCGAGGCCTACGGAGGACACCATGCAGGAGATAGAACTGCACACAAGGTATTGCAATCAGGTTTCTATTGGCCCACTCTCTTCAAGGATGCTCGTAAGTTTGTCTTGTCTTGTGACGAATGTCAAAGAATAGGTAATATTAGCAAACGTCAGGAAATGCCTATGAACTATTCACTTGTCATTGAACCATTTGATGTTCAGGGCTTTGATTATATGGGACCTTTTCCAAAATCCAATGGGTATACAAACATGTTAGTTGCTGTTGATTACGTCACTAAGTGGGTAGAAGCTATCCCCACTAGTAGTGTTGATCACAACACCTCTATCAAGATGCTGAAACAAGTTATCTTCCCTAGATTTGGAGTCCCTAGATATCTAATGACTGACGGTGGTTCACACTTCATTCATGGTGCTTTCCGTAAAACACTTGCTAAGTACGATGTCAACCATAGAATTGCGTCTCCCTATCACCCTCAGTCCTGTGGTCAAGTAGAGCTAAGTAATAGAGAGATTAAACTAATTCTACAAAAGACTGTCAACAGGTCTAGAAAGAATTGGTCTAAGAAGCTCGATGATGCACTGTGGGCTTATAGAACTGCCTATAAGAATCCCATGGGCATGTCTCCGTACAAAATGGTGTATGGGAAAGCATCTCACTTACCTCTTGATCTAGAATATAAAGCTTATTGGGCAATCAAAGAGCTGAACTTTGATTTCAAACTTGCCGGTGAGAAGAGGCTATTTGATATTAGCTCACTTGATGAGTGGAGAAATCAGGCATATGAGAATGCCAAGCTATTCAAAGAGAAGGCTAAGAGGTGGCATGATAAGAGGATACAAAAGCGTGAGTTCAATGTAGGTGATTATGTCTTGCTATATAACTCTCGTTTAAGATTCTTTGCAGGCAAGCTTCTCTCTAAATGGGAAGGTCCGTATGTTGTTGAGGAAGTATATCGTTCCGGTGCTATCAAGATCAACAACACGGAAGGTAATTGTCCGAGAGTTGTAAATGGGCAGAGAATCAAGCATTATATCTTAGGTACTCCCATAAATGTTGAAAGTAATATCATCAATACCATAACTCCGGAAGATTACCTAAGGGATATTTATCAGCCTGTTTCAGACTCCGAAAACGAAGAGGTACGTGATTCGGTAAGAAAAAAGAGTCCAAAACTTTTCGAGTAGGAAATTTTCTCCGTTTTGGAATTTTTGAAAAAATACAAAAATTGGAAGTAGTCTGGAAAGTGCGCGAGGAGGCGACAAGCCTGTACGGCGCGGGCCCACCCCCTGGCCGCGCCGTGAGATCTTGTGGCCACCTCGTACACCTCCTCGACTCCGTTTTCGTGCCTGGTACTCCTTCTGGTCTGGAAAAAATCATTATATATACTTCCGTTTGGTCTGACCCCTGCATCATGCAAATTTCCTCTGTTTTCGTTTCGAGCCTGTTTTCTGCCGCAGATCTAGGTCAAGATGTCGTCCCAGGAATCTGTGGGGGAGAACAACCTTCGTCAAATCTATGGAGAAGTTCATGCTGACCTGAAAAGGATGGAGGTCATGGAGGCTAAGGAGAGGCTACCTAAAGAAACCAAGGGCAAAGCTAAGGAGAAGGATAAGGCATGGGATGAAGTGCAATCTATGCTCAACAAGGAAGAAGTTGAAGAAGTGGATTTCCTCCAACCCTACCTCCACCTACTGTCTCCATCTTTGATTGAACTCTTAAGGTTTTGTGAAACAACTCGTGCTCGTTATACATGTCTCACTCGTAAAGTTGTTTTGCTGGAAAAACATATCGCAGATCTCCAAGGTATAAATCAAAGATTAATGGCCCTCTTGGAGTCAAAGATTACAACAACTCCACCACCGTCACCACCAAAGGAAGACAACTGAGCATTGGTATGGGCAATCCCCTTGGCTTGTGCCAAGCTTGGGGGAGTTGCCCCGGTATCGTATCACCATCACATCTTTTGCCTTTACCTTTGTTTTAGTTTTCCTTTTCAGTTTTATTTTTATCTAGTAGATTAAAAGTCTTAGTGTTTCAGTCTTAAGTTTTGCTTTGTGTCACCCCCGATGTATTCGAGCTCGTGAGCCATATAATAAAGAGTGTCTTAGTTGAAGGGCTTTGCCTCTTGCCATGATCAAAAGAGTGAGAACAGAACAAAAGCATGAAAGATCATGTAATGATCTTATGGGAAGTGATGGCTTCACATATAAAAAGAATGAGGATTGAAACTTGTAGAGGGTAGGCAAACGTAGACCTTGGTCATGGTTGCAATTAATAGGAAGTGATAAAGAAGGAGAGGTTCACATATAAATATATCATCTCTGACACCATCTATGATTGTGAACACTCACCAAACTATTGCATGGCTAGAGGTAGATGTTGGACAAGGAAGACAACGTAATGAATTGTGTTTGCTTGGCTCTGAACAATGTTATATGATTAGAGATCCCTTAGCCTGTGATGATTGCTTCCACCTCATATTAGCCAAAACTCCCGCACTAAGTAGAGATACTACTTGTGCATCCATAAACCTTCAAACCAGTTTTGCCATGTGAGTCCACCATACCTACCTAGGGATTGAATAAGATCCCTCAAGTAAGTTGTCATCGGTGCAAGAAATACAAATTTCTCTCTAATATGTATGAACTATTAGTGTGTGGAAAATAAGCTTTATACGAACTTGTGATGAGGAAGACATAAAAGAGACAGACTGCATAATAAAGTTCTTTATCACAGGAGGCAATATAAAGTGACGTTCCTCCGCACTAAGAGGACACGCATCCAAACCTCAAAAGCGCATGACAACCTCTGCTTCCCTCTGTGAAGGACCTATCTTGTACCTTTACTTTTTGCCCTTGAAAGAGTCATGGTGATCTTCACCAAATCCCTATTTCGCCTTTATGTTGGCAACCATCATATGCTTGGGAAAGATCTATATTCATATGTCAACTTGGAGGTAGGCATTCATGAATTATTATTGTTGACATCACCCTTGAGGGAAGCAGTTGGGAGGCAAAACTATAAGCCCCTATCTTTTTCTGTGTCGAGCTGAAACTTTAATCTCATGAGTACCACGTGAGTTGTAGCAATTGTAGAGAACGAAATAATGATTGAGTATGTGGATTTGCTTTACAAGCTCTTATTTGACTCTTTCTGATGTTGTGATAAATTGCAATTGCTTCAGTGACTAAAGGCTATCGGTTGTTACTTCTCGGTAAGGTTCTTGATCCATGCTTTCCTTTGTGAAGTAATTATCACTTTAGCATGAGAGATTATATGTTGGTATTGCTGTTCTGATCTTGATCATGATGCATCCATGTTTGTATCTTGTTTTGTCGACACCTCTCTCCCTAAACATGTGGACATATTTAGTGAGCTAGGCTTTCGCTTGAGGACAAGCGAGGTCTAAGCTTGGGGGAGTTGATACGTCCATTTTGCATCATGTTTTCATGTTGATATCTATCGCTTCTTGGGCTGTTATTTCACTTCACGGTACAATTCTTATGCCTTTTCTCTCTTATTTTGCAAGGTTTACATGAAGAGTGAGAATGCCGGCAACTAGAATTCTGGCCTGAAAGTGGAGCAAAGTTGAGATACCTATTCTGCGCAACTCCAAACGACGTAAAAATCA
The DNA here is from genome assembly GCF_904849725.1 of Hordeum vulgare subsp. vulgare. Classification (NCBI taxonomy): domain Eukaryota; kingdom Viridiplantae; phylum Streptophyta; class Magnoliopsida; order Poales; family Poaceae; genus Hordeum; species Hordeum vulgare. Next base: position 423,493,435 of record NC_058523.1, on the reverse strand, counting down.
ACGAGGAATTTTTTCCTGATTTATCAAAAATACTGGGCCGAAGAAGTGCCAGAGGGGGGCGTGCATGTGGCCACAAGCCTGCATGGCGCGGCCACCCCGCCAGGCCGCACCATGAGGGCTTGTGGGCACCCTGCAGGCCCACTTGCCCCCCTCTTTTGCTATATGAAGGGTTTCGTCCAGGAAAAAATGAAGGAGGAGCTTTTTCATTGATTCGCCGCCGCCACGAGGCAGAACTTGAGCAGAACCAATCTAGAGCTCCGACAGGACGATCTTGCCGGGGAAAGTTCCCTCCCGGAGGGGGAAATCGTCGCCATCCTTATCACCAACACTCCTCTCATCGGAGGGGACTCGTCACCATCAACATATTCATCAACACCATCTCATCTCCAAACACTAGTTCGTCACTTGTAACTAATCTCCGTCTCGCGACTCCGATTTGTACTTGTAAGGTTCCTAGTAGTGTTGATTACTCTTTGTAGTTGATGCTAGTTGGATTATTTGGTGGAAGAGTTTATGTTCAGATCCTTGATGCTACTCATTACCTCCTTGGTCATGGATATGATTATGCTTTGTGAGTAGTTACTTTTTTTCCTGAGGACATGGGATAAGTCATGCTAATAGTAGTCATGTGAATTTGGTATTCCTTCGGTAATTTGATATGTTGTATGTTGTTTTTCCTCTAGTGGTGTTATGTGAACGTTGACTACATAACACTTCACCATTATTTGGGCCTAGAGGAAGGCATTGGGAAGTAGTAAGTAGATGATGGGTTGCTAGAGTGAAAGATGCTTTAAACCCTAGTTTATGCGTTGCTTCGTAAGGGGATGATTTGGATCCACTAGTTTAATGCTATGGTTAGACTTTGTCTTAATTCTTCTTTCGTAGTTGCGGATGCTTGCGAGAGGGGTTAATCATAAGTGGGATGCTTGTCCAAGTAAGGGCAGTACCCAAGCGCCGGTCCACCACAGATCAAACTATCAAAGTAACGAACGTGAATCCTATGAACATGATGAAACTAGCATGACAGAAATTCCCGTGTGTCCTCGGGAGTGTTTTTCCTCCTATAAGACTTTGTCCAGGCTTGTCCCTTGCTACAAAAGGGATTTGCCACTTTCCTGCACCGTTGCTACTTTTGTTACTTGTTGCTCGCTATGAATCATCTCACCACACAATCACTTGTGACCGACAATTTCAGTGCTTGCAGATATTTCCTTACTGAAAACCACTTGTCAGATCCTTCGGCTCCTTATTAGGTTCGACACTCTTACTTATCGAAAGGACTATGATTGATCCCCTATACTTGTGGGTCATCACTCTGCGGCGCCATTGATCGAATCGATAATACTTATACCCTGACAAGCCGAGCCAGCCGCCATAGGAGGACGTTGATGCCCATGCATGCCATTAGAGATGACTGACGATGCATTACGTAGGTATTTTTGCTTTGCATGGTATCTACCTCGAGGAGATTTCCAGACTGGATCTTGAACACGATGAAAAACCGAGTATGAGATTGGTACACCTTGAAACAAATGGAAGTTGCAGCAGAAATATGGAACCGAGAATCCCACTAGAGAGTGAATGAAATGCCCCACACGGTTTGATGCAACTGAGAATCTGAGTCTATTATAACTCAAAACTTGAACATCCAACTTCTTAATGTTACCACCCAGACATGAGCACAATGCCATAGCGACAGAATCCACATCTAGACGGAAGGAGGAGAACTATCGAAGTGTACTGTAGATTTGAAACGACGACGCACATGTGCAGCCACCTTCTGGCCATATGAGAAATCCCACGTGATGAGAGAGTCCATCCTAGTATTCTAGAGCGGAACGCCATCGAGATCACCCGCGAGGAGGGTGGGTAGGAGGTGCCGGAGATGGAGGGGAGGGTGGTGGGTGGGGGACGCCATGGAGCGGACGTGCATCCCCAACACTCCAGGCACACCGTTGGTCCCTACATGGATGATACGGTCTAGAGTTGGTGCTCGTAAGACGTACATCATGTGGGCTGGGTACCAATCGAGTGGACTCTTTGTCTAGTGTCGTTAGGGAAAAGGCATTGATTGGGTACTTACCTCGGGTATCTTATATACCGCGAGTCGTGGCTGACACGAAAGTTTCCCGCATCTCGTGGGTACAGCGTACAACCTATAAAGATTGTAAAAATATTCGAATAGCCGTGTCCACGGTCAAGGATAGTTGGGTTGTTCTGCATAAACTACGTCTAGTATTTTCCACAAACCAAGTGTGTGTGTGTGGATAGGTGTCACACGAGAAAGTGATTACTTGGTCAAGTTTGGTGACTTGACATGGAGGATTAACATGAGGTGTTCAGTTCTCGGAATATTCATGTTGATATCTGTAACCTGTTCTTATGGTTACCTCTTACCAGTGATGCATGATCATACAAACACTTGACCATGTTGTTGCATTTAATGAAAAACCTACTTTCCGCAAAGGTTGGACACTTGTGATATATCATGTTTCTTTATTGCCTTGTTCCACATCATGGGTTGCTTGCAAGTACATTGAAAGTACTCATTGGCTTGCCACTGGTTATTTCATTGAGTAGGTAAGGGAGAGAAGGAGATGACGAAGAGTACTTTGATGACGTTCCTGCGACCTAGGGTGCTTCCGAGTGAGAATGCTTGTAGGTTAAGGCTGATGGCATGGGTTCACCCTTTCGACCAATATTTCCTATGTTTGTCTAGTTTGGTGTGTTGGCCTTCAAGGACCTATATATGTAAGACTTGACCAATATGGTCATTATTATATCAAACGGTATGTATGGATGTAAGACTCTTGTTATTCAGTTTCTGTGTGTTCAGTGAGCATTGATCTCTGGGATCACTGAGCACATTCATATGGTGATCACGACTCTAAGTCGGGGTCCCCACAAAGCATCACCAAGCTTAATTCCTGCTCATACCCAAGCATAAAAGTGTTCTAAAAGGATAACATAGTAGCATGTAACATAAAAGCACAATTTTTGATGTGACATGCTATCCATGATGTTTTGTTATGCATGTATGCTCATTGAGAAACGATGAATTAACAAATACTAACACAATAATATTTATAAGCATAAGCAGCAAAAAAATTAATTATTAAAAGTGTATGATCTTCGAAGATTGTTTCAACCCTTTCCATATTTATTATATTAGCAAGGCATGGCTCCATCTTCACCACATAACTACAAATGTTAAGCACCACGGTGCGCAAGTCAAGCAATTGGATCGTACCTTTTCAATATGCGTCAAATTTTTATTCTTCATGCCATACATGAGCATGAACCATTGGACATAGCATATAGGTGGAATAGAGTAAGGTGGTAGGTTTTAAAGGGGTTGAAAAGTGGAGAAGATAGTCTCATATCAACTAGGCGTACCAAGGGGTTATGGAAATACCCATTGATAGATATTGACACAAGGAGTAGGGATTGCCATGCAAATGATGCACTAGATCTATAAGTGTATGAAAGCTCAACTAAAGCTAGGTGGGGTGTGCATCTAACTTGCTTTGTCATGAAGTCCCTGTGCATTTGAGGAAGCCCGTTATAAGAATATACAAGCCAAGATTATAATATATTTTTTCTCACTAGCATATGAATTATATAACATGAGACTCTCTACATGATGAACATGGTGCCACTTTGAGGCACAAGTGTGGTAAAGGATAGTAGCAAAGTCCCTTCTCTATTTTTCTCTCAAGTTTTTATATGGTGGTCTCATTTGGCCTCCCCCATCTTTATTTCCTTACTAGGACAATGCTCTAATAATGATGATCATCACAGTTTTATTTACGTACAACTCATGGATAACTTGATATGATGAGTGGAGCAACATGACTCCAATATGAATGCCTCTGGCAGTGTACCAGGATGTGCAATGATCTAGCGTGACATGTATTCAACATATGATATTTAGTGGCTTTGCCACGTATGCTATTATGAATGGTGCATTCGCCACAAATACTATGTTAGCTCTATATGATCATGCAAAGCAATATGATGATGAACAAACTAGTCATGTGAAGTGATGATGGAATTTGCATGGCAATATATCTCGGAATGGCTATAAATATGCCATAATAGATAGATATAGTCTCTGTTTTGAGGATGATATAATAAGGCTTATGTGAAATAGAGTGTATCATGTCACGGGGTTTGGATGCACCGGTGAAAGTTGCCCCAATCCTCGAGGTGAGAATGGGCTATGCGCGGTACTAGAGAGGCTAGCGAATATGAGGAGGTAAGAATGCGTTTGTCCATGGTGTCACAATAGTCATAAATAAATCATATAGTTATTGCAAAGTTTTATTAGTCTTATCACAAATCAAAGTACTACTCACATGCCTCGAGGGAGAGGGTTGGTAAGAATTAATCATCACGCGACTTTGACTCAAAAAAACACTAGGTTTTCAACGAGGAATGGAAATGCTCACACATAATCACCATGCACTTTTATTTTTTCATATGTTCAAGAACTTTTAAGATCTCTAATTATAAACACCTCTCTGAATTAATGATTATGCACTCACACCTTTTCGTATCACAACATCAATATCATTAACCACAATTTCTCTATATGTGCTACATGATGGTTTTCGTTATCACTTATTGAACACTCATTATTTTTGATCTAGTCTTATGACCCATGCAAATTATAGTAACTATTTAATAACTCTCAAACAAAATAAGTGAGGAATGAGAGCATATTATTTCTATAAAATTTACACGCACCATGCTCAAAAAGATATAAGTGAAGTATTAGAGCAACTGCTAAGCTCAAAAGAAATAAGTGAATCAAATAGAGTATTCTAACAAATCATGATGATGGTATCTCTCTCTCAAATAGTTGTGTACATCAAACAATGATTGTGGCAAACTGAAAGTAAAATTAAACAAAAGCAAACAACGGTCCAAGCAAAACTCATATCATGTGATGAATAAAAATGTAGCTCCAAGTAACATACCGATGGATTGAGACGCATGAATCTTCCTAGAATATTACCTTGAGGTGCCTTGGGCATCCCCAAGCTTAGTCTCTTGCCACTTCTCATTCCTTTGTCCATCGAGATAATACCCAAAACTTTAAAACTTCAATCACACAAAAATCAACAAAACTTTCTGCAATCTGTTAGTATAGGCAACATAATAAAAACTTTTAGGTAGTGTTATAAATTGATTATTATTTTATTTTAGCATAAAGTACTTTATTTTAACTTCTCCATGGCTTATACCCCCCCCCCCCCGAATATAATCCGCAGAATAATCAAAACAAGCAAACTATGCATGCAAAAACAGAATATGTTTAAAGCAGAACAGTCTATAGTAATATATTTAATTGCAATACTTCCGTAACTCCAAAAATTATGAAACATTAGAAAAGCCTGAGGAATTTGTATATAAGTACTGTGCAAAAAAAATCAGCTTATAAATACATTCCAGTAAAATCATAGAAATTGTACACTCAACATCAAAGTTTCTGTTTTTGCACCGTATCAATTATACTTATCGTGCAAATCATCCAAAAGGCTTTACGTGTCACAAACACTAATTAGAACATAGAAACACAATTATTACAAAGGCAATAATCCTGTTATCACACACTAACATAAATAAATTATAACTATTGGGTTGTCTCCCAACAAGCTCTTTCTGTATAGCCATTAAGATAGGCTTGAAATTTCAAAGATGCTTAATAAAAGAAGGGAATTGAATCTCAAAGAGAGCATCGTAAACATGTGACAAGAACATTTTAGTCTAAGATACTTGCTATGCATATGCTTTGTCGGTGGTGCTAGGTCGACACCTATGGGTATCAACGTGAAACCCTTGTGATCGTAGGGTGGGGAGAGGTGATGTCAAGAGCAGAGCTAGCGATCAGCACCCAGCAAGGCTTTTTACCCAGGTTCGGGCCGCTTAGCGTAAAACCCTACATCCTGCTTGTCTGGTTGTATTAAGCGTTTTGTTGTTGATTGTTATAGTGACTATTGATAACTGTATTCTGGGCCAATGTCCAAAAAGTCTAACCCCTTGTGAATGAGCTAAGGGCCTCCTTGTATAGGCAAAGGGGTCACATACAGTGCTCGATGGTAGGTTCACGAGAAGTCACAATAAAACCTATGGCGGTGCTTATCCATCTACCGCTGTCAGGTGCATTTAATGCACATCTTGTCCTTATCAGTGATATGCTGGTGAAGACACGTATCCAGGTGTTTCGACACTTGTACGGTGCGCTGGCGCATGTGGAATGCGCTGGAACTTGGGGGGTGTCGACACTGTGGCAAGGGTGGTTGCCCTCCAGTGCCCAGCCCCGTCATCCCGGCAAGGAGCTTGCCGGGACCTTGGGTCTTCCTCCTGGCAAGGGAGTTTTCCGAGGGGCTTCGGTTGTCATCCCGGCACGGGAGCCTGCCGGGGGCTTGTGCTTGGTGAGTTCATCGCGCCCGCCGAATGGGCGCGGCCTTGGTCATCTGCCCGGCAAAGCAGGCTTGTCGAGGCCTTGGTAATCTTGGGGGTTGTATCTTGTCTGGGTCCTGCCATGCCCTGCCGGCAGGGGCTCTTCGTTCCCGTGCACAAGTCTGGGGCACTAGGGACCCCATTCTTTAGTGCACCGATAGGAGCCCCCGGGCCTGGGCCACACACGCATGCGAAGCGTTGTTGGGCCAGGCCCAAAAAGGTGCATAAGCCTTCATGGCTGGATCCACCGCCGGTTGCATTTCCCCATGCCGCGCATTGCACGCGCGAAGTGGGAGGTCGTGCGTGGAGTGGCCTTTCCACATCATGAAACGCCTCTGCCACACGTGTGGCATGCGCGGTTATGGATGGACAGGTGCCATACGTGGCCTTGAAAGGCGAAGTAGTGGCTGGGCCCGCCCGTGCATGCATTCATGTAGCAGGGCGGTTCTCTGTTCACCCTTGACCTCGAGAAATTGGGCAAGAGGGGTGGTGGCTTTTGGAGCAACGGAGGCTAGCCCTCGCGCCCCGTCCTATAAATTTGGAGGGTTTGCGAGGGGTTTTGCTCAACAAACTCCTCCTGAATCCACCAACTCCTCGGCCTTGGTCTTCAAGATCTTCTTCTGTCTGTAGGTGGCCCTCGCCCCTAACCACGGTTAGGGGATGGGGTGGGCCACCATCGGTGGCCAGGGCGGCGAGAGGATCCCATTCGGATCATGCCACAACTTCTGGGGGCGTCATGGTGGAAGACAGCCCGAACGCCCATGGCAGAGGAACGACAAGGGGCCGCGGTCGTCGTGGAGGTCGAGGCCGGGGGAGGCGGAGCGCTTCTCCAGCGCCTCCGCCTTCCCCGGGGCTTGCTCCTGAGGCGGTCCTGCATGTTGATTTAGGGGTGCCCACGTGTGCTTCTCGACTACTGCGAAGAGGGCCTGAGCGACGCCAGCTGTCCCACCTCGAGCGATAGCAACGAGGAGGACGGCGGTGGTGGTGAGGTCCGTGTTGGGTTAGGGCCACGGGGTGTCAAGTTGGAGGTCGATGTTGGAAATATGCCCTAGAGGCAATAATAAATTGGTTATTATTATATTTCCTTGTTCATAATAATCGTTTATTATCCATGCTAGAATTGTATTGATTCGAAAATCAAATACATGTGTGGATACATAGACAACACACTGTCCCTAGTAAGCCTCTAGTTGACTAGCTCGTTGATCAAAGATGGTTAAGGTTTCCTGGCCATGGGCAAGTGTTGTCACTTGATAAGGGGATCACATCATTGGGAGAATGATGTGATGGACAAGACCCAAACTATAACGTAGCATATGATCGTGTGAGTTTATTGTTACTGTTTTCTGCATGTCAATGTATCTGTTCCTATGACCATGAGATCATGCAACTCCCGGACACCGGAGGAGTACCTTGTGGGTTATCAAACGTCCCAACGTAACTGGGTGACTATAAAGGTGCTCTACAGGTATATCCGAAGGTGTCTGTTGGGTTGGCATGGATCAAGACTGGGATTTGTCACTCCGTGTGACGGTGAGGTATCTCCGGGCCCACTCAGTAATACAACATCACAACAAGACTTGCAAGCAATGTGACTAAGGAGTTAGTTACGGGATCTTATATTATGGAACGAGTAAAGAGACTTGCCGGTAACGAGATGGAACTAGGTATAGAGATACCGACGATCAAATATCGGGCAAGTAACAAACCAAAGGACAAAGGGAATAGTATACAGGATTATATGAATCCTTAACATAGAGGTTCAATCGATAGAGATCTTCGTAGAATGTGTAGGAACCAATATGTACATCTAGGTCCCGCTGTTGGTTATTGACCAGAGAGTGTCTCAAGGTCATGTGTGCATAGTTCTCGAACCCGCATGGTCTGCACACTTAAGGTTCGGTGACGTTTCGGTATAGTTTAGTTGTATGTGTTGGTGACCGAAGTTTTGTTCGGAGTCCCGGATGAGATCCCGGACATCACGAGGAGTTCCAGAATGGTCCGGAAACGAAGATAGATATATAGGAAGTTCGTATTTCTATTCCGGAAGGTTTTCGAGCATTGTCGTGAGTGTGCCGGGAGTGACGAATGGATTCCGAGGGCCCACTAGGGGGGCCCACCACGCCCCAAGGGGTCCACGTGGGTTTATAGGATGCGCAATAAGGTATAATGGGCTGACAAAGTGATCCAAGGAAAGCCCATGAGGAAAAAGTGGAAAAATCCAAAAGAGGTGGGAAAATAAGGAAGGAGTCCTAATCCAAGTGGGATTGGAGGAGGACTCCTCCCTTCCCCACTTCGGCCGACCCAAGGAGGCCTTCCATGGCACGCCAAGGCTGCCCGTCCCCTCCTCCTATATATACTAGAGGTTTAGGACTTTTGAGACACAACTTTCCCACGTGCTGCCCTCTCCTCTAGATCGTAGTTCTTCCTCTAGATCGGTTTTCTGCGGAGCTCGGGGCGGAGCCCTGCACGAATAGATCATCACCATCACCAACGCGCCGTCACGCTACCAGAGAACTCATCTACTTCCTCGCCCCTCTTGCTGGATCAAGAAGGTGGAGATCGGCATCAAACTCTACGTGTGCTGAACGCGGAGGTGACGTCCGTTCGGCACTAGATCGGGATGGATCGTGATGGGATCGCGGGACGGATCGTGATGAGATCGCGGGACGGGCTGCGATTTGAAGCACGAAGATGTTCCTCTACATCAACCGCATTATATACATCCCGCCTAGTGATCTACAAGGGTATGTAGATTCACTCTCCCCTCTCATAGATGATCATTGATACGTCTCCGTCGTATCTACTTTTCCAAACTCTGTTGCCCTTGTTTTGGAGTCTAATTTGCATGATTTGAATGGAACTAACCCGGACTAACGCTGTTTTCTGCAGAATTGCCATGGTGTTGTTTTTGCGCAGAAATAAAAGTTCTTGGAATGACCTGGAAATTTACGGGGATTTTTTGTGGAATATAAAAAAAATACTGGCGCAAGAATCAACGGAGGAAGTGGAGCGTGGAGCCCACAAGCCCACCAGGCACGGGTCCCCGTGGCTATGCCTAGCACGCTTGTGGGCCCACGAAGCTCCATCACCTCCAATCTCATCTCTATTTTGTCCCTTTCGTCCTCAAAAAAATCAAGGAGAAGATTTCATCGCGTTTTACGATACGGAGGTGCCGCCACCTCCTGTTCTTTCTGTGGAGGGTAGATCTGGAGTCCGTTCTGGGCTCCGGAGAGGGGAGACCGGCGCCATCATCCTCACCAACCTTCCTTCATCGCCAATTCCATGATGCTCTTCACCGTTCATGAGTAATCTTATCGTAGGCTTGCTGGACGGTGATGGGTTGGATGAGATCTATCATGTAATCGAGTTAGTTTTGACGGGGATTGATCCCTAGTGCCATGCTTAATGCTTGTCACTAGGGCCCGAGTGCCATGTTTTCAGATCTGAACCTATTATGTTGTCGCCAATATATGTGTGTTCTTGATCCTATCTTGCAAGTTGTAGTCACCTACTATGTGTTATGACCCAGCAACCCCGGAGTGACAATAGCCGGAACCACTCCCGGAGATGACCATAGTATGAGGAGTTCATGTATTCACTAAGTGTTAATGCGTTGGTTAGGTTCTTTATTAAAAGGAGAACCTTAATATCCCGTAGTTTCCATTAGGACCCCGCCGCCATGGGAGGGATGGACAATAGATGTCATGCAAGTTATTTTCCCTAAGCACGTATGACTACATACGGAATACATGCCTACATTACATTGACGAACTGGAGCTAGTTACATATCTCTTCGTGTTATAATTGTTGCATGATGTATAGCATCCGGCATAATCATCCATCACCGATACAATGCCTACGAGTTTTTCCTACTGGTCCTTGCTATGTTACTTTGCCGCTACTGCTGTCACTGCTGCTACTGTTACTTTGTTGTTGCTACTGTTATTCTGTTGCTACTGCTGTTACTTTGCTGCTACTGTTGTCACTTTGCTGCTACTAGTTACTGTTGCTACTGTTGCTATCACACTACCTTGCTATGGATACCTTGCTGCAGATACTAAACCTTTCAGGTGTGGTTGAATTGACAACTCAACTTCTAATACTTGGGAATATTCTTTGGCTTCCCCTTGTGTCGAATCAATAAATTTGGGTTGAATACTCTACCTTCGAAAACTGTTGCGATCCCCTATACTTGTGGGTTATCAATCATCACCATGGATAGGTATTGCATGTGCGTAGGAAAATTATTGTTTCCCATGCTACGTTCCCCAAGAGTGGCATCATGAGCTAGGTTCATGCGTAGATGATATCTCGAGTAGAACACAAAAGATTTTGTGGGCGTTGATGTTCTTTTTGCTGCCCTCCTTAGTCTTTTCTCGATTCGGCGGTATTGTTGGATTGAAGCGGCCCGGGCCAACCTTACTCATACGCTTACGAGAGACCGGTTTCATTGACTAACATGCAACTTGTTGCATAAAGATGACTGGTGGGTGTCTGTTTCTTCAACTTCAGTTGAATCGGATTTGACCGAGGCGGTCCTTGGAGAATGTTAAATAGCAAATTGCATATCACCGTTGTGGCTTTGCGTAAGTAAGATACGATCATACTAGATACCCATAGGATCCACGTAAAACATGCAACAACAAAGTAGAGGACGTCTAACTTGTTTTTGCAAGGTATGCATGTGATGTGATATGGCCAAAGACATGATATGATATATTGGATGTATGAGTTGATCATGTTGTAATAGTTAAATCTCAACTTGCACGTCGATGCTATGCCAACCGGCGGGAGGCATAGGGTTGTCTTTAAACTAACGTTTGTGCGTGTGCTAGGTTGTAGCTTTAGTAGTAATAGCATAGATAACACGACAACCTCGATGGCGGCACAATGATGGAGATCATGGTGTGGCACCGGTGACGATGAACATCATGTCGGTGCTTTGGTGATGGAGATCAAGAAGCATAAGATCATGGCCATATCATGTCACTTATGATTTGCATGTGATGTTAATCATTTTATGCACCTTATTTTTCTTATAACGACGGTAGCATTATAAGGTGACCCCTCACTAAAATTTCAAGATAAGATTGTGTTCTCCCCGACTGTGCACTGTTGCGACTGTTCGTTGTTTCGAGACACCACGTGATGATCGGGTGTGATAGACTCAACGTTCACATACAACGGGTGCAAAACAGTTGCACACGCGAAACACTCGGGTTAAACTTGACGAGCCTAGCATGTACAGACATGGCCTCGGAACACAAGAGACCAAAAGGTCGAGCATGAATCATATAGTTGATATGATCAACATGGAGATGTTCACCATTGAAGCTAAACTCAACTCAAGTGATGATCGGACTTGAGTTAGTGGATTTGGATCATGCGCCACTCGAATGACTAGAGGGATGTCTATTTGAGTGGGAGTTCTTCAATAATATGATTAATTGAACTCATTATCATGAACATAGTCAAAAGGTCTTTGCAAATTACGTTGTAGCTTGCATTGTAGCTCTACTGTGTTTATATGTTCCTAGAGAAAATTTAGTTGAAAGATGATAGTAGCAACTTTGCGGACTGAGTCCGTGAACTGAGGATTGTCCTCATTGCTGCGTAGAAGGCTTATGTCCTTAATGCACCGCTCGGTGTCCTGCACCTCGAGCGTCGTCTGTGGATGTTGCGAACATCTGACATACACGTTTTTGATGACTATGTGATAGTTGAGTGCGTAATACTTAACGGCTTAGAAGTAAGGCGCCGAAGACGTTTTTGAACGTCACGGAACATATGAGATGTTCTAAGAGATGAAATTGTGATTTCATGCGTGTGCCCTTGTTGAGAGGTATGAGACCTCCGACAAGATTCTTTGTCTACAAAGTAAAGGAGAAAAGCTCAATCGTTGAGCATGTGCTCAGATTCTTTGAGTGCAACAATCGCTTGAATCAAGTTGGAGTTAATCTTCCAAATGAGATAGTGATGGTTCTCCAAAGTCACTACCACCAAGCTGCTAGAGCTTCGTGATGAACTATAACATATCAAGGATAGATATGATGATCCTTGAGCGATTCGCAATGTTTGACACTGCGAAAGCAGAAATCAAGTAGGAGCATCAATTGTTGATGGTTAGTAAAACTACTAGTTTCAAGAAGGGCAAGGGCTAGAAGGGATACTTCATGAAATGGCAAACCAGTTGCTGCTCTAATGAAGAAACCCAAGGTTGAACCCAAACCCCAGACTAAGTGCTTCTGTTATGATGATAACAGTCACTGAGGCGGAGCTACCCTAGATACTTGGTAGATGAGAAGGCTGGGGAAGTCGATAGAAGTACATTTGATATACATGATATTGATGTGTACTTTACTAGTACTCCTAGTAGCACGAGGGTATTAGATACCGGTTCAGTTGCTAAGTGTTAGTAACTCGAAATAAAAGCTACGGAATAAACGGAGCCTGGCTAAAGGCGAGGTGATGACATGTGTTGGAAGTGTTTCCAAGGTTGATGTGATCAAACATCGCACACTCCCTCTACCATCAGGATTAGTGTTAAACCGAAATAATTGTTATCTGGGGTTTCCATTGAACATGAACATAATTAGATCGTGTATATTGCAATACGATTATTCATTTAAAGAGAATAATGGTTATTTTATTTGCTTGAATAAATACCTTCAATGGTTTATTGAATCTTGATTGCAGTGATACACATGTTCATAATATTGATGCCAAAAGATATAAAGTAGTAATGACAGTACCACTTACTTGTGGCACTTCTGCTTGAGTCATGTTGGTGTAAAATGCATGAAGAAGCTCCATGCTGATGGATCTTTGTACTCACTCATTTTTGAAACGTTTGAGACATGCAAACCATACCTATTGGTATAAACGCATGAAGAAACTCCATGCAGATGGATCGTTTGGACTCACTTGATTTTGAATCACCTGAGACATGCAAATCATACCACATGGAACAACAAAGTAACTTATTGGGAGTAATACATTTGGATGTATGCAGTCCAATGAGTGCTGAGGCACCCAATGGATATCGTTATGTTCTTACTTCACTGTCGATTTGAGTAGATACATGAGTATTTACTTGATGAATCACAAGTCTGAAATACTGAAAAGTTCAAAGCTATTTCGGAGTGAAGATCGTCGTGACAAGAGGATAAAATGTCTATGATATGATCATAGAGATGAATATCTGAGTTGAGAGTTTTGGTACACAGTTAAGACAATGTGGAAGTTGTTTCACAATTCATGCCACCTAGAACACCATAGTGTGATGGTGCATCCGAACGTCATAGTCGCGCCCTATTTGATATGGTGCATACTATGATGTCTCTTATCGAATTACCAATGTCGTTTATGGGTTATGCATTAGAGACAACCGCATTCACTTTAAATAGGGCACCATATATTCTCGTTGAGATGACATCATATGAACTATGGTTTGGAGACACCTAAGCTCTCGTTTCTTGAAAGTTTGGGGCTGCGACGCTTATGTGAAAAAGTTTCAGTGTGATAAGCTCAAACCCAAAGCGAATAAATGCATCTTCATAGGATATCCAAAATAGTTGGGTACATCTCCTATCTCATATCCAGAAGCAAATTGTTTGCTTCTAGGAATGGATCCTTTCTCGAGGAAAGGTTTCTCTCGAAAGAATTGAGTGGGAGGGTGGTGGAACTTGATGAGGTTATTGAACCGTCACTTTAACCAGTGTGTAGCAGGGCGCATGAAATTTTTCCTGTGGCGCCTACACCAATTGAAGAGGAAACTGATGATGATGATCAATGAGCTTCGGATCAAGTTACTACAAACCTCGTAGGACGACAAGGTCGCGTACTACTACAGAGTGGTACGGTAACCCTGTCTTGGAGGTCATGTTGTCGAACAACAATGAATGTACGAGCTATGGAGAAGCGATGGTGGGCCTGGATTCCGACAAATGGCTGGAGGCCATGAAATCCGAGAGAGGATTCGTGTATAAAACAAAGTGTAGACTTTGGAAGAACTACTTGATGGTCGTAAGACTATTAAGTAAAGATGGAGCTTTAAAAGGAAGATAGACGATGAAGGTGAAAAGTCACCATTAAGAAAAGATCAACTTGTCGCAAAGATGTTTCCGACAAATTCAAAGAGTTGACTATGATGAGATTTTCTCACTCATAGCGATGCTAAAAGTATGTTGGAATTATGTTAGCAGTTGCTGCATTATTTATGAAATATTGCACATAGGATGTCAAAACATTGTTTCCTCAACGGTTTCCTTGAGGAAAGGTTGTATGTGACACAACCAGAAGGTTTTGTCTATCCTAAAAATGCTAACAAGTATGCAAGCTGCAGCGATCCTTCTAGGGACTGGTGCAACAATCTCGGAGTTGGAATATACGCTTTGATGAGATGATCAAAGCTTCTGGGATTATACAAGGTTTATGAGAAACTTGAATTTCCGAAGAAGTGAGTGGGAGCACTATAGAATTTTTGAGAAGTATATGTGCTTGACATATTGTTGATCGGAAGTAATGTAGAATTTCTATAAAGCAGACAGGGTTGTTTGAATGGAGTTTTTCAAAGGAAGACCTGGATAGATCTACTTGAACATTGAGCATGAAGATCTATAGAGATAGATCAAAACGCTAAATAGAACTTTCAGTGAAATGCATGCCTTGACAGGTTTTTGAAGGAATTTAAAATAGATCAGCAAAGAAGGAGTTCTTGGCTGTGTTGTAAGGTGTGAATTTGAGTAAGACTCAAAGGCGGACAATGGCATAAGAAAGAGAAAGGACAAAGGTCGTCCCCTATGCCTTAGCCATAGACTCTAAAGTATGACATGCTGTGTACCGCACATGTTGTGTGCCTTGCCATAAGTTTGTCAAGGGGTACAAAGAGTGATCCAGGATTGAATCACTGAACAGCGGTCAAAGTTATCCTTACTAACTAATGGACTAAGGATTTTTTATTCCTGATTATGGAGGTGATTAAATAGTTCGTCGTAAAGGGTTACGTCGATGCAAGCTTTGACACTAATCCGAATAACTCTGACTAGTAAACCGGATTCGTATAGTAGAGCAGTCATTTGGAATATTTCCAAGTAGCACGTAGTAGCAGCATCTACAGGATAACATAGAAATTTCTAAAGCACACACAGATCTGAAAGGTTCAGACTTGTTGACTAAAACCTCTCTCACAAGCAACACATGATCGAACCCCAGAACTGTATGGGTGTTAGATTCCTTACAATCAAATAGTGATGCGAACTAGAATATTGACTCTAGTGCAAGTGGGAGACTGTTGGAAATATGCCCTAGAGGCAATAATAAATTGGTTATTATTATATTTCCTTGTTTGTAATAATCGTTTATTATCCATGCTAGAATTGTATTGATTGGAAACTCAAATACATGTGTGGATACATAGACAACACACTGTCCCTAGTAAGCCTCTAGTTGACTAGCTCGTTGATCAAGGATGGTGAAGGTTTCCTGGCCATAGGCAAGTGTTGTCACTTGATAACGGGATCACATCATTGGGAGCATGATTTGATGGACAAGACCCAAACTATAAACGTAGCATATGATTGTGTCAGTTTATTGTTACTGTTTTCTGCATGTCAATGTATCTGTTCCTACGATGATGAGATCATGCAACTCCCGGACACCGGTGGAATACCTTGTGGGTTATCAAACGTTGCAACGTAACTGGGTGACTATAAAGGTGCTCTACAGGTATCTCCGAAAGTGTCTGTTGGGTTGGCATGGATCAAGACTAGGATTTGTCACTCCGTGTGACGGAGAGCTATCTCTGGGCCCACTCGATAATACAACATCACAACAAGACTTGCAAGCAATGTGACTAACGAGTTAGTTACGGGATCTTGTATTATGGAATGAGTAAAGAGACTTGCCAGTAACGAGATTGAAGTAGGTATAGAGATACCGACGATCGAATCTCGGGCGAGTAACATACCGAAGGACAAAGGGAATAGTATATGGGATTATATGAATCCTTAACATAGAGGTTCAACCGATAGAGATCTTCGTAGAATATGTAGGAACCAATATGGACATCCAGGTCCCATTGTTGGTTATTGACTAGAGAGTGTCTCAAGGTCATGTATGCATAGTTCTCGAACCCGCACAGTCTGCACACTTAAGGTTCGGTGACGTTTCGGTATAGTTGAGTTGTATGTGTTGGTGACCGAAGTTTTGTTCGGAGTACTGGATGAGATCCCGAACATCACGAGGAGTTCTGGAATGGTCTGGAAACAAAGATTGATATACAGGAAGTTGGTATCTCGATTCCGGAAGGTTTTCGGGCATTGCTGACACTGTACGGGGAGTGACAAATGGGTTTCGGGGGCCCACTAGGTGGGCCCACCATGCCCCAAGGGGTCCACGTGGGTTTATTTGATGCGCAATAAGGTATAATGGAATGAAAAAATCATCCAAGGAAAGCCCATGAGGAAAAAGTGGAAAATCCAAAAGAGGTGGGAAAATAAGGAAGGAGTCCTAATCCAAGTGGGATTGGAGGAGGACTCCTCCCTTCCCCACTTCGGTCGACCCAAGGAGGCCATCCTTGGTGCGCCAAGGCTGCCCCTCCCCTTCTCCTATATATACTTAGGGCTTTTGAGACACAACTTTGCCATGTGCTGCACTCTCCTCTAGATCGTAGTTCTTCCTCTAGATCGGTTTTCTGCGGAGCTCGGGCGGAGCCCTGCAGTAATAGATCATCACCATCACCGGCGCGCCGTCATGCTGTCGGAGAACTCATGTACTTCCCCGCCCCTCTTGCTGGATCAACAAGGCGGAGATCGTCATCAAATTGTACGTGTGCTGAATGCGGATGTGCCTCCCATTCGACACTAGATTAGGATGGATCGTGATGGGATCGCGGGACGAGTCGTGATGACATCACGGGACAGGCTGCGATTCGAATCGCGAAGATGTTCCACTACATCAACCGCGTTATATACGCTTCCTCTTAGCGATCTACAAGGGTATATAGATTCACTCTCGCCTCTCATAGATGATCATCACCATGGATAGGTATTGCGTGTGCGTAGGAAATTTTTTGTCTCCCATGCTACGTTCCCCAACAGTCGACTCCCTGGGCCCCAAAAGGACGTAGACCGCAACGCCACGGATAGCTCACGTCTCGCCCCCTCCTGACGGGGGCGTCTTGCTGGAGTTGGGGTCGGTGCCTCGTGTTTGAGGAGGAGGCACCTCCGCCAGCTCTGACTTCTCCAGGTCCTCTGCTTGGGCCACCTCACCGGAGCGGGTATGGGCTTCCCGACTCTGGGAGGAGGCATGCCCGCTGACTCAGGATCCTTCGCCCCTTCCTGTGCCATGCCCTCTGCTATTCGACCATAGGGGGCCAGGTGGCACCTGCCGGGGCTGATCCCATTCTCGTCGGCACAGTGCTGGTCCTAGGGGTCAGCCCTGGCCATGCCACGGGCTCCGCCTTTTTGTCTTCTTGAACTTCGCTTCGGCGGGCATAGTTCCTCGCCAAAGACAAATGTTCTAGGTTAGAGTAGATCATATCATCCATGTAATATGTCTGAGAGTATCCCAAACAAATGAATGAAAAAATTATTTTCCCTTTTTATGATTCTATTATTTGTATGATTCGTCTTTGCATTATCTGGGAGCTTGCCAGCAACTACCGGCAAGGTTCCTTGCCGCGTTTAGTGCAACCATAGAAATCGCCGAGCGGAGCTTGAGACAAAATCGGGTGCTACGTAGCCACTTTCTTTGTTGATCAGGTTCACAGTTGTTTGAAGGCGCTCTGTGGCCATTCAGGTCGTTTGAACGAGTTCAAAACAAAGACAAGGTGCACTGATCTTTGGAAAGGTCCTAGTATGCTCAAACTCCACACACAAAGATTGGAAACTTTCAAAGGGGAAGCAGAGAATCTATCTACATTAGATCTGAATCTTAAACCTAAAACTTATCTTCTCACGCTGTGGTTGCATGGCGCTTGAATCTTTTGCCGGGGCGTCGGAGCTCCCGGCAAGCAGGAAATCACCACTCCTGGCGGCCTTTTCCTCCAGCAAAGTCCTCTTGCCGACGGTCCGCGACAGTCGTTTGGAGGAAAAGTTGTCCAAGGTGTAACCCCTTTGCTTTTCTCTTGCTAGGCTGTGGTTGCGGAGCCCCCGAGCGCATCTTGGGTGACGATACGACGCCCTCGAGGGCACAACACTCACACTGGAGTCCGTGTCGAGGCTTCGGAATCGTGTGGCGCATCCTCAACGACTATGCATCACTCCGCAGAGATGCGTCCGCCGGAGTATGCGCCGAGGCCTCTGTGAAGCGGCCAGGCACGCCCTCGACAGCAGCGCGTTGGCCTCGAGCAACGCATCGGCCTGATGGCGCCTCCTTTGGAGCGTCTGCCTCCCTGCCCTGCGCTCGCGTAGCAGCGCACTCACGGAGGCCTTGGGAAGCCGTAACAGAACAGAGGGCCCGCCGCGGTACCCCGTTTCCGGGGGAACCACGGCGCAGCGCCTGACCTTCGAAGAATCTGGTACTTAGTTTGCACTGATTCACGCACAACTCTGCACCCCCTACCTGGCGCGCCGAAGATGTCGGCGGTGCTAGGTCGACACCTATGGGAATCAACATCAAAACCTTGTGATCGTAGGGCGGGGAGAGGTGACGTCAAGAGCAGAG
Organism: Hordeum vulgare subsp. vulgare; assembly: GCF_904849725.1. Lineage (NCBI taxonomy): Eukaryota > Viridiplantae > Streptophyta > Magnoliopsida > Poales > Poaceae > Hordeum > Hordeum vulgare. Next base: position 423,474,298 of record NC_058523.1, on the reverse strand, counting down.
CTAACGATCAGCACCCTGCAAGCATGTTTACCCAGGTTCGGACCGCTTCCGCGTAAAACGCTATGTCATGTTTGTCTGGTTGTATTAAGCGTTTTGTTGTTGATTGTTATAGTGACTGTTGATAAGTGTATTCTGGGCCAATGCCCAAAAAGTCTAACCCCTTGTGACTGAGCTAAGGGCCTCCTTTTATAGGCAAAGGGGTCACCTATAGTGCTTGATGGGAGGTTCACAAGAAGTTACAGTGAACCTATGGCGGTGCTTATCAATCAACCGCTGTCAGGTGCATTTAATGCACGTCTTGTCCTTGTCCGTGATGTGCTGGTGAAGACACGTATCTAGGTGTTTCGACACCGGGACGCTACGCTGGCGCATGCGGAACGCGCTGGAAGTTGGGGGGCGGCGGCACTGTGGCAAGGGCGGTTGCCCTCCAGTGCCCAGTCCATCATCCCGGTAAGGAGCTTGTCGGGGCCTTGGGTCTTCGTCCCAGCAAGGGAGCTTACCGGGGGGCTTCGGTTGTCATCCCGACAAGGGATCCTACAGGGGGCTTGTTCTTGGTGAGTTCATCGCGCCCGCCGAATGGGCACGTCCTTGGTCATCTTCCCGACATAGCAGGCTTGCTGAGGCCTTGGTAATCTTGGGGGTTGTATCTTGTTTGGGTCCTGCCATGCCCTGCTGGCAGGGGCTCTTCGCGCCCGTGCACAAGTCTGGGGCAGTAGGGACCCCAGTCTTTAGTGCACCGATAGGCTTTTTATAAGCAAATAATTTGTCAAGACAAGAAGTGTCTAGCATAAGCAAGTAGCAAGAATGAAGCATTAACAATGTCAATATAAAGAGAGGTAAGTGAGTAGCTCGAAAATTTCTATAACGATATTTGCCTCTCTCATAATGATTACATGCGGGGTCATATTCAAATTAAACAATATAAAAATCATGCTTTTCATTCAAGGAATTATCATGAATCACTTTATAAATTTCACAATTTTGAGAGTCATGATTTTCAAGAAAGACCTCATAAAGATAATCTAGTGCATTCTCACTAGCATTTGTTTCAACATAAATGGGTCCTATTATAAGATTAGCTAGTGGATGAGGATCCATTTATTTTTATTTTTTTCATTCTACTTTCTGGTTTGGTGTGACAAGGATAAAGATAGCATAGCTAGGTAAGTAAACTAGAGAGCAAAGATTCAAACTAGTGACAAGCAAAGGTAGATATTTTTATATATTTGTTTATGAGACAAACTAAATATACCAGTAAAAAAAGAGGAACAAGTGAATGAAATTTTGTGTGGAGTTACTTGATAGTTGCTGATGATATTCCTCGGCAACAGTGTCGGTGACAAAAGTGGCGGATCTCCGGTAGGGGGTCCCTAAATGTGGACCTTAGGTCGATGGCTTGCAGGGGACGAAGGAGACAGTGTTTACCCAGGTCTGGGCCCTCGTGAGGAGGTAAAACCCTACGTCATGGTTTATTATACTGCTGTGTATGAGGATTACAGAGTTATTCTACCTTGAGATCGTGTAACCTAAAATCATAGATGAGTTAACCTGCCTATGCGGTTGAAACCCTATGGTTTATATAGACGTTTGGGGTTCCTACGGTTACATACAATCGACCTCCAGCCGGGGACAGATGCACCGATCTAGCCTACTCAACTTGGACGACATGCTAGTCTTTGGAGCTTTCCCTCTTGAATACGAGGTCGTCATGCAGTATGGTCTTCAATAATACGGCCCATTAGGTTGACATCTAAGAGATGGGCCGACCGTACGAGGACCCCTTAGTCCTGGACTCCCTCAGTAGCCCCCGAATTGGCCTCCAACACCAATGTATGTAGTCTTCGGAAACTCCTCATATCCAGAGTAATCGGCTTGCAAGGCGAGTTCCCTCCATGTTCAGCTGGCTTAAACTTTCGCTGTTTAGCGATGTCGTGCTTTTAAAACAGTCACTGCTTAATTAGAAAGGTTAAAGCCCGGGTGTGAACAGTTCCTCATCTGACAGCCTTTCTGACGAAAGGTCGCAACAAAGAGTTATGATAAAACTCGATTCGTGGTTCGAGACTGCTTTCTCACGGGCACGTCTTGTTAATTAGGAGATCATGCCTCACATTTAAGTGGATATGAGTAATGATTTGGGTAATCCCATGCGCGTTCACCGGCGCGGTCGTTTTGGGAAGTGGCATGGCCTGAGGTGCAATAAACGGGAACCCCTGGCCTTGCGGCCCCTCATATAAGGGAAAAAATATCCTCAAAGCCACCACAAACATTCCAGACTCAACCACCCTTTCATTCAAGCTCCAAGTGCCTAGATCTATTTCACTTTCCGTCCTCTCCTAGACACCCTTCCCCAAGCTCAGCCATGGCTAGCTCAGTCTCCCAAGGCAAGTGGGAGGTCTCATGGGTCTCTGACCATAATATCCGGGAGCTTAAGGATAACGGATATATCTCGCTAGACATTGCCCACCATGCGCTAGAGGAAGGCCAGGTGGTACCTACACCAAATCTAGGCAAAAGGCTGGTGTTCATCCTCCACTTCATCCGGGGACTAGGCTTCCCACTCCACCCCTTCGTCAGGGGCCTGATGTTCTACTATGGGTTAGCTTTTTATGATCTTCCCCCAAACTCATTGATGCACATCTCAGCTACTGCGACAACAGACCTTCCCTGGCAACGGCGCCAGGAATCCTGCTGCTACGGGCTACGCCTATAGGGACTTCCTTGGCAAATATGCAAAGGATTTCCCCGCAGCTTTGGAGCCTTGCGTTGGTGTTCCTTTGAAGAGGAAAGGGTGATGTAGCACAGCGGTGGTAAGTATTTCCCTCAGTTTGAGAACCAAAGTATCGATCCAGTGGGAGGATCGCGTCAAGTCACAGGTACCTGCACAAACACAAAGAGCTTGCACCCAACGCTATGAAGGGGTTGTCAATCCCTTATAGATTGTTTGCAAAGTGAGAACTGAAAGCAAAAAGTAAACAAAGTAAAGTAAAAGTGAAAGTGGAGACGGTAGTTGTGAATAGACCCGGGGGCCGTAGTGTTCACTAGTGGCTTCTCTCATGAAATCAAGTAGACGGTGGGTGAACGAATTACTGTCGAGCAATTGATAGAACCGCGCAAAGTCGTGACGTTATCTATGGCAATGATTATATCTATAGGCATCACGTCCAAAACAAGTAGACCGATACTTTTTGCATCTACTACTATTACTCCACACGTCGACCGCTATCCAGCATGCATCTAGTGTATTAAGTTCAAAAGAACAGAGTAACGCCTTAAGCAAGATGACATGATGTAGATGGACAACAGTGTCGGTGTCAAAAGTGGCGGATCTCCGGTAGGGGGTCCCTAAATGTGGACCTTAGGTCGATGGCTTGCAGGGGACGAAGGAGACAATGTTTACCCAGGTTTGGGCCCTCTTGAGGAGGTAAAACCCTACGTCATGGTTTATTATATTGCTGTGTATGAGGATTACAGAGTTGATCTACCTTGAGATCGTGTAACCTAAAATCATAGATGAGTTAACCTGCCTATGCGGATGAAACCCTGTGGTTTATATAGACGTTTGGGGTTCCGACAGTTACATACAATCGATCTCCAGCCGGGGACAGATACACCGATCTAGCCTACTCAACTTGGACGACATGCTAGTCTTTGGAGCTTTCCCTCTTGAATACGAGGTCGTCATGCAGTATGGTCTTCAATAATACGGCCCACTAGGTTGACCTCTAAGAGATGGGCCGACCGTACGAGGACCCCATAGTCCTGGACTCCCTCAGTAGCCCCCGAATTGGCCTCCAACACCAATGTATGTAGTCTTCGGAAACTCCTCATATCCAGAGTAATCGGCTTGCAAGGCGAGTTCCCTTCATGTTCAGCTGGCTTAAACTTTCGCTGTTTAGCGATGTCGTGCTTTTAAAACAGTCACTGCTTAATTAGAAAGGTTAAAGCCCGGGTGTGAACAGTTCCTCATCTGACAGCCTTTCTGACGAAAGGTCACGATAAAGAGTTATGATAAAACTCGATTCGTGGTTCGAGGCTGCTTTCTCACGGGCACGTCTTGTTAATGAGGAGATCATGCCTCACATTTAAGTGGATATGAGTAATGATTTGGGTAATCCCGCGCGCGTTCACCGGCGCGGTCGTTTCGGGAAATGGCATGGCCTGAGGTGCAATAAACGGGAACCCCTGCCCTTGCGGCCCTCATATAAGGGAGAAAGGATCCTCAAAGCCACCACAGACATTCCAGACTCGACCACCCTTTCATTCAAGCTCCAAGTGCCTAGATCAATTTCACTTTCCGTCCTCTCCTATTCACCCTTCCCCAAGCTCAGCCATGGCTAGCTCAGTCTCCCAAGGCAAGTGGGAGGTCTCATGGGTCTCTGACCATAATATCCGGGAGCTTAAGGATAACAGATATATCTCGCTAGACATTGCCCACCATGCGCTAGAGGAAGGCCAGGTGGTACCTACACCAAATCTAGGCAAAAGGCTGGTGTTCATCCTCCACTTCATCCGAGGACTAGGCTTCCCACTCCACCCCTTCGTCAGGGGCCTGATGTTCTACTATGGGTTAGATTTTCATGATCTTCCCCCAAACTCATTGATGCACATCTCAGCTACTGCGACAACAGACCTTCCCTGGCAACGGCGCCAGGAATCCTGCTGCTACGGGCTACGCCTATAGGGACTTCCTTGGCAAATATGCAAAGGATTTCCCCGCAGCCTTGGAGCCTTGCGTTGGTGTTCCTTTGAAGAGGAAAGGGTGATGTAGCACAGCGGCGGTAAGTATTTCCCTCAGTTTGAGAACCAAAGTATCGATCCAGTGGGAGCATCGCGTCAAGTCACAAGTACCTGCACAAACACAAAGAGCTTGCACCCAACGCTATGAAGGGGTTGTCAATCCCTTATAGATTGTTTGCAAAGTGAGAACTGAAAGCAAAAAGTAAACAAAGCAAAGTAAAAGTGAAAGTGGAGACGATAGTTGTGAATAGACCCGGGGGCCGTAGTGTTCACTGGTGGCTTCTCTCATGAAAGCAAGTAGACGGTGGGTGAACGAATTACTGTCGAGCAATTGATAGAACCGCGCAAAGTCGTGACATTATCTATGGCAATGATTATATCTATAGGCATCACGTCCAACACAAGTAGACCGATACTTTTTGCATCTACTACTATTACTCCACACGTCGACCGCTATCCAGCATGCATCTAGTGTATTAAGTTCAAAAGAACAGAGTAACGCCTTAAGCAAGATGACATGATGTAGATGGACAACAGTGTCGGTGTCAAAAGTGGCGGATCTCCGGTAGGGGGTCCCTAAATGTGGACCTTAGGTCGATGGCTTGCAGGGGACGAAGGAGACAGTGTTTACCCAAGTTTGGGCCCTCTTGAGGAGGTAAAACCCTACGTCATGGTTTATTATATTGCTGTGTATGAGGATTACAGAGTTGATCTACCTTGAGATCGTGTAACCTAAAATCATAGATGAGTTAACCTGCCTATGCGGATGAAACCCTGTGGTTTATATAAACGTTTGGGGTTCCGACAGTTACATACAATCGATCTCCAGCCGGGGACAGATACACCGATCTAGCCTACTCAACTTGGACGACATGCTAGTCTTTGGAGCTTTCCCTCTTGAATACGAGGTCGTCATGCAGTATGGTCTTCAATAATACGGCCCATTAGGTTGACCTCTAAGAGATGGGCCGACCGTACGAGGACCCCATAGTCCTGGACTCCCTCAGTAGCCCCCGAATTGGCCTCCAACACCAATGTATGTAGTCTTCGGAAACTCCTCATATCCAGAGTAATCGGCTTGCAAGGCGAGTTCCCTTCATGTTCAGCTGGCTTAAACTTTCGCTGTTTAGCGATGTCGTGCTTTTAAAACAGTCACTGCTTAATTAGAAAGGTTAAAGCCCGGGTGTGAACAGTTCCTCATCTGACAGCCTTTCTGACGAAAGGTCGCGATAAAGAGTTATGATAAAACTCCATTCGTGGTTCGAGGCTGCTTTCTCACGGGCACGTCTTGTTAATGAGGAGATCATGCCTCACATTTAAGTGGATATGAGTAATGATTTGGGTAATCCCGCGCACGTTCACCGGCGCGGTCGTTTCGGGAAATGGCATGGCCTGAGGTGCAATAAACGGGAACCCCTGCCCTTGCGGCCCTCATATAAGGGAGAAAGGATCCTCAAAGCCACCACAGACATTCCAGACTCGACCACCCTTTCATTCAAGCTCCAAGTGCCTAGATCTATTTCACTTTCCGTCCTCTCCTATTCACCCTTCCCCAAGCTCAGCCATGGCTAGCTCAGTCTCCCAAGGCAAGTGGGAGGTCTCATGGGTCTCTGACCATAATATCCGGGAGCTTAAGGATAATGGATATATCTCGTAGACATTGCCCACCATGCGCTAGAGGAAGGCCAGGTGGTACCTACACCAAATCTAGGCAAAAGGCTGGTGTTCATCCTCCACTTCATCCGAGGACTAGGCTTCCCACTCCACCCCTTCGTCAGGGGCCTGATGTTCTACTATGGGTTAGATTTTCATGATCTTCCCCCAAACTCATTGATGCACATCTCAGCTACTGCGACAACAGACCTTCCCTGGCAACAGCGCCAAGAATCCTGCTGCTACGGGCTACGCCTATAGGGACTTCCTTGGCAAATATGCAAAGGATTTCCCCGCAGCCTTGGAGCCTTGCGTTGGTGTTCCTTTGAAGAGGAAAGGGTGATGTAGCACAGCGGCGGTAAGTATTTCCCTCAGTTTGAGAACCAAAGTATCGATCCAGTAGGAGCATCGCGTCAAGTCACAAGTACCTGCACAAACACAAAGAGCTTGCACCCAACGCTATGAAGGGGTTGTCAATCCCTTATAGATTGTTTGCAAAGTGAGAACTGAAAGCAAAAAGTAAACAAAGCAAAGTAAAAGTGAAAGTGGAGACGATAGTTGTGAATAGACCTGGGGGCCGTAGTGTTCACTGGTGGCTTCTCTCATGAAAGCAAGTAGACGGTGGGTGAACGAATTACTGTCGAGCAATTGATAGAACCACGCAAAGTCGTGACGTTATCTATGGCAATGATTATATCTATAGGCATCACGTCCAAAACAAGTAGACCGATACTTTCTGCATCTACTACTATTACTCCACACGTCGACCGCTATCCAGCATGCATCTAGTGTATTAAGTTCAAAAGAACAGAGTAACGCCTTAAGCAAGATGACATGATGTAGATGGACAACAGTGTCGGTGTCAAAAGTGGCGGATCTCCTTTAGGGGGTCCCTAAATGTGGACCTTAGGTCGATGCTTGCAGGGGACGAAGGAGACAGTGTTTACCCAGGTTTGGGCCCTCTTGAGGAGGTAAAACCCTACGTCATGGTTTATTATACTTCTGTGTATGAGGATTACAGAGTTGATCTACCTTGAGATCGTGTAACCTAAAATCATAGATGAGTTAACCTGCCTATGCGGATGAAACCCTATGGTTTATATAGACGTTTGGGGTTCCGATAGTTACATACAATCGATCTCCAGCCGGGGACAGATGCACCGAGCTAGCCTACTCAACTTGGACGACATGCTAGTCTTTGGAGCTTTCCCTCTTGAATACGAGGTCGTCATGCAGTATGGTCTTCAATAATACGGCCCATTAGGTTGACCTCTAAGAGATGGGCCGACCGTACGAGGACCCCATAGTCCTGGACTCCCTCAGTAGCCCCCGAATTGGCCTCCAACACCAATGTATGTAGTCTTCGGAAACTCCTCATATCCAGAGTAATCGGCTTGCAAGGCGAGTTCCCTTCATGTTCAGCTGGCTTAAACTTTCGCTGTTTAGCGATGTCGTCCTTTTAAAACAGTCACTGCTTAATTAGAAAGGTTAAAGCCCGGGTGTGAACAGTTCCTCATCTGACAGCCTTTCTGACGAAAGGTCGCGATAAAGAGTTATGATAAAACTCGATTCGTGGTTCGAGGCTGCTTTCTCACGGGCACGTCTTGTTAATGAGGAGATCATGCCTCACATTTAAGTGGATATGAGTAATGATTTGGGTAATCCCGCGCGCGTTCACCGGCGCAGTCGTTTCGGGAAATGGCATGGCCTGAGGTGCAATAAATGGGAACCCCTGGCCTTGCGGCCCTCATATAAGGGAGAAAGGATCCTCAAAGCCACCACAGACATTCCAGACTCGACCACCCTTTCATTCAAGCTCCAAGTGCCTAGATCTATTTCACTTTCCGTCCTCTCCTATTCAACCTTCCCCAAGCTCAGCCATGGCTAGCTCAGTCTCCCAAGGCAAGTGGGAGGTCTCATGGGTCTCTGACCATAATATCCGGGAGCTTAAGGATAACGGATATATCTCGCTAGACATTGCCCACCATGCGCTAGAGGAAGGCTAGGTGGTACCTACACCAAATCTAGGCAAAAGGCTGGTGTTCATCCTCCACTTCATCCGAGGACTAGGCTTCCCACTCCACCCCTTCGTCAGGGTCCTGATGTTCTACTATGGGTTAGATTTTCATGATCTTCCCCCAAACTCATTGATGCACATCTCAGCTACTGCGACAACAGAACTTCCCTAGCAACGGCGCCAGGAATCCTGCTGCTACGGGCTACGCCTATAGGGACTTCCTTGGCAAATATGCAAAGGATTTCCCCGCAGCCTTGGAGCCATGCGTTGGTGTTCCTTTGAAGAGGAAAGGGTGATGTAGCACAGCGGCGGTAAGTATTTCCCTCAGTTTGAGAACCAAAGTATCGATCCAGTGGGAGCATCGCGTCAAGTCACAAGTACCTGCACAAACACAAAGAGCTTGCACCCAACGCTATGAAGGGGTTGTCAATCCCTTATAGATTGTTTGCAAAGTGAGAACTGAAAGCAAAAAGTAAACAAAGCAAAGTAAAAGTGAAAGTGGAGACGATAGTTGTGAATAGACCCGGGGGCCGTAGTGTTCACTGGTGGCTTCTCTCATGAAAGCAAGTAGACGGTGGGTGAACGAATTACTGTCGAGCAATTGATAGAACCACGCAAAGTCGTGACGTTATCTATGGCAATGATTATATCTATAGGCATCACGTCCAAAACAAGTAGACCGATACTTTCTGCATCTACTACTATTACTCCACACGTCGACCGCTATCCAGCATGCATCTAGTGTATTAAGTTCAAAAGAACAGAGTAACGCCTTAAGCAAGATGACATGATGTAGATGGACAACAGTGTTGGTGTCAAAAGTGGCGGATCTCCTTTAGGGGGTCCCTAAATGTGGACCTTAGGTCGATGCTTGCAGGGGACGAAGGAGACAGTGTTTACCCAGGTTTGGGCCCTCTTGAGGAGGTAAAACCCTACGTCATGGTTTATTATACTTCTGTGTATGAGGATTACAGAGTTGATCTACCTTGAGATCGTGTAACCTAAAATCATAGATGAGTTAACCTGCCTATGCGGATGAAACCCTATGGTTTATATAGATGTTTGGGGTTCCGATAGTTACATACAATCGATCTCCAGCCGGGGACAGATGCACCGAGCTAGCCTACTCAACTTGGACGACATGCTAGTCTTTGGAGCTTTCCCTCTTGAATACGAGGTCGTCATGCAGTATGGTCTTCAATAATACGGCCCATTAGGTTGACCTCTAAGAGATGGGCCGACCGTACGAGGACCCCATAGTCCTGGACTCCCTCAGTAGCCCCCGAATTGGCCTCCAACACCAATGTATGTAGTCTTCGGAAACTCCTCATATCCAGAGTAATCGGCTTGCAAGGCGAGTTCCCTTCATGTTCAGCTGGCTTAAACTTTCGCTGTTTAGCGATGTCGTGCTTTTAAAACAGTCACTGCTTAATTAGAAAGGTTAAAGCCCGGGTGTGAACAGTTCCTCATCTGACAGCCTTTCTGACGAAAGGTCGCGATAAAGAGTTATGATAAAACTCCATTCGTGGTTCGAGGCTGCTTTCTCACGGGCACGTCTTGTTAATGAGGAGATCATGCCTCACATTTAAGTGGATATGAGTAATGATTTGGGTAATCCCGCGCGCGTTCACCGGCGCGGTCGTTTCGGGAAATGGCATGGCCTGAGGTGCAATAAACGGGAACCCCTGGCCTTGCGGCCCTCATATAAGGGAGAAAGGATCCTCAAAGCCACCACAGACATTCCAGACTCGACCACCCTTTCATTCAAGCTCCAAGTGCCTAGATCTATTTCACTTTCCGTCCTCTCCTATTCACCCTTCCCCAAGCTCAGCCATGGCTAGCTCAGTCTCCCAAGGCAAGTGGGAGGTCTCATGGGTCTCTGACCATAATATCCGGGAGCTTAAGGATAACGGATATATCTCGCTAGACATTGCCCACCATGCGCTAGAGGAAGGGTAGGTGGTACCTACACCAAATCTAGGCAAAAGGCTGGTGTTCATCCTCCACTTCATCCGAGGATTAGGGTTCCCACTCCACCCCTTCGTCAGGGGCCTGATGTTCTACTATGGGTTAGATTTTCATGATCTTCCCCCAAACTCATTGATGCACATCTCAGCTACTGCGACAACAGACCTTCCCTGGCAACGGCGCCAGGAATCCTGCTGCTACGGGCTACGCCTATAGGGACTTCCTTGGCAAATATGCAAAGGATTTCCCCGCAGATTTGGAGCCTTGCGTTGGTGTTCCTTTGAAGAGGAAAGGGTGATGTAGCACAACGGCGGTAAGTATTTCCCTCAGTTTGAGAACCAAAGTATTGATCCAGTGGGAGCATCGCGTCAAGTCACAGGTACCTGCACAAACACAAAGAGCTTGCACCCAACGCTATGAAGGGGTTGTCAATCCCTTATAGATTGTTTGCAAAGTGAGAACTGAAAGCAAAAAGCAAACAAAACAAAGTAAAAGTGAAAGTGGAGACGATAGTTGTGAATAGACCCGGGGGCCGTAGTGTTCACTAGTGGCTTCTCTCATGAACGCAAGTAGATGGTGGGTGAACGAATTACTGTCGAGCAATTGATAGAACTGCGCAAAGTCGTGACGTTATCTATGGCAATGATTATATCTATAGGCATCACGTCCAAAACAAGTAGACCGATACTTTCTGCATCTACTACTATTACTCCACACATCGACCGCTATCCAGCATGCATGTAGTGTATTAAGTTCAAAAGAACAGAGTAACGCCTTAAGCAAGATGACATGATGTAGATGGACAATCTCAAATTTATGATGAAAGCCCATCTTGTTACCCTTGATGGCAACAACACGATGCGTGCCTTGCTGCCCCTTCTGTCACTGGGAAAGGTCACCGCACGGTATGAACCCAAAACCAAGCACTTCTCCCATTGCAAGAATCATAGATCTAGCTGGCCAAACAAAACCCAAGACTCGGAGAGACTTACAAGGATATCAAATCATGCATATAAGAATTCAGCAAAGACTCAAATATAATTCATAGATAATCTGATCACAAATCCACAATTCATCGGATCTCGACAAACACACCGCCAAAGAGGATTACATCGGATAGATCTCCATGAAGATCATGGAGAACTTTGTATTGAAGATCCAAGAGAGAGAAGAAGCCATCTAGCTACTAACTACGGACCCGTAGGTCTGAAGTGGACTACTCACGAGTCATTGGAGAGGCGATGATGTTGATCTAGAAGCCCTCCAACTTCAAAGTCCCCTCCGGCAGGGCACCGGGAAGGGTCTCCAGATGAGATCTCGCGGAAACGAAAGCTTGCGGCGGCGGAAAAGTGTTTTCGTGGATGCCCTGATTTTTCCTGTGATTTTAGGGAATTTATGCCAAAGAGCTAGGGTAGGGGAGCGCCAGGGAGGCCACCAGCCTACTTGCCGCGGGCCCCCCTAGCCGCGGCAACAGGAATTATGGGCTATCTGTGGGCCCCCTGCCTTGGCCCTCAACTCCTGTGATCTTCTTCCATTCTGGAAACATTTATTCCGGGGATTTTATTCTATTTGGACTCCGTTCCAAAATCAGATCTGAAAAGAGGCAAAAACACAGAAAAAACAGGAAATGGCACTTGGCACCGAATTAATAAGTTAGTCCCAAAAAAGATATAAAAGGTATGTAAAACATCCAAAGTTGACAAGATAACATCATGAAACCATCAAAAATTATAGATACGTTTGAGACGTATCAAGCATCCCCAAGCTTAACTCCTACTCGTCCTCGAGTGAATTTTTGATTCTTTCATGCTACCTAGCATAGATGTCCTTTGTAAATCCTCTTATGTGACGTGAATGTTCAGATTCATTAGATTCAAAACAATAGTTTGCTATAGATGTGGAGACAATAATACTTCAAGCAAACTAGCAAGATAATCATGAACTTTCAAAATAACTAGGCCAAAAGAAAGTTATCCCTACAAAATCATATAGTCTGGCTATGCTCTATCATCCTTGCACAACGAATTTAAATCGTGCACAACCTCGGTATTGGGCAAGTAATTGTTTTCACACCTTTACTTTATCAAACTTTTTCAACTCTCACGCAATACATGAGCGTGAGCCATGGTTTTAGCACTATAAGTGGAATGGAGTGTGGTGGAGGTTGCAAGGAAAACAAGGAGAAGATGGTCACATTGACTAGGCATATCAATGAGCTATGGAGATGCTCATCAATAGATATCAACGTGAATGAGTAGGGATTGCCATACAATTGATGCACTAGAGCTAAGAGTATGTGAAAGCTCTTAAAGAAAACTAGTGGGTGTGCATCCAACTTGCTTGCTCATGAAGACCTAAGGCAATTTTGAGGAAGCCTATCATTGGAATATACAAGCCAAGTTATATAATGAAAATTTCCCACTAGCTATATGGTGGTGACAAAACGAGAGACTCTCAATCATGAAGATCATGGTGCTTAATATGCACAAGTGTGGAAAGGTAGTAGCATTGTCCCTTCTCTCTTTTTCTCTCATTTTTTTGGTGGGCTCTTTGGCCTCTTTTTTTTATTTATTTTTATTTTGGTGGGCATCTTTGGCCTCTTTTTTTTCCTCACATGGGACAATGCTCCGTCAATGATGACCATCACACTTAAAACTTAAAACTTAGAGCAATGATGACTCTATATGGAATGCCTTCGGTAGTGTACCGTGACAATGATCTAGCATGGCATAGACATCAATGGAAACATCATGCTAGCTATCTTATGATCATGCAATGGCAATGTAGAAGTGGTGGCACATGTCATGGTGGTAGTTGTATGGCAATATATCTCGGAATAGCTTTGAAGTGGTGGCTGTTTTGAGGGAGGCTATGATATGTGTCCATCGTATCTACTTTTCCAAACTCTTTTGCCCTTGTTTTGGACTCTAATTTGCATGCTTTGAACGGAACTAACCTGGACTGACGCTGTTTTCAGCAGAATTGCCTTGGTGTTATTTTTGTGCAGAAATCAAAGTTCTCCAAACGTCCTGAAAATTTACGGGGAGCAGTTTTGGAAAATAAGAAAAATATATGCGCCAAGTTCCACCTTAGGGGGTGGGCCAGTGGGCCACAAGCCCTGGCTCCGCCACCACCCCCCCGGTGGCGGTGGGTAGGCTTGTGGGCCCACACGGCTCTGCCGCCCCCAATCTCAGGTCTATAAGATCCCTTTCGTCCGAAAAAAAATAAAAAGAGATGTTTTCGTCGCGTTTTCGATACGGAGGCGCCGCCACCACCTGTTCTTCATCTGGAGGGCAGATCTGGAGTCCGTCTTGGCCTCCAGAGAGGGGAAATCGTCGCCATCGTCATCATCAACCTTCTTCCCTCTCCAATTCCATGAAGCTCTTCGTCGTTCGTGAGTAATCTATTCGTAGGCTCGCTGGGCGGTGATGAGTAGGATGAGATCTATCATGTAATCGAGTTAGTTTTGATGGGGATTGATCCCGAGTAGCCACTATGTTCTGAGATTGATGTTGCTACTACTTTGCCATGTTTAATACTTGTCACTAGGGCCCGAGTGCCATGATTTCAGATCTGAAATTATTATGTTGTCACCAATATATTTGTGTTTTAGATCCGATCTTGCATGTTGTAGTTACCTAATATGTGTTATGATCCGGCAACCCCGGAGTGACAATAACCGGAACCACTCCCGGTGATGACCATAGTTTGAGGGGTTCCTGTGTTCACGAAGTGCTAATGCGTTGGTCCGGTTCTTTATTAAAAGGAGAACCTTAATATCCCGTAGTTTCCTTTTGGACCCCGCTGCCACGGGAAGGATGGACAATAGATGTCATCCAAGTTCTTTTCCCTAAGCACGTATGACGACACAAGGAATGCATGCCTACATCACATTGACGAATGGGAGATAGCCACATATCTCTCCGTGTTATAGCTGTTGCATGATGAATATCATCCAAACAAATCACCGACCCATTGCCTACGAGTATGTCCTACTGGTGCTACTGCTGTTACTTGTCTTGCTCTGCTGCTACTACTGTTGCTACTGTTGTTACTTGTCTTGCTCTGCTGCTACTACTGTTGCTACTGTTGTTACTTGTTTTGCTCTGCTGCTGCTGCTACTGTTGCTATTACTGTCGCTTGCTACTGTTGGTACTTGCTACTGCTGTCACTACTGCTGTTCCTTGCTGCTGATATTGCTCGTTACACTGCCATTACTCGCTACTTTGCTGTTACTACTATGCTTGCAGAGACTAATCTTTCAGGTGTGGTTGAATCTGACAAATTCAGCTGCTTATACTTGAGAGTATTCTCTCACCTCCCGTCATGCGAACCAACAAATTTGGGTTGAATACTCTACCCTCGAAAACTGCTGCGAACCCACGCGCTGGTGGGCCATCAACAACATTCTTCTAGTTTCGTTGCCGGGGAGTGCTAGCAGCATTCTTCTGGTGCCGTTGCAAGGGAAGGATTGTTGTCATCAGCATTCGTCTAGCCATCGCCAGAGATTGCAATCAGCATTTTTCTGGCGCCGTTGCCGGGGAGGTATTGCTATATTCTCTGAGTCACTTGGGATTTGTATCTGATGATCACTATGAAGAATCTGAAGGATCCGAAGACCAAAGTCTGGTCCTCAACTACGAGAGGAGGTAAGGAACTGCCATCTAGCTCTGCACTTGATTCACCTTCATTTATGAGTAAGTTTGCGACATCACCTCCTGCTAGAAATCTTGATATGTCGCGTGTGCTCGATGATGCTTGTGATGCTACTGCTAGAGATGCTATGCTTGATACTATGCCTAATGATACTATGCCTGATGCTGCTAGAGATGCTATGCTTGATACTGATAGAGATGCTAGGCTTGATACTGCTTCGCCTGATGATGCTAGAGATGCTATTTTTCCTGATGATGCTATGCTTGATACTGCTTTGCCTGATGATGCTAGAGATGCTATTTTGCCTGATGATGCTATGCTTGATACTGCTAGAGATACTCCTTTGCTTGATGTTCCACTAGGAGTGTTCCTTGATGCTCATATTGCTAGAGTTACTACCAATGCTCATGATGCTTCTGATACTGCCGATACGATTGAGATAGAACCTCCTTTTGCTCCTACTAGATCTAGCTCTCCTAGATATGAATTGCCTGATATACCTGAGGGTTATGTTATGGAGGGAGTGATAGCTAAGAATTTTCTTGCGTATAAGGATGACTATGACGCTGAGAAATTACTTCTCAAGTGGAAGGAAAAATCTCGGGAAGCTAGCATGAAAAATGACCCGAAGTTTGCCACTTCGCCTATCTTTGTCACCGATAAGGATTATGAATTCTCTGTCGACCCTGAGATAATCTCTCTAGTCGAATCTGATCCTTTTCGCGGTTATGAGTCTGAGACGGTCATAGCCCATCTTGCCAAACTATCCGAAATAGCCAACCTTTTCACTAATGAGGAGAAGATCCGCCACTACTATCTCCTTAAGTTGTTTCCTTTCTCTCTAAAGGATGACGCTAAAGTCTGGTTCACCTCTCTTGCGCCTGGATGTGTGCATAGTCCCCAGGAGATGGTTTATTACTTCTGTGAGAAATATTTCCCTGCCCATAAGAAGCAAGCTGCCTTGCAGGAAATATACAACTTTGCTCAACTCCAAGAAGAGAGTCTTCCACAAGCTTGGGGAGGCTCGTCCAGCTACAGAATGCTTTGCCTGATCACCCTCTTAAGAAGAATGAGATACTTGACCTCTATAATGGAGTTACTGATGCCTCTAGAGACCACCTAGATAGTTGTGCCGGTTGTGTTTTCAGGGAACAAACTGTAGAACAAGTTGAGACCCTACTGAATAACCTCTTGATCAACGATAATGCTTGGACTATTCCCGAACCACCTCCTAAGCCAACTCCGAAGAAAAGAGCTATTATATTCCTTAGTCCCGAAGATATGCAAGAAGCCAAGAAATCTATGCAAGAGAAAGGCATTAGATCTAAAGATGTCAAAAATCTACCACCTATCGAAGAGATCCATGGTCTCGATAACCCGATACAGGTAGTGGAAGTGAATTCTTTGCGTAGGTTTGACGAGAGTGATATTCCATTTGATAAACCTGCTAGCCTATGCTTTGATGAATTTGACAACTTTGTTGCCAAACAACAGAGTTTCAATGATTATGTTAGCAGACATTTGGAACAAAATGCTCGTATGCTTAGCCATTTAAGTGCTTGTGTAGACAGAAATGTCAATGATCTGAAGCTTCTGAGTAAACATGCCTCTATGATTACTACTCAGGTAGAAAAAGTAGTTAAATCTCAGAATGACTTTCTCAATGAATTAAATGACAACTCTATCAGAGTCATTACTAGAGGAGGCAAAATGACTCAGGAACCTTTGTATCCTGAAGGTCATCCTAAGAGAATTGATCAAGATTCTCAAGGAATCAATGCTGATACACCTAGTCATCCTAAGGAGAAGAAGAAGGATGATAGAAACCTACACGCCAGTTCACCAAATACTGTCACACCTGAAGAACCTAGTGATATTTCTGCGTCTGATGCAGAAACACAATCAGGTGATGAACATGAACCTGGTGACAATGTGGACAGTGATGTTAATAATAATGCTCAACCTAGCAATGATGAGGATGTGGAGATTGAACCTACGGTTAATCCTAATAATCCACAACCTAAGAAATACGACAAGAATGACTTCACTGCTAGGAAGCATGGTAAAGAAAGGGAGCCATGGGTTCAGAGACCTATGCCCTTTCCTCCTAAGCCATCCAAGAAAAAGGATGATGAGGATTTTGAGCGCTTCGTTGAGATGATAAGACCCATCTTTCTACAGATGCGGTTAACTGATATGCTCAAGATGTCTCCGTATGCCAAGTACATGAAAGATATCGTGACTAATAAACGGAAGATACCAGATCTTGAGATCTCCACCATGCTTGCCAATTACACTTTTAAAGGTGGAACTCCTAAGAAACTTGGTGATCCCGGAGTGCCCACTATACCTTGCTCTATTAAAGGAAACTACGTAAGAACTGCCTTATGTGACCTTGGAGCCGGTGTTAGTGTTATGCCACTCTCTCTTTATCGTAGACTTGAATTGGATAAGTTGACACCCACTGAAATTTCTCTGCAAATGGCCGCCAAATCAACTGCATTCCCTACCGGCATTTGCGAGGATGTGCCTGTTGTGGTTGCTAACACCACTATCTTAACAGACTTTGTTATCTTGGATATTCCTGAGGACAATGCTATGGCTGTCATCCTCGGAAGACCCTTTTTAAATACTTCAGGGGCTTTTATAGATTGCAACAAAGGCAATGTCACTTTCCATGTCAACGGTAATGAGCACACAATGCACTTTCCAAAGAAACAATATCCAGTACATTGCATCAATGATATCGAAAAGACTTCATCGATTCTCATTGGGAGCTTTGAATGCCCTATTCCTCGTGTCAAGATGAAGTATGATTTGCTTGTTGGGGAGATACATATCCCCATTGAGTTGACTTAGTGGCTATTCGAAAATTCTCCGTTCTCTCTTGCGATTCGAGAAGGTTTTGTCATAAGGACTTGATCAATCCCATTGACGGATTTCTTTCGATGACCATGAAACGGATGAATCAAGGAGTCACATACCTCTGTTTTGAGTTATCCTTTTCTGTTGCTTAGAAGAAAAATGGTAGAATTAGTTTAGTTTTTCCTGTTTTCTGTTTTAGTGTCCCGGAGAAAAATACCTCGAAAATAAAAGTTCTCCGATGGTCCTGAAAATTTAGTATGATTTTTTCTGGAATTTTTGAAAATTTCTGGGCCTCAGAGAAGGCCTGGGCCCAGACTAGTGGGTCACAAGCCCAGGCACCACCACCTACCCACTAGTGGCGGGGCGCAAGCTTGTGGGGCCCACAGGCACCCCCTCCACTCATTCCAGCTCCCAGCCTCTTCTTCCACCTCCAGAAAAAATTATTTCGCAGCTCAAACCCGTGTTCTTGCTCATTTGGCTGTGATTTTCGATCTCCTTGCTCAAAGCACCATTCTCCAAACTTTTTTGGGGGAAATTACTCCTTGGTAAGTGACTCCTCCATTGGTCCAATTAGTTTTTGCTCTAGTCCTTTAACCTTGGCGAATTCTTGCTACCTTGGTGACCCTGTTCTTGAGCTAGAAATGTTGATTTTAGTTGGTCCCGAGTAGTTTTAGCGCGTGATACGGTCTCTAAGAACTAGTAGGAGTAGTTGCTACAAGTTGGGTTAATCCTTATTCACTTTTCTTTCGAAGTCTCTAAAAATTTCAGAATTTTTCAGACCTAGAAAAAGGAAAAGATGAGGAGGTTTTTGAGAGGCTCTTCAAGCCGTAACCACAAGGAGGACGAGAAGAACCACCCCAAGTACGTAGTCCCTCGAGTCACAGAAGTTCGAGCGTGCAAGTGGCCAAGTGATGAATTTTTGCGCGCCGCCGGACTTTATGAAGACTTTTATTACTTGGTGGAGAACGCAGGTCTTACTGCGTTTGTTGAAGATAAGTTCCCACAATATCTCCTCCTCACCAATATTTTCGTTCAAAGCTTCAACTTTTATCCGAGGAAGAATCCTCCCATGGTTGAGTTCATGATATACGATGTCCCCCAGTGCAACACGCTGCAGGACTTTTGCAATGTACGCAAATTACCTTATGTTGGGGATATCCGTGACCCTCGTCCATGGGACTTGGAGGATTTCATTGGTTCTATTGTTGTTGGAGAGGAGAGAGGAGTGTCTCGCCCTAGAATTGCTAGCATACATTTTCCCGTGCTTCGGTACTTCTCACTATTTGTGGGAAAATGTTTGATTGGCCGTGGGGAGGCTGGATCACTTAGTTCTCCAGACCATGCGGTTTTGCGTGAAGGCCTTTATAACGATAAGACTTATAGCTTGGGCGCTATAGTAGCTCAACGATTGAACCTGAACCGTTCTAAAGGTGTTGTCTATGGAGGTATCTATGCTACCCGTCTTGCCAAACACTTTGAGATACCGATTAGACTGGGAGAGGAAGGAGAGATGCTTCTCCCTGAGAGATATCTGGATTATGACAGCATGGTTCGCCATGATTTTCTGGATAAAGATGCTAGTAGACGGATGATTTATAACCTGGTGTTTAGTTAGGGTACTCGAGAGACTATTACTTTGCCTGCTCCTTCTTTGTTTGATCTTCATGCAGGCAGGTACACTATTATGCCCGCGGACATCTACGCATATTGGGGCTTGGCCCAACCACAGGCGCCCGTGCTCGAGCCGCCAGTCGAGTACCAGACGCCAGTTTAACAGTGGGAGCCAGAGGAGCTCACACAGCAGTGGCATCCACAGTCTGCTCCGGAGTATCCTGGAGCTGGTTATTTCCCACCTTGGGAGTAGACCAAGCTAGGCCAAAAGCCTAAGCTTGGGGGAGTACGTGTTCTCACCGACTTTACATTCATGCTTATGCTTTCACTTTGTTAGCCGGTGTTTACACTTTTCCACTGTATTATCCATGCTAGTTTATTTTCATTTTCTTGTTTTCTTGTTTTCTGTCCTTTTGAGAAAATCCAAAAAGATTTTTCTTTCTTCTTTTGCTTGTTGGAAGCTTTCCCGTGTAAATAGTTCTCTTTTTCTTTGTGTCAAGGTAGAAGATATTGGTTACAATGCTTTTTGGTTCTTGCATGCTTACCTGTTTAGCTTTCAAAGAGCCATATTATTTTGTCTTATCCTTTGTGATTGCCTGCAGATTCAGCTTAGTCCAATGCGCTTATTATCGTTTTCATCGTTCGATCGTGAAAATGAAAGGCGACAATGATGATATATGATGAAGTGACTGAGACTGAAAAGCTGGTATGAACTCTATCTATTTTGTTTTTCTAAATATGACTAGCTTGTCGACCCAGATTTAGCTTTGTTGTGAGAG
Organism: Hordeum vulgare subsp. vulgare; assembly: GCF_904849725.1. Taxonomy (NCBI): domain Eukaryota; kingdom Viridiplantae; phylum Streptophyta; class Magnoliopsida; order Poales; family Poaceae; genus Hordeum; species Hordeum vulgare. The sequence continues at coordinate 423,454,012 of NC_058523.1, read as the reverse complement.
AACCATGTTTGCAATGACAACTTAGAGATCATAGTTTCTGATGCCATGCTTATTTAGCTGAGAGCTTACAATGGTTTGTCTTGAATGCCAACATAGATTTTGAAATGATTACGATGTAGTATGATAGGATGGTATTCTCCTTTGAATGTTTCAAGTGGCTTGACTTGGCGCATCTTCATGCATGTAGTTGAAACAAAATCAACATAGCCTCTATGATGTTCGTGTTCATGGTGATTTATATCCTGTTCATGCTTGCATTCCATGTTAGTCAAACTCATTGCATCTTGATGACTGTTGTCGTTCTCTAGTTGGTCGCTTCCCAATCTTTTGCTAGCCTTCACTTGTACTAAGCGGGAATACTGTTTGTGCATCCACTTCCATAAACCCAAAAGTTTTTCCATGAGAGTCCACCATACCTACCTATTTGCGGTATCTACGTGCCGTTCCAAGTAAATTTGCATGTGCCATTCTCTAAACCTTCAAGAGATAATCTGTTTTGCATGCCCGAACCGCTCATGTGGTGACAGAGGAATATTGGTATCTTCCATGCTAGGAGTGTTATCCTCGACATGTGTTTATTCACAGTCACTCACGTGAAAGGGCCGGTATTTGGAATGCCCAGTTCCACGCTTAAATTGAAAACCTAACTGTAAAACTAGACTCCCCCCGGATTGATGTTAGTATGGACGTTACCCGAGGATTCAGCTAGCCGTGGAGTGTGATTGATTGGTGGTGGGGGAGTTAAAACTTCACTTTTCTGTTTGGGAACCACCTATAGCATGAGTAGCATGGAAGATATTGAGAACTCTTGGTCATTGCGTTGACAATGAAAGCATGCCACCCAAAATTATTATTCTGTTTTCAAAGCTTGAGCTCTGGCACCTCTGCAAATCAATGCTTCCCTCTGCGAAGGGCCTGTCTATTTATTTTCCTGTTGAGTCATCCTCCTCTTATATAAGCACCAATTAGAGAGCACCTCTGTCATTTTTATGCTTTGCTTTTGATTGATATTGAGTATGACTATGACTGGATCTTCGTTGCTATGGATTACAATGTTTAGTCAGCCCTTGATCTTTGAAAGTGCTCTGCATTTATGTTTTTCGGTCTCAAAAAGAGCTAGCGAGATACCATCTATTCATATTGCTTCATGCTTGTTTTGATTGAAGTGTTGTTATTTGAAACTCCTTATTATTTGCTCGTTAGCTGATTATGCCATTGATATTAGTTTACCGTGAGACCTTTGTGTCATTTGCTTATGTGGTTAACTTGTGATCTTGCTGAAATTCTGGTTATGAGTTAGACATAGTTGCAACAATAAGATCAAACAGAGTTTGTCAACTGAGTTGCTTGAGGACAAGCAAGGTTTTAAGCTTGGGGGAGTTGATACGCCTCCATCATATCTACTTTTCCAAACTCTTTTGCCCTTGTTTTGGACTCTAATTTGCATGATTTGAATGGAACTAACCTGGATTGACGCTGTTTTTTTTGTGCAGAAATCAAAGTTTTCCAAACTCCTGAAAATTTACGGGGAGCAGTTTTGGAAAATAAGAAAAATATCAGCACCAAGTTCCACCTCAGGGGGTGGGCCAGTGGGCCACAAGCCCTGGCTCCGCCACCACCCCCCTGGTGGCGGTGGGCAGGCTTGTGGGGCCCACACAGCTCTGCCGCCCCAATCTCAGGTCTATAAGATCCCTTTCGTACCAGAAAAAATAAAAAGAGAAATTTTCGTCGCGTTTTTGATACGGAGGCGCCGCCAGCACCTGTTCTTCATCTGGAGGGCAGATCTGGAGTCCGTCTTGGGCTCCAGAGAGGGGAAATCGTAACCATCGTCATCATCAACCTTCTTCCCTCTCCAATTCCATGAAGCTCTTCGTCGTTCATGAGTAATCTATTCATAGGCTCACTGGGCGGTGATGAGTAGGATGAGATCTTTCATGTAATCGAGTTAGTTTTGATGGGGATTGATCCCTAGTATCCAATATGTTCTGAGACTGATGTTGCTACTACTTTGCCATGCTTAATGCTTGTCATTAGGGCCCGAGTGCCATGATTTCAGATCTGAAATTATTCTGTTGTCACCAATATATGTCTGTTTTAGATCCGATCTTGCAAGTTGTAGTTACCTACTATGTGTTATGATCCGGCAACCCCGGAGTGACAGTAACCAGAACCACTCCCGGTGATGACCATAGTTTGAGGAGTTCATGTGTTCACCAAGTGCTAATGCGTTGGTCCGATTCTTTATTAAAAGGAGAACCTTAATATCCCGTAGTTTCCTTTTGGACCCCGCTGCTACGGGAGGGATGGACAATAGATGTCATGCAAGTTATTTTCCCTAAGCACGTATGAGGACACACGAAATGCATGCCTACATCACATTGACGAACGGGAGCTAGGCACATATCTCTCCGTGTTATAACTGTTGCATGATGAATATCATCCAAACAAATCACCGACCCATTGCCTACGAGTTTGTCCTAATGTTGTTACTGTAGTTACTTGTCTTGCTCTGCTGCTACTACTGTTGCTACTGTTGTAACTTGTCTTGCTCTACTGCTACTACTGTTGCTACTGTTGTTACTTTTTTTGCTCTGCTACTGTTGCTATTACTATCGCTTGCTACTGTTGCTACTTGCTACTGTTGTTCCTTGCCGCTGCTATTGCTCGTTACACTGCCATTACTCACTACTTTGTTGTTACTACTGTGCTTGCACATACTAATCTTTCTGGTGTGGTTGAATCTGACAAATTCAGCTGCTAATACTTGAGAGTATTCTCTCACCTCCCGTCGTCCGAACCAACAAATTTGGGTTCAATACTCTACCCTCAAAAACTGCTGCGAACCCACGCGCTGGTGGGCCATCAACAACATTCTTCTAGTTTCGTTGTCGGGGAGTGCTAGCAGCATTCTTCTGGTGCCGTTGCAAGGGAAGGATTGTTGTCATCAATATTCGTCTAGCCATCGCCAGAGATTGCAATCAGGCTATATGGTGGGTTTTGTGCACCGGCGAAAGTTCCACGGCACTAAAGGAGATAGTGATGGTGGAAGGTGAAAGTGCATCGAAACCATGGACTCAACATTAGTCATGAAGAACTCATATACTTGTTGCCAAAGTTTTAGTAGTAATCAAAAAAAGCATTCTACGCATACTCCTAGGGGAAGGGTTGGTAGGTATAAACCATCGCGCGATCCCGACCGCCACACAAAGGATGACAATCAATAGGCTAATCATGCTGAGACTTCATCACATAGCGGTTCACCATACGTGCATGCTACGGGAATCACTAACTTCAACACAAGTATTTCTAGATCCACAACACCTTACTAGTATAACTTCAATATTACCACAACCACAACTCAGAACTAATTGAGATGAATCAAACTTCTCCAACTACTCAATGCACATGAAGGTGGAAGTTTTCATATCCTTTTGGATAACTACCCCTTTTGAGACTACTATCATAGCATAGATCAAATACCAAGCCACGCGCTTCCGTGCTCTAAAAGATATAAGTGAAGCACATAGAGAAAAATCAACTAGCTCAAAAGATATAAGTGAAGTACATGTGAGCTGAATTGTCTAACCAAAGGATATAAGTGAAGCTCGACAAAATCACGATGAGTGCATGTCTCTCTCTCTAGGTGTGCAGCAAGGAAGATTGTGACACAACAAAAATAAAATACTCCTATGATACAAGACGCTCCAAGCAAAACACATAACATGTGGTGAATAAAACTATAGCCCCAAGTAACGTTACCGATGGATTGAAGACGAAAGAGGGGATGCCATCCCGGGGCATCCCCAAGCTTAGGCTTTTACGGCATCCTTGAATCAACCTGGGGTGCCTTGGGCATCCTCAAGCTTGAGCTTTTGCCAATCTTTATCTTTTTGTCCATAAGAACTTCACCCAAAACTTGAAAACTTCACAACACGAAACTTAAACAGAAACTTGTGATAACATTAGTATAAGAAAACAAACCACCACTTCCTTAGGTACTATAGCAAAATTAAATTCTACTTATGTTGATGTTGGGTTACTATATTTTCAATTTTCCATGGCTAATACTCCCGATACTATCCATAGATTCATCAAAATAAGCAACCAACTCAACAAAAACATAATCTCTTAATAGCAGACCAGTCTGTGGAAATCTGTATACTTTGTATACTTCTGGTGCTTCAAAAATTTTGAACAATTACGACATATGCAGAATTTGCGTAGCAATCAGCAGCAAAAATAACCAACTCAAAAGCTCTTACAGAAGAAAAAAAAATGAAAATTCTTTTCGTGAGCAGAAAGTTTCTGTCTTTTCCAGCATGACCAAACGATCATCCCCAAGACTAATCATAATGGTTTTGCTTGGCACAAACGCAGAAGAAACACAAAAAACACAATCATAACAGAATTATGAAAGTGTGGAAAACACAAAACAGAAAGAAAAAGGATAGATTCGTTGGGTTGCCTCCCAACAAGCGCTATTGTTTAACGCCCTTAGCTAGGCAAAACGTGATGGAATCACGTATAGTCATCTTTGGTGCTCAAACCATGAGTAGCCCTCATCATAGATTCATAAGGCAATATTATTTTCTTTCTAGGAAAATGCTCCATGACCTTCTTTAGGGGAAATTGAAATCTAATATTCCCTTGCTTCATATCGATGATAGCACCAATAGTCCTTAGGAAAGGTCTACCAAGAATAATGGGACATGAAGGATTGCAATCTATGTCAAGTACAATGAAATCCACTGGTACATAGTTCTTGTTTGCAACAATAAGAACATCGTCGATCCTTCCCATGGGTTTCTTAACATTAGAATCCGCAAGATGCAAATTAAGAGAACACTCTTCAATCTCATGAAAACCAAGAATATCACATAAAGACTTTGGAATCGCGGAAACACTAGCACCCAAATCACACAAAGCATTGCATTCATAGTTTTTTATCTTGATTTTGATAGTAGGTTCCCACTCATTATGAAGTTTTCTAGGTATAGGGACTTCTAATTCGAGGTTCTCTTAAAGAGATTTCATCATACCATCTACGATATGTGCGGTAAAGGCTTTGCTTTGGCTATAAGCATGTGGAGAGTTTGCAATGGATTGCATCAAGGAAATGCATTCAAACAAGGAGCAACTATCATAATTGAATTCCTTGAAATCCAAAGTGGGAGTTTCATTACTACCCAAAATTTTGATTTCTTCTACTGCACTCTCCACACCTTTATCATCAAGATAGGTGGGCTCTGAATCATTGGGCCGTTTCTCATACAAAGTGGATTCATATCCAGCCCCTTCATCAATAGGTTTGACACACGAAAACAAAGAATCAAGAGGAGTCACACCAAGCACTTTAAGATCTTTGTGATCTACATCACAAATTTCAGGTTTAGCTGCCATCTTATTGTCTAAGGTAGCCTGCTTGTCAGAAATTTGGCCCAACAATTTTTCAAGGTGAGCAAGCTGAGAATTTAGTGCAAGGAATTCTTTGGCCATATCATCAACTTCTTTATTCAAACAGGCCATAAAAGAATTTTGCTCCTTTAATTCCCTACGGAAGTAACTATTTTGGTCAAACTGAGAAGACATGAAACCTTTGACACTAGTTTCAATCTCTTCCAACCTTCTGAAATAGTTTGGTTTGGCCATGAGGAAAGGTCTCTCACGAACAAGCCCAAGAGCAAGCGAGGAAAACGGGCAAAGGAAAACGGAAAAAGGCAAAAGAAACGGCAAGGGAGAAAGGCAAAAAGTCAAATGAAAACGGCAAGGGAGAAAGGCAAATGAAAACGGCAAATGTGAAGTGGGGGAGAGGAAAACGAGAGGCAACTGGAAAAAAAGGTAAATGCAAGAGATGAGTTTGTGACACCTACTTGGATAGATCCTGACTTGATCTCTCCTCCCCGGCAATGGCGCTAGAAATCCTTCTGCTACTGCGACAACAGATCTTCCCTCGCAACGGCGCCAGGAATCCTGCTGCTACGGGCTACGCCTGTAGGGACTTCCTTGGCAAATATGCAAAGGATTTCCCCGCGGCCTTGGAGCCTTGCGTTGGTGTTCCCTTGAAGAGGAAAGGGTGATGTAGCATAGCGGCGGTAAGTATTTCCCGCAGTTTGAGAACCAAGGTATCGATCCAGTGGGAGGATCGCGTTAAGTCACAAGTACCTGCACAAACACAAAGAGCTTGCACCCAACGCTATGAAGGGGTTGTCCATCCCTTATAGATTGTTTGCAAAGTGAGAACTGAAAGCAAAAAGTAAACAAAGAAAAGTAAAAGTGAAAGTGGAGACGATAGTTGTGAATAGACCCGGGGGCCGTAGTGTTCACTAGTGGCTTCTCTCATGAAAGCAAGTAGACGGTGGGTGAACGAATTACTGTCGAGCAATTGATAGAACCGCGCAAAGTCATGACGTTATCTATGGAAATGATTGTATCTATAGGCATCATGTCCAAAACAAGTAGACCGATACATTCTGCATCTACTACTATTACTCCACACATCGACCGCTATCCAGCATGCATCTAATGTATTGAGTTCAAAAGAACAGAGTAATGCCTTAAGCAAGATGACATGATGTAGATGGACAATCTCAAATTTATGATGAAAGCCCATCTTGTTACCCTTGATGGCGACAACATGATGCGTGCCTTGCTGCCCCTTCTGTCACTTGGAAAGGTCACCGCACGGTATGAACCCAAAACCAAGCACTTCTCCCATTGCAAGAATCATAGATCTAGCTGGCCAAACAAAACCCAAGACTCGAAGAGACTTACAAGGATATCAAATCATGCATATAAGAATTCAGCAAAGACTCAAATATAATTCATAGATAATCTGATCACAAATCCACAATTCATCGGATCTCGACAAACACACCGCCAAAGAGGATTACATCGGATAGATCTCCATGAAGATCATGGAGAACTTTGTATTCAAGATCCAAGAGAGAGAAGAAGCCATCTAGCTACTAACTACGGACCCGTAGGTCTGAAGTGGACTACTCACGAGTCATTGGAGAGGCGATGATGTTGATCTAGAAGCCCTCCAACTTCAAAGTCCCCTCCGGCAGGGCACCGGGAAGGGTCTCCAGATGAGATCTCGCGGAAAGGGAAGCTTGCGGCGGCGGAAAAGTGTTTTCGTGGATGCCCTGATTTTTTCTGCGATTTTAGGGAATTTATAGGCCAAAGAGCTAGGGCAGGGGAGCGCCAGGGAGGCCACAAGCCTACTTGCCGCGGGCCCCCCTGGCCGCGACAACAGGGCTTGTGGGCTCCCTGTGGGCCCCGTGCCTTGGCCCCCAAGTCCTCCAATCTTCTTCCGTTTTGGAAAAATTTATTTCGGGGATTTTATACCGGTTGGACTATGTTCCCAAATCAGATCTGAAAAGAGTCAAAGACACAGAAAAAACAGGAACTGGCACTTGGCACTGAACTAATAAGTTAGTCCCAAAAAATATATAAAAGGTAGATAAAACATCCAAAGTTGACAAGATAACAGCATGAAACCATCAAAAATTATAGATACGTTTGAGACGTATCAATCTCTGCTTTCATCATCCTTTGTGAGGCGTTCCTACGGGTTCAACTGCACTTCATCCTATGGCTCAAAACTTTCAACGGCAAGCTGAAGTCAGTCAGCGGCCAACACGCTGACTGTGGTGGAGCCGTGATGAACAAACTCATCCAGGTCGGATGGCTGGAGGGTACTTTTATTGACACGAACAAAGCCTCGCAAAAGGAGTGGTTTTACATCACTAAAGCTCGGGAAGCAAACTGGTCGACGCGTGCTGAGTTTTGATCCGGACCCCCCCTCCCCCGAGAGGCTAAGCTCGTGGGTTAGAAAAAGTCTTGACTGGGGATCATGCTCTGAAGTGAAAGCGCTTCAGAAGCGCATCACGCAGATGGTGGATGCTGATACCTCCCAAACATATCTATAATTTATTCTTGTTTTATGCTCTTTTGGGTGACAATGTTATATATTTTTATACACTTTTATATCATTTTACACAAATTTGGACTAACCTACTAACTCAGTGCACCTAGTGCCAGTTTCTGTCTGCTGATGTCTATTTTGCAGGGGCTTTTACCCAATTCTGCGAAGCTCGAAAAAATCTAGAAAATATATAAAAAAATCAGCAAAACAGAAGCTTCGGGATCACTTAAGGAGGTCCAGAGGGGGGCTAGGGACCTCCCATGCGGCCAGTTGGCGCGGCCAGGCCCTAGGCCACGCCAGGATGTTGCCTGGATGGGTCCCACCTCCTCAGGTGCCCTCCTTTGGCCTATATTTAGTGTTCCGTGAGGAAACCCTCGCAGACTTTATGGAATCGCAAATTTCTCCATCGTTCCATCGCCGCAGCGCTTCCAAGATCGGGAGCGTTAGGAGACCTCTTCTTGGCACCCTGCCGGAGGGAGGATTGACGTTCGGGAGCTTCTCCACCACCATGGAAGCTTCCCGGACGTTCCGTGAGTAGTCTTCCTTGGACCATGAGTCCATGACCAGTAGCTAGCTAATGTCTTCTCTCCAATCTTGTGATTCAATGGTTAGTCCTTGTGAGCTGCCCTACATGATCAAGGTATATATGTAATTGTCTTGCTTTTGCATGCTCGGTTTGTTGGGACCCGATGGATTATGAGATTATGTTTAGATCGTTATGAGTTATATATTTGATTATCCTTTTATATTATGTTCCTCAGTGATTCTTGCATGTTCTCTGTTGCTTTTTATTGCTTTGGCTAAGAAGTAGATCGTAACTCCAAGAGGGAGCGTTAAGCATGCTTTTGGGTTCGGGCCCCTCGATGTCTAGCTTGAGTGACAGAAACATGAGACTAGGGGATGTGTGAATATGTCAGATTCAACCACACTTGAAAGATTAGTATCTGCAAGCAAAGTATCAGTAGAAAAGTAGTATGATAACAACGGTGTCAGAAACGATCTGTTGACACGGCAGACTATTTCTAACGATTGTATCAATGGCGCCAAGTTGCCTCGTTGACGGAAAATGTTGGTTCCCGTCAACGACCAGCGAACCAAAATTGTAGCAGGTAACAGCAGTCTAACGAGCAATAACAGCGGCAAGGAACAGCAGTAGTGACAGCAGTAGCAAGTAGCAATAGTAGCTAGCAACAGTAGTAGCAACAGTAGCAGCAGAGCAAGACAAGTAACAGCAGTAGCAACAATAGTAACAGCAGTAGAGCAAGACAAGTAACAGCAGCAGAGCAAGACAAGTAACATCAGCAGTAGGACAAACTCGTAGGCAATGGGTTGGTGATTTGTTTGGACGATATTCATCATGCAAGAGTTATAACACGGAGAGATATGTGGCTAGCTCCCGTTCGTCAATGTGATGTAGGCATGCATTCCGTGTGTCGTCATACGTGCTTAGGGAAAACAACTTGCATTGCATCTATTGTCCATCCCTCCCATGGCAGCGGGGTCCAAAAGGAAACTACGGGATATTAAGGTTCTCCTTTTAATAAAGAACCGGACCAACGCATTAGCACTTGGTGAACACATGAACTCCTCAAACTATGGTCATCACCGGGAGTGGTTCTGGTTATTGTCACTCCGGGGTTGCCGAATCACAACACATAGTAGGTAACTACAACTTGCAAGATCGAATCTAAAACACACATATATTGGTGACAACATAATAATTTCAGATCTGAAATCATGGCACTCGGGCCCTAGTGACAAGCATTAAGTATGGCAAAGTAGTAGCAACATCAATCTCAGAACAAAGTGGATGCCAGGGATCAATCCCCATCAAAACTAACTCGATTACATGATAGATCTCATCCTACTCATCACCGCCCAGCGAGCCTACGAATAGATTACTCACGAACGACGAAGAGCTTCATGGAATTGGAGAGGGAAGAAGGTTGATGATGACGATGGCGACGATTTCCCCTCTCCGGAGCCCAAGATGGACTCCAGATCTGCCCTCCAGATGAAGAACAGGTGGTGGCGGCGCCTGCGTATCGCAAACGCGACGAAAACTTCTCTTTTTATTTTTTCTGGGACGAAAGTGAACTTATAGACCTAAGGTTGGGGGCGGTAGAGCCGTGTGGGCCCCACAAGCCTGCCCACCGCCACCAGGGGGTGGTGGCGGAGCCAGGGCTTGTGGCCCACTGGCCCACCCCCTCAGGTAGAACTTGGCGCAGATATTTTTCATATTTTCCAAAACTGCTCCCCGTAAATTTTAAGGACGTTTGGAGAACTTTGATTTTTGCACAAAAATAACACCAAGGCAATTCTGCTGAAAACAACGTCAGTCCAGGTTAGTTCCATTCAAATCATGCAAATTAGAGTCCAAAACAAGGGCAAAAGAGTTTGGAAAAGTAGATACGATGGAGACGTATCAATGTGCTTGTTGCCACCAGGGAGAAAACAACAGTGCTTGTGACTACTGTCGCAAGGATTGTTTACCTTATGCATAGTTCGTTAATGCAGTTTGTCCGTTGCTTTGAGTTTACACTTTGAGTCGGGCACGCAACTTAATGCGGAGAGATGTTCTGGATAGATATCTTAAGGTGGATGATTAGTAAGTAGATGCTGATGAATAAACGTTCTACTTGTCTTGTCGTACTGGCCATTACTATTGAACCTCATACTATCAAGGAGCATAATTAGCATTGCGGTGCGATCATAATTCTATCAATTGCCTAACTATGATTTGTTTACCCTAACATAGTTCTTTATCGTCTTTTGGGAGAGAGACATCACTAGTGAACATCATGTGACTCCGGTCCATATCACCATCATTGTTTACACCTCCATCATTACCGCTTTCATTTACTTTTCCGTTGCAATCACTATTACCTTCCCGCTTGTGTTTTGATCCTTTGCAAACTACAAGGCCAGAGAGATTGACAACCTTTCTGAACTCGTTGGGAGAAAAGTTATTTGTTGTGTGTGCAGGTCCACGTCTTCTGCTAGCACTAGGGTTGAAGACACCTACTTGGTGAGCCTAGGAGTCCTACTGGTTCGATAAACCTTACATTCTCTGTGTGAGGAAAATTTGCAGCTGACTACATCTCCACCTTGCACTTGGGGTATCCAACGGCTGGTGAGAATTATATACATCATCTCGTCATCAAACGAATTTTTCGCGCTGTTGCCGGGGACTCCACTCTTCAAGATAGGGGAGTTGCACACCATCTTTTACCTTTGCTTTTTAGTTTTTGCTTTAGTGTCTATACCAAAAACCAAAAAAAAATAGTTGCTTTGTTCTTCCTTGTTGCTGCTGCTATGGGTTCCACTGAGAACACTAAGTTGTGTGACTTCACTAGTTAGGCTTATGGAAAACTGCACTCTTAGTTCGCTCCTTGGGGAAGGCCGCTTTACCACACCCATGGTAGAAAAGTCTCTTCCACCTACTGAATGTATCCCATTCAAAATACCACTTGGGATAATTGAAATAATTAGGAATGATTGTTATGCAGGAGATGGAACAATCAATCCTAGTATTCATTTGTTGGAACTCACAGAACATTGTGAGTTGTTTAAGATTTCAAGTTTGACAAGATATGGAGTCATGAGGAAATTATTTGCTTTTTCACTGAAAGTAAAAGCATTGGAATGGTATAGGGTACTAGATAATTCTCACTTACGGGATTGGGAAGAGATTCAGTCTCTCTTTTACTCCAAGTTTTAGCCTCCTTATGAAGTCCATGTGGATCATGGTAACAATGTTTTATGTGATACTTATATTTTTGAGTTTATTCATGATCCCACTGAAAATTATTATGATAAGGGAACATGTGCTTATAGATATTTTGATAATATCAAGTTCCCTCTCTTATGCTAAAGGTTTTGAAGCTGCACTTGTTTTGCCTTCCTATGCTTATTGCTTTGAGCTTCAATGAATTATTCTATTGCAATATTCCTATGCATAGGAAGCATGTTAGACTTAAATCTGTTTGGTATTTGCTTCGTTATGCTCTCTTTTGTTTTCTTACGAGAGCATCTTTAAAATCTTAAGCCTGTCTTTATGGCTATAAAGAAAGAGCTCTAGGGAGACAACCCTTGTTATCTTTACTTTGAGTTTTTACTTTAAGTTTTAGTGGTCTTGATGCTTCTTACTACTGTAGAAACATCATTGTATCTTTATTTTTAAGATTTATGCCAAGTTATATCCTCTGATTGCAAGAAAGTTCAAAAATTGTGACATGTTGTCCACAAACAGATTTTGTCTGCTTGACGGAATAATTCGCCAAAAATCACAAGATCATCTTTTTGATCTGAATGTTTTTGACATCATGCTCTATATAATTGTTTTTGTGGCTTATGTTCTGAGTTTTTTTTATTTGAGTTGCATAAGTGCCTCGAATAAATTATTTACTACGTGTTGTTCTGTTTTTCACGAATTCTCCCATGTTTAGCGTTTTCATTGTTTTGCAAATCCTAATCTTGCTTTTTATTTGCAAAAACCCTTTGGCATTCGTAATAAGCAGTAGCTTTTCATGAAAATCTTTATTTCCAACAGGTATTGAATTATTTTATCAAGGGAACTAACCACTCTAATCAGCTTATGATGAGTTTTGTATGAAGGGAGTTTTCAAGTATGCGATGGGAGAGGTGATGAAAGAAGAGAAATGAGTGTCAAACGCTCAAGCTTAGGGATGCCCCTATGCATCCCAAGATATATTCAAGGACACTCAAGCATCTAAGCTTGGGGATACCCCCATGCATCCCCTTCTCTATCAACAATCATTAGTTCGTCCATCTCCATGCTATATATTTATCACTTCATATGATATGTGCTATGCTTGGAGCGTCCCGCTATTTGCTTTTTAGTTTTGTTTTAGTTTAGTTTGCTGGTCATAACAAGTCGAAACCTATACTACCTTGTTTCGGAGAGAGACATGCTCCATTCCACTCTAGAACACAACATAGCTTTTCATGCTTATCCTTTTTGTGTGTTCTTCATCTTTTCGTAGCTACTCTCATGCTTAACTGTTAGATTTCATGCTTATCTTTTTAAGATCTTTTATTTAGGTTGATTTTGGTACTCTCTTGAGTTATCATGCTTATCTTGTTTAGAGAGTTGGCTCGTTGCACTGAGTTGTGTGTCTTGCATGAGTAGGTAACTGAGGTTGCTATTTAAGTATAGTAGTAACTTGCAATAGTTTTGAGGTATTGATTTGAGTAATGTTTGGACTATTGGTCCCAAGGGCTTGAGCCTATTAGTGATAGGTGTCATATTTTGGGAAATCTGTGTGTTTTTCAAAAACTAAAATTAGTTGAGAACTCTAGCTACTAAATTGATTGCCAACCTCTGGAGGGGTTGGAATATATAGAGTACCCTGACGTTACCATGAGTCGAGGATGCGCAAGGATAACCAAACCCCCAAACATTCCTCCTCAGGGTACTTGTCTCTTTGTGAATATCATAAATAGATATAGAGTTACCGATAATAAGTGTATGACTTCTTCGGACTAATGTGAGTATTCGATTGTTGGCACTTCCACCATCCATATTTCGCTAGCCTCTTCGGTACCGTGCATTGCCCTTTCTCACATTGAGAGTTGGTGCAAACTCCGCCGGTACATCCAAACCCATGACATGAGCCTAATTATATTTTTTCTCAAAACAGCCACCATACCTACCTATTAAGGCATACATAAGCCTAATTATATTTTTCCTCAAAACAGCCACCATACCTACCTATTAAGGCATTTCCATAGCCTTTCTGAGATACATTGCCATGCAACATCCACCATCTCATGACTTGATCTTCATGTCATACATGCTTTTTCTTGATCATAGAGCCACATGCTAGTTGGGCCATCCCTCATTACTGCTACATGATGCGCTAGTATCATTGCATATCCTGCTACACTGGCAGAGGCATACATTTGCATACATCATGATAGTTTTCACTTGTATTTATGTTGAGTACTTCTTATAAAGTGTGATGATTTTTCTTTCTATTCATGTAAAACATAGAGTGTTGCCCTTGAGAGAGGAAAATATCCCAAAGAGGACAAACAAAAGATCCCAAAGAGGACAAGTGAGAGATAAAAAGAAAGAGCCAAAGAGGCCACATAAAAAAAGAGAAAATAGAAAAGAAAAGAAAAATGAGATAAAAATAGAGAAGGGGGCAACAATAATATTCCTTTTGAAAGATCCACACTCGTACTCCATTGATATATTGGTACTACATAGATATTATCATTCATGCATACCTATGTGGGGACCCTTACACTATAGAACTTGGTTTGCATATTCCAATGATGAGCCTCCTCAAATGAGGTCTAGGTCTTCATGAGCAAACAAGTTGGATGCACCCCAACTAGTTCCATTGGAGAGCTTACCTTAGCTCATATGTGCATCCGTTACATGGCAACACCTACTCCGCACATCATATCTATCATTTGGCTTTCTCTCGCCTATGGTTGTCCTCACTGATGTGAGCCTTTCACTCCTTTTCATCTTCCCTCCCCATTGTTATTCTGTTTGCCATCCTAAGTGTCAACATATCTTGCTTACGCTCATCCCTTGCATGAGTGCTCAAACTCGAAAGGGAAAGGATCATTTTGACTTCTGCCTGACAAGTGTTGTGGGGATGAGTCAAAATGAGATTCCGAAGGAGACTAAATGTGAGGTTTAGTAGATTGAGTTCTCAATTAAAAATATATTTTATCTCTGAACCCATCTCCCACTTCTTGCACGCAAACACCATTTGGAGACATTTGAGTCACAGACAGCGAGAGCTCTTGCACCTTTATGTTCTTACTTTGCTAAATTCAACCCTAGATATAGACTCTTGCTTGTTATTGTCTTGACTTGAATTGCATATCTCACTTTATTTACTTTGAAGTTCTTATATGTGTGTTAGCATGTCACCACAGAAATTATTGTGTTATCATTTATCTACTCGAGGATGAGCAGATATTAAGCTTGGGGATGTTGATACGTCCCAAACGTATCTATAATTTCTACTTGTTCCTTGATCTTTTGGGTGACAATGTTATATGTTTTTCTACACTTTTATATCATTTTGCACATATTTGGACTAACCTACTAACTCAGTGCACCCAGTGCTAGTTTCTGCCTGGTGATGTCTATTTTGCAGGGGCTTTTACCCAATTTTCTGAAGCCCGAAAAAATCCAGAAAAATATATAAAAAACAGCGAAACAGAAGCTTCGGGATCATCGAAGGAGGACCAGAGGGGGCCCAAGGGCCTTCCAGGCGGCCTGCTGGCGTGGCCAGGCCCTAGGCAACGCCAGGACATCGCCTGGGTGGGTCCTACCTCCTCCGGTGCCCTCCCTTGGCCTATATTTTGTGTTCCGTGAGGAAACTCTCGCAGACTTTCTGGAATCACGAATTTCTCCATTGTTCCTCTGCCACAGCTCTTCCAAGATTGGGAGCGTGAGGAGACATCTTCCCGGCACCCTGTCGGAGAGAGGATTGACCTCCGGGAGCTTCTCCACCGCCATGGATGCTTCCCGGACGTGACGTGAGTAGTCCTCCTTGGACCATGAGTCCATGACCAGTAGCTATGTGATGTCTTCTCTCCAATCTTGTGATTCAATGGTTAGTCCTTGTGAGCTGCCCTACATGATCAAGGCATCTATGTAATTCTCTTGCTTATGCTATGCTCGATTTGTTGGGATTCGATAGATTATGAGATTATGTTCAGATCGTTATGAGTTATATATTTGATTATCCTTTTATATTATGTTCCTTAGTGATTCTTGCATGTTCTTCGTTACTTTTTATTGCTTTGGACAAGTTGTAGATCGTAACCCCAAGAGGGAGCATTATGCATGATTGTTGGTTCAGGCCCCTTGATGTGTAGCTTGAGTGAGAGAAACATGAGACTAGGGGATGTCCTTGTTGCCACCAGGGGGAAAACAACGGTGCTTGTGACCACGGTTGAAAGTATTGTTTAGCTTACGCATAGTTCTTTAATGCAGTTGTCCGTTGCTTTGAGTTTACACTTTGGGTGGCGCTCGCAACTTAATACGAGAGAGATGTTCTGGATAGATATCTCAAGGTGGATGATTAGTAAGTATATGTTGATGAATAAACGGTCTACTTGTCTTGGTGTACTTACCATTACTATTGAACCTCATACTATCAAGGAGCATAATTAGCATTGCGGTGCGATCATAATTCTGTCAATTGCCCAACTGTGATTTGTTTACCCTAGCATAGTTGTTTATCGTCTTTTGGGAGAGCGACATCACTAGTGAACATCATGTGACTCCATTACATATCACCATCATTGTTTACACCTCCATCATTTACCGCTTTCATTTACTTTTCTGTTGCAATCACTATTACCTTCTCGCTTGTGTTTTGATCCTTTGTAAAATACAAGGCCGGAGAGATTGACAACCTCTCTCTACTCGTTGGGAGCAAAGTTATTTGTTCTGTGTGCAGGTCCACGTCTTCTGCTAGCGCCAGGGTGGAAGACACCTACTTGTTGAGCCTAGGAGTCCTACTGGTTCGATAAACCTTACAGTCTCTCTATGAGGAAAATTTGCTGCTGACTACATCTCCACCTTCCACTTGGGGTATCTAACAAGGGGCGAGAAGTATATACATCATCTCGTCATCAGATGTGAATATCAAGCTTACCAACATGGTTGTGGTCATGCTCCTCTCCCGCGTCCTTCCCTGCTAGCGTCGGGACACTCCAATGTGGCCCAACAAGCTTGGCGACCCCGGCACCATGAGAGAGCTGTACCACACTACACATGAGATATTGTGGAGGGTGTTGAGGAATGGCCGACCGAGGAAGAAGATGTCGGCTTGGATGCTAATGACCCTCACATGGAGGTATGACTGAACTTTTATTCTTATATAAAGCTTTCATCTTTAGCAAGGATCTTATCCTTTCCCGCCTCATCCCCACATAGCCGGCTGATAAAGGCCAAGAAAATAAACGCCCCGCCCGTGCCTCAGGACCCTAGGTCGCCATTGCCGACTGCGATGCTGGTGGTGGCGCCATACACGACACCAGATAAAACGAGAAGAAGAAAAGGGAGACCCGTGGGAGTCTCCGCTCCCACGCTTCCTCCTCCTACGAGGAAGAGGATGCAGAGGATGGAGAGGAAAAAGATTACCTCCAAACAAGAAAGAGGGCGGCGCCAGAGGATGCCAAGGAGGGTTGCCTCCTCAGACCTTGAAGAGACCCTGCAGGAGCAAGGTCACCCTACCCGACGATAGCCCAGATTCTGATGGGGATTTCAAGGCCTTTGAGAGGGTTCCCCGAAGGACCCCCATGATCAAGTCCCCCGGCCCAAAGGTAAGGAATCTGAATTTTATTAATGAAATTGTACCGAGATTTTTGTTAATAAACATACGTGCTCCTTTTCCTAACGCAGACCTGCCTAAGACCTTCCGACGGACCAAGTCTCACAGGGGGGTTCACGATCGGCCTAGCTAGCGGAGAGTGAGAATGCATTCTGTAATACTCTCTATCAGGCACCGAATGAGGCTGCGGAGGTGATATCCCACCAGGCCCCTCCGAACACGGGGGTGAGGTGGTTATGGCCGAGGTTCATACGTCGGCCACCGAAGACTGATAGGTCCCGGCCGAGGTTCATCCCTCAGTCACTGTAACCCAGGAGGTCGATACCGTCCCAACGAGGGGAGAGGGGGACCATGATGCGACCGAGCTTCCTTCGGAGACAACTCCAGGGAGCTTCGATCCGCCGGCGTCTTTAACGTTACCTTCGGTGCCGCATGTGACAGAACGGGCTGCAGACGAGTGGCCTACAATGATGGAGGTTGCTCTATTGGTTCATCCATCCCCGATGATCATCGCACCCTTACAGGCGTTATTCCGGAAAGCATCGTGTCTGTTGATACCGTACTGAAGGGAAACTTCAACGGTTTGCTAGAAGGCTTCAGGGTAAACCAACTAGTGTTAGATTTATTTATAAGGTTTTATATGACTTATAGGTATGTCAACACCCGAGCCACAAGTGAGTTGAAAAACGTATCTATCGATCAATAGAATTATAGGGACAAATATAATAACAGCTCGGGGACCCTTGAATTATAACAGCTTGGAGGGTACTTCGGCCAAATGTACTAGTCATGTTAGCTCGGATGCTTATCAATCCCTATCTTGTCTAGCATGCCTCGTCTTAGGCTGTGGCTACCAACGCCCTTCAACTTCTCGAGCTGAACCGGAAATTCAAGGTTTCTGATAAGGAACTCAGCCATCTTAATAGTCGTCTCGACGAGAAGCAGGGTAAGCTTAATGTGTGCTGCTAAGAATCTTGTTGTACTTAGTAGTTTAGTACCGTCAGGCTTTAGTATATGCCATCTTATTATGTCTGCAACAATTGACGTGGAGTTTGAAAAAGTCAAGGATGAACTGGAGAAGGCCAACCAGGAGGCCGCCGCTCAGAACATGGTGACCGAGAAAACCGCCGTCTAGCTAAGCTCTCTAAAGGTTGAGACCGGCGGGCACGAGGCTAAAGTGGCCGAGGTCCAGCAGGAGCTTCAGGATCCGAGCACTAAGAGAGAGGCCTTGGAACAAAAATCAAAAGAACAAGCGGCCGAGCTATCCAAGCTGTCCTACGAGCTCAAATCGGAGCGGGTAGAGAGGCGATTCTTCGAAGAAGAAGTGTGCCAAGCCAAGAAGATTGTGGATGGTAAGCCATACTTACTTCAATGTGCCTTTGGTGGTAACATGTTTTCCTTTCTTACACGGCCATGGAGTTCCGAGAGTCCTTTACAAACCTCCCGCGGAGTGGAGCACACGCCACTAAGCACTACGTGGCTCATGACAGGGACGCCAAGTAGAGGCTTTTCTGGGCACAAATTTAGACTCCCGAGCCCAACCTCCTTCTCGTGTATCAAATGAAACAGCTCATGGAGTTGCACAGGATGGCGGAGCCGGCCATGAAGGACCTTTGCATCCGGCTGTGGCCTTCCGAGCCTCTTCCGAGCAGTTACTTCGGCTTAATGCGGAAGATGTACTACACCGTGCCTCAACTCGAGGTCCTGAAGCGCTTTGTTTGCATAAAGGGAGCTCAGATGGCCTTTGCGAGGACCATGATGCACTGACCAGGGCTGAATCCCCTTATGATGGCAACCACACCTTCACCTCCTCGAAAGGAGCACATGTGCCCAGAGCTTTATTTATCTGCCGCGACGAAGGGTGATCGGGTGATATAAGCCTAGTGTTCCAAAGATGTAATTTATGAGTAAGGATGTTGTCGTGTGCCTTGGAACAATTTATTATTATGAAACTTGTCCTAGTGTAATGCACTTTGTATTATTTTTGACCCATGTTCGGCGGTTTAATCTGAAAGTTTCCAGTCGTCGGCTTCAGCCTCCATGTAGAGACTGCAAAGGGTGTTTTGGCATCTGCACTATGACCCTTAGCCGATATATCGATGCCTGGAGGCGGTAGTGTGTGAAGGAAACAAGGCAATCAGACTATGTGGCTTTACTGCTTTCACTTACCCTTAGGAGCTTGAATTTGGGGGCTGGTTACGAGCCCCCGGTTTTTTGTGGTAGTCGACTAAATCGGATTTTGAAATAGTTACCACAAGGTTTGCAAAGTTACAAACCCCTCCATATGACACGGAATAAAACCTCTAATGGTTTTTCATACTTAAGCTCGGATTGCAGCCCAGTTCTCTCTTATTATGACAGTCAAATTTCGGCTTTCTCCACTTAGGTGTTTTAGACACGCCAGTTGGGAATACAATCATTGTGGTTCTCCCTTTACCCCTTTAGCCGAACTAGCAGAACATAAGGGGGTAAGCAGAGGAGAGGGGCAACCCAACTATTGACCCAAGACATAATTCGGAACTGATGCATATAAAGAAATATCCTAGAAACCGAACACTTAAAAAGTAGTGACGGGGTAGTGCTCGGGGCGGTTTTTTCATCCAAGCCCCCGACCTATGGACCAGTCACACTTGTTATGTTTCGAACAAATTTACCCTTCGGCACCAATGAGCAGGAAACATATATATGTAAAAGTACTGTCAAAGAGTATATAAATAATATTTGTTAGGAATTTTATAATTTGCGGCGCCAAGGCAGCTGTTACAAGTAACTATTGCTTTGAAAAACATATTTCAAAGCAACTTTTTCTCCACGACCTTACATGGGTGACTTGAGGTCTCCCTGCTTCCAGCCGAACATTTTCTGCTATGCTTCTTAGAAGGGAGGGGTAGTATCCTTTAAAGGTGGTTATTGTCGGTAGATGGTTCTTGAATAGAGGGTCTTGAGAAGATGTCGTGCTATTGGTGAGCTTGATGCTTGGGAGATCCTTAATGGTATATCATTTTTGTTCGTGAAGATATTTGGGCCATAGTTTTGTCGAACCGAACATATGCTCCTTGGTGATAGATCCCCGTAACTCCCATGGTATTTTGAGAATGAAATTGTGTCTACGAGGGACGTACCTTACGGGTGACTGGGCCATGTCGTGGGGAGTGTATCCCTATTTGCTTTGAGTTGGAGCTGTCTCCACGGGATCCAGTTGAGCTCGAGCTCACTTGCCCACCTGTCGCGCCTCGATGGCTAGTGTGTAGCCTGATGCTTGCTTGTCGTATTGGCATTCAGATGCCAAGGCTGTTGTGTTCTACTCAGTCCGGAGGAAGCGTTCTGAGTTTCCGTGGACGGTGATATCTCCCCTGGGTCTGGGCGACTTGAGACTTCGGTAGGCGTAATGAGGCACAATGTTGAAGTGGGTGAATGTCGTGTAGCCAAGTAGTGCATGATACCTGATACGTCCATTGTACATCATGCTTTTATGTTGATATTTATCGCTTTATGGGCTGTTATTACACTTCAAGGTACAATACTTATGCATTTTATCCCTTATTTTGCAAGGTTTACATGAAGAGGGAGAATGCCGGCAGCTGGAATTCTCGCCTGAAAAAGGAGCAAGTTTGAGATACCTATTCTGCGCAACTCCAAAAGCCGTGAAAATCAATGAGGAATTATTTTGGAATTTATAAAAAATACTGGGCGGAAGAAGTACCAGAGGGGAGCCACCAGGAGGCCACAAGCCTGCTAGGCGCGGCCTACCCCCCTGGCCGCGCCTAGGGGGCTTGTGGGCTCCCTGTTTTCCCTCTGGCTCACCTCTTTTGCTATAAGGAGGTTTCGTTCCAGAAAAAATCAGGAGGAGGCTTTCGGGAGGAATCGCCACCGCCACGAGGCGGAACTTGAGCAGAACCTATCTAGAGCTCCGGTAGGGCCGTCCTGGAGGGGAAACTTCCCTCCCGGAGGGGGAAATCGTCGCCATTGTCATCACCAACACTCCTCTCATTGGAGGGGAATCATCAGCATCAACATCTTCATCAGCACCATCTCATCTCCAAACCCTAGTTCATCTCTTGTAACCAATCTCCGTCTCGCGACTCCGACTTGTACTTGTAAGGTTGCTAGTAGTGTTAATTACTCTTTGTAGTTGATGCTAGTTGGATTACTCGATGGAAGATCATATGTTTAGATCCTTGATGCTATTCAATACCTCTCTGGTCATGAACATAATTATGCTTTCTGAGTAGTCACTTTTGTTCCTGAGGACATGGGATAAGTCTTGCTATAAGTAGTCATGTGAATTTGGTATTCGTTCGATATTTTGATGTGTTGTATGTTGTTTTTCCTCTAGTGGTGTTATGTGAATGTTGACTACATAACATTTCACCATTATTTGGGCCTATAGGAAGGCATTGGGAAGTAATAAGTAGATGATGGGTTGCTAGAGTGAGAGAAGCTTAAACCCTAGTTTATGCGTTGCTTCGTAAGGGGCTGATTTGAATCCACTAGTTTAATGCTATGGTTAGAATTTGTCTTAATTCTTCTTTCGTAGTTTGGATTCTTGCGAGAGGGGTTAATCATAAGTGGGATGTTTGTCCAAGTAAGGGCAGCACCCAAGAACCGGTCAACCCACATATCAAACTATCAAAGTAGCGAACGTGAATCATATGAACATGATGAAAACTAGCTTGGCAGAAATTCACGTGTGTCCTCGGGAGCGCTTTACCTCCTATAAGAGTTTGTCCAGGCTTGTCCCTTCCTACAAAAGGAATTGGGCCACTTTGCTGCACCTTTGTTACTATTGTTACTTGCTACTTGCTACGAATCATCTTACCACACAACTATCTGTTACCAACAATTTCAGTGCTTGTAGAGAATACCTTGCTGAAAACCACTTGTCAGATCCTTCTGCTCCTTGTTGGGTTCGACACTCTTACTTATCTAAAGGACTACAATAGATCCCCTACACTTGTGGGTCATCAAGACTATTTTCTAGCGCCGTTGCCGGGGAGTGAAGCGCCTTTGGTATGTGGAATTTGGTAAGGAAATATTTATATAGTGTGCTGAAATTTATTATCACTTGTTACTATGGAAACTAATCCTTTGAGGAGCTTGTTCTGAGTATCTTCACCTCGAACGGAAGCACAAGGAGTTGCTCCTCAACCTGCTGCACCTACTGAAAATAGTTGCTATGAATTTCCTTCGGGTATGCTTGAGAAACTATTGGCTAATCCTTTTACAGGAGATGGAACATCACATCCCGACTTGCATCTAATCTATGTAGATGAAGTTTGTGGTTTATTTAAGCTTGCAGGTTTGCCCGAGGATGAGGTCAAGAAGAAGGTCTTTCCCTTATCTTTGAGGGATAAAGCATTGACATGGTATAGGCTATCCGATGATACTGGATCATGGAACTACAACCGATTGAAATTGGAATTTCATACAAAGTTTTATCCTATGCATTTGGTACATCGTGATCGGAATTCTATTTATAATTTTTGGCCTCGTGACAGAGAAAGTATAGCTCAAGCTTGGGGGAGGATTAAATCAATGTTATATTCATGCCCCAACCATGAGCTCTCGAGAGAAATTATCAATCAGAACTTCTATGCTTGGCTTTCTCATGATAATCGCACCATGCTTGACACTTCTTGTACCGGTTCTTTTCTGAAGAGAGATATTGACTTCAAATGGAATTTATTGGAAAGAATTAAACGCAACTCTGAAGATTGGGAGTTTGATGAAGGTAAGGAGTCAGGTATGAATTTCAAGTTTGATTGTGCTAAATCCTTTGTTGAAAAAAATACTTTTTTGTGATTTTAGCGCTAAATATGTACTTGACTCTGAGCTAGTAGCTTCATTGTGTGAATCATTTGCTTCTCATAT
Organism: Hordeum vulgare subsp. vulgare; assembly: GCF_904849725.1. Taxonomy (NCBI): domain Eukaryota; kingdom Viridiplantae; phylum Streptophyta; class Magnoliopsida; order Poales; family Poaceae; genus Hordeum; species Hordeum vulgare. The sequence goes on along the minus strand of NC_058523.1, from coordinate 423,430,879 downwards.
TGATCTCCCTAAAGAGAAGTGGTTTAAATATCATCCTCCCTTAGAAGTCAATGTAGTTAAACCCAATCCAGTTGAACATAAAGTCATTGCTTATAATGATCCTATTGTTCCCAGTGCTTACATTGAGAAACCACCTTTCCGTTTTAGGATAAAGGATCATTCTAAAGCTTCAACTGTGATACGTAGGGGCTACATTAGAATACCTACACCCCGTGAGCAAATTAGAGTTGAACCTAGCATTGCTATTATCAAAGATCTCCTGTCCTACAATGTTGATGGCCATGATATTCACTTCTGTGCAGATGCTGCTAGAATTGCAAAACCTCATGCTAGAGACAAACATAGGCCTATTGTTGGCACGCCTGTTGTTTCTGTTAAGATGGGAGATCATTGTTATCATGGTTTATGTGACGTGGGTGATAGTATTAGTGCAATACCTCAATCTTTATATGATTAATTTAAAGACGAGATTGCACCTGTTGAGATGGAACCTATTGATGTCACTATTCAGCTTGCCAATAGAGATACTATCTGCCCTTTGGGAATTGTTAGAGATGTGGAAGTCTTGTGTGGTAAAACGAAGTATCCTGTTGATTTTCTCGTTCTTGCTACCACACAAGATAGCTTTTGTCCCATCATATTTGGCAGACCTTTCCTCAATACCGTCGATGCTCATATTGACTGTGAGAAGCAAACTGTCACTGTTGGCTTTGAAGGTGTGTCACATGAGTAAATTTCTCCAAGTTTGGTAGACAACCTCATGAAAAAGAGTTGCCTAGTAAGGATGAAATTATTTCCCTAGCTTCTATTGTTGTGCCTCCTACTGATCCTTTAGAGCAATACTTGCTTGAGCATGAAAATGATATGCATATGGATGAAAGGAATGAGATAGATGGAGTTATCTTTGAACAACATCCTATCCTTAAGAATAATTTGCCTGTTGAACTACTTGGAGATCCACCCCCACCAAAGGGTGATCCTGTGTTTGAACTTAAGCAGTTACCTGATACTCTTAAGTATGCTTATCTCAATGAAAAAGAGATATATCCGGCTATAATTAGTGCTAACCTCTTAGAGCATGAAGAAAAGAAGTTATTAAAAACTCTGAGGAAGCACCGTGCTGCTATTGGATATACTTTTGCGATCTTAAGGGCATTAGTCCCACTCTATGCCAGCACAAAATTAAAACCGATCCTGATTCCAAACCAGTTACCCATCATCGACGGAGATTAAATCCTAAGATGAAAGAGGTAGTAAGGAAAGAAATACTAAAGCTCCTGGAAGCGGGTATTATCTATCCTGTTGCTCATAGTGATTGGGTGAGTCTGGTGCATTGCGTCCCTAAGAAGGGAGGTATCGTTGTCCCTAATGATGAAGATCAATTGATCCCAGAGAGGATTATTACTGGTTATAGGATGGTGATCGATTTTAGGAAATTGAATAAGGCCACTAGGAAAGATCATTACCCTTCATTTTATTGACCAAATGGTAGAAAGATTGTCTAAACACACACACTTCTGCGTTCTAGATGGTTATTCTGGTTTCTCCCATATACCTGTCGCACAATCTGATCTGGAGAAAACCACTTTCACCTGCCCTTTCAGTACCTTTGCTTACAGACGTATGCCTTTTGGCTTATATAATGCACCTGCTACCTTTCAAAGATGTATGATGGATATATTCTCTGACTTCTGTGAAAAGATTATTGAGGTTTTCATGGATGACTTCTCCGTTTACGGGTCTTCTTTTGATGATTGCCTCAGCAACCTTGATCGAGTCTTGCAGAGATGTAAAGATACCAACCTTGTCTTGAATTGGGAAAAGTTCCACTTTATGGTTAATGAAGGCATCGTCTTAGGACATAAAATTTCTGAAAGAGGTATTGAAGTCGATAAGGCTAAGGTTGATGCGATTGAGAAAATGCCATGCCCTATAGGTATCAAAGGTATAAGAAGTTTCCTTGGTCATGCTGGTTTCTATAGAAGGTTCATTCAAGACTTTTCTAAGATTTCTAGGCCTCTTACCAATCTCTTGCAAAAGGATATTCCTTTTGTTTTTGACGATGATTGTGAGGAAGCCTTTGAAATACTTAAAAAGGCCTTGATAACTGCGCCTATTGTTCAACCACCTGATTGGAACTTACTTTTTGAAATCATGTGTGATGCTAGTGATTATGTTGTGGGTGCTGTCCTAGGACAAAGAGTTGATAAGAAGTTGAATGGTATTCATTATGCTAGTAAAAGTCTAGACAGTGCCGAAAGAAACTTTGCTACTACTGAAAAGGAATTTTTAGCAGTCGTGTTTGCATGTGAAAAGTTCAGATCTTATATAGTTTATTCCAAAGTCACTATTCACAATGATCACGCTGCTATTAAGAATCTCATGGAGAAGAAAGATGCTAAACCTAGACTTATCAGATGGGTTCTCTTGCTACAAGAATTTGATTTGCATGTTGTCGATAGGAAGGGTGCTGAGAACCCCGTAGCAGATAACTTGTCTAGGTTGGAGAATGTTCTTGATGACCCACAACCTATTGATGATAGCTTTCCTGATAAGCAATTGAATGTCATCAATACTTCATGTAGTACACTGTGGTATGCTAATTATGCAAATTATATCGTTGCCAAATATATCCCACCTAGTTTCACATACCAGCAAAATAAGAAATTCTTCTTTGATTTGAGACATTACTTCTGGGATGATCCTCACCTTTATAAGGAAGGAGTAGATGGTGTTATTAGACGTTGTGTACCTGAGCATGAACACGGACAGATCCTATAGAAGTGTCACTCTGAGGACACCATGCGGGAGATAGAACTGCACACAAGGTATTGCAATCAGGTTTCTATTGGCCCACTCTCTTTAAGGATGCCCGTAAGTTTGTCCTATCTTGTGACGAATGTCAAAGAATAGGTAATATCAGTAAACATCAGGAAATGCCTATGAATTATTCACTTGTCATTGAACCATTTCATGTTTGGGGCTTTGATTATGTGGGACCTTTTCCAAAATCCAACGGGTATACTCATATCCTAGTTGTTGTTGATTACGTTACTAAGTGGGTAGAAGCTATCCCAACTAGTAGTGTTGATTACAACACTTCTATCAGGATGCTTAAAGAAGTTATTTTCCCTAGATTTGGAGTCCCTAGATATCTAATGACCGATGGTGGTTCACATTTTATTCATGGTGCTTTCCGTAAAATGCTTGCTAAGTATGATATCAACCATAGAGTTGCATCTCCCTAGCATCCTCAGTCCAGTGGTCAAGTAGAGCTAAGTAATAGAGAGATTAAACTAATTCTGCAAAAGACTGTCAATAGGTCTAGACAGAATTGGTCTAAGAAGCTCGATGATGCACTGTGGGCTTATAGAACTACTTATAAGAATCCCATGGGCATGTCTCTGTACAAAATCGCTTACGGTAAAGCATGTCATTTACCTCCTGAGCTCAACTTTGATTTCAAACTTGCTGGTGAGAAGAGGTTATTTGATATTAGCTCGCTTGATGAATATGAATAGCTCAGGCATATGAAAAATACCAAGTTGTTTAAAGAAAAGGTTAAGAGGTCGCATGATAAAAGGATACAAAAACGTGAGTTCAATGTAGGTGATTATGTCTTGTTATATAATTCTCGTTTAAGGTTTTTTGCAGCCAAGCTTCTCTCTAAATGGGAAGGTCCTTACATTTTTGAGGGAGCATATCGTTCCGGTGCCATCAAGATCAACAACACGGAAGCTAATTTTCCGAGAGTGGTAAATGGGCAAAGAGTCAAGCATTATATCTCAGGTACTCCCATAAATGTTGAAAGCAATATTATCAATACCTTAACTCCGGAGGAGTACATAAGGGATATTTATTAGCCTGTTTCAGACTCCGAAAACGAAGAGCTATGTGATTCGGTAAGTAAACCGACTCCAAAACTTTTCCAGCAGGAATTTTTCTCCGTTTTGGAATTTTTAGAAAAATAGAAAAATTTAAAGTAGTCCGAAAAGCGCATGAGGAGGCGACAAGCCTGCCAGGCACGGGCCACCCCCCTATTCGCGCCTGGGGGCTTGTGACCACCTCGTGTGCCTCCCGGACTCCGTTTTCTTGCGGAGTACTCCTTCTGGTCAGCAAAAAATCATTATATATTCTCCCAAAAGGTCTGACCCTCGTATCACGCAATTTTCCTCTGTTTTTGTTTCGATCTGTTGTGCAGACAGATCTAGATCGCTATGGCGTCCCCAAAAGCTCCGAAGGACAAGTTTTTCAAGAAGGTCATCAATCCCTACCTCGCGGGAGTGCTGCAACACCCTCAATATATCGAGATGCGTCTGGGGGTGGTGCACATCCGTGATGTTAAGGGGCCCAAGAAGATCGAAAGCGTGGAGGCGAGGCTCGAAGCAATGGAGCAGCAAGTCTTCAAGTGCCAAGGGATGGTGGAACACGGACTCAACGCCAACCACATGATGATCACAGAGTTCACCAACAAGCACAAGATCGATGCCAATGACATCGGGAAACACCTCTCCAGGCTCTATGACAGAATTGATCACCTCCAAGCCAAGATCTATGACCTGCAAAACCAAAGCTGTGACTATGAGTATAGATTTAAATCAATACGGTTTTCTGCAGATTCGAGGTTTCCGGAGACTCGGTCATCTTTCCATGATGGAGCACATATGACTTGGAAGACGGAGGATCAAACCCAGGTTGCAACAACTCCACCACCATCACCTCCGAAGGAAGACCACTAAGCACGGGTATGGGAAATCCCCTTGGCTTGTGGCAAGCTTGGGGGAGTTGCCCCGGTATCGTATCACCATCACATCTTTTGCCTTTACCTTTTCTTAGTTCGATCCTTTTTGGTTTTATCTTTCTCTAGTAGAATAAAGTTCTTAGTGTTCTAGGCTTGAGTTTTGCTTTGTGTCACCCCCGATGTTTTTGAGTTCGTGAGTCATATAATAAAGAGTGTTTTAGTTAAGGGCCTTGCTTCATGCCATGATCTGAAAGAAAACAATGATAAAAGAACAAAAGCATAAAAGATCATGTAATGATTTTATGGGAAGTGATGGCTCCACATATAAAAAGAATGTTGATTGAAACTTGTTGTGGGTGGACAAATGTAGACCTTGGTCATTGTTGCAATTAATAGGAAGTAATAAAGAAAGAGAGGTTCACATATAAATATATCATCTTGGGCACCATCTATGATTGTGAACACTCACTAAACTATTGCATGCTTAGAAGTAGATGTTGGACAAGGAAGACAACATAATGAATTATGTTTGCTTGATTCTGAACAATGTTATATGACTAGAGATCCCTTCGCATGTGATGCTTTCTTCCACCCCATATTAGCCAAAACTTCCGCACCAAGTAGAGATACTACTTGTGCATCCATAAACCTTCAACCCAGTTTTGCCATGAGAGTCCACCATACCTACCTATGGATTGAATAAGATCCCTCAAGTAAGTTGTCATCGGTGCAAGCAATAAAAATTGCTCCCTAAATATGTAAGATCTATTAGTGTGTGGAAAATAAGCTTTGTACGAACCTGTGATGAGAAAGACATAAAAGCAACGGACTACATAATAAATTTCTTTATCACAGGAGGCAATATAAAGTGAAGTTCCTTCACACTTAGAGGACACACATCCAAACAAAAGCGCATGACAACCTCTGCTTCCCTCTGCGAAGGGGCTATCTTGTACCTTTACTTTTTGCCCTTGAAAGAGTCATGGTGATCTATATTTATATGTCAACTTCGAAGTAAGTATTCATGAATTATTATTGTTGACATTACCCTTGAGGTAAGTAGTTGGGAGGCGAAACTATAAGCCCCTATCTTTCTCTGTGTCCAACTGAAAGTTTGATCTCATGAATACCACGTGAGTTATAGCAATTGTAGAAGACGAAAGGATGATTGAGTATGTGGATTTGCTTTACAAGATCTTACTTGACTCTTTCTGATGTTATGATAAATTGCAATTGCTTCAATGACTAAAGGCTATTGGTTGTTAATTCTCAATAAGGTTCTTGATCCATACTTTACTTTGTGAAGGAATTATCACTTTAGCATAAGAGATTATATGATGATTTTGCTGTTCTAATTAAGATCATGATTCCTGCATGTCTGTATTTTGTTTTGTCGACACCTCTCTCCCTAAACATGTGGGCATATTTATTGATCTTGGTTTCCGCTTGAGGACAAGCGAGGTCTAAGCTTGGGGGAGTTGATACGTCCATTTTGCATCATGATTTTATGTTGATATTTATCGCTTTATGGGCTGTTATTACACTTCACGGTACAATACTTATGCCTTTTCTCTCTTATTTTGCAAGGTTTACATGAAGAGGGAGAATGCCGGCAGCTAGAATTCTGGCCTGAAAAAGGAACAAGTTTGAGATACCTATTCTGCGCAACTCCAAAAGACGTGAAAATAAACGAGGAATTATTTTGGAATTTATAAAAAATACTGGGCGAAAGAAGTAATAGAGGGGAGCCACTAGGAGTCCACAGGCCTGCTAGGCGCGACCTACCCCCTGGCCGCGCCTAGGGGGCTTGTGGGCTCCCTGTTGGCCCTCTGGCTCACCTCTTTTGCTATAAGGAGGGTTTCGTTTCAGAAAAAATCAGGAGGAGGCTTTCGGGAGGAATCGCCACCGCCATGAGGCGGAACTTGAGCAGAACTAATCTAGAGCTCCGGCAGGGCGGTCGTGCCGGGGAAACTTCCCTCCCGGAGGGGGAAATCGTTGCCATCGTCATCACCAACACTCCTCTCATCGGAGGGGAATCATCACCATCAACATCTTCATCAGCACCATCTCATCTCCAAACACTATTTCATCTCTTGTAACCAATCTCCGTCTCGCGACTCCGATTGGTACTTGTAAGGTTGCTAGTAGTGTTAATTACTCTTTGTAGTTGATGCTAGTTGGATTACTCAGTGGAACATCATATGTTCAAATCCTTGATGCTATTCAATACCTCTCTGGTCATTAACATAATTATGCTTTGTGTGTAGTCACTTTTGTTCCTGAGGACATGGGATAAGTCTTGTTATAAGTAATCATGTGAATTTGGTATTCATTCGATATTTTGATGCGTTGTATGTTGTTTTCCTCTAGTGGTGTTATGTGAACGTCGACTACATAACACTTCATGTCACACCCTGTTTTTGCCATCACTTGTGAGTGTTGTGAAATTCTGAGCTTGTTAAAACTTTTTTAAAACTAATGTTGTCAGTGCCATGATTGGCATTGTATGCTTGTATGCTTGATCATGTGAGGTTTTAAAACCCTAAATTCCTGTGGTATTATACTGATTTCCAAAAACCTTTGATGACCAAAGTAAAACCACCTTGAGTTGCATTACATGTCCTTGATAGCAAGCAGTGCTTCTACTCATATTTGGTAATCTGATTTTTGCCTATCTTTATATTTCAAAACCACAAAAATAATTATTTTTGTGATTATTTTTCTAATTAAATAACACGTCCATTTCTGAGGCCAGAATTGGTATTCCAACATGGGAAAATACTTTTCTGCCTTGGAAAAATCTGATTAAATTTAGAGATGATCAGAAGGATATATATTTTCCATTCATAGGATTTTAAACCCCATTTTACATTATATTTATTGATTAAAACTATAAAAGATATTTCTTTCTGTTTTGGCATTTTGAGATATTTCCAAAGAAATATTCTCAATAAATTCCTAGAAAACTTCAGTGGTGTCCCTAAGCCTTGTTTGGTGTCCACATAAAATTTCACCTTGATCAAAGCTGGATAAGGACCCCAAATAACCCAAAAACCCTGTTTGTCCAGAATCAAGTTAGAGCAACTCTACATAGAAAAGTTTGTCCAATGAGCCTAAAACTTTGCAGTAGTGCCTCATACCTCAAATGAGGGTTCCACACCAAAAAAGGGATTTGTGGGACTTAGTTTGCCCACACTCCCTTTGGAAGGAACAGATCTGGTCATATTGGAGTGTTTTCAAGTTTACAAAGCTAAACTTATCCTTTGGAGCTCAAATTTGGTGGAACTCCATGGTTTACTACCAAAACCAAACCTGTTAAGTCTTAGCACCAGTGGTGGGGTGCAACCCCCTAAAACCATTGTCGAACACCTTCTGACAGATAGGAAAAAGCCACCTTAACCACAGCTAAACCAAACTCATTTGCTTCAAACTCTTAGATTAAGTGGCCAGCACTTGTATCTAACCCTAGTCAACTGGCCCCTCACCGGTTCAAAGTGCAAAGGCCAAAAACCCCCAATTTAGACCTTCGTTCATGACTGACAGCACCAGTATTTCTTGCCTCCCTTGACCAGCCGAATCTCCCACTAAAACCAAACGGCTAGCCACACCCCCAGCAAGTGCCAGGAGATGATAGACACGTCCAAAGTGCCTCAGAGTGCACCAGCATGTCATGGCATGCCAAAACTGCGCTCTGGGTGCGCTACAGGGAGTCACCGAGGTGGGGGCGACGCCCTCGGCCAGTTCTAGCCTCCCCCGAGATGTCTAACCTCTTCCCCGACAACCCCTCTGCGTCGGGAAAGCCTCAGCGCCCCTCCTCTCTCGCGCTAGAGCTCGCACGACGCATGCCCGCGCGCTCCAGAACCGGCCAAGGTTCCGCGGCCACGAATGCACGACTCTCCCCTCTCTCTCTCTGCAGCAGATGCTTCGGGCGGTTCAATACCACGTCCTGAGACCGTTCTTTCAACCCCAACCTCTCTCTGCACCCCCATGCATACCATGGTGAGTCACCGGCGCTCCCGAATCTGCTCACAGTCGCGGGCCTATCAATAGCCCCGCTCGCTCCAGCACCCCTCAGATAGCTTCGCCACGATCACTAGTACCTCCCTAACCACCCCAGCAAACCAGCAGAGCCCCGGTGCTCGAGATCGACCGAGACCCTCTGACTCGGAGGTCCGGTCGATCTCCGGCTACCCGACGGCTCCTGCGCCCCTCGACCCACCAAACTGACCCCCTTGATCCGTGGAAGCTTTCCCCCAACTCGTTCGAGCTTTTTTGTGTCTCTAGCCACCCCCTCGACCACTTCCCGAAACTCCTCCGCCACGTCCTCATCGTCGCCGGCGAACCCCTGCCTCCCCGTCGTTGTTTCGACCACCAGCACGTAGGCGACGGTCAGGCAAACCCATTCCCATGTTCGGCAACCTCGTCGGCGTCCTCCTCCTCCTCTCTGGCCGGAGGTAGGAGACGACCCCAACAGGTGTGCCCCACCTGTCGGTGGCCCAGCCTCCTCCTGCGCACCTGGGCAAGCCGTCAGCTGGCCATGGGCCAGCCCAGCTCTGGGCCGAGCCAGGCCAGAGTTAGCCTGTTTTTCTTTTTATTTTAAACCCTGGTTTCTAAGATTTTTATAAAAACATTTAACCAATGTAAAAATATAATTCTTCCACTGTTATTTTTCTAAAAATGTGTAGTATTTAATGATATGCTTAGATGAATTTTTCCAGGAACTATTCTATCTTATAATAATAAAAAGGGCTAAAATGAAATAGTTTTGCTTCTGCTTGGTTGTTTTAAAGAATATTCCTTCAGGGAAAACTAAGGCAAACATTTTTAAATTGATATCTTAGATTTATCAGAAACAGGAAACATTTTTAAAATGACTTTGTGGTATGTTTCTGTGTGAGCTATTTCTTATTTATTGTTTTATCGACGATAGAAAATCCGTGTGACGAGGGAATCGGAGCGGAAGACCTTGAAGACCCCAGATAATTAGCTGACCAAGGCAAGCAGCCCTTTGACCATGACTGAGCATATGTTACTTTGCATGTTAAAATAGCAAGTATTCCCGTTGCATATGATCATAAGTGCCGGTAATCATTTGATATGATTTTACAGAAGGCTCCTCCAGAGTATTCTGCATTGAGCTAGACTCTACCCTTGAGGGTCATGCTAATACCATGTTGACAAGTAAAGGTAGCAGTAGTATTATCATGAGCATGATGTTGCCATAAAGTAAGAGTGTATGATGAGTTAGGTGGTCACTTTTGGTGAAGTGATGCACCCGGTATTTGTGTGAGTAAGGTTTCGGAAATGGGATTAGATTTATGAAGTGTCGACCGTCCAAACCTTACCAGTACGACCACGTTACCCCTTATGGGACGGGGCTATGTTAATTACTCTAGTCGGTGCTAGCAAAGAGCCACATTACTAGTGGCGGGAGTGATATGTGGTCACTCACGTGATGGGGTCGTGCCGGGTAGGATGACTATGCCATTTTTATGAGTTCCAATGACACCGTTTGTCCCCGCATGGTGTGTACTGTCCAGCATTGGTGCTCGTAAAATGTACAACATGTGGGCTGGGTACCAATCGAGTGGATCTCGTTGTCTAGTATCGTCAGGGGAAAGGCATTGATCGGGTACTTACCTCGGGTATGTGATATACCGTGAGTCTTGGATGACACGGAATTTTCCCGGATCTCGTGCGTCCAGCGTACTACCTCTGCAGAGTGTAAACTATTCCAATAGTCGTGTCCACGATCAAGGACAGTTGGGTAATCCTTCTTAAACTACGTCCTGATATTTCCGCATAAACCAAGTGTGCGTGAGTTGTGTGTGTGTGTGTGGTGGTAAGAAAGGTGTTGCTATGATAGCAATGATATGACCAAGTTCGGTGACTTGGCATATAGACTGAACCCGGATGGTTCAACCCTCAACAGATATATTGATATCTGTAACCTGTTCTTCAAAAGTAATTCTTTAACTTGATGCATATTCATGATCATTCCACCCAGATGAGTTATACTAGAAATGCATGATATTGTTATCCTTCACTTTCATTGCTTATATCATGGGTTGTTTGCGAGTACATTCAAAGTACTCATTGGCTTGCCACTGGTTATGTTATTGACCAGACATGGAAGGACCGGAGTTTGGATACGAGTACGTCTTCGGAGACACCCCTGCGAACTAGGACGCTTCCGAGTCAGAATGCATGTCGGTGTAGGCTTGATGGCATGGGCACCCGCTTAGCCCCTTTGTTTTCCGCTATTAGTGTACTCGTGTGATTTAGCCTTAGGCCCTGTCTTGTGAACTTGACCCTTCGGTCACGTGTTGTAATAATCGGTACTTGGATGTAAGACTCTTTATTCGGTACCTGTGTTCGGTGAGCATTGATCTCTAGGATCACTGAGCATGGTGATTCTCGACTAGTAAGTCGGGGTCCCCACACTTCACCATTATTTGGGCCTAGAGGAAGGCATTGGGAAGTAATAAGTAGATGATGGGTTGCTAGAGTGACAGAAGCTTAAACCCTAGTTTATGCGTTGCTTCGTAAGGGGCTGATTTGGATCCTCTAGTTTAATGCTATGGTTAGACTTTGTCTAAATTATTCTTTTGTAGTTGCGGATTCTTGCGAGAGGAGTTAATCATAAGTGGGATGTTTGTCCAAGTAAGGGCAGCACCCAAGCACCGGTCCACCCACATATCAAACTATCAAAGTAGCGAACGCGAATCATATAAACATGATGAAAACTAGCTTGACGGAATTTCCCGTGTGTCCTCGGGAGCGCTTTACCTCCTATAAGAGTTTGTCGAGGCTTGTACCTTGCTACAAAAGGGATTGGGCCACTTTGTTGCACCTTTGTTACTATTGTTACTTCCTACTTGCTACGAATCATCTTACCACACAACTATCTGTTACCGACAATTTCAGTGCTTGCAGAGAATACCTTGCTGAAAACCACTTGTCAGATCCTTCTGCTCCTCGTTGGGTTCGACACTCTTACTTATCGAAAGGACTACGATAGATCCCCTACACTTGTGGGTCATCAACACCCACTTTAGAAGGTGACAATGTCAAAGATTAAGTCTTCACTTCAGAAGTTGTCGGGCAAGCCGAACACAACCTCGAGCATTACCGTGGCAGAGCAGCGGGCTTCGACGCCTGGAATCACTCCTTTGAAGGTAGTGTTGTTGGGTTTGACTCTTGATGGGTCTATGCCTATCTTTTCACCGTATCTAAGTAAATCAGGTTATGTCTACTTCCTCCATCCATAAGGACTCTAGTGAGGTGGTATCCATCTACGATGGGGTCTAGGACAAGGGCGGCCGACTCTCTCTGACGGATACTGGTTGGACGATCCCTATGGTCGAAGGTGATCGGGCAAGCCAACCATGGGTTGCACTTCGGGGATATGGACTCTACGGTGTATACTTCCTGAAGGGCTCGCTTCCTCTCCTTCTTTGGTATGTCAGTAACGTATATCATACTCACGGTTTTCACCTCTAGGGAACTGTTTCTAGCCCCGAGTGTTTGAACCGCAGGGCTCATCGTCGTCCTTGCTTTGTGAGCTCTTCCCTCATTCCTTGGCTACTAGTTTTTCGGCCTGTTTAAACACCCAACAGTTACGGTTGGTGTGGGTGGTGGGCTTGTCTTTGATGCCATGGATCTAGCATGACCTTTCCATGATTTTAGCTAATGGAGTCGGTCCATCCATGTTCCCCTTAAAGGATTTCTTCCGTTGTCTGAGTTTTGAGCTACGGAAGCCAGCATTTACGGTTGTGTCATCGGTGTCATCGTTACAGTGGCGGCTTTTGGTCTTGTTTCGCCTTGGTTTGCCATTCCCATCCTGAACTTCGGAGGTTCCGAGATCGTCCATATTATGGTGATGCCGAGCTAGACAATTATCCTCGCGCGTGCAAAAGCAGTTCATGAGGGAAGTGAGAGCAGACATTGTTCTTGGCTTGTCCTAGCCGAGCTGGCCAGCCAGCCATTCTTCTCGGATATTGTCCCTTAAGGAGGCGATCAACTCGGCATCCGGACAATCCACGATCTGGTTCTTTTCGTTAAGAACCTATTCCAAAATTCTCTGGCCGATTCGCCCGCCTTTTGGATGACTTTACTCAGGTCAGAGGAATCTAGTGGTCGGACGTAAGTTCCCTGAAAATCAGACAGGAAGGCTTCTTCGAGATCTTCCCAACTTCCAATGGAGTTTTCAGGTAAGCTGATTAGCCAGTGTCGCACTGTCCCTTTCAGATTTAGGTGTAGTTACTTTATGGCGTCGAGATCATCTCCCCTGGCCATATGGACGTGGGAAGGAAATCTTCTATCCACACGACAGGGTCCGTAGTCCCATCATATTGTCGTACGTTCACGAGTTTAAACCCTTTCGGGAATTGGTGCTGCATGACCTCATTTGTAAAGTAGAGTGCGTGGGCGGCGCCCCTCACCCGGGCTATACTATGCTAGAGATCGGCTATTGGTTGTGCCCAGTATGATTCCCGATCTCTGTTGCTATGGGTAAATCGAGATCGGTCTTCATCCATTGAGTGGGAGATTACCTTCTAGATCAATAGATGGATCTGTTGCGACTTGTTCTGTTGTCCAAGTTGTGATGTAGGTCGTGTCTGCCCTTGGGTTGCGCATGTTCCTTTTCTTTCCTGTGGGGAGGCTTGGGTCTATACTCGGCTTTTCCGGCTCCTCTGTCGCGCCCTCGAGGTGGGCGATCAGACTGATCGTAGTTTGTGTGCCTAGGGGACATGAGCTTTGGGGCCTCATCATCAAACTGAGGCATCAGGAAACGGTGTGGGTAGCTTTTGTTTTGATCGGGACACTCGATGCCATATCCTTCTTCGGCTGCCAGTACTTTTGTCCATCTATTGTTGATGGTATCTTCTTCGTCTTGGAGCCGATGTTGCTTCTCCTGGAGGCTGCGTACAGTAGTTATGAGCTGTTCGTGACCCTCAGGGTACTTGGGAACCATGAAGTATTTGACCTCTAGACTATCTTCCGCATCATCAGGAGGGAGGTAGTTGTCATCGTCTGAATCGTTGGGATCGTCGGGATCGGACTAGCCCTCATGATTGTTCGACTCCTTTGATGGCTGCTCGGGAGCTCCGAGGTTACGGGGTCCTCCGGGGTTGTGTTCTCCCTGGTGCCCTGTATGGCCCCCTTCCCTTCTTCCCCTTGGCTTGCTTGCGCTGCCTTTGGCGCTTTGATGGCTTCTCCCCAGAGTTAATTACCACCGTTTTGTATGGGGGTATGTAAGTGCACCAAGTGCCCCTTAGTGATTTTGGTGGTGTGAAGACTTATAGGTTAGGTATCTAATGTGTTCTTGAGTGTATATAGGATATATAAGTCGCTGAGGAGTTTGGAATAATCGATGAATATTGACCCCTAAAAATGTATATCTTCGGTTGAAGAAATTGGTCTGAAGCTGAAGAATTGAATCGCGAAGAATTTGCGGTGAAATTGAAATTCCTCATGAAGATATTGAAATTGAGGAATTCGGTGTGTCATGAAGCAAATCAATCTAAAGATTTTGAAGCATGAAGATTTATCCTTTCTGTTTTATTTTCTTGAAACTTGACTAATAGGAACACCGTATTGTTAAAGGGGGTCAAGGTAACACATTGGAATGAATTTCCTCATGATGCTCAACCCAAGCCTAATCCTACCAAAATCCTCAAGTGAGGAATATGAGTGACATGAGGACTCTCACAGTTGAGGGTCCCGACCGTTATCGATAGCCACGCCACATCATTGTTCTTATCCACACCAACGGTCATATTATTTAAGGGCATTAATGTCAAATCATGTCGGGATGCTCCCAGGCTATAAATAGCCCCCCACCCCCACCCCCCACAACCATTAACTGGTTGGGTGCTCCGTTAGAAACTGACACTTGTCATAAGAGCAACCCAAATTCCTCAGAGTCTTCGAGAGTAATTCATCAGTGAGGAAGTACCCCAAACACCAATCCACAAACCGAAAACCAAGTGATTGAGCATCCGTGAAGAAGTTGTTCCTGTGTGGAACTGAAGCCTTTTACCTTTGAGGATTGTGCATCCTCCAGACGGTTAGGCATCATGGTCTAGAGCAATCCAGCAGTCAATTGTGGATCGCCAGGTGACCAAGTTTGTGAGGGTTTGGAAGTCTGCCCTGAAGACTTACCACGAGTGTTGGGCGAGGACTGTGTGTTCTTAGCCCAAGGAGAATACGGTAGGGACTGTGTGTCCCGAGACTGTGTGTCTTTTGGTTTCAATACCAAGCCGCTCCAAACCAGATGTACAACTGTCACAGCAGTTGGAACTGGGTCATCCACCACTGTCTTCACTGTGTAACGGACTCTATTTCCTCAACTCTTTATATTCCTCAGATTGTGTGTTGATGATTTTCACTATCACTGTTTGAATAATTTGCTGAATACTTTCTCTGAAATTCCTCAACCCCAAATTCTTCATGCAAGTTAATCCCCATATGTTTTCTGCGTGCATGCATGCTGTGAAAACTGTTTTCATATTCTTTATCCTGAAAAATGGTTGTAGTGAAACTTTGCACTCCTAATCCTTTACTGTTTCCGTTGTAAGTTAGTCATTAGTGAGGAATTTCCTCCAAAGGAATTTCCTCAGTGATGAAATTCTAAAAATCTCCTATTCACCCCCTCTAGTCGATATAACGCACTTTCAATTGGTATCACAGCAAGGGACTCCCTTGTTCTGTGTGATTTTGGTTTAACCACCTGGAGTTTTAGTTATGTCTACTGTAGACATGATTAACGTTACGGCAGCATGTCCTACTTTCGAAGGAAAGGACTTTCCCTTCTGGAAGACCAAGATGCAGATGCATCTACAAGCTAGTGACAATAATCTCTGGTATATTGTGGAACATGGCATCCCCATCATCTCTGCTTCTATCTCTGCTGCTGATGTGAAGAAATTCAAGCAACTTGATTCTCAAGCAAAGAATATCATCGGTGGCCATCTGAGCAAGGGCCAGTATGGCAGAGTGAGTGCTTTGGGCTCAGCGAAACTTATCTGGCAAAGGCTGTCCAAAGTTAATGAAGGAGTATCAACCCAGTGTGATTCACGTGTTGATGTTCTTCGCAATCTCTTCAATCGCTTCAAGGTGTTTGACAATGAAAGCTGCCAAGATACCTTTGATCGCCTCACTGACATATCAAATGAACTGCAAGCACTGGGAGCTCGAGACATTACTGATCACGAAGTTGTGAAGAAACTGCTAAGATCTTTGGATTCTTCATTTGATACTTTAGTTCTCATGATTCAAGAAAGACCAGACTACAAGATGCTTGATCCAACTGATATACTCGAAAGACTCAATACTCATGAATTCCAACAAGAAGAAAAGAGAGATCTATATGGACCAAGCTATTCTAGACCATGTGCACTGAAGGCCAAAGCAATTTCCTCATTTGAAGAAGAAGACTCGGATGGTAGCATTGGTGATCCTGAAGAATTTGGACAGGAGCTTGCAATGCTCGTGAGGAAATTCCAGAGGTTTACACGACGTGGCCAGTTTGGTAAATCTTCAAGAAGAGATATGAGGAAATCAGAATCTTCATCTGAGGACTACAAGAAAAGAACCTGCCACAAATGCAAGAAATCAGGTCACTACATTTCAGACTGTCCTCGTTGGGGAAAGGAATCAAAGAAGAAGAAATACAAGGATGAAAGTTCTGATGACTCGAAGAAAAAGAAGAAACCTTCAAAATCCTCATCATCAAAGTCCTCATCGCACAAGAAGACTAGTTTCAGAAAGGCTCGGGCACTTATTGGCAAGGAAATGAATTCCGAGGCAGAAACGAAGGAATTTGATGAAGAGGAGAGTTCTGATGAAGACTCAGAATCCGGACAGGCTAGTCTTGCACTTGCAACCACATTCGTCAGCAAGTCAATCTTCAACCTTGAAGGAAATTATAACACCATCCACACAGATGACTATCCTGATGACTTCGCTCCAACCTATTGCTTCATGGCAAAAGGTTCAAAGGTACCGAATGATGCTTCCTCCTGTGACTCAAGTGACTGTGAACCTCATGATTATAAAAAATGCAGTTACAGTAAACTTGCTCTCATTGCCACTAAACAACAAACTGCCTTGGAAAAGCTTCAGAAACTACTAGATAGAAGCGATGATCTGTTGAATGATGAAATGAATCTTACCCAAATCCTCACTGAAGTTGTGAAAAGTCTTCAGTCTAGATTTTATAATCTTCAAGATTGTCATGATACACTCCTCGCTGATCATGAGAAACTTTCCTATGAATTTATTCAAAGGAAGCTTGATATAGAGAAGTTGAGGATTTCTCATGATGATCTTCGTATGGAAAATGATTCATTACTAGCTCAACAGATTAGCGCTGCTCAAGCTGAATTCATTCCTCCATGTCTTAAATGCATTGAACTTGAAACTGCTAATTCTTCACCAGAATCATCAAATGCTTCAATTGCTACAAATTCTTCAACTGCTCCTGTAGTGTCAAATTCCTCACCTGAGGAAAACACAATTGTCAGTGATGAAAATGCAGGGCTGAAGGAATTGTATGTGAAAGGCATATACAAAAGTCTCAAAGGACATCAAACCCTTTGTGATGTGCTCAAAAAGCAAATCTTGAACAGGAACCCGAGGAAAGAAGGAATTGCCTTTGAGAGGAAATTGAATGCTGATGGATCTTATTGGAAACGTGAGCAGTATCCCAAAACCTCATGGGTTGCTGCTACTGGGCCTCCTTCTGATCCATCCAATCTAACAAGCTTTTCATTTGAATTATCCTATTCCTCAGATGAGTCATTTGACTCCAACTATAAACTGTTCAAAAATCGAGCTGGTGAAGTATTTGCTCAATATGTTGGAACTAACTGCAGGAATGGCCCTCCCCTGAGGAAAATATGGGTTCCCAAAAGTTGTCTCGAAAATCTTCAGGTGAATATCCTCATGACACCACCGATGAAGAATTTGAACCCCAGATCAAATTCCTCAGGAGGACCAAAGTCTTCAAGAGGATCAAAATCCTCAACTCGTCAAAACTATGCTCGTACCCATGCTAATGCTTCTAACATGCAGGGAAACTACAAGGAATATGAATATGAGCGTTATTCTTCAAATCATTATGTTCATAAATCCTCAAACCAGTTCTCTGCATATTCATATGAGTACTTTAACCCCCCTACTGTTAAGAGAAGTGCATTAGCTTCAGTGCCCCCTTTCTCATATGGTGCTCGCAGGATGATGAATGCTTTACCACCCCTTCAAATGTGGGTGGTGAAGATATTGAACTAATCACTTCTGAATGTGAGGTCTCCAGATGAAAATCATCATCTGAAGAATTTGCTGGAGACCTGAGGAAAATGCTTGATAGGACGCAAGCTAATATTGATGAAATAGAAATATTTCACACGTCCTTATAATTCTATTATGATGAAATTCCTATCTCATGAAATTGATATCATATTCTTCAAGTCTGAAGCATATGAGATGGTAAGTTGTACTAATTCATCTGCAGGATGACAAACCCAAGAGTACTTGTAGCCCAAGGCTACACACAGGTTGAAGGAATAGATTCCGATGAAACTTTTGCACCTGTTGCTAGACTTGAAGCTATTCGAATACTACTTGCTTATGCTAATCATCATAATATCATCTTATATCAAATGGATGTGAAAAGTGCATTCCTCAATGGTAAGCTTGAGGAAGAAGTATATGTTGCTCAGCCCCCAGGTTTTGAGGATCCAAAGAATCCAGACAAAGTCTTCAGACTCAAAAAGGCGCTCTATGGTCTCAAGCAAGCCCCTCGGGCATGGTATGATACATTGAAGGAATTCCTCATGAAGAAAGGCTTCAAACCTGCTTCTCTCGATCCGACTCTTTTCACTAAATCCTATGATAATGAGCTATTTGTGTGCCAGATATATGTCGATGATATCATATTTGGTTGTACTGACAAACGATACAGTGATGAATTTGCTTACATGATGAGTGAAGAATATCAGATGTCTATGATGGGGGAGCTGAAATTCTTGTTAGGTCTTCAAATTCGTCAACAAAGCAATGGAATCTTCATATCATAGGAGAAATACCTCAAGAAAGTTCTGAGGAAATTCGACATGCATGAATGCAAAGGTGCCAAGACTCCAATGTGTACCAACGACCACCTCTGCACTGACGAAAATGGTAAAGATTTTGATCAGCAGGTATATCGCTCTATGATTGGCTCTTTATTGTATTTATGTGCATGTAGGCCAGATATAATGCTTAGCGTTTGCATGTGTGCACGTTTTCAAGCAAAACCGAAGGAATCACACCATAAGGCTGTGAAGCATATTCTTCGATACTTAGCTCACACACCAACACTAGGATTATGGTACCCCAAGGTCTCAAATCTTCATCTTGTGGGATATTCTGATTCTGACTATGCTGGTGACCGTGTGGATCGCAAGTCAACCTCTGGCACATGTCATTTCCTCGAAAGATCACTAGTCTGCTGGTCCTCAAAGAAGCAGAACTACGTATCACTCTCCACTACCGAAGCTGAGTACATTGCTGCTGGTTCATGCTGTGCTCAATTGCTATGGATTAAGAAAACCCTCAAGGACTACGACATCAACATGAAGAATGTGCCTCTCTACTGCGACAATGAGAGTCTAATCAAGATTGCATACAACCCAGTACAGCACTCGAAGACCAAGCACATCCAGATTCGTCATCATTTTCTTCGGGACCATGTCCTCAAGGGCAATATCCTCATCGACCATGTGAAGAATGATGATCAACTAGCAGATATCTTCACTAAGCCCTTGGATGAGAAAAGGTTTTGCAAGTTGCGGTGTGAGCTAAATATCTTAGAATCTTCAAATGTTTTGTAAAAACATGCACACATCATAACACTTATGCAAAATTGATGACTTAGATGTGCAACACATGATGAATCGATTTTCTTCAACTAATAAAGAATATCACTCAGTGTGAAGAAATCAACAAAGAAATTGATTCTCAGGGCCCTACGACAATTGTACGCGGCGTCTGTAATCAACATTCTTATATGGTGGGTCACACCACCGCCCAACGTGAAATTCCTCAAGTTGAATTTCTTCAAAGCTGAATTTCTTCAAAATTTGATGTTCTTCAAAACAGTTGTTCTTCAAAATCGTTTTTCTTCAAAACTGAAATTCATCATCATGACGCTTTATCACAAAATCCTCAAGTTATTCAAAATCTTCAAAAACACGTGATGATTTTCGTTTACCTAGATAGACTGTGATTTCAAGTCCTCAACAGCATTCACTTATAGCTATTTCTTCAATTTGATATTTCATCTAAGTGAATGTGATCGGACTCTACTTTCCCTCTATGCCACTCTCACCCAGTCTTGTCAATTCTTCATATGCGTTCTACTTGAAACTTTGTTCGAAATCCTCACTGCGTCCTTGTCAGCTGATGATTTTGTAACAAACTCCTCAAATCTTCAAAAATGTTTTTACACAGTAACGGAACCCCACTTTCCTCGTTCGGATAACCACAATCTCCACGATCCCCAGCGCTTCTCTCGTGAGCTACACGTGTCCTGCGGAGATGTAGAGACAGGGGCTATTTGGTCCGATATTTTCGCGCCAACAGTTACCACCTGGCTATAAATATGTCCCCATCTCCCTCGGTAAAATCTTCTTCGTTCCATCGCCCTCCTGCTACAGCAAAGCTCCAAGCCCTAGCGCCACCGCTAGAAGTCTCGATGATGGAGAAGAAGAGCTTGACTGCCTCGACCTCTCCGTCTTCAAAACCACGCCGGAACCGGACCATCTTCGTCCGCCGCCGCCGTAGCCGTCCTCTGCTGCCGAGTCAGGGCGCATTGGACTCGCACCAAAAGAGCATCTACTGCTACCTCTTCTCTGTTCTTCGTGCGCGCCATCTAGGGTAAATAAAAACCCTATTTTTACAGCCAGTTTGATCTACTATTTTACCTTTGAGATGTGAAATCTGTTTTTCCTCAAGAATCCATCAGTTTCTTTTCCTAAAACACTGCCGATCACCCAACTATTGATGAACTTCACTAAGCATCTAAGATTTTCACGAGATTCCTCTGTTGTGCGAATTTTCGGATCTGTACAACTCTGGAACCCAAGAACAGTATGCTTAGATGAATTCCTCAACCACTGGTCAAATTCCTCACCTGTCAAAAAATTTCATTTCATCAAATCTGAGAACGCATATGACCTCTCCAAATTCCTCACAACTATACTCTGTTCACATGTACACACATGTCAGCTGATGAATCTCTCTGTTCTCATCCAATTAACTCATTTGCAGCATTTCTTGAAGAAAATCTGCAAGTCTCATCAGAATCCTCAAGAGTTCAATCTCATCAGCAAAAGCCTCAGCTGAAGAAAATGGAGGATGAAAGGAAGCAAAAGGGAGGCAAGAAAGTTGAGCAGAACACTGCCGCAGATATCCCTGAGGATATATACCTCAATTACTACACTCCTGATGAACATGAAACTATGCCAAGAGATAGATCAGGCTTCAAAAGATAGAACACCGATGGGCTAAGGAGTGGAAGGAGTACAGATTCGTCACTCCCAAATACGCGAAGAAATTCGCTCTGAAGCCTCCTGGAAAACGGGATCCACTTGAGGACTATCATGAAGCACATCCGTCAAGCCTCAAGACAATTGATGACTATCCTGAGGAAAAGTCTGAACACTTGTCAAAGTTTCAGAAGCAAGCAGGGGCTACTGTGAGGAAGTTCAATGAAGAATCTGCTGCTGCTGCAACAGCCGCTACTTCCTCTGGAGCTGAGACTTCTGGTACGGCAATTCCTCAACTGAAGTCTGTGCCACCAAAACCAAAGGCTTCAAAGCCTCAAGAGAAAACTGCACCAGCATCAGCACCAAAACCTTCAGCACAAAACCCTCAGCTCCAAAGGCTTCAAAGCATGAACAGAAGCCGATAGTGAAGCCAGTGCCCGCTGTCTCCAGCTCATCATTCCCATCTGCAACAAGCTCGAAGACAAAGTCTTAACCAACTCCTCTAAAGACTAAAGTGAGTGCTAGGAGAGGAACAAGACCATGTCCTAGCAAAATCATCAAGGTCCCTTCTGCATCAGAAGGTAGTGATGAATTTGATGATGACGCTCTGCAAGCCATCATCAGAAACAAGCAAGAGAGGGTAGCTCAAGCTTCTGGCAGCTCCATTCCTCTGGCCATGGACCCAAAAGTCCTCCTCGACTACATCAACATCTGGTATGAGGACCCCAACACTCCACTTGATTATTTGAAGCTTCCCCCAGGCATCAGCCACATGGTGGCCACATTCATCAACGAGGCCAAATGGAAGGAGCAGCAAGCCAAACAGGCCAAGGTTGCCAAGCTCAAAAAGGATAAATTCCTCAGGCAGAATCTCCTCAACCTGACACCTGATGCACTTGTGTCAACACAGGATGAATTGAAGACTTTGACAGATAAGTACTCCAAGCTTTCTGACCATCAAAGTCTCAAAAGCAGTTTCATCAAATTTGCCACTGAAGCTGTTGACAACTACAACAAGAAGGCTGCCCCTCCAGTACCAACTCATCAGCCTCTGATTGAAGAACCAGCTGATGATACTGCTCATGCTGAGGAAATCCCTCAAGGAAGCCGTGTCGATGAACCGGCGATTGAGGAAATCACCAAGGAAAATCCAGCTGATGACTCTGCTCTAGCTGGTGAGACTGACCCTGCTCCAGCTGATGCATCAAAGCCAGCTGATGACTCTGCTACATCTGGTGCCTCAAAGCCAGCTGATGAAAATGCCTCTGTTGAGAAAAAACCTTCACCAAAAGCTTCAAAGGTGAAGAAAATGACTCCGTCTGCATCAGACGTGAAAAAGACCAGGGCTGCTGAAAAGGAAGCCAAGAAGAGAAAAGCTTCATCAGCAGAAGAACACACTAAGGCCAAGCGCCTCAAAGCACATGAAGAAAATGCTCCTCTGGATCCTGTGCCTCTTAACAGCGCTCCGTCTTATGAGATGATTCCCTTCGCAAACGAATACCAGGAGCAAGGGGCAGATGAGGAAATGAAGAATGCTGAATCTGAGGAGCATACTGATGAGGAAATTCGCATTGATGACAGTCCTCCGCCCTCCATTCCGCATGAAGAAACTTCACAAGGATCAGCTTCACCAGTTGATGAATCTGGCTCCGTCACCAAGCAAGTTGAGGAAGAACAAAGTGAAAATCCTCAACCTGGTGAAAGTCACATTCCTGAGCAAAATCCTCAACTTGGGGATCAAGCTGACCCAACTCCTCCTCCTCCTGAGC
This sequence comes from Hordeum vulgare subsp. vulgare, assembly GCF_904849725.1. Taxonomy (NCBI): domain Eukaryota; kingdom Viridiplantae; phylum Streptophyta; class Magnoliopsida; order Poales; family Poaceae; genus Hordeum; species Hordeum vulgare. The sequence continues at coordinate 423,407,834 of NC_058523.1, read as the reverse complement.
AAAACCCTCAAGCTGAGGCTCAGGATGAACCTATTCCTTATCGAAAGCAAAAACCCCAACAGGATGCTCCGGTTGAAGACATTCCTCACCCTGAAGCTCAACCAGAACACATTCCTCAGCCTGAAGCGCGACCAGAGCATGTTCCTCAACATAAAGCTCAAGCTGATGAAATTCCTCACCCTGAGGACCATGCTGAGGAAAATGCACCAGACCCAGACAATGCCTCCGTCGTCCTCAACCCGGAATCTGCAATAGTTGTCTCCCCTCAAGTCTAGCCACAAAATCTTCAGCCAATGCAGCGTTAGCCGTTCTCCAAGCGGCCAAAGTTTCAAAAGGAGTCCTTCTTTGAAGAACACACGTTCTTCATAGGAGAAAATCCCTAAGACAAGCCTCGCATCAGGCATCTGAAGTTTTGGACAAGGACACAGCTCAACTACTATGCCTCTGTGTTGTGTGGAAGAAACAAGATTTTCCAGCACATGCATATTCCTCACGTTGAGCTTGAAGAAATACCATGCTTTGCTCCAGTCCTCAACGTCCTTTTTGAAGCTGGACTTCTCCCAATGTGCTCGGATATCTGTGATTGGAATAGTGAGCTTATTCTTCAATTTTATGCAACTCTTCACATCTCAGGAGATCCAACAGACATCAACACATGGGTGCTAGACTGGATGATGCAACCCACACACTTCAAGGCTCCTGCCATTGAGCTACTGCGTGAACTACCAGTATCAATTCCCTTAGAGCAGGCCGTGAAGCTTTATGATGAACGTGAGATGCCTAACAAGCTGATGGATGTCCTCATGAAGCCTTTGGCTAAGGGGCAACCACCAAGAACAACCTTCCTGATCCATGAGCTCAAATATGAACCCAGGACGGTTTACAGAATCCTCTGCAGCGTTCTTGCGCCAATCAAGGGCCATGATAATGAAGAATATGTCGTAGGCATCATGAAGAATATCCTCTTCAACATCATACATGGTATTCCCATCAACATTCATGATTTCTTCTTGAGGACTTTGGCCGAGAATCCAATGTCTCCTTTTGACCACAAAATATATGCTCCATGGATCATGAGATTCATCAGAACAAGGTCAGGCATCAATTATCACGTTGATTTCAACAACCATGTCGGTTACATGCCTCCTATAAGGGTCAACAAGAAGACATTCGAGCCCGTTGAAGGAAAACGCAAGTCCGTCATTGATGAAGGCAGTCGGCCCCTTGATGGCCAATTCAAGGAGCCCGAAGATTAATCTTCATGGGATGACACTGAAACCCATCCTCCAAGTCATGTTGCTCCTCGGGTGATGAATACCAGAGAGCTTATTCTTAGTCTTCACCAGAAGGTGGATCGGAATCACAAGTGGGTCAAACGTCAGTTCGGCGCCATTGTGAAAACCCTCAATGAAACGCAGAATGCTGTGAAGCTTAACCATTATTATCTTCATGAGGTTTTTGATCGCACTTGGGCTACACTAGCTCATCTCAAGACTCCGGTAGAACTTGAAGAATTGGAGTTTGTGCGCGACTTCGACTGGTCGTGGCCACCAAAGAAGAAATTTAGGCCAATCCCAGTCCCAGACCTTGAGGACAGTTCGTTTTCTTAATTCTGCACTGCCGAATCTGATGAAGAACAACAAGACACTGCCACCGGTCCAAGGAGGAAGTCTGCTCCCAAGAATCCTCACGCGTCTTCATCAACTGGCAAGGAGTGAAAGTCTTCATGGGCGTTAGTCCTCAGTTTGTCCCTTTTTGTCACTTGATGACAAAGGGGGAGAAACTTGAGAGTTAGTCTTCACGTGGGATATTTCGGGGCTTATAAACTATATTTAAGTTACAAACTCTTGGCTCTTGTGAAGTGTTTTATGTAATGAGTTGTAACTTAAGCCCGATGGTACTCTGACGCTTTTGAACGTTTTTCTTCGCATGCTTATTCCTCAAAATTCTAATGCACGCATGCTGGAATTCGTCAGACACCATATGTCATCATGCATCCTCAATTTCTTCATACTATATGTCGTACCTATGCATGATTTACAAGACTCAGGGGGTGATCTCCATGATATAAATCATCAATGTGCATTTGCTATGAAAAGCAAAATCCTCAAGATATGCACATCTTCAGGGGGAGTCTCTCTGAATCTTGATTTCAAATTCCTAAAATGAGTATTTACACTTCATATTTTTATCCCTATTGAAGACTTAACCTAATTGTCATCAACCACCAAAAAGGGGGAGATTGTAAGTGCATCTAGTGCCCCTTAGTGATTTTGGTGGTGTGAACACTTATAGGTTAAGTATCTAATGTGTTCTTGAGTGTACACAGGATCTATAAGTCGCTGAGGAGTTTGAAATAATCGATGAATATCGACCCCTAAAAATGTATATCTTCGGTTGAAGAAATTGGTCTGAATCTGAAGAATTGAATCGCGAAGAATTTGCGATAAAATTGATATTCCTTATGAAGATATTGAAATTGAGGAATTCGGTGTCTCCTCAAGAAAATCAATCTGAATATTTTGAAGCATGAGGATTTATCCTTTCTGTTCTATTTTCTTCACACTTGAGTAATAGGAACACCGTACTGTTAAAGGGGGTCGAGGTAACACATTGGAATGAATTTCCTCATGATGCTCAACCCAAGCCTAATCCTACCAAAATCCTCAAGTGAGGAATATGAGTGACATGAGGACTCTCACAGTTGAGGGTCCCGACCGTTATCGATAGCCACGCCACATCATTGGTCTTATCCACACCAACGGTCATATTATTTAAGGGCATTAATATCAAATCATGTCGGGATGCTCCCAGGCTATAAATAGCCGCCCCCCACAACCATTAGTTGGTTGGCTGCTCCGTTAGAAACTGACACTTGTCATAAGAGCAACCCAAATTCCTTAGAGTCTTTGAGAGTAATTCATCGGTGAGGAAATACACCGAACACGAAACTACAAACCGAAAACCAAATGATTGAGCATCACTGAAGAAGTTGTTCCTGTGTGGAACTGAAGCCTTTTACCTTTGAGGACTGTGCATCCTCCAGACGGTTAGGCGTCATGGTCTAGAGCAATCCAGCAGTCAATTGTGGATCGCGAGGTGACCAAGTTTGTGAGGGTTTGGAAGTCTTCCCTGAAGACTTACCACGAGTGTTGGGTGAGGACTGTGTGTTCTTAGCCCAAGGAGAATACGGTAGGGATTGTTTGTCCCGGGACAGTGTGTCTTTTGGTTCCAATACCAAGCCTCTCCAAACCAGATGTACAACTGTCACAGCAGTTGGAACTGGGTCATCAACGACTGTCTTCACTATGAAACGGGTTCTATTTCCTCAACTCTTTATATTCCTCAGATTGTCTGTTGATGATTTTCACTGTCACTGTTTGAAGAATTTGCTGAAGACTTTCTCTGAAATTCCTCAACCCCAAATTCTTCACGCAAGTTAATCCTCGTCTGTTTTCTGCATGCGTGCATGCTATGCAAACTGTTTTCATATTCTTCATCCTGAAAAACTGCTGTAGTGAAACTTTGCACTCCTGATCCTTTACTATTTCCGTTGTAAGTTAGTCATTAGTGCGGAATTTCCTCAAAAGGAATTTCCTCAGTGATGAAATTCTAAAAATCTCCTATTCACCCCCTCTAGTCGATATAACGCACTTTCAGGGTATGATCGCCATTTTCATCGGGTTTGTCCACCATGTAGACATCGTAGGTGGAGGTGGGAGTCCACCGCCCGGTATTTACATGGGCGGGGTCATCGGCCTCATAATCCATGTGTTCAACCTCCTCACAGGCATAATCCAACATGTTGGTTAAGTCTTCGATGGTGGCTACCAAGTGGGTGGTGGGTGGGCCGTAAAAGTCCTCATAATCCATATCCGGACCGGTCCCAATATAGGTCGAGTTCATGCTGTCCGTGATATTCAGCGACTGGATCCGGTCAAGTGTCTCGTTTAACATTGAGAGGTAGTCATGATCGATCTCTTAATGGTTTTTGAAATTGACCTCCATAGCTTCCGCAACGGTCGCGTGTTCGGCAATGGCCGTTTGCTGTTGCCCAAGCGCTGAGGTCGGATCCGGGATGAAAGGAAACTCTCTGACAATGAGGGGACTGAGGTCATGGCCGGGCAAGAGACCCGAAATCAAGGCTTCGGGATTTTGGAGATGATCGGACGAAACCCTGATCTTAGTGGAGAAAAGATCGACCCGGGAGTCGGTGGATATTCCTGAACCTTATCTCCTGATCAGGGACGAAGCCTCCGATCTGGCCGAGGCAGCCAGTCGGGTCGGCGCGCAGCGTGAAGCTGCCGAACGTGAGAACCAGCCCGGGGACAAAGATGTCCCCATTGCTGATTCGATTGGTTACGATTACGCATGCCGTAAATCCTCCCGGTGATCTCATAGAGGAACTCTCAATGAAAAGCACCAATGTTGTGTCAAAACCGGCGGATCCCGGGTAGGGGGTCCCGAGTTGTGGACCTTGGATCGATGGGTTGCACGGGTCGAAGGAGACAATGTTTACCCAGTTTCGAGCTGTGTTGAGGAGGTAAAACCCTATGTCATGCTTGATTGTATTAATGTTTATGAGGATTACAGAGTTGATCTACCTCGAGATCGTATGAGCTAAAACCCTAGATGAGTCAACCTGCCTATGCGGATGAAACCAACTAGTTTATATAGACACCAGGGGTTGCTACAGTTATATATAATTGACCTCTAATACGTCTCAAACGTATCTATAATTTTTGATGGTTTCACGCTATTATCTTGTCTTCTTTGGTTGTTTTATGAACCTTATTAATTCAGTGCCAAGTGCAAGTTCCTGTTTTTTCCGTGTTTTTGACTCTTTTCAGATCTGATTTTGGAACGGAGTCCAAACGGAAGAAAAACCCTGAAATGATTTTTTCCCGAACGGAAGAAGGTCACGGGGCCTTTGGGCCAAGCCAGGTGGGCTCCAGGGAGCCCACAAGCCCCCACTCCGCCACTAGGGGAGGCGGCGGTGGGCAGGCTTGTGGCCTCCATGGCCGCCCCCTGACCTAGATCTTTGGCCTATAAATTCCCAAATATTCTGCAAAAAATCAGGGGAGCCTCGAAAATACTTTTCCACCGCCGCAAGCTTTTGTTTCCACGAGATCTCATCTGGAGACCCTTCCCGGCACCCTACCGGAGGGGGCCTTGGAGTTGGAGGGCTTCTTCATCATCATCATCGCCCCTCCAATGACTCGTGAGTAGTTCACTTCAGACCTACGGGTCCGTAGTTAGTAGCTAGATGGTTTCTTCTCTCTCTTGGATCTTCAATACAAAGTTCTCCATGATCATCATGGAGATCTATCCGATGTAATCTTCTTTAGCGGTGTGTTTGTCGAGATCCGATGAATTGTGGATTTGTGATCAGATTATCTATGATATATATTTGAGCCTTTGCTGATTTGTTATATGCATGATTTGATATCCTTGTAAGTCTCTCTGAGTCTTGGGTTTTGTTTGGCCAACTAGATCTATGATTCTTGCAATGGGAGAAGTGTTTGGTTTTGGGTTCTGCCATGTGGTGACCTTTCCCAGTGACAGTAGGGGCAACAAGGCACACATCAAGTAGTTGTCATCAAGGGTAAAAAGATGGGGTTTTTATCATTGGTTTGAGATTATCCATCTACATCATGTCATCTTGCTAAAGGCGTTACTCTGTTCTTATGGACTTAATACACTAGACGAATGCTGGATAGCGGTCGACGTGTGGAGTAATAGTAGTAGATGCAGACAGTATCGGTCTACTTGTTTTGGACGTGATGCCTATAGAAATAATCATTGCATAGATATCGTCACGACTTTGCGCGGTTCTATCAATTGCTCGACAGTAATTTGTTCACCCACCGTCTACTTGCTTTCATGAGAGAAACCACTAGTAAACACTACGGCCCCCGGGTCTATTCACATCCATCTTTTACATCTCCGCTTTTACTTTGCTTTGTTACTTTGTTGCTTTCAGTTCTCACTTGGCAAACAATCTATAAGGGATTGACAACCCCTTTATAGCGTTGGGAGCAAGTTTTTGTGTTTGTGCAGGATCTTGAGATACTCCTCCACTGGATTGATACCTTTGTTCTCAAACTGAGGGAAATACTTACCACCGCTATGCTACATCACCCTTTCCGCTTCGAGGGAACACCAACGCAAGGCTCCAAGGCCACGGGGGAAATCCTTTGCACACTTGCCTAGGAAGTCCCTTAAGGCGTAGCCGCTGCAGAAAGATCAAGCCAAGTATTCTCCCATCGACGTGCCTATTTCTGGCACCGTTGGAAGGTCTTTTGTTGCAGTAGCAACCTCCCGCCGGGGACAGATGAGCCAATCTAGCCTACTCAACTTGGACGACACGCGAGTCTATGGAGCTTTCCCTCTTGAATATGAGGTCATCACGTAGTCCGGTCCTCAATAATATGACCCATTAGGTCAGCCTCTAAGAGATGGGCCAACCGTCAGAAGAGCCCTTAGTCCTGGACTCCCTCAAAAGGCGCCAGAAATTCTTCCTAATACTCATGATCTACGTTGGGTTTTGTGTGAAGAGGAACGGGTTATCGCAACACTAAGTGGGTAAGTATTTCTCTTAGTTATGAAACTAAGGTTTATCAAACCAATAGGAATATCAACCACAACCGTCTTCAACGGCAGCACACAAAAGAACAAATAGCTTGCACCTAACATGGGCAAGAGGGTTGTCAATCCCCTTGGCCTCGTTATTTGCAAGCAAATGAGATGTGTAGATAATTGTAGATAATTTGACTAAGGGGGGTAACCCCAGGGTAGGCCAATTCGGGCCACTTCCCCCTTTTTCTCCGAAGATACGGGGCGGACGCTTCGCCCCTGTAGGCCGGTTGCTCCTGGCCGGCTACGCTGCACGGGCCGGTTCAGGCAAAGCCGCTCGCCATTTGACTCAGAAACGACCCGCCAGCCGGCGGGTCAGCCCGTGTCGCCTCACCCTGACACGCGCGTCAGGGACGCATCATGAGAGGCATGGCTACAGCAGCCCAGGTACCGCTGGTCTGAACGTGTGTGGCTATAGTGGAGGCGGCCGTACCGCTGACCATCGTCGACTGCGACCAGTCGAGGAGGCACACTAACGACACACCTCCATTCACTCCATTACTTGCCCTGACATGGCTACAGTGCGGCTGGCTGTACCACTGACTCTGGCCGTCTCTCGCAAGGCGACGCCACACAGTGCGTCCTGATAACCCAAAAGTATAGTGGATCTCAAATGTTTTCGAGGGTAGAGTATTCAACCCAAATTTATTGATTCGACACAAGGGGAGCCAAAGAATATTCTCCAGTATTAGCAGCTGAGTTGTCAACTCAACCACACGTGAAAGACTTAATATGTGAAGCAAAGTATTTAGTAGCAAAGTGGTATGCAAGTAACGGTAACAGTGGCAAACCTGACAGTAGAAATTTTATAGGGATTGTAACAGTAGCAACGGAAAAGTAACTTAGCAAAGACCAATATGTGGAAAGCTCGTAGGCAATGGATCGGTGATGGATAATTATGTTGGATGGCATTTATCATGCAACAGTCATAACCTAGGGTGACACAGAACTAGCTCCAATTCATCAATGTAATGTAGGCATGTATTCCATATATAATCATACGTGCTTATGGAAAAGAACTTGCATGACATCTTTTGTCCTACCCTCCCGTGGCAGCGGGGTCCTAATGGAAACTAAGGGATATTGAGGCCTCCTTTTAATAGAGAACCAGACCAAAGCATTAGCACTTAGTGAATATATTAACTCCTCAAACTACGGTAATCGCCAGAAAGAATCCCAGTTATTATCACCCTGGGGGATACGGATCACAACTCGTAATAGGTGTCTATAACCTGCAAGATAGGATCAATAACACATATATATTCATGAAGACATAATAGGTTCAGATCTGAAATCATGGCACTTGGGCAGTAGTGACAAGCATTAAGCATAGCAAAGTCATAGCAACATCAATTTCAGAACATAGTGGATACTAGGGATCGAACCCTAACAAAACTAACTCGATTACATGATAGATCTCATCCAACCCATCACCTTCTGGCAAGCCTACGATGGAATTACTCATGAACGATGGAGAGCATCGTGAAATTGGGGACGAAGGATGGTTGGTGATGATGATGGCGTCGATTTCCCCTCTCCGGAGCCCAAATCAAACTCTAGATGTGCCCTCCCGAGGAAAAACAGGAGGTGGCGGTGGCTCCATATTGTAAAACACGATGATTTCTTCTCCTTGATTTTTTTCCGTAGATGAGAATATATAGGAATGGAAACAAGGTCAGTGGAGCTTCAGGGGCACCACAAGCCTAGGGGGCGCAGCCTAAGGTGGGGGGCGCCCTGGAGGCTTGTGGCCTGGAGGTGGCCCCTCTTCGGAAGATTGTTTTGTCGGTATTTTTTATTAAATCCAAAAATATGCTCCGTAAATTCTCAGGTCATTCCAACAACTTTTATTTCTGCACAAAAATAACACGAAGGCAATTCTACTGAAAACATCGTGAGTCCGGGTTAGTTCCATTCAAATCATGCAAATTAGAGTTCAAAACAAGGGCACAAGAGTTTGAAAACGTAGATACGTTGGAGACGTATAAAATCCCCCAAGCTTAAACATTTGCTTGTACTCAAGCAATTCAGTTGATAAACTGAAAGTGATAAAGAAAAACTTTTACAAACTCTGTTTGATCTTGTTGTTGTAAATATGTCTAACTTATGTTCAGATTTTCCGCTCAGATTGTGGACTAACCACATACACAATAATACTTTCGTCTCATGTTTACTTATATCAATGGCATAATCAACTAGCGAGAAATAATAATAAGTCTCGGATGACAACAACTTTATCAAAACAATCATAATACAATATGATAAACTAGTATCTTGCTAGCTCTTTGTGAGACCGCAAAACATAAATGCATAGCACCCCCAAAGAACAAGTACCGACTACACATTGCAATTCATGGTAAAACAGATCTAGTCATACTCATACTCAATATAAATTAATAGCAAAGATTATAGATGATGGGGTGCTCTCTAACTCGTGACTTTTTATAAGAAGAGGATGACTCAACAGTAAAGTAAAATAGATAGGCCCTTCGTAGAGGCAAGCATTGATTTGCAGAGGTGCGAGAGCTCGAGCTTTTTAAAACTGAGATGAATCAAAATTTTGGGTGGTATGCTTTCCTTGTCAACGTAACCACTAAGAGTTCACAAGATCTTCCATGATAAATACATTATAGGCGGTTCCCAAACAGAATAGTAAAAATTTTACTCCCCCTCCACCAATCAACCACATTACACGGCGGGCCGCATCCACGGGTACCGTCCATACAAACAACAATCCTCGGGGAGTTTTGATTCATTAAGTTTGATTTGACTTTTGAGCATGGAACTGGACACCCTGATTACCAGCCACTTTGTCATGAACGATAGTGAATCAACACATATCTTGGGAGTAACCCACCTAGCATGGAAGATACTGATAGCCCCTAGCTACTAGGTGAGCCAATCGGGCATACAAAACAGAATATTTAATTTAAGGTTTAGAGTATGGCACATGCAAATTTACTTGGGTTATTATGTCATCTTTGCTTATTTTCTTATTTTCTTCTTCTTTTACTCTTTCTTTTTCTTCTCTTTCCTCTTCTATTCTATCTTTTACTCTTTATGCCATCTTTGAGCTTATTATGTCATTTTAGAGGAAAATAAGCTAATTATATGACATTTATGAGCTAACGAAGGTTATTATACCATTTTTGACATAACTAAGCTAATTATTTCATTTAGAGGAAAACAAGCTAAGTATATGACATTTATGAGCTAACCAATGTTATTATGCCATTTCTGACCTAACTATGCTAATTATTTCATTTCGGAGGAAAATAAGCAAAGTATATGACATCTATGAGATAACCAAGGTTATTATGCCATTTTTTTACCTAATTAAACTAATTAAATCATTTTGGAGGGAAACAAAGTAAGTATATAACATTTATGAGATAACCAAGGTTATTATGCCATTTCTGACCAAACTAAACTAATTATGTCATAATTGAAATAAATAAGCTAATTACGTCATTTTGGAGGATAAGTAGCTAAGAAGAAGAGGAAGAAGAAGAAGAAGAAGATGATGATGATGATGAAGGAGATGAAGAAGAACAAGAAGAAGACCAGAATAATAAGAAAAATAAGAAAAAGAAGAATAATGAGAAAGAAAATTACAAGAAGAAAGAAAGAAGAAGCTCATTCTTCTACCTTTATTCTTTTTTTTTCTTCTCTTTCCCCTTCTATTCTTTATTTTTATTTTTATGCCATTTTGAGCACATGGTGTCATTTTGGAGGAAAATACGCTAAGTATATGACCTTGATTAGATAACCAAGGTTATTATGCCATTTTGACCTAACTAAGCTAATTTATCATTTTAGAGGAAAACAACCAAAGTATATGACATTTATGAGCTAACCAAGGTAGTTACCCCATTTTCAACCTAACCAAGATAATTAGGTAATTTTTGAGGGAAATAAGCTAAGTATATGACATTTATGAGCTAGCCAAGGACAGTATACCATTTGTGACCTAACTAAGCTAATTATGTAATTTTAGAGGAAAACAAGTTAAGTATATAACATTTATGAGCTAACCGAAGTTATTATGCCATTTCCAACCTAACTAAGATAATTACGACATAAATGAACTAAATTAACAATTAATGTCATTTTGGACGATAATTAGCTAAGAAGAATAAGAAGAAGAACAAGATGATGATGATAATGATGATGATGATGATGATGGTGGTGAAGATGAAGAGGAAGTAGTAGTAGAAGAAGAAGAAGAAGACAAAGAACAAGACTAGAATAAGAAGAAGAAGACAAAGAAGAAGAAACTAGAAGAAGTAGAACTAGAAGAAGAAGAAGAAGAAGAAAGAGAAGGAAAATAATAAGAACAAAGAAAAAGAAGCTCATTCTTCTTATTTTATTCTTTCTTTTTCTTCTCTTTCCTCTTATATTCTTTGTTTTTATTTTTATGCCATTTTTGAGCTTACTAACCTAATTATATCATTTTAGAGGAAAACCAGCTAAGTATATAACATTTATGAGCTAACCAAGGTTATTATGCCATTTCTGACCTAACTAAGCTAATTATGTCACAAAAAACTAAATAAGATAATTATGTCATTTTGGAGGATAATTAGCTAAGAAGAAGAAGAAGAAGAAGGAGAATATGATGATGATGATGATGAACAACATGACGAAGTAGTAGTAGTAGTAGTAGTAGTAGTAGTAGTAGTAGTAGTAGTAGTAGTAGTAGTAGAAGAAGAAGAAGAAAAAGAAGACTACAAGAAGAAAAAGAATAATAGAAGAAGAAGAGGAGGAATAAAAATAAGAAGAAAGAGAAGGAAAAGAATAAGAAGAAAGAAAGAAGAAGCTCATTCTTCTTCTTTTATTCTTTCTTTTTCTTATATTTCCTGTTCTATTCATTCTTTTTCTTTTTGTGCTATTTTTGAGATTATTATGTCTTTTTGGAGAAAAATAAGCTAAGTATATGACATTTATGAGCTAACCAACATTATTATGCCATTTTTTGACCTAACTAAGCTAATTGCGTCATTTTAGCAGAAAACATGATAAGTATATGACATTTATGAGCTAACCAAGTTAATTATGCAATTTGTGACCTAACTAAGCTAATTTTGCCATAAATGAACTAAATAAGCTAAATATGTTATTTTGGAGGATAATTAGCTAAATATGTCATTCTTGGAGAAAATAAGCTAAGTATGTGGCATAATAGGGCTAACTAGCATGTACAAAGCTAAGTATGCATTTGTTAAGCAGAACACTAGAGAAAACTTACCGTCATCAACTCGTCATCATCACGGATGTGAAGCAACGAGGTTGCTCGGGCTGGTTTCTCCTAGAGAAGGTTGTTCGACGCGGCTCGAGAGTTATTCTTCACCAAAGATCATTTGCAATGTCTCGTTAGCATGGTGACACTCAATTGTTAAGACCAGTAAGTAATGACCATTCAAATGAAATTCACTGTTCCAACCACAGAAATGACTGGCATCAGCACAGAGGTTTGACCGTTCTTCTCACACATAGACTGCACATTTGGTTTTGATGAGTGAGTCATATTAGTTAGTAATGAAATGGACATTACATGCATGATTTGGGTAATATGAACAAGAAACTTACCACAAGGAGCTCGTACATGGCCTGGTGAGCCGCCTCATTCCGTGCCCTCCCCTCCTCCAACAACTGAGCCGTCTTATCCTCGGCGGCCCAAGCCGTCTCCGCCGACACCTAGTCCCTCTCATGCAGAACTGCCTGGGTTGTCGATCACTCTCTTTGAAGAGAAACATGTAGCACCAGTCCTCGTTAGCATTCTAATCATCGCTGGTCACACATACAATGTAATGGAGGAAAGTTATCTGAGTCCGTATAACTAACCTCGATAGCGAGATCGATTGGCTATTGACGAGTCCTTATCTCGGGACTAGAGCTCGTTTGGAACGCGTGGATCTCTAGGAGAGTGAGAGGACAATGTATCGGCGCATCTCCAATGGTTGTCGAGCCATGGGACCTGATGAGCAACAAGTATAGGGGATCAATCGTAGTCCTTTCGATAAGTAAGAGTGTCGAACCCAACGAAGAGCAAAAGGATCTGACAAGTGGTTTTCAGCAAGGTAAAATCTGCAGGCACTGAAATTGTCGGTAGCAAGTAATTGTGTGATGAGATGATTCGTAGCAAGCTACTAGTAACAAAAGTAGCAACTGCACAGCAAAGTGGCCCAATCCCTTTTGTAGCAAGGGACAAGCCCAGACAAAGTCTTATAGGAGGAAAAACGCTCCCGAGGAAACACGGGAATTTCTGTCATGCTAGTTTCATCATGTTCATATGATTCGCGTTCGTTACTTTGATAGTTTGATATGTGGGTGGACCGGCGCTTGGGTACTGCCCTTACTTGGACAAGCATCCCACTTATGATTAACCCTCTCGCAAGCATCCGCAACTACGAAAGAAGAATTAAGACAAAGTCTAACCATAGCATTAAACTAGTGGATCCAAATCAGCCCCTTGCGAAGCAACGCATAAACTAGGGTTTAAGCTTCTGGCACTCTAGCAACCCATCATCTACTTACTACTTCCCAATGCCTTCCTCTAGGCCCAAATAATGGTGAAGTGTTATGTAGTCAACGTTCACATAACACCACTAGAGGAAAAACAACATACAACATATCAAATTACCGAACAAACACCAAATTCACATGACTACTATTAGCATGACTTATACCATGTCCTCAGGAACAAAAGTAACTACTCACAAAGCATAATCATATTCATGACCAGAGAGGTAATGAGTAGCATCAAGGATCTGAACATAAACTCTTCCACCAAATAATCCAACTAGCATCAACTACAAAGAGTAATCAACACTACTAGCAACCTTACAAGTACCAATCGGAGTCGCGAGATGGAGATTGGTTACAAGTGATAAACTAGGGTTTGGAGAAGAGATGGTGCTGATGAAGATCTTGATGGTGACGAGTCCCCTCCGATGAGAGGAGTGTTGGTGATGACGATGGCGACGATTTCCCCCTCCGGGAGGGAAGTTTCCCCGGCAGGATCGTCTTGCCGGAGGTCTAGATTGGTTCTGCTCAAGTTCCGCCCTGTGACGACGGCGAAACCACGAAAAAGCTCCTCTCTGATTTTTTTCCTGGACGAAACCCTTCATATAGCAAAAGAGGGGGGCAAGTGGGCCGACAGGGTGCCCACAAGCCCCCATGGCGTGGCCTGGGGGGTGGCCGCATCGTGCAGGCTTGTGGCCACCCCCTGGCGCCCCTCTGGCGCTTCTTCGGCCCAGTATTTTTGATAAATCAGGAAAAGAATCCTCGTTGATATTTACGGCGTTTGGAGTTGCACAGAATAGGTATCTCAAATTTGCTCCACTTTCAGGCCAGAATTCCAGTTGCCGGCATTCGCCCTCTTCGTGTAAACCTTGCAAAATAAGAGCGAAAAGGAATAAGAATTGTACCGTGAAGTGAAATAACAGCCCAAGAAACGATACATATCAACATGAAAACATGATGCGAAATGGACGTATCAACTCCCCCAAGCTTAGACACCGCTTGTCCTCAAGCGAAAGCCTAGCTCAATAGATATGTCCAGATGTTTAGGGAGAGAGGTGTCGACAAAATAAGATACGAACATGCATGCATCATGAGCATGATGAGAACAGTAATACTAGCATATAATCTCTCATGCTAAAATGATAATTCCTTCACAAAGTAAAGCATGGATCAAGAACCTTACCGAGAAGTAACAACCGATAGCCTTTAGTCGTTGAAGCAATTGCAATTTATCACAACATCAGAAAGAGTCAAATAAGAGCTTGTCAAGCAAATCCACATACTCAATCATTCTTTCGTTCTCTACAATTGCTACAACTCACGTAGTACTCATGAGATCAAAGTTTCAGCTAGACACAGAGAAAGATAGGAGCTAACAGTTTTGCCTCCCAACTACTTACCTCAAGGGTAATGTCAACAATAGTAATTCATGAATGCCTGCCTTCAAGTTGACATATGAATATAGATCTTTCCCAAGCATATGACGGTAGCCAAGAGAAAGGCAAAATAAGGAATTGGTGAAGATCACCATGACTCTTTCAAGGGCAAAAAGTAAAGGTACAAGATAGGCCCTTCGCAGAGGGAAGTAGAGGTTGTCATGCGCTTTTGAGGTTTGGATGCGTGTCCTCTTAATGCGGAGGAATGTCACTTTATATTGCCTCATGTGATAATGAACTTTGTTATGTAGTCTGTCGCTTTTATGTCTTCCTCATCACAGGTTCGTATAAAGCTTATTTTCCACACACTAATAGATCATACATATTAAAGAGAAATTTTTATTGCTTGCACCGATGACAACTTACTTGAGGGGTCTTATTCAATCCATAGGTAGGTATGGTAAACACTCATGGCAAAACTGGTTTGAAGGTTTATGGATGCACAAGTAGTATCTCTAGTTAGTGCGGGAGGTTTGGCTAATGTGAGGTGGAAGCAATCGTCACATGCTAAGGGATCTCTAATCATATAACATTGTTCAAAGCCAAGCAAACACAATTCATTACGTTGTCTTCCTTGTTCAACATCTACTTCTAGGCATGCAATAGTTTGATGAGTGTTCACAATCATAGATGGTGTCAGAGATGATATATTTATATGTGAACCTCTCCTTCTTTATCACTTCCTATGAATTGCAAAAATGACCAAGGTCTACGTTTGCCTACCCTCAACAAGTTTCAGTCATCATCCTTTTTATATGTGAAGATATCACTTCCCATAAGATTATTACATGATCTTTCATGATTTTGTTCTATTCTCACTCTTTTGATCATGGCAAGAGGCAAAGCCCTTCAACTAAGACACTCTTTATTATATGGCTCACGAGCAAGAATACATCGGGGGTGACAAAAAGCAAAACTCAAGACCAAAACACTAAGACTTTTAAAACTACTAGAGAAAAACAAAACCGAAAAGGAAAACTAAAACAAAGGTAAAGGCAAAAGATGTGATGGTGATACGATACCGGGGCAACTCCCCCAAGCTTGGCACAAGCCAAGGGGATTGCCCATACCAATGCTCAGTTGTCTTCCTTTGGTGGTGATGGTGGAGTTGTTGCAATCTTTGACTCCAAGAGGGCCATTGATCTTTGATTTATACCTTGGAGATCTGCGATATGTTTTTCCAGCAAAACAACTTCACGAGTGAGACAAGTATTGCGAGCACGACTTCTTCCTTGTTGAGCACAGATTGCACTTCGTCCCATGTCTGATCCTTGTCCTTAGCTTTGCCCTTGGTTTCTTTAGGTAGCCTTTCCTTAGCCTCCATGACCTCCATCGTTTTCAGATCAGCATCAACTTCTCCATAGATTTGACGCAGGTTGTTCTCCCACACAGATTCCTGGGAAGACATCTTGACCTAGATCTGCGGAAGAAAACAGGCTCGAAATGAAAAACAGAGGAAATCTGCGTGATGCAGGGGTCAGACCAAACGGAAGTATATATAATGATTTTTTTTCACACCAGAAGGAGTACCCGGCACGGAAACGGAGTCCGGGAGGCGCACGAGGTGGCCACAAGCCCTCACGGCGCGGCCATGGGGTGGGCCCACGCCGTGCAGACTTGTCGCCTCCTCACGCCCTTTCCGGACTACTTCCAATTTTTGTATTTTTTCAAATATTCCAAAACCGAGAAAATTTCCTACTGGAAAAGTTTTGGACTATGTTTTCTTACCGAATCACATACCTCTTTGTTTTCAGAGTCTGAAACAGGCTGATAAACATCCCTTAGGTATTCCTCCGGAGTTATGGTATTGATGATATTGCTTTCAACATTAATGGGAGTACCTGAGATATAATGCTTGATTCTCTGCTCATTTACCACTCTCGGACAATTACCTTCCGTGTTGTTCATCTTGATAGCACCGGAACGATATACTTCCTCAACAACATAGGGACCTTCCCATTTAGAGAGAAGCTTGCCTGCAAAGAATCTTAAACGAGAGTTATATAGCAAGACATAATCACCTACATTGAACTCACGCTTTTGTATCCTCTTATCATGCCACCTCTTAACCTTCTCTTTGAACAACTTGGCATTCTCATATGCCTGAGTTCTCCACTCATTAGGCGAACTAATGTCAAATAACCTCTTCTCACCGGCAAGTTTGAAATCAAAGTTGAGCTCTTTGATTGCCCAATAAGCTTTATGCTCTAGCTCAAGAGGTAAGTGACATGCTTTACCGTACACCATTTTGTATGGAGACATGCCCATGCGATTCTTATAGGCAGTCCTATAAGCCCACAGTGCATCATCGAGCTTTTTAAACCAATTATTTCTAGACCTATTGACAGTCTTTTGCAAAATCAGTTTAATCTCTCTATTACTTACCTCTACTTGACCACTGGACTGAGGGTGGTAGGGAGACGCAATTCTATGGTTGACATCGTACTTAGCAAGCGTTTTACGGAAAGCACCATGAATGAAGTGTGAACCACCGTCGGTCATTAGATATCTAGGGACTCCAAATCTAGGGAAGATGACTTCTTTAAGCATCCTCATAGAGGTGTTGTGATCAGCACTACTAGTGCGGATAGCTTCTACCCACTTAGTGACGTAATCAACAGCAACCTAGATGTGAGTATACCCGTTGGATTTGGGAAAAGGTCCCATATAATCAAAGCCCCAAACATCAAATGGTTCAATGACTAGTGAATAGTTCATAGGCATTTCCTAACGTTTTCTAATATTACCTATTCTTTGACATCCGTCACACAACAAGACAAACTTACGGGCATCCTTGAAGAGAGTGGGCCAATAGAAACCTGATTGCAATACCTTGTGTGCAGTTCTATCTCCCGCATGGTGTCCTCCGTAGGCCTCGGAGTGACACTTCTGTAGGATATGTCTCTATTCATGTTCAGGTAGACAACGTCTAATAACACCATCTACTCCTTATTTATAAAGGTGAGGATTATCCCAAAAGTAATGTCTCAAGTCAAAGAAGAATTTCTTCTTTTGCCGGTACGTGAAACTAGATGGTATGTATTTGGCAACGCTATAGTTTGCATAATCAGCAAACCACGATGCACTACGTGAAGCATTGATGACTTTCAATTGCTCATCTGGAAAGCTATCATCAATAGGTTGTGGGTCATCAAGAACGTTCTCCAACCTAGACAAGTTATCTGCTACTGGGTTATCACCACCCTTCCTGTCGACAACGTGCAAATCAAATTCTTGTAGCAAGAGAACCCATCTTATAAGTCTAGGTTTAGCGCCTTTCTTCTCCATGAGGTACTTAATAGCAGCATGATCAGTGTCAATAGTGACTTTGGAATCAACTATGTAAGACATGAACTTTTCACATGCAAACACGACTGCTAAAAATTCCTTCTCCGTAGTGGCATAGTTTCTTTGGGCACTGTCTAGAGTTTTACTAGCATAGCGAATAGCATTCAACTTCTTATCAACTCTTTGCCCTAGAACAGCACCAACATATTAATCACTAGCGTCACACATGATCTCAAAAGGTAAGTTCCAATCAGGTGGTTGAACAATAGGTGCGGTTATCAAAGCCCTCTTAAGTATTTCGAAGGCTTCCTCACAATCATCGTAAAAAACAAAAGGAATATCCTTTTGCAAGAGATTGGTAAGAGGCCTAGAAATCTTAGAGAAGTCTTTAATAAACCTTCTATAGAAACCAGCATGACCAAGGAAACTTCTCATCCCTTTGATATTTGTGGGGTATGGCATTTTCTCGATTGCAGCAACCTTAGCCTTATCGACTTCAATACCTCTTTCGGAAATTTATGTCCTAAGACGATGCCTTCATTAACCATAAAGTGGCACTTCTCCCAATTCAAGACAAGATTGGTGTCTTTACATCTCTGCAAGACTCGATCAAGGTTGCTGAGGCAATCATCAAAGGAAGATCCGTAAACGGAGAAGTCATCCATGAAAACCTCAACAATCTTTTCACAAAAGTCAGAGAATATAGCCATCATACATCTTTGAAAGGTGGCAGGTGCATTACATAAGCCAAAAGGCATACGTCTATAAGAAAAGGTACCGAAAGGGCAGGTGAAAGTGGTTTTCTCCTAATCAGATTGTGCAACCTGTATTTGGGAGAAACCAGAATAACCGTCTAGAAAGCAGAGGTGTGTGTGTTTAGACAGCCTTTCTAGCATTTGGTCGATAAAAGGCAAAGGGTAATGATCTTTCCTAGTGGCTTTATTCAATTTCCTAAAATCGATCACCATCCTATAGCCAGTAATAATCCTCTGTGGGATCAATTCATCCTTATCATTAGGGACAATGGTAATGCTCCCTTCTTTGGGACGCAATGCACTCGACTCACCCAATCGCCATGAGCAACAGGATAGATAATACCCACTTCCAGGAGCTTTAGTATTTCTTTTCTTACTACTTCTTTCATCTTAGGATTTAATCTCCTTTGATGATCAGCAACTGGTTTGAAATCAGGATCGGTTTTAATCTTTTGCTGGCATAGAGTGGGACTAATGCCCTTAAGATCATCGAGAGTATATCCAATCGCAGCACGGTGCTTCCTTAGAGTTTTTAGTAACTTCTTTTCTTCATGCTCTGAGAGGCTAGCACTAATTATAATAGGATATACCTCTTTTTCATCAAGATAGGCATACTTAAGAGTATCAGGAAACTGTTTAAGCTCGAACACAGGATCACCCTTTGGTGGGGGTTGATCCCCAAGAAGTTCAACAGGCAAGTTATTCTTAAGGATAGGATATTGTTCTAAGGCAACTCTATCTATCTCATCCCTTTCATCCATATGCATATCATTTTCATGCTCAAGCAAGTATTGCTCTAAGGGATCAGTAGGAGGCACGGCAATAGAAGCTAAGGCAATAGTTTCATCCCTACTAGGCAACTCCTTTTCATGAGGTTGTCTACCAAACTTGGAGAAATTGAACTCATGTGACACACCTTCAAAGCCAACAGTGACAGTTTGCTTCTCACAGTCAATATGAGCATTGAAGGTATTGAGGAAGGGTGTGCCAAATATGATGGGACAAAATCTATCTTGTGCAGTAGCAAGAACGAGGAAATCAGCAGGATACTTCATTTTACCACACAAGACTTCAACATCCCTAACAATTCCCACACGGCAGATAGTATCTCTATTGGCAAGCTGAATAGTGACATCAATAGGCTCTATCTCAACAGGTGCAATATCATCTTTGATTTCATCATAAAAGGATTGAGGTATTGCACTAACACTAGCACCCACGTCACATAAACCATGATAACAATGATCTCCTATCTTAACAGAAACAACAGGCATGCCAACAACAGGCCTATGTTTGTCTCTAACGTGAGGTTTAGCAATTCTAGCAGCATCTTCACATAAGTGAATATTATGTCCCTCAACTTCTTCACACAGAAGATCTTTGATAATAGCAATGCTAGGTTCAACTCCAATTTGCTCAGGGGGTGTAGGTGTTCTAATATAGCCTCTACGTATCACAGTTGAAGCTTTAGATTGATCCTTTATCCTAACAGGGAAAGGTGGTTTCTCAATGTAAGCACTGGAAACAACAGGATCGTTATAGGCAATGACTTTCTCTTCAACTTTGGTGGGTTTAACTACATTGACTTCTAAAGGAGGATGATATTTAAACCACTTCTCTTTCGGGAGATCAATATGAGCAGCAAAGGATTCACACAATGAAGCTACTATCTCAGAGTCAAGTCCATACTTAGCGCTAAAATCACTAAAGGTATTTGTCTCAACAAAAGATTTAACGCAATCAAACGTGAAATTCATACCTGACTCCTTACCTTCTTCAAGCTCCCAATCTTTAGAGTTGTGTTTAATTCTCTCCAATAAATTCCATTTGAAGTCAATATCTCTCTTCATAAAAGAACCGGTACAAGAAGTGTCAAGCATGGTGCGATCATCATGAGAAAGCCGATCA
Source organism: Hordeum vulgare subsp. vulgare (assembly GCF_904849725.1). Taxonomy (NCBI): domain Eukaryota; kingdom Viridiplantae; phylum Streptophyta; class Magnoliopsida; order Poales; family Poaceae; genus Hordeum; species Hordeum vulgare. The sequence goes on along the minus strand of NC_058523.1, from coordinate 423,387,289 downwards.
TAGAAGTTCTGAATGATAATTTATCTCGAGAGCTCATGATTGGGGCATGAATATAGCATTGATTTAAGCCTCCCCCAAGCTTGAGCGATGCTTTCTCTGTCACGAGGCCAAAAATTGTAAATATAATTCCGATCACGATGTACTAAATGCATAGGATAAAACTTTTGATGAAATTCCAATTTCAACCGATTGTAGTCCCATGATCCAGTATCATCACATAGCCTATACCATGTCAATGCCTTATCCTTCAGAGATAAAGGAAATACCTTCTTCTTGACCTCATCCTCGGGCACACCTGCAAGCTTCAATAAACCACAAACTTCATCTACATAGATCAGATGCAAGTCTGGATGTGATGTTCCATCTTGTGTAAAAGGATTAGCCAGCAGTTTCTCAAGCATAGCCGAAGGAAATTCAAAGAAAATATTTTCAGTAGGTGCAGCAGGTTGAGGAGCAACTCTTTGTGCTTCCGTTCGAGGTGAAGATACCCCGAACAAGCCACTAAAAGTATTAGTATCCATAGTGACAAGTGACAATATATTTCAGCACACTATATGAATGTTTCCTTACCAAGTTCCACTTACCAAAGGCGCTTCACTCCCCCGAAACGGCGCCAGAAAAGAGTCTTGATGACCCACATGTATAGGGGATCAATCGTAGTCCTTTCGCTAAGTAAGAGTGTCGAACCCAACGAGGAGCAGAAGGATCTGACAAGTGGTTTTCAGCAAGGTAAAATCTGCAGGCACTAAAATTGTCGGTAACAAGTAATTGTGTGATGAGATGATTCGTAGCAAGCAACTAGTAACAAAAGTAGCAACGGTGCAGCAAAGTGGCCCAAACCCTTTTGACCAAGGGACAAGCCTGGACAAAGTCTTATAGGAGGACACACGGGAATTTCTGTCATGCTAGTTTCATCATGTTCATATGATTCGCGTTCGTTACTTTGATAGTTTGATATGTGGGTGGACCGGCGCTTGGGTACTCCCCTTACTTGGACAAGCATCCCACTTATGATTAACCCCTCTCGGAAGAATCCGCAACTACGAAAGAAGAATTAAGACAAAGTCTAACCATAGCATTAAATTAGTGGATCCAAATCAGCCCCTTGCGAAGCAACGCATAAACTAGGGTTTAAGCTTCTGTCACTCTAGCAACCCATCATATACTTACTACTTCCCAGTGCCTTCCTCTAGGCCCAAATAATGGTGAAGTGTTACGTAGTCGATGTTCACATAACACCACTAGAGGAAAAACAACATACAACATATCATATTACCGAACGAATACCAAATTCACATGACTACTATTAGCATGACTTATCCCATGTCCTCAGGAACAAAAGTACCTACTCACAAAGCATAATAATATTCATGACTAGAGAGGTATTGAATAGCATCAAGGATCTGAACATAAACTCTTCCACCAAATAATCCAATTAGCATCAACTACAAAGAGTAATCAACACTACTAGCAACCTTACAAGTACCAATCGGTGTCGCGATACGGAGATTGGCTACAAGTGATGAACTAGGGTTACTCGTGGCAGCGGAGAAACCACGAAAAAGCTCCTCTCTGATTTTTTTCCTGGACGAAGCCCTTCATATAGCAAAAGAGGGGGGCAAGTGGGCCAGCAGGGTGCCCACAAGCCCCCATGGCACGGCCTGGGGGGTGGCCGCGCCGTGCAGGCTTGTGGCCACCCCCTGGCGCCCCTCTGGCGCTTCTTCGGCACAGTATTTTTGATATATCGGGAAAAAAGTCCTCGTTGATTTTTACGGCGTTTGGAGTTGCGCAGAATAGGTATCACAACTTTTCTCCACTTTCAGGCCAGAATTCCAGTTGCCGGCATTCTCCCTCTTCATGTAAACCTTGCAAAATAAGAGATAAAAGGCATAAGAATTGTACCGTGAAGTGAAATAACAACCCAAGAAGCGATAAATAACATGAAAACATGATGCAAAATGGACGTAGCAGGACCTCCCGCCACTAGATGTCGTCACCAGCTCTAGATCCAAAGGTTGCTCGCTCGGGTTAAAGTACTCCCCTTTCCTTGCCTTCCCCTCCTTGTTGTACCTCACGGGCTTCTGGTGGGAGGAGATGTTGGTGAACTTCTCCGGATGACCGAGGTCAGACTCAGAGAATGCCTTGGCCTTGTTGTACGAGGTGGTACGGGACATGGCATAGAAGTCGTACACCTCTGGCACCTCCGTGTTATTGTGACGCGCTAAAAGAGAGGAACAAAGTATTAGTAAAGGGCTCATGCTAGCATGAAGAATGGACTGCATGAATCATGAAGCAAACCAAACACCCAATTCCACCCGAACTGAAATAAGTTGGCGCTGCCTTGATGGTGTGGCACACCAACCATTTGGGCATGCCAGTCCTTCGCATTGTTGTGGACGACTCTCCGTTGTCTTGTGCACCACTCATCCACCAACGCCTTCCAACAATCCATCTTATCCGCACACCATCTTTTGGGCACCTATAAGTTAGTAAAGAGAAATTTGAGCGCTACACGTATGAATCAAATCAAGGAAACTAAGTACAAGGCCTTAAAAATAGGTAATTACCTTCATGTACTTCTCCTTCCTCAGAAACTTTTTGTGGCATGACGACTTGTCCTTCTTAATACGGCGCATGGCATAGTAGTCTCGAACAGCCTGCGGCCAAGCCTCGTGGCATAAGTTTTCTAATAGGCGCTTGCACTCGGTATCGATAACCTTGGCCGCCTCCTCCTCATATCCCTCCTCACACCTGTAGAAGGTCTGCAATCAAATGAGACAACACTGATTAGTACCATAACTAAGGATTGCTAATTTTAGATTGTGTAAAAGGTGACATTACCCAAAAGCTGTTGATCACCATCCCGTCCCTCGTGTGAACAAGACACCATCTGTCATCTCCTCCGGCGGGGAATGGGAATCCTTGTAGTGCTCCCAGCTCAATCCTAGTTGAGGAAGGTGACCCTCATCGGGCAACGTGACAAACCCTGGGAAATTTAGCCAGCCAAGCACACCAGGGATGGTGTTCGGCTTACAGACTTCATGGGGGTGATGCCAACCCCTGCAGTATGGCAAGGTCAATGCATTAGATATTTGAAGAAACGTGAAGCAAGGTTGTCAGAATCACGATTCTGAATCGGATCGAATCTCTGTTGGTAGGATCGTGAATTGTAGAATCATAACTACTAGGAGCGTAGAAACTTAGATTTTATGAGCAACATCGTAGAATCGGAGAGGCTAATTTGGATCGTAAAGTTGTAAGATTCTAAGACTTGAGTCACAATTCTGACAACTTTGACGTGAAGGCAAAAGGTACAAAAAGAGTAAATGCACTTCCTTTTCCCCATCGGGCCTAATCACCGGCTTCTGCTCGTGGGTCGCCGGCACGAGCGGGAGCCGTGTACAACCACGCTGGTACACACGGACCCCCTCAACCACCTCACCCTCACTATTAGAAGACTCATCCCCACCACCATCATCATGGCCACCCAACCCCTCGATCGGATCCAGCCAGGTACCACATTCGTATGTATCCTCGACATAGCCCCTCGATCACGAGTCTCGTGGGCTGAAGCCTGTGGGACCGGAGTATCCTGGGACGTAACCTGTGGGACCGGAGTATCCTGGGACGTAGCCCGTGGGACTAGAGTCTTGTGGGTCGAAGCCTCTAGGTCCGGGGTCTCATGGGCCGAAGGCCTGTTGACCCGACATTCATGGTTCCAGAGTCCCCATAACCTCCACCTCAAACGGGTCCACCCTAGTAGTCGCGTGCTCGGGTGAATGAGCTAGGGTGGCAGCAAGGAAGGTGTAGGAGCCATTCTACCTCTCCTACGGCCACGTACTATACCTCTATGCTTCTTCCCTCCTCAACCTTCTCTCCCAGTGGGCAAGGCGCCAACAAAGAAGCGACCACGAGTGTCCCAAGACTGTCTACGAACACTCTCCAGAGAGATAGGGACGGAATGGAAGCACTCCCACGGGCCGCTGATGAAGAATGAAGAAGTACCCACGGAGCGATCTGGACCCGCGACCACCATGTTTCAGCACCTGGCATGACAAAGAGTAAAAGAAACTAGTACAACATAAAAAAAATTGAATACGTGACATGAATAATAATATGTACATAATTTAAGTTGGGGTGCATACAAACTAATAATAGTCTAGATCGTCTATATATGCTCCAGGATCAATAAATGCATCATCATCATCACTATCACACATGTCGTCATGAATGACATTCTCATCAGGTTCAGCAGCGTCAACATGTGGAAGGCCTTTCTATAGTCACTCAAGCATTGGCAGTTCATCCACAGTACTAATCTGTACTAGTTTCGGCACAGGGGTGAAGTCGAATTCACTGTCGTTGTCTACTTCCATGTTCTGGGGTCAAATAGAGCGGTTCTTGAAGCATTTCTTGGAAAGACGTGTTTCTTGGAAGAATTCCCCTTCATATGTGTCTGGGTCAATGTGAGGTTCATAATCCTATTCATTGGGGGGAGGTGGTCTAGCACGTGGCTGCACTTCATAAACAACATCCCAACCATTTAGATTCTTATTAGTTTCGCAGGCTCATGGTAGATAGAAAACATGGGTTGCGCATTGAGCCATAATATAGATATCGGGAACATCTAAATGGGTGTTTGTTTGATTTCGACTAGCCCTATTTGTTCATGAGCCCTTCTAGTCTCCTTCTGCTGGAGCCAATAACATTTGAAGACTATGATGTTCGGTTGGTTTTCACCATAGAATTGAAGTTTATAAGTTGCTTCAACTCTTCCATAATACTTGGTACCTCCTTTGCCGATAGCACAAACACCACAATTTGTAGATTTTTGGTCAGCCATAGATAGCTCTTTGCCAAAGGTATGAAAGCGATACATGTTGATGTTGTATTTCTCAAATAAACCGGCCTTATAGTAAAAACCATTAGCGGCTTGTCTCAGTTCGGCATCCATAGACTCTGAATTAGCCTACAAGTTTAATACAAAAGTATTGTTGCATTTGCCACAAATTAGATCAAGAAACGAATGGTTCATTAATGATAATTACAGTTTGTTTGAACCAAGAGATGAAACCGGGATAGCTGCCTCCATGCTTTGCTAGAAGCTCATACTCTTCGACGGAATCCTTTTGGATCACTCCTCCATCTGAGAATTTGGCAACATATCGAATGCATCAAATATCTGGGAATAAAAGTAGTTCAAAGGAATTAGAAGTTGCGGAAAAAATACCAAGAACTTACTAGATGTACGATCGCACTTCTGTTAGGTTGTTGAAGATCTACAACGAAATGGTCCGCCATTCTTCGACACCCAACGCTATTGGTTTCGAAGCACTGGCTGGTCCGAGCTTCCATTCAAATAGGCTGAGGTTGGATCCACCTTTTTTAGGGTCTCCAACATTGTACCGAGAGTTTTGATTACGCAAATGATGATATCTGGCTTCATAGTGTGTTGTGAAGAAATTTACCACCTCCTCAGCAATGAATGCCTCCGGAATTGATGCTTCAATTCTAAGTTTATTTTTACATTTTTCTCCAAGCGTCTTCTGCTTCCTCTCAGTTGCAAAGCACCAACGATTTTGCATGGGCCCCCAATATTGCCTCAGTCAGGAGATGTAAAATCAAATACTGCATTGGATTAAAGAAGCCCGATGAAAACATCTTCTCTAACTTGTAGAGCAACTTCGGCGCCAACTCCTTCATATCATCTACTAAGCGAGGTGATAGTTCTTTCGCACAGAGAACATGGAAGAAATAGCTCAACTCTGCGAGTACTAGCCATTCATCCTCACGAATAAAGCCACAGAACACCACCGGCATTACTTGCTCAATCCATATGTGCCAACCATGACTCTAGAGACCAAATATTTTCATTTTTTCAAGACTCGCTCTCCTCTTTAGATTTGCTACATGCCCATTGGGGAACAACAACTGCATTTTGACCCACAACATAATTTCCCTCATAGCCCCCCTTTTTAGACGAACCAGGCCTTTGGCTTCGACCAGTTCTGCTTTCCTTTCTATAATCGTATGTTTTGTAACGGATTATCACATAGAGTCTGCTGATCGACTCTAACCTTAGGATTATCATTTGACTTCCCCTCTATGCCGAACAATGTACCAAAAATGGCTTCTCCAATATTCTTTTCACTGCGCATCATTTCGATGTTGTGCGGAAGAAAGATGTCTTTGAAGTAAGGCAGATCCCACAAGCATGTCTTGTGAGCCCACGCATGTTGCGAATTATACCCCTTGAAATACCCTAGACGTTCTAGATTAGGCTCGAGAGAATTTAACTGATCCATGATATGTTGGCCTGTCAACATAGGTGGTGTCGATTTTTTGACAAATGTACCTTTGATAAAGTTCTTCTTGTCTTTTCTAAACTGGTGATGAGGATCCAAGAACTATCTATGCAAGTCTAAGCAAGATTACTTCTGACCCACGTGAAGCCAATGAAACTGAAGAGGTGCTTGCCTTTGGGGCACGGGAACCTTCCATGCACACACCAGCTAGCGAATAGCGCATATGCCGGCAAGTCATGCATCGAGTACATGTACCAGACATGCATTTTGAAGTTTTCTTTTCTAGCGGCGTCGTATGTCTTGAACCCATTATCCCAAGCTTCTTGCAATTCATCCTTATACGGCTGCACATACACATTCATATTCTTCCCTAGATAGTTGGACCGTGGAATTATAAACGTCAGGAATATGTTCTTTCTTTTCGTAATCTATCCGGGGGATATAGAGTGGAATGACAAATACACGCTAACTAATGTATTGGGTTGCCGTCATACCAAAGGGATTGAACCCATCCGTGGCGAAAGAAACTCGAGGATGCCTTGGATCTACCGCTTCATTCGAAGGTAATGCATCAAAGTGCTTCCACGCAAAAGCATCTGATGTGTGTACCAATATCTTATTCCCATATGCATCTAGTTCGATTCTTTTGCCCAATTTGTTCCATGTCATCAGTTTGGCCATCTCTTTGGCCCTGAAAAGATGGTGAAGTCTTGGTATGATTGGCATATAGCAAAGAATATTAATGGGGATTTTCGTCTTCCTCTTCTCACCCATACAGTTGTCTACCATGCATCTATCTTCTCATAGGGCATCTTAACTACACGGAGTATTTTGTTTGACTGGTAGAGGTTTGCACGCATGACATGGCCTTTGGGTAGAAAGCATCCAAATAGTGTCAACGTCGCAACGTAGCATTCTCTGCCCAAGTTGAATGGAGCCGTCAGAGCCATTACATGTGTGATGGCATCCCGCTGACAAAGCTTAGTGTGCTTGTGGATAGGACATTTTGAAGACTCCAACATTTCAGAGAAAGCCTTTGCAAATTCCTCCAAATCATCCTCCGAATCCCGAGCATCATCAAAGTCTTGCACCATGTCTTCGATCCCGGTACCATGCTTGTGTAACGACTGACTCAATACGAGTCAAGCCTCTGGTGTTTCCGTACCATCCCAAGATCATGCTCGTACACACTCAGTACATCAATGTATATATCGAGAGTTCAATCACACAGCTTTATTAATCGATATCTCATAACGAGTACTTTATTACAATAATGAATTACAATAAAGTGGCTGAAGGCCATCTCATGAGATATCTAACGAAGACTAGCGGAAGCATCAGGTAGACGAGTCCATCCGACTCCAGGGCATGTCGTTGACCGTAGATCGTAGCCTCACTCCTGGTCAGAAAAATATTCTGCAACATGATACGTTGCAGCCGTGTAGGTCAGCATATGGAACATGCCGGCAAGTCATCAAAGAGAGGGGTAAAATAATAAACAACTATCTCTACATGCATATTTGGCAGGTGGGGCTATAGGTTTTGCATAAAGCCAATTTTCTCCTACAACAAGAGGGGCTGGAAGCAAAATATTACTACATTGTTTGTTGTTAACGAGATGGTTCCGCCAACCAATTCTCGTACCCGAGTTGTTGTTAATACCCACCCCATTATTAAGTGGTGTCGAGAGTTCAAGGAAATTTCAATGCCCTCGGCTCAAGTTGTCCATGAACGTGGACACGGCTAATCGATTAGGTTGGGCACTCTGCAGAGTTTTGCACACGTTCCCCACAAGATTTGATCGCCTCCGAGTATGTCGCCGCGTTGTCCAACCAAGCCAGAGCCCATAATGACTTGTGGCTGTGCAGGTAAGCCTTGGGTCTTGAAGCCTCCGTCCGTCCCTTCGAGCCTGGGTGAAGCTTTCCGCAAGATGTCATGGCCGTCTCCAGCATCCCGGGTCATCCACTGGTTTCTCCAGGGAGCCGATCAACCGTCCTTCACCCAGAGTTGCATTGCATCATGAGGTCTTGAAAATTTTGACTTAACCGGTCTTGGTTATTTATTTATCCTCGCATCACTCGTGTTATGCACTCAACCAGAATCACGTCTACTCAAGTATAGCAATATGAAATTTGTCGTCCCGGGCCAAGTATCGGGGTTGTTGTGTGCCTACCACATGATACTACAACCTATACTAAAATTTCCAAGTACCTACGCAGCATGCAAATGGGCAAAGTAAGGTGAAACTACCATGCATAGAAAAACATAGGAGATAGTATGATCAAAATGACTTGCCTTGATGAAAGTTGTCTTGATCGAGCGCTTCTAAGTAACAAGCTTCGCACTCCGGGTGATCTACCAATACAAACAAATACACACCATAAGCACTACAATCAATCAACAAGTAAAATAACATCACAAGTGTAAAATAGCTATGGCCTAAGTGAAAGAATTCACTACACGTCACTAAGGCGGAAATTGTTTCTGTTAAAACCCCAAGTAAAGAATATTTAAATTTTTTTGAAACTTATACCACAGTAAGATATAATCACTAGGAAGCAGTAGCAAAAAGAATCAAATAAAAATAATTTTTAAACTCCTGGAATAAGCAAAACAAGGTTTAAACTAAATCTGATCTAATTCAAATTTGAAAATATCAAACATAGACAAATTATATGTTTTTAAAAACTACAGAAAAATTGTGATCTACTGGAAAAAGAATCAACCTCATTGGATCTCTAGATCAAAAGTTATGATCAAAACAAAATTAAAACTCTCTCTGTTTTTGGATTAAAACAGAAAAAGAAGATTTGCTACTAATCGGACAGGGGTACATGTGGCAGTCTCTGGTTGGCTGCGGGGGTGTATGCTGCGAGGGATACTAGCACACGGCCGCAATCTAATGAAAACGTTTTGGCTCAATTTAAGTGGATAGAAAACCGGGCGGTCTTTTAACTAAAACCAAAGGGGCATCCGGGTTCTAATCTACACCGTCTACACAAGATCTAACGGTTCAGAAAAAAGACAGGGGCTCACAGGGGGCTGTGTCTTCTCCGGCGAGATTTCCGGCGATGGCCGAGGCGGTGAGGCAAGGAGGGGCAGCTCCAGTGGGTCTCCGGCGGTGGCGACGGGTCGGGGAGATGGCGGGGCTTCTCCCCCGTCGTTCTGTGGCGATGGAGGGGCAAGCTCGGGGGCGGGGAAGGAGCAACAGGGGCTGGGGCCTCGGGGTGGCCGGGTGGAGCTCGGCTCCGGCGGTGGCGGCGTGGAGCTTGGGCAGGGGCGGCGGGGCGGTGGAACGGGGCGAGGGGGGGCTCAGGGACGGGTATAAATAGGGGAGAGGGGCATAGAGGGGAAGGGAATCGGGGCCGGCGATGTAGGGCTCGGCCACGGAAGGGGCAGTGGCGCTAGGAAGGAAAGTCCCGTGGGGAAGAAAGAAGGAAGGAATAAGAAGAGGGAATGAAAGAAAGAAAAGGAAAAAGAAAAGGAAAAAAAGAAAAGGAAAGAAGGGGTGCGAGGGGGCTGGAGGCGGCGGTTTGCGAGGGATCTGGCTCCCAGCAATGGGGATGTGGCCCAAAAAAAATCTCCCGTTTTTTTTGTATTTCTTTTAAAACAGCAAGAAAAATAATAAAAGGAAACAAAATAAAAATAATTTATATGGGGTATTATATACCAAAATTTTCAGAAAAATATTTCCTACTCGTTTATCATTTTTCCAAAACCAAAATAAAAACTTGAAAAAAATGTTTTTTTTCCAAAAAAATCCCTAAGGCTTTATTTTCTTTTTGGCAATTAATTTCTCCATAAAACTTTGGTTTTTTTCTTGGCTCAAATATTTTCAGAAGTGCCTCACATTTTGGAGGGTCATTTTCCTCCGCTCTTTCTTGCTTGCAAGAATTTTGTCGGCACTTCTTGCACGAAGAAAACAAATAGAAATGCAAAAGAAAAACTTGAAAGAATTCAAATGCAAACCTTTATTGCCATTCAATATGCATAGATGCTTAGCTACAATTGTAAAACATTCCCAATTGAGAAATTGGGATGTTACAGCTTGTCGGTGCAATGACGAAGCCCCTCAACTCTAGTAACTTGCGCAGACTCACCATGAAATATCCACACCGTATAATCATACGTAAAACCCCTCTTCTACAGGTGTTTACCCATTTCATCCTCTACCATCTATTTAAAGTTGTCGTGCCGATGATAGGGGCACCAGGTTTTTATTTGGCCATTTGGAAATGTGGCTTTCATAAACCCGTTGGTTTTTGTTAACCATTCTTTGGTCATCTCTTTCTTACTAGTGTGACCGGCGTACATCCACGAACGATCACCCATGATGGTACTTGCACTAATGGTACGGTTTGACCTCCTTCATGCAGATTTCAACAAGATTAGAGGACTTCATTATTGACACCCTTAAGAAGATTACAATAAACAACAACAAGAAGAAGATAATAAGAAGAAGACTAGAAGAATAAGAAGAAGAAGACTAGAAGAAGAAGAAGAAGAAGAAGACTAGAAGAAGAAGACAAAGAAGAAAAAGAAAAAGAAAGAGAAGGAAAATGATAAGAAGAAAAAATAAGAAGCTCATTCTTCTTATTTTATTCTTTATTTTTCTTCTCTTTCCTCTTCTATTCTTTCTTTTTCTTTTTATACCATTTTTAGCTTATTATGTCATTTTGGAGGGAAATAAGCTAAGTATATGACATTTATGAGATAACAAAGGTTATTATGCCATTTTTCACCTAACTAACCCAATTATGTCATTTTAGACGAAAACAAGCTAAGTATATGACATTTATGAGCTAACCAAGGTTATCATGCCATTTGGACCTAACTAAACCAATTATGTCCTTTTGGAGGAAAATAATCTATGTGTATGACATTTATGAGCTAACCAAGGTTATTATGCCATTTTTGACCTAACTAAGCTAATTATGTTATCTTAGAGGAAAATAAACTACGTATATGACAGTTATGAGCTAACCAAGGTTATTATGCCATTTTGACCTAACTAAGCTAATTAAGTCATTTTAGAGGAAAACAAGCTAAGTATACAACATTTATGAGCTCACCAAGGTTATTATGCCATTTTCTCACCTAACTAAGCTAATTATGTCATAAACGAACTAAATAAGCTAATTATGTCATTTTGGACTATAACTAGCTAAGAAGAAGAAGAAGATGATGATGATGATGATGATGATGATGATGATGATGATGATGATGAAGAAGAAGAAGAAGAAGAAGATGAAGAAGTAGTAGTGGTGGTAGTAGTAGTAGAATAAGAAGAAGAGGAAGAAGAAGAAGACTAGAAGAGGAAGAAGAAGAAGAAGAAGAAGAAGAAGAAGAAGACTAGAAGAAGAATAAAAAGAAGAAGAAGAAGAAGAAAGAGAAGGAAACTAATAAGAAGAAAGAAAGAAGTAGCTCATTCTTCTTATTTTATTCTTTATTTTTCTTCTCTTTCCTCTTCTATTCTTTTATGCCCTTTTTGAGCTTCTTATGTCATTTTGGAGAAAATAAGCTAAGTATATGACATTTATGAGCTAACCAAGGTTATTATGCTATTTTGACCTAACTAAGCTAATCATGTCATTTTAGAGGAAAACAAGCTAAGTATATGACATTTATGATCTAACAATGGTTATTATGTCGCTACACCGTCGAACATATCCGCGTCGAGGGTCCTCGGTTCCGCATGGCCTCCAACCATGCACCATAACACCTCTATTGTTGTTACGAAGCACTGTAAAGCCGCTGGTGTTGGGGGCATCGTCGACTCAACGGTTAGTCCGATGCAATGCACGATTGAAATTTTGGTGGTGTACGAAAGAAAATAAACACTAATCCCAAATATTTATTTTGGGGTAGCCAAAAATTAGTAGAGGTTTGAAAAGATCCATTTCAGTATTTACTTTTTTATTCCCGTGTATTTATATTTAGCGTGTAGTAGTTTTTTTTCTTTCTTTAATGGTGTGTCGTCAATAAAATGTAGGTCAGAGCAGTAAAACTCTTTGACAAGGCGTGATCCGCATGACTTGGTGCCTCAGTCGTCGGGTCTATGAACGGCTAAGATCGAGCCGATGGAAGCAATCCGTGGGAGCGTCGGATGGTCCAATAAGGCAGGAAGTTTCCTCTCGTGCCAACCCCACTCCAAAATTTCGGACATCGTCATCTCGCTCGCGCCAAAAGACATTCCAGTTCCCGCGCTGCCCTTCTGAAACACTATCGCGCTCCTGCGATTTCACGGTCATATATTTTAAGTCAAAATGAAAGGAGTATGTGGCGTTTATGCTTAACCCTCGTGACTCCTCCACCCAATCCAGCAGTGAAGCACACCAGTAGTAGCTCACTTTATTATCCATTTATAGATGGTGTATGTTGCACACCAGAACTAGTAACTACCATATGATCATACACTTAATTTCACAAATCTGCCAAAACAAAAAAAATGGACTACCTTGGAGGGGGTGGTGCAGCGGTGGTGGAGGAGGGCCGCGATGGTGGAGGAGCGCCGTGGGGAGGGGGCGTCGCGGCCTAGCTCCAACGGGCGGGGGGTGGGTTGGCGCCTCAGTGGTGGAGGAGGGCCGCGAGAAGGGGGGTGTGGCCTGGCTCCTATAGGAAATATGCCCCATGGGAGAATGATGTGATGGACATGACCCAAACTATGAACGTAGCATATGATCGTGTCAGTTTATTGCTATTGTTTTCCGCCTGACAAAGTATTTGTTCCTATGAGAATGAGATCATGCAACTCCCGCACACCGGGGAAATGCCTTGTGTGTATCAAACGTCAGAATGTAACTGGGTGACTATAAAGGTACTCTACAGGTATATCCGAGGGTGTCTATTGGGTTGGCATGGATCGAGACTGGGATTTGTCACCCCGTATGACGGAGAGGTATCTCGAGGGCCCACTCGATAATACAACATCACAAGAATCTTGCAAGCAACGTGACTAATGAGTTAGTCACGGGATCTTGTATTATGGAAGGAGTAAAGAGACTTGCCAGTAACGTGATTGAACTAGGTATGCAGATACCGATGATCGTATCTCGGACATGTAACATACCGATGGACAAAGGGAACAACATACGAGATTAACTGAATTAACTGAATCATTGAGATAGAGGTTCAACCGATAAAGATCTTCGTAGAATATGTAGGCACCAATATGGGTATCCAAGTCCCGCTATTGGTTATTGACCGGAGAATGTCTCATTCATGTCTGCGTAGTCCTCGAACCCGCATGGTCTGCACACTTAATGTTCGGTGACGTTTCAGTATTATTGAGTTATGTGGTTTGGTGACCGAAGGTTGTTCGGAGTCCCACATGAGATCCTGGATGACACGAGGACCTCGGGAATGGTCCAGAGGTAAAGATTTATATATAGGAAAGTGGTATACGCGTTCCGGAATAGTTTGGGGGATTTCTGGTATTATGTCGGGATTGCCTAAAGGGCTCCGGGGGTCCACCGGGAGGGGCCCACCCACCCTGGGGGCACATGGCCCTAGGATGTGGCGCATTCTACTAGGACAACAGACCTTCCCTGGTACGGCGCCAGGAATCCTGGTGCTACAGCTACGCCTTTAGGGACTTCCTTGGCAAATATGCAATGGATTTCCCCGTGGCCTTGGAGCCTTGCGTTGGTGTTCCCTTGAAGAGGAAAGGGTGATGTAGCACAGCGGCGGTAAGTATTTCCCTCAGTTTTGAGAACCAAGGTATCGAACCAACGGAAGATCTCGTCAAGTCTCAAGTACCTGCACAAACACAAAGAGCTTGCACCCAACGCTATGAAGGGGTTGTCAATCCCTTATAGATTGTTTGCAAAGTGAGAACTGAAAGCGGAAACGATAGTTGTGAATAGACCCGGGGGCCGTAGTGTTCACTAGTGGCTTCTCTCGTGAAAGCAAGTAGACGGTGGGTGAACGAATTACTGTCGAGCAATTGATAGAACCGCGCAAAGTCATGACGTTATCTAAGGCAATGATTATATCTATAGGCATCACGTCCAACACAAGTAGACCGATACTTTCTGCATCTACTACTATTACTCCACACGTCGACCGCTATCCAGCATGCATCTAGTGTATTAAGTACAAAAGAACAGAGTAACGCCTTAAGCAAGATGACATGATGTAGATGGACAATCTCATATCTACGATAAAAGCCCATCTTGTTATCCTTGATGGCAACAACACGATGCATGCCTTGCTGCCCCTTCTATCATTGGGAAAGGTCACTACACGGTATGAACCCAAAACCAAGCACTTCTCCCATTGCAAGAATCATAGATCTAGTTGGCCAAACAAAACCCAAGACTCGGATAGACTTACAAGGATATCAAATCATGCATATAAGAAATCATCAAAGACTCAAATATAATTCATAGATAATCTGATCACAAATCTACAATTCATCGGGTCTCGACAAACACACCGCCAAAGAGGATTACATTGGATAGATATCCATGAAGATCATGGAAAACTTTGTATTGAAGATCCAAGAGAGAGAACAAGCCATCTAGCTACTAACTACGGACCCGTAGGTCTGAAGTAGACTACTCACGAGTCATTGGAGAGGCAATGATGTTGATGTAGAAGCCCTCTGGTAGGGCACCGGGAAGGGTCTCTAGATGAGATCTCGCGGAAAAGGAAGCTTGCGGCGGCGGAAAAGTGTTTTCGTGGATGCCCTAATTTTTTTCTGGATTTTAGGGAATATATAGGCGAAAGAGCTAGGCCAGGGGGCGCCAGGGAGGCCACAAGCCAGGTAGCCGCCCCCCTGGTGGCGGCTACAGGGCTTGTGGGCCCCCTATGGCTCTCCTGCCTTGGCCCTCAAGTCCACTGATCTTCTTCCGTTGTGGAAAAATTTATTTCGGCGATTTTATTCCGTTTGGACTCCATTCCAAAATCAGATCTGAAAAGAGTCAAAAACACAGAAAAAACAGGGACAGGCACTTGGCACTGAATTAATAAATTAGTGCCAAAAAAGATATAAAAGGTACATAAAACATCCAAAGTTGACAAGATAATAGCATGAAACCATCAAAAATTATAAATACGTTTGAGACGTATCAAGTATCCCCAAGCTTAACTCCTGCTCGTCCTCGAGTAGGGAAGTTATAAAGAATGAATTTTTGATTCTTTCATGCTACCTAGCATAGATGTCCTTTGTAACTCCTCTTATGTGACGTGGATGTTCAGATCCATTAGATTCAAAACAATAGTTTGCTATTGACGTGGAGACAATAATAATTCAAGCAAACTAGCAAGGTAATCATGAACCTTCAAAATAACAAGGCCAAAAGAAAGTTATCCCTACAAAATCATATAGTCTGGCTATGCTTTATCATCATTGCACAACAAATTTAAATCATGCACAACCCCGGTATTGGCCAAGTAATTGTTTTCACACCTTTACTTTCTCAAACTTTTTCAACTCTCACGCAATGCATGAGCGTGAGCCATGGTTTTAGCACTATAAGTGGTATGGAGTGTGGTGGAGCTTGCAAGACAAACAAGGAGAAGATGGTCACATTAACTAGGCATATCAATGAGCTGTGGAGATGCTCATCAATAGATATCGATGTGAGTGAGTAGGGATTGCCATACAAATGATGCACTAGAGCTAAGAGTATGTGAAAGCTCTTAAAGAAAACTAGTGGGTGTGCATCCAACTTGCTTGCTCACGAAGACCTAAGCCAAATTTGAGGAAGCCTATCATTGGAATATACAACCCAAGTTATATAATGAAAATTTCCCACTAGCTATATGGTGGTGACAAAACGAGAGACTCTCAATCATGAAGATCATGGTGCTTAATAAGCACAAGTGTGGAAGGATAGTAGCATTGTCCCTTCTCTATTTTTCTCTCATTTTTTTGGTGGGCTCTTTGGCCTCTCTTTTTTCTTTCTTTTTTCTTTTTTTGGTGGGCATCTTTGGCCTCTTTTATTTCCTCACATGGGACAATGCTCCATCAATGATGATCATCACACTTACAACTCAAAACTTAGAGCAACAATGACTCTATATGGAATGCCTTCGGTAGTGTACCGTGACAATGATCTAGCATGGCATAGACATTAATGGAAACATCATGCTAGCTATCTGACGATCATGCAATGGCAATGTGGAAGTGGTGGCACATGTCACGGTGGTAGTTGTATGGCAATATATCTCGGAATGACTTTGAAAAAGCCATAGTAGGTAGGTATGGTGGCTGTTTTGAGGGAGGCTAATGGTGGGTTTTGTGCACCGGCGAAAGTTGCACGGCACTAAGAAGATAGTGATGGTGGAAGGTGAAAGTGCATCTAAACCATGGACTCAACATTAGTCATGAAGAACTCATATACTTGTTGCAAAAGTTTTAGTAGTAATCGAAAGAAAGCATTCAACGCATACTCCTAGGGGAAGGGTTGGTAGGTATAAACCATCGCGCGATCCCGACCGCCACACAAAGGATGACAATCGATACACTAATCGTGCTCAGACTTCATCACATAGCGGTTCACCATACGTGCATGCTACGGGAATCACTAACTTCAACACAAGTATTTCTAGATCCACAACAACTTATTGATATAACTTCAATATTACCATAACCACAACTCAAAACTAATTGAGATGAATCAAACTTCTCTAATTATTCAATGCACATGAAGGTGGAAGTTTTCATATCCCTTTGGATAACTACCCCTTTTGAGACTACTTTCAAAGCATAGATCAACTACCAAGTCACGCACATCCGTGCTCTAAAAGATATAAGTGAAGCTCATAGAGAAAAATCAACTAGCTCAAAAGATATAAGTGAAGCACATATGACCTGAATTGTCTAACCAAAGGATATAAGTGAAGCTCGACAAAATCACGGTGAGTGCATGTCTCTCTCTCTAGGTGTGCAGAAAGGATGATTGTGACAGAACAAAAATAAAACACACCTACGATACAAGACGCTCCAAGCAAAACACATATCATGTGGTGAATAAAAATATAGCCCCAAGTAACGTTACCGATGGATTGAAGACGAAAGAGGGGATGCCTTCCCGGGGCATCCCCAAGCTTAGGCTTTTACGGCATCCTTGAATCATCTTGGGGTACCTTGGGCATCCCCAAGATTGAGCTCTTTCCACTCTTTATCTTTTGTCCATAAGAACTTCACCCAAAAATTGAAAACTTCACAACACGAAACTTAAACAGAAACTCGTGATAACATTAGTATAAGAAAGCAAACCACCACTTCCTTAGGTACTGTAGAAAACTTAAATTCTACTTATGTTGATGTTGGGTTACTGTATTTTCAATCTTCCATGGCTAATACCGCCCGATACTATCCATAGTTTCATCAAAATGAGCAACCAACACAACAAAAACAGAATTTGTTAACAGCAGACGAGTCTGTAGAAATCTGTATACTTCATATACTTCTGGTACTTCCAAAAATCTAAAAAATTACGAAAGTCTGAAGAATTTGCATAGCAATCAGCAGCAAAAAGAATCAACTCAAAATCTCTTACAGAAAAAACGAAAATTCTTTTCGTGAGCAGAAAGTTTCTGTCTTTTCCAGCATGACCAAACGATCATCCCCAAGACTAATCATAACGGCTTTGCTTGGCACAAACGCAAAAAGAAACACAAAAAACACAATCATAACAGAATTATGAAATTGTGGAAAACACAAAAACATAAAGAAAAAGAATAGATTAGTTGGGTTGCCTCCCAACAAGCGCTATTGTTTAACGCCTTTAGCTAGGCAAAAGGTGATGGAATCACGTATAGTCATCTTTGGTGCTCAAACCATAAGTAGCCCTCATCATAGATTCATAAGGCAATCTTATTTTCTTTCTAGTAAAATGCTCCATGCCCTTCTTTAGGGGAAATTGAAATCTAATATTCCCTTCCTTCATATCGAGGATAGCACCAATAGTCCTTAGGAAAGGTCTACCAAGAATAATGAGACATGAAGGATTGCAATCTATGTCAAGTACAATGAAATCCACGGGTACATAGTTCTTATTTGCAACAATAAGAACATCATCGATCCTTCCCATGGGTTTCTTGACAATAGAGTCCGAAAGATGCAAATTAAGAGAACACTCTTCAATCTCATGAAAACCAAGAATATCACATAAAGACTTTGGAATCGCAGAAACACTAGCACCCAAATCACAGAAAGCATTGCATTCATAGTTTTTGATCTAGATTTTGATAGTAGGTTCCCACTCATCATGAAGTTTTCTAGGTATAGAGACTTCCAATTCGAGCTTCTCTTAAAGAGATTTCATCATAGCATCTACGATATGCTCGGTAAAGGCTTTGCTTTGGCCATAAACATGTGGAGAGTTTGCAATGGATTGCATCAAGGAAATGTATTCAAACAAGGAGCAACTATCATAATTGGATTCCTTGAAATCCAAAGTGGGAGTTTCATTACTACCCAAAATTTTGATTTCTTATACTCCACTCTCCACACCTTTATCATCAAGATAGGTGGACTCCGAATCATTGGGGCGTTTTCCAACCAAAGTGGATTCATATCCAGCCCCTTCATCAATAGGTTTGACACGCGAAGACAAAGATTCAAGAGGAGTCACACCAAGCACTTTAAGATATTCGTGATTTGCATCACTAGAACGCACCATTTTAAACCATTCATGCCTAGCGCGAATTTGGGCGGTTCTTTCTTTGCTCTCATTCATGGAGACACGCATAGCTTTTAAAGTTTCATCCAAGTTGACCTTGGGAGGAGCACATCTAACTTTCAAAGCATCAATATCACAAGACATCCTATCAATGCTCTTAGCCAAATCGTCTATTTTGAGTAGTTTTTCCTCTATGGACGCATTGAAAATCTTTTGAGAGTTGATAAACTCTTTGATATTACTCTCTAAATCAGAGGGTAATTTGTTATGATTTCCATAAGTGTTGTTGTAGGAATTTCCATAATTGTTAGAGGAGTTACTAGGAAAAGGCCTAGGAACATAGTTTCCTATAAAAGCATTGTTGTTGCCAAAATTGTTCCTACCAACAAAATTAACGTCCAAACTAGCGTTGCTACTCTCAATCAAGGAAGATAGTGGCATGTCATTAGGATCTAAAGGAGCATTTCTACTAGCAAGCAAATTCATCAACTCGTCCATCTTAGCACTAAGCGAGTTAATTTCTTCTATAGCGTGTACCTTTTTGCTAGCAGGTGACCTTTCAGTGTGCCACTAAGAGTAGTTGGTCATGATATTGTCTAGGAGTTTTGTAGCGTCTCCTAACGTGATTTCCATGAACGTTCCACCTGAGGAGGAGTCCAAGATAATTTGAGAAGTGAAATTCAAACCAGCGTAGAAGATTTGTATAATCATCCACAAACTCAAGCCATGAGCGGGACCATTTCTAATCATTAACTTCATCCTCTCCCAAGATTGTGCAACGTGTTCATGATCAACTTGCTTGAAATTCATGATATCGTTACGTAAGGAGATAATCTTAGCCGGCGGAAAATACTTGGATATGTAAGCATCTTTGCACTTATCCCAAGAATCGATACTATTTTTAGGCAAAGAAGCAAACCAAGTTTTTGCGCTATCTCGTCATTATCCACATCTCTTTTCTTTTGCATATCGCAAAGCTCAATGAATGTATTGAGATGGGATGCGGCATCTTCACTAGGAAGGCCAGAGAATTTCTCTTTCATAACAAGATTCAGCAAAGCTGCGTTGATTTCATACGATTCCGCACTAGTGGCGGGAGCAATCGGAGTACTAATAAAATCATTATTATTGGTACTCGAGAATTCGCAAAGTTTGGTGTTTCAGCCATGATGACTTCAACAAACAAACAAGCACACAAGCAAGCAAGAAAACCGGCAAAGGAAAACGGCAAAAAGGCAAACGAAAAAGGCAAAGGAGAAAGGCAAATGAAAACGGCAAATGTGAAGTGGGGGAGAGGAAAACGAGAGGCAACTGGCAAAAAATAAATGCAAGAGATGAGTTTGTGACACCTACTTGGATAGATGACTTGATCTCTCCTCCTTGCGCCAGAAATTAGCATGTTGAAGAGACACTATTCTTGACTTGATCCTCCCCGGCAACGGCGCCAGAAATCCTTGTGCTACTACGACAACAGACCTTCCCTGGTACGGCGCCAGGAATCCTGCTGCTACGGCTACGCCTTTAGAGACTTCCTTGCCAAATATGCAAAGGATTTCCCCGTGGCCTTGGAGCCTTGTGTTGGTGTTCCCTTGAAGAGGAAAGGGTGATGTAGCATAGCGGCGGTAAGTATTTCCCTCAGTTTTGAGAACCAAGGTATCGAACCAACGGAAGATCTCGTCAAGTCTCAAGTACCTGCACAAACACAAAGAGCTTGCAACCAACGCTATGAAGGGGTTGTCAATCCCTTATAGATTGTTTGCAAAGTGAGAACTGAAAGCAAAGAGTAAATAGAGCAAAGTAAAAGTGAAAGTGGAAACGATAATTGTGAATAGACCCGGGGTCCGTAGTGTTCACTAGTGGCTTCTCAAATGAAAGCAAGTAGACGGTGGGTGAACGAATTACTGTCGAGCAATTGATAGAACTGTGCAAAGTCGTGACGTTATCTAAGGCAATGATTATATCTATAGGCATCACGTACAAAACAAGTAGACCGATACTTTGTGCATCTACTACTATAACTCCACACGCCGACCGCTATCCATCATGCATCTAGTGTATTAAGTCCAAAAGAACAGAGTAACGCCTTAAGCAAGATGACATGATGTAGATGGACAATCTCATATCTACGATAAAAGCCCATCTTGTTACCCTTGATGGCAACAACACGATGCATGCCTTGCTGCCCCTTCTGTCACTAGGAAAGGTCACCACATGGTATGAACCCAAAACCAAGCACTTCTCCCATTGCAAGAATCATAGATCTAGTTGGCCAAACAAAACCCAAGACTCGGAGAGACTTACAAGGATATCAAATCATGCATATAAGAAATCAGCAAAGACTCAAATATAATTCATAGATAATCTGATCAAATCCACAATTCATCGGACCTCGACAAACACACCGCCAAAGAGGATTACATCGTATAGATCTCCATGAAGATCATGGAGAACTTTGTATTGAAGATCCAAGAGAGAGAAGAAGCCATCTAGCTACTAACTACGGACCCGTAGGTCTGAAGTAGACTACTCATGAGTCATTGGAGAGGCGGTGATGTTGATGTAGAGGCCCTCCAACTCCAAAGTCCCCTCGGGCAGGGCACCGGGAAGGGTCTCCAGATGAGATTTCGCGGAAACGGAAGCTTGCGGCGGCAGAAAAGTGTTTTCGTGGATTCCTTGATTTTTTTTCTGGATTTTAGGGAATATATAGGCGAAAGAGCTAGGTCAGGGGGGCGCCAGGGAGGCCACAATCCTGGTAGCCACCCCCCTGGTGGCGGCTACACGGCTTGTGGGCCCCCTGTGGCTCTCCTGCCTTGGCCCTCAAGTCCCTTGATCTTCTTCCGTTCTAGAAAAATTTATTTCGGGGATTTTATTCCGTTTGGACTCCGTTCCAAAATCAGATCTGGAAAGAATCAAAAACACAGAAAAAACAGGAACTCGCACTTGGCACTGAATTAATAAGTTAGTCCCAAAAAAGATATAAAATGTACATAAAACATCCAAAGTTGACAAGATAACAACATGAAACCATCAAAAATTATAGATACGTTTGAGACGTATCAGCGCACCAGCCTATGGTGAGCTTGGGAAGGCGAACCCAAGAGGCCCATGCGCCAAGACGTGCTCGAGGAAGTGGAGGAGGAGTCCTCCCAAGGATGTCCACCTCCCTTGTGGGAGGTGGACTCCTTCCTCACTTCGTCCGAACCCTCCTCCTTGGAGGAGGGGCCAATGCCAGCCCTA
The DNA here is from genome assembly GCF_904849725.1 of Hordeum vulgare subsp. vulgare. NCBI lineage: Eukaryota > Viridiplantae > Streptophyta > Magnoliopsida > Poales > Poaceae > Hordeum > Hordeum vulgare. Next base: position 423,365,112 of record NC_058523.1, on the reverse strand, counting down.
CCTACCCCTTCCCCCTATATAGAGTGGAAGTTTTGAGGGCAGCCAGCACCTAAAAAGCCACGTCCTGCCCTCTTCTTCATAGATCGTCTTCTTCCTCTAGATTTCTTTAGTAGAGCTCGACGAAGCCCTGCCAGATTAGTTCACCACCACCGCCACCACGTCGTTGTGCTGTCGGCGAACTCATCTACCTCCCCACCCTCGCTTGCTGGATCAAGGAGGTGGATATCGTCATCGAGATGTATGTGTGCTGAACACGGAGGTGTCATCTGTTCGGCACTATATCGTGATTGGATCGCGGGATGGTTTGCGATTTGGATCGCGAAGATGTTCAACTACATCAACTGTGTTTCTTAACGCTTCCCGCTTAGAGATCTACAAGGGTATGTGGATCCGATATCTCCTCTCGTATATGGTCATCACCATGGATAGATCTTGTATGTGCGTAGGAACTTTTTTGTTTCCCATGCAATGTTCCCAACCAGTGGCATCATGAGATAGGTCTCTGTGTAGATGACATCTCGAGTAGAACACAAAGGAGATTGTGGGCGTTGATATTCAGATTTATTCTCTCCTCGGTCTTTTCTTGATTCAGGGTATTGCGGGATGAAGCGGCCTGGACCAACCTTACTCGTCCACGTACGAGAGACTAGTTCCATCGACTAACATGCAACTTGTTGCATAAAGATGGCTGGAGGGTGTTTGTCTCTCCTACTTTAGTTGAGTCGAATTCGACAGAGGCGGTCCTTGTAGAAGGTTAAATAGCAACTTGCATATCACCGTTGTGGTTTTGCGTAGGTAATAAACGTTCTTGCTTGATACCCATAGCAGCCACGTAAAACATGCAACAACAAATTAGAGGTCGTCTAACTTGTTTTTGCAGGGTATGTTATGATATGATATGGCCAAATACATGAAGATATATATTTGATGTATGATATGATCATGTTTTACTAGTTTATATCGACTTGCATGTCGATGCTATCTTTAAATATTGTATGACCTGTGTGTCAATCATTAAGAGCTATGTAATGCTTTACTTTATCGCTAAACGGTAGCAATAGTAGTACAAGCATGGTTGGCGTGACAACCTTGATGGCTACACAATGATTGAGATCATGATGATGGATTTCATGGTGTTATGCCGGTGATGATGGAGATCATGTCGGTGCTTTCGAGATGGAGATCAAAAGCACAAGATCATGGCCATATCATGTCACTTATGATTTCCAAGTGATGTTAATCCTTTTATGCACCTTGTTTTTCTTAGGACGGTGGTAGCATTATAAGGTGATCCCTCACTAAAATTTCAAGATAAAATTGTGTTCTCCCCGAGTGTGCACTATTGCAAAAGTTCGTCGTTTCGAGACACCACGTGATGATCGGGTGTGATAGATTCTACGTTCACATACAACGGGTGCAAGACAGTTTTGCATATGCAGAACACTCGGGTTAAACTTGACGAGCCTGGCATGTACAGATATGGCCTCAGAACACAAGAGACCGAAAGGACGAACATGGTTCATATAGTAGATATCATCAACATGAAGATGTTCACCATTGAAACAAGCTCATCTCACGTGATGATCGGATTTGGGTTGGTGGATTTGGATCATGCATCACTCAAATGACTAGAGGGGTGTCAATTTGAGTGGGAGTTCTTTAGTAATATAATTAACTAAACTCATTATCTTGAACAATAGTCCAAGTAAGTTTTGCAAATTTATGATGTAGATCAATGGCTCGCGCAGTAGCACCCCTGAATTTTAATGCGTTCCTAGAGAAACCCAAGCTGAAAGAAGATGGAAGTAACTTTGTAGACTGGGCCCGAAATCTAAGGATTGTCCTCACGGTTTCCCAAAAGGCTTATGTCCTTGATGCACCTCTTGATGATGCGCCCCCAACCGTCGACTGAAGATGTTATGAACGCCTAGCGGTCGTGTCTGGATGACTACTCAGTAGTTCAATGTGCAATTTTCTATGGCTTATAACCGGGACTTCAAAGACGTTTTGAACGTCATGGAGCATATGAGATGTCCTAGGATTTGAAGTTCATTTTTGAAAAGAATGCCCGGATCGAGAGGTATGAGACCTCCGATAAGTTCTATGCTTGCAAAATGGAGGAGAACGGGTGTTTCAATGAACACATACTCAGAATGTCTAGGTATTCCAACCGTCTAGCTGAATTGGGAATTGTTCTCCCGCCAAAGGTAATCACTGAAAGAGTTCTTCAATCACTGCCACCTAGCAATAAAGCCTTTGTGTTCAACTATAACATGCAAGGGATGAATAAATCAGTCGTTGAGCTGTTTGCGATGCTGAAAGTCACTGAGTCAGAAATTCAGAAATAACAACAAATGTTGATGGTCAATAAAACCACTAGTTTCAAGAAAAATGTCAAGGGCAAGAAGGGTAACTCCAAGAAGAGTGGCAAACAAGTTGCCCCTCCCATGAAAAAACACAAGGCTGGGACCAAGCCAGAAACTGAGTTCTTCCATTGCAAGGGTACTCGTCACTGAAAGCGAAACTACCCCAAGTATGTGGCTGACAAGAAGGCGGCCAACACCGAACAAGGTATATATGATATACATGATATTGTTGTGTACCTCACTAACTCTTGTTGTCGTGCCTCAGTATTCGATACCGGTTTGGTTGCTCATATTTGTAACTCAAAGCAGGAACTACGGAATAGATGGAGGTTGGCAAGGGACAAAGTAACGATGCGCGTGGGAAATGGTTCCAAGGTTGTGATCGCCGTCGGCACGCTCTCACTTCAATTACCATCGGGATTAGTGATGAACCTGAATAATTGTTATTTAGTTCCTGCATTAAGCACGAACATTATATCTGCATCTTGTTTATTGCGAGACGGTTACTCATTTCAATCATAGAATAATGGTTGTTCTATTTATGTGAGTAATATCTTTTACGGTCATGCACCCAATGTGAGGGGTTTATTCTTATTGAATCTTGATAGTGATGACACACATGTTCATACATTGATTCCAAAATATGTAGAGTTGATAATGATAGTACCACTTCCTTGTGGCACTGCCGCTTAGGTCATATTGGTGTAAAACGCACGGAGAAACTCCATGCTGATGGACTTTTGGAGTCACTTGATTTTGAATCACTTGACACATGTGAACAATGCCTCATGGGGAAGATGGTCAAAACTCCGTTCTCACGATTAATGGAGCGAGCAAGTGACTTATTGGAGATCATACATACTGATGTGTGTGGTCCGATGAGAATTAAGGCATGCGGTGGATATCGTTATTTTCTCACCTTCACCGATGACTTGAGTAGATATGGATATATTTACTTAATGAAACACAAGTCTGAAGCGTTTGTAAAGTTCAAGCAATTTCAGAGTGAAGTGGAGAATCATGGTAACAAGAAGATCAAATTCATATGATATGATTGAGGAGGAGAATATCTGAGTTATGAGTTTGGCACTCACCTAAGACAATGTGGAATTGTTTCACAGTGGACACTGCCTGGAACACCACAACGTAATGGTGTGTCCGAATGTCGTAATCATACTTTATCGGATATGGTGCATTCTATGATGTCTCTTGCCAATTTGTCGTTATCATTTTGGGGTTATGCATTATAGACAGGTGCATTCACTTTAAATAGTGCACCATCAAAATCCGTTGAGACGATGCCATATGAACTATGGTTTGGCAAGAAACCAAAGTTGTCGTTTCTTACAGTTTGGGGATGTGATGCTTATGTCAAAAAGTTTCAGCCAGAAAAGCTGGAACCCAAAGCAAAGAAATGGGTCTTCATAGGATAACCAAAAGAGTCAGTTGGTACACCTTCTATCTCAGATCCGAAGGCAAAGTGTTTGTCGCTAAAAACGGAACATTTCTTGAGAAAGAGTTTCTCTCGAAAGAAATGAGTCGGAGGAAGATAGAACTTATGAGGTTTTAGAACCTTTACTTCAACCAGAGAGTAGCGCAACAGAGAAATATGTTTCTGTGGAGCATACACCAGTTGAAGAGGAGGCCAATGGTGATGATCATGAAGCTTCGGATCAAGTTGTTGTCGAACCTCGTAGGTCAACAAGGGCATGCACCGCTCTCGAGTGGTAGGGTAACCCTGTATTAAACATGATGTTGTTGGACAGCGATGAACCTATGAACTATGGAGAAGCGATGGTGGGCTCGGATTCCAAGAAATGGTTAGAGGCCATGGGATCCAAGATATGATCCATGTATGAAATCAAAGTGTGGACTTTGGAAGTATTACCTGAAGGGCGGAGGCCGTTCATAATAAATGGATATTTAAGAAGAAGACGGACGAGGCCGGTAATATCACCATTTATAAAGCTCGACATGTGGCAAAGGGATTTTCTCAAGTTCAAGGAGTTGACTACGATGAGACTTTCTCACCCGTAGCGATGCTTAAGTCCGTCAGAATCTTGTTGGTAAGAGTTGCATTTTTTTATTATGAAATTTGGCAGATGGATGTCAAAACAACGATTTTTAACGGTTTCCTCAAGGAAGAGTTGTATATGATGAAACCGGAAGGTTTTGTCGATCCATAGAGTTCTGACAAAGTACGCAAACTTCAGCGATCCATTTATGAACTGGTGGAAGCATCTCGGAGTTGGAATCAACGCTTTGACGAGGTGATCAAGGCGTTTGGGTTTATACAAGTTTATGGAGAAGCTTGTATTTACAAGAAAGTAAGTGGGAGCTCTATAGTGTATTTAATATTATATGTGGATGACATATTGCTGATTGCAAACAATATAGAAATTTTTGGGAAGCATAAAGGATTATTTGAATAAGAATTTTTCAGTGAGGGACCTAGTAGAAGAGGCTTACATATTAGGCATCAAAATCTATAGAGATAGATCGAGACACTTAATAGGACTTTCACAGAGCACATACCTTGACAAAGTTTTGAAGAAGTTCAAAATGGAACCGTCCAAGAAAGGGTTCTTGCTTGTATTGCAAGCTGTGGAGTTGAGTAAGACTCGAATCCTAGTAAATGCAGAAGATGGAAAAAAGATGAGTGTCGTCTCCGATGCTTCAGCCATCGGCTCTATCATGTATGCAATGTTGTGCACAAGACGTGATGTCAGCCTTGCCATATGTATGGCGGGAAGGTTTCAAAGTGATCCAGGAATGTAATAGTGGATGGTGGTCTAGAATATTCTGAAGTACCTGAAAAGGACTAAAGAAATGTTTCTTGTGTATGGAGGTGATCAAGAGATTTTTGTAAAGGATTACGTCGATGCAAGCTTTGACACTGATCCGGATGACTCTAAGTCTCAAACCGGATACATATTTATTCTTAATCGGGCTGCGGTAAGCTAGTGCAGTTCCAAGCAAAGCGTGGTAGCTGATTCTACATGTGAAGCGGAGTACATAGCTGCCTCGGAGGCGGCTAAAGAAGGTGTCTTGATGAAGGAGTTCATGACAGATCTTGGAGTTTTGCCTCGTGCACTAGATCCAATGACTCTGTTGTGTGACAACACTGGTGCCATTGCTCTAGACAAGGAACCATGGTTTCACAAGAGGACCAGACACATAAAGGACACTTCAATTCCATCCACAATTATATCAAGGAGGAGGACATAAGTATTTGCAAAGTGCACACGGATCTGAATGTTACAGACCCATTGACTAAGCCTCTTCCACGAGCAAAACATGATCAACACCAGAACTGCATGAGTGTTAGATTCATTACAATGTAAATCACATAGTGACGTGAGCTAGATTATTGACTCTTGTGCAAGTGGGACACTTTTGGAAATATGACCTAGAGGCAATAATAAAGTGGTTATTATTATATTTCCGTGTTCATGATAATCATTTATTATCCATGAAAGAATTGTATTGATTGGAAACTCAAATACATGTGTGGATACATAGACAACACACTGTCCCTATTGAGCCTCTATAGGACTAGCTCATTGATAAAAGATAGTCATGGTTTCCTGGCCATAGACATGAGTTGTCATTTGATAATGGGATCATATCATTAGGAGAACGATGTGATGGACAAGACCCAAACTATGAACGTAGCATATGATCGTGTCAGTTTATTGCTATTGTTTTCTGCATGTCAAAGTATCTATTCCTATCACCATGAAATCATGCAACTCCCCGACACCGGAGGAATTCCTTGTGTGTATCAAATGTCACAACGTAACTGGGTGACTATAAATGTGCCCTACAGGTATCTCCAAGGGTATCTATTGGGTTGGCATGGATCGACACTGGGATTTGTCACTCCGTATGACGGAGAAGTATCTCGAGGGCCCACTCGATAATACAACACCACAAGAAGCTTGCAAGCAATGTAACTAATGACTTAGTCATAGGATCTTGTATTACGGAACGAGTAAATAGACTTGCTCGTAACGAGATTTAACTAGGTATGCAGATACAGACGATAGTATATCGAGCAAGTAACACAACGATGGACAAAGGGAATAGCATACGGGATTAACTGAATCCTTGACATAGAGGTTCAACCAATATAGATGTTCGTAGAATATGTCAGAACCAATATGGGCATACAGGTCCTGCAATTGGTTATTTACCAAAGAATGTCTCGGTCATGTCTCCATAGTTCTCGAACCCGGCGGGTGTGCACACTTAAGGTTCAGTGTTGTTTCGGTATTATTGAGTTATGTGGTTTTGTGGCCGATGGTTGTTCGGAGTCTTGGATGAGACCCTAGACATCAAGAGGATCTCCGGAGTGGTACACACGTAAATATTTATATATAGGAAAGTGGTATTCGGGTTCCGAAATAGTTTTGGGGATTTCCAGTATTATACCGGGAGTGCCAAAAGGGTTCTCGGGGTCCACCGGGAGGGGCCCACCCACTCTGGGGGGCACATGGGCCTAGGAGGTTGCACACAAGCCCCTGGTGGGCTTGGGAAGACGACCCCAAAAGGCCCATGTGCCAAGACTTGGTGGAGGAGGTGGAGGAGGAGTCCTCCCAAGGGTGTCCACCTCCCTTGTGAGAGGTGAACTCCTTCCCCATTTTGGCCGAACCCTCCTCCTTGGAGGTGAGGCCAAGGCCAGCCCTACCTATCCCTTCCTCCTATATATAGTGAAGGTTATGAGGGCAGCCAACACGTGAAAAGCCACGTGTTGCCCTCTTCTCCATAGATCGTCTTCTTCCTCTAGAATAGCTTGGTAGAGCTTGGTGAAGCCGTGCCAGATTATTTCACCACCACCACCACCACGCCGTTGTGCTATCGGAGAACTCATCTACCTCTCCACCCTCGCTTGCTGGATTAAGGAGGTGGAGATCGTCATCAAGCTGTAGTGTGCTGAACGCGGAGATTCGTCCGTTCGACACTAGGTCGTGATTGGATCGCGGGACGGCTTGTGATTTGGATAGCGAAGAGGTTCGACTACATCAACTACGTTTCTTAACGCTTCCCGCTTAGCGATCTACAAGGGTGTATGGATCCAATCTTTCCTCTCGTAGATGGTCATCACCATGGATAGATCTTGTATGTGCGTAGGAACTTTTTTGTTTCCCATGCAACATTCCCCAACAACTCCGACGGTGGGGTGTCGCCTCTTGGATCTGGCTCGGGCGCCTGCTACAGGGAGGTGGTCGGGGACAGGAGGTGGCGCCGGTAATGGGGAAGGGAGGGAGTAGAGGACGACGGTGGGGGCGGCGGTGGGAGAGGGAGGGATTAGTTGTAGCGGTGGATGAAGGGAGGGAGGATCTAGCGACCGTGGGGGAAGGAGGTGGTGGCGTCCCAATGGTGGAGGAGGTGGCACCGATGGTTGCAAGGTGGGGTAGAGAGAGAGAGGGGAGGGGGAGAGAGAAGGGGTGGGGGCTAACGGTGGTTAGATAGGGAATGGCTTTTCCATCTGCCAGTAGACGGTAAAGACCCTAAAGGCACACGACAAAGCACAAGCAGATGGCATCCGTTGACCTAGCCATCCCCATGGTCCAATGGACCCAGCTGGGCTCTTTGTCGTCTGCCTTTAGACTCTTTGTCATCTGCTGGAACACGACAAAGAATGGACTGATGGCAAATAGTATATTTGCCATCAGTTCATTCTTTGCCTCCAGTTTTGTGGAAGCACACGACAAAGAACTTCTTTGTCATCAGCAAACAGACGAACAAGAATGGACTGGTGGCAAAGAAGTTGATTCGAGTAGTGTAATAGTAGCTAAGTATTTCGAGAAACCAGATCAAACAAAAGAAGCCATAGGTATGAGTAATCCCCACCAGATCGAACGAATCAACAAATAGGCATGAGTAATCTCCAGCAGATCGGACAAAAGAACTACTGGGATAGCAATCTCCACCAGATTGAACGCATCATCTACTTGGATGAGAAATCCCTACATGATTGAAAGAATGAACTAATTGGATGAATAATCCCTACCATATCAAACTCATCAACTACTTGGATGAGTAATCCATACCAAAAAGAGCATGAGATTGATCTAGGGGTTAAGAAATAGGTATGAATTACAACCAAATCAAAGAAAACCATAGATGATTAAACAAACCGATTTGCACCACCTAGCTCCCCCTGGACACGAAACCCTAATCAAAGATCTAAATGGATCGAGATTGAGACCATAACTATTTGTTCCTACTAAACACATCCGTCATCGAAAAGATGAAACAAGAAGGAAGCACAATGTACCTTGAGCAGCCATGGCGGAAACCAATTTTGCAAAGAGAAAACGCTGGTCGGGGGTCCATAAGAAAAAGACAAGGAGGAACCGAAGAATAAGCGAGATGAGGAAGAGAGCAAGGAAGCATAGAAGAGAGAAAAGTACACAAAGAAGTATATGGAAGCAGATGGAAAAAAGGACAATCCGTCTAAACATTGGCTTCAGCGAAGCCACGATGTTCTCACGCTAACGGGCGTCAAATAAGATCCACCGCTAACTACTACATTACCCTCTAGTGTTTTGATTCTCTAAATACGTTCGTCGGAATTTAGCACACCGTGAACTACTTGAAAAATCTAAAGTGGCTCTGATGTTGTGCCAAGATTCGCGCAAACAAATTCGACACCAGTTTAGGGGTTGATGTGAGATCGCCCATAGCTGACAGTCGTGAGTTAGCATTTCCGGGAAAAAATCCTAGAAAAGGAAATCCAGATAATCCTCGTAGCTTTTTTTTTTGAAACGGAGGCAAAAGATTTGCCTCATCTCATAATTAAGCAGGAGAGAATATGGACTGTCTGTTACATGGACACACAGGTCAGAAGCAAATTGTATGTTTACTCTCCCGGAATAAGACTCCCTAGTTGTTTAGCCCCTGATTTCACCCATAGTTGCGCCTCCGTCTTATTGGATGAAAAAACATTAGTGGGCATGGACGCCTTATTTTGGAAAATTATTGCATTCCTATCGATCGAGATGGCCCAACATGTTAACATCTTCAAAGAGCAGAATGCCTTCATGCTTGTGCCATTGAGATGGCCTAGCTCGTCCCACCATTTCTCCATCGATGGAAGATCTTCCCAATCAGCGAGTTGAAGTTGTAAACCCAACCAAGCATTGATCATGTTCCAAATCCTCACCGTGTAGCGACATTTAAACATTAAATTCCCGGCCGATTTTGATTCCCTTTTGCGGAGCTGGCAGGTGTCGTAGTTTGGCCATCCCCTATGAGCGAGCATGTATGTCATACTTTGTCCTGGATAATAAGCCAGAAGAAGAATTTAATCTTCGGCGGTGTCCAAACTTTCCAGACTAGCCTTGGTATGTCAGACTTGACCATGCGAGCGAATTGCATCTTGTACGCCATGGCAGTAGAGTATTGGTTGTCAGCTGTAAATTTACACCGGATGCTATCATTGTTACCCCCCATCGCATGCATCTCCTAAAGTTTGTCCCATAAGTGGACAAACTGTGGAAGGTGGGCAACTGAGAGGCCTCCCTCCATGTTAATGTGTCTGATCCAATCATTATTAAGTATCGCCTTGGTGACACTTGCATTCTTGTGTTTTGAAGGGTCGAAGATCCCTCGGGCTAGGTATTTTGGCTTTTGTCCCTACAGCCAAGGAGAATACCAAAAACGCGCCTTATGTCTATTACCCATGATGACCATCATTGCAGAATAGAAGAGGTCCATATCATCTGCATCGCAAGGGATGTCAAAGCCATCCCAAGCTCTCTGAGGATCCGTCCATTGGAACCATAACCACCGCAACCCGAGTGCTCTAGAGAATTTGAATAGGTTTACGATCCCCTATCCGCCCAGATTTTGAGGCCTACAAACCAGCTTCGACTTAACCTTGCAGTGCCCACCTGACACCGTATTTGTACTCACCCACAAGAAAGCTCTTTGGATCTTAGTTATATCATATGTTGTCCCCACCGGAATATATAGTGTAGTGAGATAATAAATGGCCAGGGAGGATAGGCTTGCTTTCACCAAGGTGGATCGCCCAGCAATGTTGATGTGTCTTCCTTGCCAAGGGGGAGTTTCTGCGCCACTTTGTCCACCAGAAATTGACAATCACATTTAGTCAGACTTTGTATGGAGAGCGATAGGCCTAGGTACCACATCGGGAACCCAGATTGTATGGCCGGGGAGCTTTAAAGGATATCATCTAGGTCAACGTTTGCACAATGGATGGGTGTAACACTGCTCTTAAGAGGATTAGCCACAATCCCAGTCAACTCCCCGAAGCTAGCTAGGATGGTGGTAAGATTCTGAATATCCTCTTTAATGGAGGCGACGAAGACGGTCGCGTCATCAGCATAGAGGGATATACACACGGAGGTAGCTCGGCCCTACAGCCGATCAAGGAGGCCTTGATCGGTGGCTGTCAATTAACTATTGCAGGGGATCGATAGAAAAGACAAATAGTAGTGGTGATAGTGGTTCGCCCTGTCGCAGTCCCTTCCCCAGCTTAATGAGCACTCTCAGAATACCATTGAGAAAGACTCTTGAAGATGATGTGTCCCAAAGGGACACAATCCATTTTATGAATCGAGCGAGAATCCACGCCTCTGTAACAAGTCCAAAATGTAATCCCATCGAACAAAGTCGAAGGACAAATTAGGAGTCTGGGTCCGGTGTAATCGCCTGGCGAATCCCCGAACGAACATAAATTTGTCATGGATACTTCTATATTTGATGAGCGCGCTTTGGTAACAAGACACCAGGTGATTCATGAATGGAGCTAAACAAGTTGCCATGATTTTTGTGAGGATCTTCGCGAAAGCATGAATGAGGGTGATGGGGCGGAAATCTGATATATCCTCGGCACCTTCCTTCTTGGGAAGAAGCACAATGTTGGCTGAGATCAGCCAATGCAGGTTCATGAGATGCAGCTTGGAGAAGGAGTTCACTGCATTCATCATGTCCACCTTGATGATATCCCAACAAGATTTGAAGAAGGCCCCTGTAAAATCGTCTAGGCCTGGCGCCTTATCCCCACGGATTTGTGATATTGCACTTAGGATTTCGACCTCGAAGAAGTTGTCCCCACGGCTGGATAAATCCCAATCATTGAATTGCAGAGCTTCCGCATTAAAATATTTGGTGCGAGGGGCTCATTTTTTAAGGATCGCGGAGAAGTGGTCGTAAGTGACCTTTTCTTTCTCGTTGTGGGAGGTTACCCGTCCATGGTTGATGTATGAATTTTTTTTCTTCTGCGCATTGCACCTGAGGTGAAAAAATGTGGTGTTTGTGTCCCCCTCTTTCATGTTTTTGATCTGTGCACATTGCTTCTTCCTAGTCCTCTCCAAGGCTGCCAAGCTTATGACCCTCAGTTTTAGTCTAGCCCTGAGGTCAGCTTCTTGCAGGGACAGAGGGCGAGTGTCTTGAGCCATGTTGAGATGGAGGATCACTTGTAAGGCCATATGGAGTTGGATTTTTGCATTGGAGAATAATTGCTTGCTCCAACATTTCAGCTTATATCCTCTGGTTCATACCTTGTGAAACAAAATGTGACATGGCTCAATATGATCATAGGAAGTTTTCCAAGCCTCTTGGACAACCTGTTTGAACCCACACATTGTAATCCAGAAGTTTTCAAACCGGAAAGCTCTTGGTCGTTTTGGCCCGTGGTCTTGAGAGAGCAACATGGGGCAGTGGTCTGATAGAGAGGATGATAGCACATGCACTAAGTGACCATGGAAGAAGGTGTCCCATTCCATGTTGCAGAAAAAGCAGTCCAACTTGCTAACAGCGGGGTTTTGTCATTCGTTGCTCCACGAGAAACGCCAATTTTGAAGATGAATTTAGTTGAGCTCCCCGTTGGCGAGAGCCTCCCTAAAGTTTTGATGCGCCTCGCGCTGAAGATTGGCTTGTTCTTGTCGCGAGCTCTGTGACTCTGGTTGAAATCCCCACAAACCAGCCATCGATCCCCCGGTGGTGGCTTGTGCCCCAAGAGCTCGGTGTAGAAGGCCTCTTTCCGGTTGGCTGTACTAGGTCCGTAGACTATCGTGATCTTGAATCTCTCATGGGACGTGAGGATTACAACGTCGGTCGATAAACAATAGTCACCCATCTGAATGTTGGAGCAAAGAACCTTGTCTTCATCCCACAAAAGAAGAATACCACCTCGGGTGCCATCAGTGGGATGCTGAGAAAATAGTTCAAGCATGTAGCCCCCCAGAAAGGAGGCCGTGAATTGCTTCAACTCTGCCAACTTTGTTTCCCGGTAGCTTTGAAATCTGCTTCCGGAGGATGAACGCCTCCTGGTAGCTTTGAACTCTGCTTTGTACATTTCAGTCAGATGGATGAAAACCAGGAAGGCGCAACTCGACCTTTCTTCCTTGTCCTCTGCATTCATGGATCTTCTATAAGAGCATCTACAGCCGGACCCGTCATACCTGTCTCAAATGCCCAGACTGGCCATATGGTGAGTGACCGATCACAAAAAGGGGACCCAAACAGACCTCTTATAGATGCCTCAAACACCCATGCTCACTCGCACCCCACATATCGAGCCCAAATATAGGGTGGATATGGAGTGGCCCGGTCATGCCCAAGCGCGTTCGCGTCACAAGCCCGGCCCACCACTGATCCCACCGTTGTCCCACCAAATCCCCACTCCGGGCGCATCATTTCAAACCCTAGATCACTCTCTCTCGCTCTGTCCCCTCCTCTCCCCCTCCTAGTCCAATCCCATTGAGTCCAATGTTAAGCTCCGGTAGCCGCTCCAGCTCCGACGGCTCGGATGTCGACTCCGAGGAGTTGGCCCTCCGCATCGCCTAGGAGCGCTGCAAGGTGGAGACCGGCAGAAGCTCCGAATTTGGAGATCAGTCGCAGCTCCCGTGCCGGCAGAGCTATCACGTCGGAGCTGGACACTTGAGGGCCCCGCGCAGATCTGCCAGGAGTGCGCAGTCTACACCTGCCCCGCGTGCTGTCCTTCCCATGTCGGCTGGTCCTCCATGCAGGTAGCGTTGGGTCCTAGTGCCCACGTCATTGGACCACATGCGCACTCTAGAATCGGAGGCATGCGCTGCCCATCGTGAGAGGAAGTGGGCAAGGGAGAGGGAAGTGAAGAAGTCCGCGCGCCGCCGCCGGGATGTCGGCGGAGCCCAACGAGGATGAACACCTCCTTGCATGGGTGTACCACCGGTCCCTCACGATGGCAGAGACGGACACTCACCGGCTCCAATGGAAGAATGCCAAGGCGCTCCCATGTGCTATTGAGCAGATGAAGCCTTGAGGCGAAAGAGCTAGCGGGGGAGAAGGTCCGACTCGCGAGGATGAAGCGGGAGCAGGACATGATCTTTCGTCGGATGAATGGCCTCAACGTCCTCCGTGACTCTGATTCCAATAACGACAACAATGGCACCTCGTGTTCTGACGACCAAGACCCTCCGTCAGCCGTGGACGGCTAGAGCTGCGCCGGCAGCCCAAAGTGCAAAGGGTCGGCAAGGAAGTGGTGAGCCCCCCCCCCCCCCCCCGCGCGCATTGTTTATATAGTTTTGAGTTGTAGTAATGTAAGAACTATGTGCGATGAACTTGAGATGATCTTTTAGTTGGTGTTTGATGTCCGTTTTAAGTAAATATTGTGTTTGTGTGCTTTCGATTTTGTTGTCCAATGTTTGATCACGTAGAATAGCTCAATGTTGCATTGATAGGATGGATATAGAGCACCTGATATGAGATACGTGCACTAGTAGAAAAAGGGCCTTTATCCCCGGTTCGATTGGGCCACTAGTCCTGGTTCTCGAACCGGGACTAATCAACCGGGACTAATGCTAGCCCCGGTTCGGCCCCGAACAGGGGCTAATGACCTTCCACGTGGCGGGGCTGGGAGCGAGGGGGAGGGGTAGTAGTCCCGGTTCGTATTACAAACCGGGGCCATTTTTTCAATGTTTTTTTGAGCAATTTTTAAGATTTAGGGTTTTGCACTAAATTGGATGGGGCTATTTTCCTGCCCCCTATTTTCCCATTTATTTGTTTTGGGCATTTTTTAATTCTTGTTTTGCACTAAATTGGATGGTACATACACGGCAATAAAGGAACAACTATATTGCACATCATCGTCACGAATATATTACACCATCTGATCCGTCGTGCTTTGTCGAACATATTTACAAAATATAGACATGAGTTCCATGCACATATATGCATATTTTTTACAGTATATCATTTCATATCATTTGCATCGACGGGCAATAGTATTCTCCCTTGACATCTAGGACCTCTGCATCTAAGAATCCGGCAATTTCCTCTTGAATTGCTCGTACACGTTCCTGTGGAAGAATACCATCCCGCAATCGTTCGATCTAATTTAAAGAAGGGGTCAATATATATATATCAATGAAAACGAACACAATTCACGGTAATAAAATAAAGCTGTGAGTATTGTTTATCGTACTTCGATTTTTTTTATGTGTCGGGTTTTGCCCGTCTGATGGGTCGTCTGGCAATGAACTCATAAACATAGTATCCACCCGGGATTAAAGGGGGTCTTTAGTCCCGATTCGAGCCACGTTCCGAGACTAAAGGCCTGGGCTGGCTCCGGCGCGGCGCAGTGCAAATATTTAGTCCCACCTCGCCGAGCGAGGAGTGTTGGCAGTGCTTTATAAGCACTGCCGCGCCAGCTCAGTTGAGCTTCTCTCTAATACAGGCCTATGGGACTAACTCTCCTCTCGTTGCGTGTTGGGCCTATTGGGCCCGCCGGCCTGCATCCTGGCCCACCTGTTGGGTAGGGTTTCTAGTTGTATGCATGCCGTGATGGCCCAATAGGCGGCATTTTTTTACTATAATAAAAAAAATTACTTTAATAATTTTTAGTCCTATTTTTTCTCTTTTATTTTAGTTTTCTATTTAAGATTTTAACAAAAAACCTTTATGAAGATTCTTTTGAGTTGATATTTTTTGTTTCTTTTTAGTTAATGTTTTACTTGATTCTTCTTAACAAATAAAACACTTTGATAATTTTAGATCATTCTTTTTAGTTAATATTTTAGTTGATTTATTATAGTTAATGTTTTTGTGTGTTCAAAATGCACCATTCAAAGGCACATCACAAATTTTTAACAATTTATGACTTCATTTGATATTTTTCGTGCATTTACTTATTTGTTTTTGAGCTAATTGACCCTGAAATTGAAAAGCACTAAAAATGAACTATGAAATGTTGAAATTTGGCATGGTATCATCATTTCACCCACATAGCATGTGCTAAAAAGTTGAGAGGGTTACGACAAAAACTGGATGCACTTCGTCGACAAAACGGACAATCTCTTTCGAAGTATCACGGGTTCGACTGAGAACTCATCTGTTACAAAAGGATTTCATTTTTCTAAACTTATTTGAACTCCATACTTTTTGCGTTTTCAAAATGCACCATTCAAAGGCACATCACAAATTTTCAACAATTTCTGACTTCATTTGATATTTTTCGTGCATTTACTTATTTGTTTTTGAGGTAATTGACCCTGAAATTGAAAAGCACTACAAAGGAACTCTGAAAATGTTGAAAGTTGGCATGGTATCGTCATTTCACCCATATAGCATGTGCTAAAAAGTTGAGAGGGTTACGACAAAAACTGGATGTGCTTCGTGTACAAAACTGACAATCTCTTTCGAAGTATCCCAGTTTTGAACGAGAACTCATCTATTACAAAGGGATTTCATTTTTTCTGAACTTATTTGAACTCCATACTTTTTGTGTGTTCAAAATGCACCATCCAAAGGCACGTCAGAAATTGTAAACAATTTCTCACTTCATTTGATATTTTTCGTGCATTTACTTATTTATTTTTGAGCTAATTGACCTTGAAATTGAAAAGCACTACAAATGAACTCTGAAAATGTTGAAAGTTGGCATGGTATCATCATTTCACCCACATAGCATGTGCTAAAAAATTGAGAGGGTTACGACAAAAACTGGATGCACTTCGTGTACAAAACGGACAATCTCTTTTGAGGTATGAGGGTTTCGAACGATAACTCATCTATTACAAAGGGATTTCATTTTTTGAACTTATTTGAACTCCATACTTTTTGTGTGTTCAAAATGCACCATTAAAAGGTACATCACAAATTTTCAACAATTTCTGACTTCATTTGATATTTTTCATGCATTTATTTATTTGTTTTGGAGCTAATTGACTGTGAAATTGAAAAACACTACAAATGAACTCTGGAAATATTGAAATTTGGCATGGTATCATCATTTCACCCACGTAGCATGTGCTCAAAAGTTGAGAGGGTTATGACTAGATGCACTTCGTGTACAAAACGGACAATCTCTTTCGAAGTATCATGGTTTCGAACGAGAACTCATCTATTACAAAGGGATTTCATTTTTTTGAACTTATTTGGACTCCATACTTTTTTCGTGTTAAAAATGCACCATTCAAAGGCACATCACAAATTTTCAAGAACTTCTCACTTCATTTGATATTTTTCGTGCATTTACTTATTTGTTTTTGAGCTAATTGACCTTGAAATTGAAAAACACTACAAACGAACTCTGAAAATGTTGAAATTTGGCATGCTATAATAACTTCACCCACATAGCATGTCCTAAAAAGTTGAGAGGGTAACGAAAAAAACTGGATGCACTTCATTTACAAAACGGACAATCTCTTTTGAAGTATTAGGGTTTTTGAACGAGAACTCATTTGTTACAAAGGGATTTCATTTTTTTGAACTTATTTGGGCTCCAGACTTTTGTGTGTGTTCAAAATGCATCATTAAAAGGCACATCACAAAATGTCAACAATTTCTGACTTCATTTGATATTTTTCATGCATTTACTTATTTGTTTTTGAGCTAATTGACCCTGAAATTGAAAAGCACTACAAATGAACTCTGGAAATATTGAAAGTTGGCATGGTATCATCATTTCACCCACATAGCATGTGCTAAAAAGTTGAGAGGGTTACAACAAAAACTGGATGTACTTCGTGTACAAAACGGACAATCTCTTTCGATGTATCACGGTTTCGAATGAGAACACATGTGTTACAAAGGGATTTCATTTTTTGAACTTATTTGAACTCCATGCTTTTTGTGTGTTAAAAATGCCCCCATTCAAAGGCACATAACAAATTTTCAACAATTTCTGACTTCATTTGATATTTTTCGTGCATTTACTTATTTGTTTTTGAGCTAATTTACCCTGAAATTGAAAAGCACTACAAATGAACTCTGAAAATTTGAAATTTGGCATGGTATCATCATTTCACCCACATAGCATGTGTTAAAACGTTGAGAGGGTTACGAAAAAAACTGGATACACTTCGTGTACAAAACGGACAATCTCTTTCGAAGTATCATAGTTTCGAACGAGAATTCATATGTTACAAAGGGATTTCATTTTTTTGAACTTATTTGGACTCCATACATTGTGTGTGTTCAAAATGCACCATTCAAAGGCACATCAAAAAATTTCAACAATTTCTGACTTCATTTGATATTTTTCGTGCATTTACTTATTTGTTTTTGAGCTAATTAACCCTGAAATTGAAAAGCACTACAAATGAACTCTGAAAATGTTGAAAGTTGGCATGATATCATCATTTCACCCACATAGCATGTGCTAAAAAGTTGAGAGCGTTACGACAAAAGTTGGATGCACTTCGTATACAAAACGGAAAATCTCTTTCGAAGTATGAGGGTTTTGAACGAGAACTCATCTATTACAAAGGGATTTCATTTTTTGAACTTATTTGAAGTCCATACTTTTTGTGTGTTCAAAATGCAACATTCAAAGGCACATCACAAATTTTAAACAATTTCTGACTTCATTTGATACTTTTCGTGCATTTACTTATTTGTTTTTGAGCTAATTGACCCTAAAATTGAAAAGCACTACAAATGAACTCTGAAAATGTTAAAAGTTGGCAAGGTATCATCATTTCACACACATAGCATGTGCTAAAAAGTTGAGAGGGTTACAACATAAACTGGATGCACTTCCTGTACAAAACGGACAATCTCTTTTGAAGTATCAAGGTTTCGAACGAGAACTCATCTGTTACAAAGGGATTGCATTTTTTTAAACTTATTTGAACTCCCTACTTTTTTTGTGTTCAAAATGCAACATTCAAAGGCACATCAAAAAAAATCAACAATTTTTGTCTTCATTTGATATTTTTCATGCATTTATTTATTTGTTTTTGAGCTAATTGACCGTGAAATTGAAAAGCACTACAAATGAACTCTGAAAATGTTGAAATTTGGCATGGTATCATCATTTCACCCACGTAGCATGTGCTAAAAAGTTGAGAGGGTTATGACAAAAACTGGATGCAGTTCGTGTACAAAACGGACAATCTCTTTCGAAGTATCAGGGTTTCGAACGAGAACTCATCTGTTACAAAGGGATTTCATTTTTGTGAACTTATTTTAACTCCATACTTTTTGTGTGTTCAAAATTCATCATTCAAAGGCACATCAAAAAATTTCAACAATTTCTGGCTTCATTTGATATTTTTCGTGCATTTACTTTTTTTGAGCTAATTGACCCTGAAATTGAAAAGCACTACGAATGAACTCTGAAAATGTTGAAAGTTGGCATGGTATCAT
This sequence comes from Hordeum vulgare subsp. vulgare, assembly GCF_904849725.1. Taxonomy (NCBI): domain Eukaryota; kingdom Viridiplantae; phylum Streptophyta; class Magnoliopsida; order Poales; family Poaceae; genus Hordeum; species Hordeum vulgare. The sequence goes on along the minus strand of NC_058523.1, from coordinate 423,346,138 downwards.
CATTTCACCCACATAGCATGTGCTAAAAATTGGGAGGGTTACGACAAAAAGTGGATGCACTTCGTGTACAAAACGGACAATCTCTTTCGAAGTATCAGGGTTTCGAATGAGAACTCATCTGTTACAAAGGGATTTCATCTTTTTTGAACGAGAATACATTAGTACACATCACATAAAGTTTAATACATTACATAGATTTATATTTCGATCCGTTGCCTATGATCGCTTTGGCCATAACCATGGAGCAACTTCATTTTTTAACAGGATGCTTGGGTCAATTCTCACGATGAAGGATGGAATTTCATCAAACTTATTATAATCTGCTGACATGTTTGTCTTGTTCTCGATCCCCACGATGTTTCTTTTCTCTGAAAGAACTATGTGACGCTTTGGCTCATCGTCCGATGCATTCATTTGCTTATTTTCTTCTTTTTTTGGTCTGGAGGACATGTCTTTCACGTAGAAAACCTGAGCCACATCATTGGCTAGGACGAATGGCTCATCTCTATAACCAAGATTCTTGAGATCAACTGTTGTCATTCCGTACAACTGGTCTACCTTTACCCCTTCTCCATTCATGTTCACCGAACTACACCGAAACAAAGGGGCCTTCAAAGTAGGTTCGTAGTCAAGTTCCCATATCTCCTCTATGTAACCATAGTATGTGTCCTTTTTCCCATTCTCGCCTGTCGCATCATAGCGGACACCACTATTTTGTTTGGTGTTGTTTGTATCTTGGGCGGTCGTGTAAAATGTATTCCCGTTTATCTCGTACCCTTGGAAATGTAATACAGTCGAAGAAGGTGACGCGGCCAACAAGTAGAGTTGATCTCCAACAGTGTTGTCATTCATGAGACATGCTCGCAACCAACTGCCAAAAGTATCCATGTGTTTTTCTTCAGTCCAGGAGATAGCCTTCCCCGGGAACTCGAAGTGTACAAAATTCTTGTGCTCCTCGATATACGAAGCCACGAAGATGGAACTTTTTAGAACTGGGTAGTGTGCTTGAGTGAAAAAATGTCTGTCCCTACATATCACTCCTTTCTTTCTTAGTGTGCCTTTTCCACTCAGTCTCCCCTCATGCCGCGATTCAGGAACACCAATTGTCTTAAGGTCAGGAAGAAAGTCTACACATAACCCAATGACCTCCTCTGTTCCATAGCCCTTGGAGATGCTTCCTTCTGGCCTAGCATGATTATGAACATATTTCTTTAACACTCCCATGAACCTCTCGAAGGGGAACATATTGTGTAGAAATATAGGACCGAGAATGGAAATCTCGTCGACTAGGTGAACCAGGAGATGCATCATAATATTAAAGAAGGATGGGGGAACACTAACTCAAAACTGGCAAGACATTGGACCACATCCTTCTGTAGTCTTTCCAGATGTTCTCGATCGATTACCTTCTGAGATATTGCATTGAGGAATGCACATAGCTTCACAATGGGTAATCGAACATTTTCCGGTAGAAGCCCCCTCAATGCAACCGGAAGCAACTGCGTCATAATCACGTGGCAATCATGAGACTTCAGGTTCTGGAATTTTTCCTCTGCCATATTTATTATTCCCTTTATATTAGACGAGTAGCCAGCGGGGACCTTCATACTCCTCAGGCATTCAAAAAAGATTTCCTTCTCTGCTTTAGTAATAGCGTAGCTGCTTAAGTATTGACGCACTTTATCAGTCTTCTTGTCGTATGGGTTATTCATACGTTGCTCCTCCTCCCGTGCTTTTGTTGTATCTTTTGTCTTCCCATACACTCCCGAGAAGCCTAGCAGGTTCACTCAAAGATTCTTCGTCACGTGCATCACGTCGATTGAAGACCGGACCTCTAGGTGTTTCCAATAGGGTAGCTCCCAAAATAAAGATTTCTTTTTCCACATGGGCACGTGTCTGGTAACGTCGTCTTTCGGAACAGATTGACCGCCAGGACCCTTACCAAAGATTACTATTTGATCCAAATCCTTGACCATAGACAATAACTCATCACCAGTAGGGAGGTTAGGCTTCTTCCGGTGATCTGCCTCACCGTTGAAATGCTTGCCTTTCTTTCTTACGGGATGATTGGTCGGAAGAAATTGACGACACCCGAGGTAGACAACCTTCTTAGATTTTTCCAAATATGTACATGTAGTCTTATCTAAATAGTGTGTGCATGCATTGTATCCCTTGTTTGACTGTCCTGAAATGTTACTAAGAGCAGGCCAATCATTGATGGTTACGAATAACAATGCTCGTAGGTCAAATTCCTGCTGTTTGTGCTCATCCCACACACGTACACCTGGTTTGGCCCACAACTACAAAAGTTCATCAACTAATGGCCTTAGGTACACATCAGTGTCGTTGTCGGGTTGCTTCGGTCCTTGGATGAGCACTGACATCACAATGAACTTCCGCTTCATGCACAACCAAGGAGGAAGGTTGTAGATACATAGAGTCACGGGCCAGGTGTTGTGACTGCATCTCTGCTCCCCAAAAGGATTCATGCCGTCTGTACTTAGACCAAGCCATAAGTTCCTTGGGTCATCTGCAAAGTCCGGCCACTCCCTCTCGATTTTCCTCCACTGCGACCCATCTGCGAGGTGTCTCAACTTTTTCCCGTCTTTCTTACGCTCGTCTTTGTGCCATCGCATCAACTTGGCATGCTCATTGTTTCTGAACAGACGTTTCAACCGTGGTATTATAGGAGCATACCACATAACCTTAGCAGGAACCTTCTTCCTGGGGGGCTCGTCATCGCCCTCAACATCACCAGGGTCATCCTGTCTGGTCTTGTACCGACATGCAGTGCATACCGGCCATTTATCCATATTCTCGTACTTCTCACCGCGGTACAGGATGCAGTCATTAATGCATGCATGTATCTTCTGCAAATCTAATCCAAGAGGGAAGATAGCCTTCTTTGCTTCATACGTAGTCTCGGGCAATTCGTTATCTTTGGAAGCTTCGGCTTCAATATTTTCAGTAACTTCTCAAATCCCTTGTCAGATAAACCAGTTTCTGCCTTCCATTTCAACAGTTCCAGTGTGGTACCGAGCTTTTTGCTGCCATCTTCACAATTTGGGTACAATAACTTTTTATGATCCTTTAGCATGGCCCCCAATTTCAGCTTCTCCTTTTCTGTATCGCATTCTCTCTTTGCATCAGAAATGACCCGACCAAGACCATCAGCGGGCTCATCTGATGCCGGTAGTTCTTCACCTCCTTTTTCTTCATTGTCTTCCATTATAGTATCACCGTATTCTTCAGTGAACATAGGAAAGTTCTCATCATCTTCTTCTTCTTCATTCTCTTCCATCCTAACCCCTCTTTCTCCGTGCATGGTCCAACAACAATATCTGGGAATGAAACCTCTTTGAAGCAAGTGGAGATGAATGTTTTTCGAGCTAGAGTACTCCTTCACGTTTCGACAGCCAACACTTTGTTTGCCTTAGCCACATCGATAAACTTATGCAGCCATGTGATACGTCTCCAACGTATCTATAATTTTTTATGGTTTCATGCTATTATCTTGTCAAACTTTGGATGTTTTGCATGCCTTTTATATATTTTTTGGGACTAACTTACTAACTCAGTGCCAAGTGTCAGTTCCTGTTTTTCCATGTTTTTTACCCCTTTCAGAGGAGGATTTTTAACGGAGTCCAAACGAAATGAAACTGCCAAAAAGATTTTTTCCGGAACAGAAAAAGATCGGTGAGCCGGAGAATCAGGGCAGGGGGCCACGAGGGACCCCACAAGCCCTCATGGCGCGGTCAGGGGGCCCGCGGCCCCCTGGCTTGTGGGCTCCCTGAGGCTCCGTTGCCCTAGGTTTTGCGCCTATATATTCCCTAAAAATCCATAAAAAAATCAGGAGATCATCGGAAGTACTTTTCCACAGCTGCAAGCTTCTGTCTCCGCAAGATCCCATCTGGGGCATGTTCTTGTGCCCTGCCGGAGGGGGGATTCGGATACGGAGGGATTCTTCATCAAAACCATCAACTCTCCGATGATGCGTGAGTAGTTCACCATAGACCTACGGGTCCATAGCTAGTAACTAGATGGCTTCTTCTCTCTCTTGAATCTTCAATACAAAGTTCTCCATGATCTTCATGGAGATCTATCCAATGTAATCTTCTTTTGCGGTGTGTTTGTCGAGGTCCGATGAATTGTGGATTTATGATCAGATTATCTATGAATCTTATTTGAGTTTCTTCTGATCTCTCTTATGCATGATTTCATATCCTTGTAATTCTCTTCGAGTTGTGGGTTTTGTTTGGCCAACTAGATCTATGATTCTTGCAATGGGAGAAGTGCTTGGTTTTGGGTTCATACCATGCGGTGACTGTCGTGGGTATAAGCCTGACAGTAGATGTGTAGGGTACGAATGAGATGGGCAGAGTCCTAGCTACGGTGAGGTTGTATGAGTTCAGGCCCCTCTGCGGTGGAGGTAACAGCCCTACGTCTCAGTGCTCTCGGAGCTTGTTGTCGAGTGGAATATGGAATACAATGATTTGCTAACCCCCCCTACCAGTGGGGGACGACGGCTTATATAGAGTGCGCTGCCCTCCACAACGGTTCCAGTACAGGGGTGGAGTAGTGGGGATTGAATGCGTACGTTACAGGTAACGTATGCTCTAAATGCCAATAAATGCACCCGGAAACGTACGGCTGTTTCCTTACAGAGAGGTTACGATGTACCGAGTGTATCCAGTCGGTTAGCTTGGTATCCTCCAAATGCTAGTCTCCGACTGGATGGTTGAGGACCTGTTACCGACTGGATGATGGAGACTCCTTAACTCAGTCGGGACTGACTAAGGGCCTTGTCCTTTGTGAGGGGTAGTCCTTGGGTAGGACCTACATTGCAGGCCTATGACCCTACCCTAGGACTATGACCCCATCATTAGTCCCCGAATGGATTGGGGTTGAAACGACGAAGCGGTGCTTGAAGTTTCGATCCGACTGGAACAGATTTGGCTTGGGCGTTGCCTGCCTCGATCCATTTTATCTTTTCTGACCAACGATCCGAGTGGAAGTACTCGCGAAACAGACTGTCGGAAGCCGAGTGCTTCTCCGGCATCTTTTGACGCGACCGGTCAACTGAGAGCGGCGGATTTTCCGAGATCTTCAAATTTCGGTTTCCGCGCGTCCAACGGGGATGACGCCGGCGCGCTCGAGTAGCGCCTGACGCCTCGATTCTCGCGCCTTCAACTCCTCCACTGATATCGCCGCGGCTGGTCGGGCGGATAAGGTTTCGGGGCCACCCGCCAGTGACCCAGTCGGAACCCTATTTAAATCTCGGCGGCGAGGCTTCTTCGTTACGCTCGCCCAATCTTTCGCTCTCGCCTGCTCCGTCTTTCTCGCCGCTTCCAGCGCTCTTACACTCCTTCCTTCTGCTTCCTCCCGAGGGTTCGCCGTCGCCTCAATGACCAAGGGTCAGACCAGCAAGATGGAGGCGAGGAAGAAGAAGGGCAAGGCGGCGGCGCCTGCTCAGCGGCGGCAGCGGCCACTGCCGGCGGGGTGGATTCAGGGAGACTTCCTCCCCTCCACGGTGACGGAGGGGGGTCTGTTGTAGCTGGTGGAGCACAGAATGATCGTGCATAAGTCCTGGAGGCTGCCGGCGGAGGACGAGGTCGAGCCAGCACCTCGGGAGGGAGAGCGTGTCCTGCTGCTCAGCCACGTCCACCGAGGTTTTTCTTTGCCCCCGCATCCTTTATTCAAGGGCATCATGAATCACTTCGGGGCCCAACTTCACCATTTTCCTCCGAATGCCATCGCCCATCTTTCTGCTTTTATAGTTTTGTGCGAGTGTTTCATCGGCTGCCCTCCCCATTGGGGTTTGTTCAAACACATCTTTTCCGCCAGATCCCAAACCATCAAACGACTTAGCCAGTCGGATGATAAGACGCATCTCCTCCAGCTCTGCGGGGGTTTAGGTTTTCAGAAAAAGAGTCGGAGTAGTTATCCTGCTCTTCAGTTCAGTGAGTCGGTCAGGAACTAGCAGTCGACGTGGTTCTACTGCCAGGATATCGCCTGTCCGAATGCGTCGACTGGGTTGCCTCCTTTTAGTTTAGATCGGCCCGCTCCACCTAAGCAGCTCGCGCTCTCAAAGGCGGAGAAGATCGACATTCAGCCCTTGGTTGAGGCACTCGTGGACGTCGTCAGGAGGGGGGTCACCGGCATAGACTTGCTGGAGGTCTTCCTTGGTCGGCGGATCCAACCTCTGCAGGCTCGCGACCATGCCATGTGGCATTACATGGGGCCCGAAGACTCCACTCGGACCAACGTGGTGGGCGTGACTGAGGAGAGGGTGACCTCGTGGGTGCTCCAAATCACGGGCCCCTGCGAGAATCCCAAAGGATCTCGGCGAGTGAAGCCTTACAGCGCGGATCATCCTCCACCGATCAGGTGAGTGACACTTGTCGAGTGCACCGAACTGTCTTAATTCTTGTCGTTTGTCTATATCTCTGTGTGATGTCTGATGTCGCCGACTGAATTTTATGCAGGAGTGGACCAACTAGTTTTCTCCCGTCTCGAACGGGAACCCGGCCAAGAAGGAGGAAGGCAGCCAGGAGGGCAGCATGGAGAGCGCTGAATATGTCTCCGATAGCGGGGAGTCGGAGGAAGAGACCAGTGAGGAAGAGGAGGAAGACGAAGAGCAGGATTCTCCGCCTCCGCAAACAGAGCATTGGACCAAGCGCCGACACGAGCCTGTCGTTCCCTCGGCCCCTCCAGCATCTTCGAGTGCTCCGCCCACTGCCCCGATGGTGTCGAGTGCTCGGAGCACCAAAAGGGCCAGGGATGCTGCCGCTGAGCCTGCGGGTCAGTCTTCCAAGGCAGCCAAACCGAGTGGGTCCAAATCTCGGAAGGCTCTGCCGCGAACGAGGGTTGCTGTTCCCGTCACCTCCATGTAAGTGTATCGATCCTCTAATTTCTTCTGATATCCGAGTGAATTCTTGTTCATTGGTCGAATGGATTTTACTCGACAGAGTCGCTACTTCTGCCACCTCTCCGGCGCGCCAAGAAGATGACCCCATGGACACGGACAACGTCCTCTCTTCCCAGCCAGGAGCGTTGTAGTGACTCCGACTGTTTTATTCTATCATAGGTTCTGCCTCTTTCTTTTTCTGAGACCTCGTGTCATTCGGCATGTCAGGGGCGATTTGCCTAGACGAGGGGGACCATAGGAGAGCCGACCCAGCTGTGGAGCCTATTCTTGAGGCTGCCCCTCCTGGTGCCGCTCTCGCCGCCGGCGTGCTGCCGACTGAGGCGCCGCCACAGACTGAACCAGTGCTCGTGGTTGAGGTGCCGACTGGAGCGGACCTCGGGATGCCTCAGGAGCTTCCGACGATGCCAGGCTCGTCGAATGCCGAGTTCAACATCCGGCGTCTCCCGGAGGAGCAGGTGGGAGCGGCCAAGGGAGCCATGGTGCAGGCGGAGCTGATGGCTGGGGAGACCAAGAGGGCCTACGACTGCGTCGCGTCCTTGTACCAGCGGAGCTTGGAGCCGCGGGATGATATCCGAGTAAGTGGGCTAGTAAGTATTTACTTTTCTCTTGTAACCCACTGGGTGTTTTTGGATAGCATCTGTTGTTCGCAATGGGTTCACTCTGAGTGAACCCAGTGGGTGTAGTCCCCGAGACTTCTGTCGAGTGCTTGCACCGGCAGTTGTCTTTATACATATTGTCTTTGCTTTGGGCAAGTCTGTAAATAACATGACCGAGTGCGCGTAGTTGTGGCACTCGGAGTGCACTTACTGTAAGAGTCCCCGAGAGTAATTTGTACTCAGGTCGGGTAGTATTGGCCTCGTAGGCGTAGGTGATAACATGCATCTCAATAGGGCAGGCCTGCTTGAGCTGCATGCCAGTGGGGTCACTCTCAGTGAACCCACTGGGTGTAGTTCCCGAGACCGCTGTCAACTGCTTGCGTCGGCAGGGGTCTGAAGAACTTAGACTTTTAACTGTTGAACTTTCTGATTGTCCCTTGGTGCTTGGTGGCAGAAAACTTGTGAAATGGGGACGGCCTATGAGGCACTCAGAGCGGAGAGGAACCAGTTCGCTGGTGAGCTAGATGCGGCTATGCTCGCAATGGCCGGCATGAAGGATGCTCTGGAGGGACGAGAGAAGTCCTTGGAGGAGGCGCGTGAAGCGGACAAGGTGTTGACTGAGGAAGTGGAAAAAATGAAGAAACAGAGGACTGCTCTCACGAATCAGATGGGCGTCCTGAATAAACGACGCACAGCTCAGGAGAAGTATGTCAGCGACTGGGCTGGGCAGATGATGACGCGTCTGGCTGGTAAGTCTTATGTTTTGCCGAGTGCTTGTACTGTGTGCGTGACACTCGGCGTTTATTGTATGCTTGCCCTTTTGTTGCAGATTTTTGCGTTGATGCTGAAGCTGAAGCAGCGGACGTGGAGCGGTCCATTCGCGACAACGTGCCACTCGGCGAGGACGCCAATCGGGATCTGCTCCGGGCGCATATCCGCGTAGGCAAAGTGGGTCCTTTCATCGGCCGACTGAGGGAAGTTGTCAGCCGAATCGACAAGGAGCTTTGGCCAGAAGATGAGTCGCGGCAGGAGATGGAGAACTTGATGACCCGACTGGCGGAGATTCCCAACCGAGTGCAGTCGTGGAAGAAATCTGCAGCTCGTTGCAGTGCAGATGTTGCTCTGTCCTTGGTCCGAGTCCATTGCAAGGAGGTGCATGAGGAGAAGCTAAAGACACTGAAGCTCGCCAACACGAAGAAACTTCGATTCGAGGACTTCATGGAGACGTTCCTTGAGAGTGCTACCCGCATCGCCAACGGAATCGACTTGGACACCTTCGTGGAGCCCTCCAGTCCTGGCGCCGACCCAGCTGACGCATAAGAAAATTTTATCCTCGGTATGCCGAGTGTTTATCTGTAAGGTACTTTGGCCACTGCTGTTGGCGGTCACATTCTTAGATCGGTGCGGGTAAGCTTGATCCGCAATGAGTGAACTATCTTTGCTAAAGCTTTGAATCGAATTTTTGCTCTTCTGTTGCAATGTTGATTCGAGTTTTTGTCAAACATTCGGAACATGCCAGTTGTTTTGACATCTGCGTGAGCCTCATTGAGGGTCCGTAGAATTCCCTAAATCCCCGAGTGTGACTTTAAGAGTACACTCGGAGAAGGTTAATACTTAAGCGATTCTAGATCGCAGCTAAGCTTCCGAGTGTGACGTGAAGTGCACGCTCGGAGAAGGTTAATACTTAGGCGATTCTGGACCGCAGCTAAGCTTCCCGAGTGTGACGTGTAGGGCACACTCGGAGAAGGTTAATACTTAGGCGATGCTGGATCGCAGTTAAGCTTCCCGAGTGTGATGTGTAGGGCACACTTAGAGAAGGTTAATACTTAGGTGATGCTGGATCGCAGCTAGCCCCCGAGTGTGACGTGAAGTGCACACTCGGAGAAAGTTAATACTTAGGCGATGCTGGATCTCAGCTAAGCCCCCGAGTGTGACGTGTAGCGCACACTCGGAGAAGGTTAATACTTAGGCGATTCTGGATCGCAGCTAAGCCCCCGAGTGTAGCGTGGAGCGCACACTCGGAGAAGGTTGATACTTAGGCGATTCTGGATCGCAGCTAAGCCCCCGAGTGTGACGTGTAGTGCACACTCGGAGAAGGTTAATACTTAGGCGATGCTGAATCGCGGCTAAGTCTCCGAGTGTGACGTGAAGTGCACACTCGGAGAAATTTAATACTTAGCCGATGCTGGATCGCAGCTAAGCCCCCGAGTGTGACGTGTAGCGCACACTCGGAGAAGGTTAATACTTAGGCGATTCTGGATCGCAGCTAAGCCCCCGAGTGTGGCGTGTAGCGCACACTCGGAGAAGGTTGATACTTAGGCGATTCTGGATCGCAGCTAAGCCCCCGAGTGTGACGTGTAGTGCACACTCGGAGAAAGTTAATACTTAGGCGATGCTGGATCGCACCTAAGCCCCCGAGTGTGACGTGTAGTGCACACTCGGAGAATGTTAATACTTAGGCGATTCTGGATCGCAGCTAAGCCCCCGAGTGTGGCGTGTAGCGCACACTCAGAGAAGGTTGATACTTAGGCGATTCTGGATCGTAGCTAAGCCCCCGAGTGTGACGTGTAGTGCACACTCGAAGAAGGTTAATACTTAGGCGATGCTGAATCGCGGCTAAGTCTCCGAGTGTGACGTGAAGTGCACACTCGGAGAAAGTAAATACTTAGGCGATGCTGGATCGCAGCTAAGCCCCCAAGTGTGACGTGTGGCGCACACTCGGAGAAGGTTAATACTTAGGCGATTCTGGATCGCAGCTAAGCCCCCGAGTGTGGCGTGTAGCGCACACTCGGAGAAGGTTGATACTTAGGCGATTCTGGATCGCAGCTAAGCCCCCGAGTGTGACATGTAGTGCACACTCGGAGAAAGTTAATACTTAGGCGATGCTGGATCGCAGCTAAGCCCCCGAGTGTGACGTGTAGCGCACACTCGGAGAAGGTTAATACTTAGGCGATTCTGGATCGCAGCTAAGCCCCCGAGTGTGGCGTGTAGCGCACACTCGGAGAAGGTTAATACTTAGGCGATGCTGGATCGCCGCTAAGTTTTTTTTTTTTTGAGACCGGAGTCTGCGACCGCAGAAGAACTTTGAACCTGCAAAAAACTCAGTCTGCTTTGTATTATTTCACCAATACTTGTTCTTTACATTACTTCAGTCGACGGTCACGTGTAGAAGCGCTTCAGGAGATCTCCGTTCCATGCACGCGGCTCGTCTGTCTCCCTCTCGATGTTGTAGAGTCTGTATGCTCCGTTGTTCAACACCTTGGAGATGATGAAGGGTCCTTCCCAGGCCGAAGCCAACTTGTAAGGTCTTTGCTGATCCACTCGGAGCACCAGGTCGCCTGCTTGGAACGTGTGACTTCTGACGTGGCGTGCATGAAAACGCCGCAGACTTTGTTGATAAATGGTCGGCCGAGTTAGTGCCATCTCGCGCTCCTCCTCCAGGAGATCCACTCCGTCTTGCCTTGCTTGTTCTGCTTCGGCTTCGGAGAAGAGTTCGACTCGTGGCGCATTGTGAAGCAAGTCACTCGGAAGGACCGCTTCTGCTCCATAAACGGGGAAGAACGGTGATCGCCCTGTAGATCTGTTCGGGGTTGTGCGAAGTTCCCAAAGCACTGAAGGTAGCTCGGTAACCCAAGCGCCAGCGGCATGTCCTATCTCTCGCAGGAGTCGGGGCTTCAAACCTTGCAAAATAAGTCCGTTTGCCCGCTCTGCTTGTCCATTGGACTGAGAATGCGCTACGGAAGCAAAATCAACTCGGATGCCTTGGCTTGTACAGAAACCTTTGAATCTGTCCGAGTCAAAGTTTGTCCCGTTGTCCGTGATTATGCTGTGAGGTACACCGAACCTGAATATGATGTCCCTGACAAACTTGATGGCTGTTGAGGCATCGAGCTTCTTGATGGGCTTCGCTTCGATCCATTTCGTGAACTTGTCGACTGCCACCAACAGATGTGTGTATCCACCTTGGCCTGTCTTGAATGGGCCGATTGTATCTAATCCCCACACTGCAAACGGCCACACAAGAGGGATCGTCTTCAACGCAGACGTTGGCTTGTGGGACTTGTTGGTGTAGAACTGGCAGCCCTCACAACGGTCAACCATATCTTTAGCCATCTCGTTAGCCTGCAGCCAGAAGAAACCAGCCCTGAATGCCTTGGCGACGATTGCTCTCGAAGAAGCATGATGACCGCAGGTCCCCGAGTGAATATCCTCCAGAATCAGCTGCCCCTCCTCTGGGGAGATGCATCGTTGAAGAACGCCTGAGATACTTTCTTTGTACAATTGGCCATCAATGACAGTGAATGACTTCGACCTGCGGACTATCTGCCTGGCTTGGACTTCGTCTTCTGGCAGTTCCTGCCTCAGAATATATGCAACGATCGGCACAGTCCAATCGGGGATGATGGCAAGAATCTCCATGACCAGATCAACCACAGCACGAACATCGACTTCCGTCGGATCTGTAGAACTCTTTGGTTGTACCGGCTCCTCTGTGAAAGGGTCTTCCTTGACTGAGGGGAGATGAAGGTGCTCGAGGCAGACGTCACTCGGGACTGGTCTCCGAGTGGATCCGAGTTTTGCTAACTCATCAGCTGCTTGGTTCTTCAGTCTTGGAACATGGTGAAGTTCTAGACCTTCAAACTTCTTCTCAAGCTTCCTCACTGCATTGCAGTATGTAGTCATTGTGGGGTTTCTGACGTCCCACTCTTTCATCACTTGATTGACCACCAAATCCGAATCGCCGTAGACCATCAGGCGACGGACGCCGAGTGAGATGGCCATACGGAACCCGTAGAGGAGAGCTTCATACTCTGCCTCGTTGTTGGAGGAATCGAAGTGTATCTGTAGCACGTACTTGAGCTTGTCGCCCTTTGGTGATATGATCACAACGCCAGCGCCGGAGCCATTCAACATCTTGGACCCATCGAAGAACATTGTCCAATGGGCCGAGCAGATGTGGGTCGGTTGCTGTTGTTCTACCCATTCTGCTATGAAGTCAGCCAGAGCTTGAGACTTAATAGCTTTCTTGGCCTCGAACTTGATATCGAAGTACAGCATCTCCATCGCCCACTTCGCCACTCGGCCTGACGCATCTCGATTGTGGAGAATTTCCGACAATGGAGCATCAGAAACGACAGACACCGAGTGGTCTTGGAAATAATGGGCCACCTTCTTCGCAGTCATGTAGATCCCGTAGATAAGTTTTTGATAGTGGGGATACCTCTGCTTGGAAGGTGTCAGGACTTCGGAGATGTAGTACACTGGCCGCTGAACTTTGTATACTTTGCCTTCTTCTTCTCGCTCGACTGTAAGAACCTTACTGACGACTTGATTTGTAGCCGCGATATACAGAAGAAGGGGCTCTTTACTGAGCGGAGCAGTAAGAACCGGCTGGGTGGAAAGTAGGACTTTGAGGTCGTCGAATGCGACTTGGGCTTCATCTGTCCACTCGAAAGTATCTGATTTTTTCATGAGTCGGTACAGAGGAAGTGCTTTTTCCCCGAGTCGACTGATGAACCTGCTCAAAGCCGCTAGGCAACCAGTGAGCCGTTGAACATCGTGTATTCCGACCGGCCTCTCCATTCGGACGATGGTCCCGATCTTTTCGGGGTTGACATCGATCCCTCGTTCGGAAACGAAGAAACCGAGTAACTTTCCGCTGGGAACGCCGAATGAACATTTGGCGGGGTTGAGCTTGATATCGTACCTACGAAGGTTGGCGAATGTTTCTGCCAAGTCAGTTAGCAGGTCGAAACCTTTGCGTGACTTGACTACGATATCATCCATATACGCCTCCACATTCCGACCAATCTGATCGAGGAGACATTTTTGGATCATGCGCATAAAGGTAGCTCCTGCATTCTTCAGACCGAATGGCATAGTGATGTAGCAAAAGCACCCGAATGGGGTGATGAAGGCTTTTTTAACTCATCGGGACCATACAGACGGATCTGATGATAGCCCGAGTAGGCATCAAGAAATGACAGACGCTCGCAACCCGCAGTCGAATCGACAATTTGATCTATGCGGGGGAGCGGAAAATGGTCTTTCGGGCAGACCTTATTGAGATGCTTGAAGTCGATGCACATTCGGAGCGACTTGTCCTTCTTGGGCACCATGACAACATTGGCGAGCCACTCGGAGTGGTGAACCTCGCGAATGAAGTTGGCTGCCAGCAGCTTGGCCACCTCTTCCCCGATTGCCTTCCTCTTGTGCGCGGCGGACCGGCGCAGGCGCTCTCGGACAGGCCGAGCCGTGGAATCCACGTGCAGTCGGTGCTCAGCCAACTCCCTGGGTACACCTGGCATATCGGAGGGTTTCCATGCGAAGATGTCCCAGTTCTCACGGAGGAATTGGGTGAGCTCGGCTTCCTATTTAGGATCGAGGGTGGTGGAGATGTTCGTCGGGGCAGCAGTGGCGTCCGTCGGGTGGATGCTGACCTTCTTCGTCTCTCCCGCCTACTAAAATGCAGATTCTAAAGCTGGATTCTTCGAGCGCATCAGGTCGGCGGGGTCGACTGTTTTCTTGTACTCGTCCAGCTCAAGGACGGCCATCTGCTGGTCGGCAATTCTCGATCCCTGCTGCAGACACTCTTCAGCCCGCTGTCGATTGCCTGTGATGGTGATCACACCCTTCGGGCCTGGCATCTTCAGCTTCAGGTATACGTAACATGGACGGGCCATGAAGTGCGCATACGCTGGGCGACCCAAAATTACGTGATAAGCGCTCTGGAAGTCAACCCCTTCGAACGTCAGCTTTTCCTTGCGGAAGTTCTTGTCGGAGCCGAAAACGACGTCCAACGCGATCTGGCCGAGTGATTTGGCCTTCCGTCCGGGGACGACTCCGTGGAACCGCATGCTGCTCTCGCAGAGTTTGGACATCGGGATGCCCATTCCCTTGAGGGTGTCGGCATACATGATGTTCAAGCCGCTGCCGCCATCCATGAGGACTTTGCGCAGTCGGACTCCTTCTACCACCGGGTCGACGACCAGGGCCTGTCTTCCCGGGGTGGGTACATGTGCCGGATGATCCGACTGATCAAAGGTGATCGCAGTCTGAGACCATTTGAGGAACTTGGGGTTGGTAGGGGTGGCCATGTTCACCTCTATGTTCACCAGCTTCAGTCGGCTCTTGCTCTCGACGTCAGCAAAGATCATCAGGGTTGCATGGACTTGGGGGAACGGATCCTCCTTATCCTCCTCATCCTGTTCATGGTCCTTCTCACTCGGTTGCCCTTCGCTGAACCCCTGGATCAGGAGGCGACACTGTCGAGTGGTATGCTTCGCATATATGGGGTTGCCTTCTTCATCCATCTTCGTATGAACCGGACATGGTTGGTCCAGGATGGGGTTATTGAACTGCTTCTTCTTGGGGGTGAACTGAGCCTTCCCTTTGCCCTTGAACTTGGCATTGGTTACGGCTGCAGCTTCTGCTTGCGGAGCGGTCGGAGCTTTCTGCTTCTGCTTCTGCTTCTGAGTGTTGCCCCCATCGCCATCAACGATTGTTTTGTGCTTGCCGCTCCGGATGCGGTCCTCTTCTTCACCATTTGCATAGCGTGTTGCTATCTCCATCATCTTGCTCATGGAGATGTCGCCTGTTCGGCCGAACTTCAGGTACAGATCCCTGTACCGCACGCCTGCCTTGAAGGCGCAGACTGCTTGATGCTCGGTGACGTTCTCCACCATGTGATAGAGAGTTGTCCAGCGCTAGATGAAGTCACGCAGGGGCTCATTCTGCTTCTGGACACAGTGCTGGAGCTCCACAAGGCCAGCAAGGCGCTTGCATGTCCCTTCAAAGGTCCTGATGAACACTCGGGCCAGATCTGCCCAACTGTAGATGCTTGAGGGGGCCAACTGGTTCAGCCACACTCGCGCCGAGCCGTCGAGCATCAGAGGGAGGTGCTTCATGGCGACATGGTCGTCCCCTCCTCCGATCTGGACTGCCACTCGGTAGTCATCCAGCCACGTTTCTGGCTTGGACTCTCATGTGAACTTGCTAATTCCCGTCGCCAATCGGAAGTTGGGAGGGATGTCAGCCGAACGGATGGCTCGACTGAAACACTCGGGACCAAAAACGGTGGCCCTGCTTCCACTTGGACGGTCGATATCGCGACCATCGCGGTGGGCCCGACCCCTGTCGACCCTCCGCTAGGCGATATGCCCTCTTGCGTCGGGCCTTGGGTCCTAAGTGTCATCGACTGAACGCCGATCATCATGATGTCGGGACCCATAGGGCCCACCCCGCGGAGGGGTGCGTGAGCGGCGGCGATCTTCATGAATCATGGAACGGCTGCCTCCCCTGTGGCGCTGATGGGAACCAGGGCTGTGAACCGACCGATGCGTATTCGTGTGGACGGAACTACTATAGATCCGGTTGTGTGACTGGGAGACCGTCGAATTCTGCTGCTGCGCCGTGTGCAACAGGGCTCGGATCTGCTCGATCCCTCTACCAGCCTCTAAATCAGTCGGCTGGAGGGAATCGGCTATCTTGGCAGCTGCAGCCAAGTTGAGGAGGGGTGTGCGGAACAACTCCACGTTGCTCCGCCGAGTGTGTCGACTAGCAGAACGGCGAGGTGGATGGCGCGCACCAGATGCTTCACCGACCTCGCGCTCGCCTCGGCCAGCTTGACGGGGATCTTCATGGGAGTTGGCCATGTGTACTTCTGCTGCGGGCCCGCGACCCGCATACTCGGAAGGAAACTCAGTCGGAACCGATTCCGAGTGCTGGGACGGCGGGGCAACCACAACGGACTCAAGAACCGCCACTTGTGAAGATGCGTTCTGGCGCGCCTGGGCGTGTTGCACCCAACGCTGGAGCCGCGGACGGCGGGACCGCTTGACGCGGCGCGTGACGGCGGTGTAGCTCGACACCGGAGCCGACTGCTGGAGAAGAAGAATGCCGCGGGCGCCAGCACGGAAGTGCGTAGCCCCGCGACGGGGAAGCGCCTCGACATCGAGGGGCGCATCCCGAAGCCACGCCGAATCGTCGACGATGAAGGAGAGAGCGCCGAAGAAGATCTGGTGACCCGTGCTCGAATCCCCACCGGACGACATGACGAAAGGAAGTAGTCGCAAACTCGCCGGAAGTCACTTAGATGCCTGCCCCACGGTGGGCGCCAACTGTCGTGGGTATAAGCCTGACAGTAGATGTGTAGGGTACGAATGAGATGGGCAGAGTCCTAGCTACGGCGAGGTTGTATGAGTTCAGGCCCCTCTACGGTGGAGGTAACAGCCCTACGTCTCAGTGCTCTCGGAGCTTGTTGTCGAGTGGAATATGGAATACAATGATTTGCTAACCCCCCCCCCCCTACCAGTGGGGGAGGGCGGCTTATATAGAGTGCGCTGCCCTCCACAACGGTTCCGGTACAGGGGTGGAGTAGTGGGGATTGAATGCGTACGTTACAGGTAACGTATGCTCTAAATGCCAATAAATGCACCCGAAAACGTACGGCCGTTTCCTTACAGAGAGGTTACGATGTACCGAGTGTATCCAGTCGGTTAGCTTGGTATCCTCCGAGTGCTAGTCTCCGACTGGATGGTTGAGGACCTGTTACCGACTGGATGATGGAGACTCCTTAATTCAGTCGGGACTGACTAAGGGCCTTGTCCTTTGTGATGGGTAGTCCTTGGGTAGGACCTACATGGCAGGCCTATGACCCTACCCTAGGACAATGACCCCATCAGTGACCTCACCCAGTGACAGAAGGGGTAGCGAGGCACGCATCATGTTGTTGCCATCAAGGGTAAAAAGATGGGGTTTTCATCATTGGTTTGAGATTATCCCTCTACATCATGTCATCTTGCTTAAGGCGTTACTCTGTTCGTCATAAACTCAATACACTAGATGCATGCTGGATAGCGGTCGATGTGTGGAGTAATAGTAGTAGATGCAGAAAGTATCGGTCTACTTGTCTCAGACGTGATGCCTATATGTATGATCATTGCCTTAGATATCTCATGACTTTGCGCGGTTCTATCAATTGCTCGATAGTAATTTGTTCACCCACCATGATATTTGCTATTTTGAGAGAAGCCTCTAGTGAACACTATGGCCCCGGGGTCTACTCCACACCATATTTTCAGCCTTACACTTTTTACTTCATTGCACTTTCCGCCTTCAGATCTCACTTTGCAAACAATCTTGAAGGGATTGACAACCCCTTTTAAGCGTTGGGTGCAAGCTCGTTTGTGTTTGCGCAGGTACTCTGGACTTGACAAGATTTTCCTACTGGATTGATACCTTGGTTCTCAAACTGAGGGAAATACTTACTGCTCCTGTGCTGCATCACCCTTTCCTCTTCAAGGGAAAAAACCAACGCAAGCTCAAGAGACGACAGAAGGATCTCTGGCACCACTGCCGGGGAAGGACTTTTGTTGCCGTAGCAGAAGAATTTCTGGCGCCGTTGCCGAGGAAGGACTTTTGTTGCCGTAGCAGAAGAATTTCTGGCGTCGTTGCCGGGGAGAATCAAGTCAAGAACTCCTCCAAGTAGGTGTCGCAAACTCATCTCTTGCATTTACTTTGTTTGCCAATTGCCTCTCATTTTCCTCTCCCCCACTTTACAATTTTCCTTTTTCGTTTGCCTTTTTCGTTCGCCCTTTTCTCTCGCTCGCTTCCTGTTCATCTGTGTGGGATAGTCTACCTGTCCTCATGGCTAGATCCACCACTTCGAATGATACTCCCGAGAGCGAAGTTCTCAATTTCAAACAAATTAAGGAAGAAAACTTAAAGGACGCTTGGTATAGGATTTGCAATGCTCAGAGTAGATCTACTCATAAGCAATCCACTACCGTCCTGCTTCGCAGTTTTTATGTGGGTGTTTCTCCTTGGAATAGGTATATTCTTGACACCATCGTAGGTGGAAATTTCTTGGGTAGCCACACCATTGATTCTTACGGAGCTGTAATAAATCTGATAGGCTCACCCCCACTCATGGTTGATGGAACTACCTTAACTCTGGAACATGTGATGCGTAGGCTGGACGTCATTGAAAATAAAGTTGCTACGATAGAACTCATTGAGAATTTGGATAAAAAGATCCACAATCAAATCACTCAGTACGGATCCAAGGTGGGAATGGTTTTGAAAAATTTAAAGGAGAAGGAACCCACAGTTAACGAAAAACTAGATCATGATTTCGCTAGGATTGGCAAACTAGAGGATGTTATAACCAACTTGGGTTCCGCTTTTTCCGCTGTGCAGAATACTGCAAACTTTGCCCACAATAAGGTCACCAAGTGTGTCTGTGTTCCCAAAAGTAGTGGTGAATCATCTAGCAAGAAAGATGAAAACCTTAAGATGATAAGTGATCACGCCACTTATAGTTTGAGCATCAAAGACGACGATACGTGATTCTATCGCTTCTATGCCTAGCTAAGGGCGTTAAACAATAGCGCTTGTTGGGAGGCAACCCAATGAATTTATCATTTATTTCTTTTTTGTTGCGTCCACACCATCATAATTCTGTTGTGATTGTGTTTTTTGTGTTTCTTTTTGTGTTTGAGCCAAGCAAAACCTTTATGACTAGTCTTGCTGATGGTTGTTTGATCCTGCTGGAAAAAGACAGAAGCTTTTCGCTCACGAGATGATTTTTCATTTTTATTCAAAAATAGATTTTGAGTTGATTCTTTTTGCTGCTGGTTGATATGCCTTTTCCCAGGCAGTCGTAATTTTTCAGATTTTTTTAGGTACCAGAAGTATACGAAGTATACAGATTGCTACAGACTGGTCTGTTTTTGACGGATTCTGTTTTTGTTGAGTTGGTTGCTTGTTTTGATGAAACTATGGTTAGTATCGGGGGGTACTAGCCATGGAAAAGTGAGAATACAGTATCTCAATACCAATATAGATAGAATTCAAGTTTGCTACATTACCAAAAGAGGTGGTAGTTTGTTTTCTTGTGCTAATGTTATCACGAGTTTCTGTTTAAGTTTTGTATTGTGAAGTTTTCAAGTTTTGGGTGATGTTCTCATGGACAAAGAGATAAGGAGTGGAAAGAGCTCAAGCTTGGGGATGCCCAAGGCATCCCAAGCCAAATCAAGGACACCAAAAAGCCTAAGCTTGGGGATGCCCCGGGAAGGCATCCCCTCTTTCGTCTCTAATCCATCGGTAACATTACTTGGAGCTATATTTTTATTCACCACATGATATGTGTTTTGCTTGGAGCGTCTTGTACCGTAGGAGTCTTTTCTTTTTGTTGTGTCACAATCATCCTTGTTGCACACCTTTTTGAGAGAGAGAGACATGCACTCATCGTGATTTTGCTAGAATGCTCATAGTGCTTCACTTATATATCTTTTGAGCTAGATACTTTTGCTCTGTGTGCTTCACTTATATCTTTTAGAGCATGGCGGTGCGTGACTTGGTAGTTGGCTTATGCTATGAAAGTAGTCCCAAAGGTGATAGGTACCCAAAGAGGATGCAAAAACCTCCATCTTCATGTGCATTGAGTAGAAAGAGAAGTCTTGATTCCTCTCAATTAGTTTTGAGACGTGGATTTGGTAATATTAAGAGCTATGTTAGTAGGGTGTTGTGAATCCAGAGATACTTGTGTTGAAGTTAGTGATTCCCGTAGCATGCACATATGGTGAACTGCTATGTTAGGAAGTCGGAGCATAATTGATCTATTGATTGTCATCCTTTGTGTTGAGGTCGGGAACGCGCGATGGTTTACACCTACCAACCCTTCCCCTAGGAGTATGCGTTTAGCACTTTGTTTCGATTACTGATAAAAACTTTCGCAACAAGTATGTGAGTTCTTCATGACTAATGTGAGTCCATGGTATAGATGCACTTTCACCTTCCACCATTGCTAGCCTCTCTAGTGCCGCACAATTCTCGCTAGTACACAAACCCACCATATGCCTTCCTCAATACAACCACCATACCTACCTCCTATGGCATTTTCATAGCCATTCTGAGATATATTGCCATGCAACTCCCACCGTTCCGTCTCATGACTTGTGCCGTCACTCTCATATTGCCATTGCATGATCGTAAGATAGCTAGCGAGATGTTTTCAACGTCATACGCTATGCTAGATCGTTGCACATCTCGGTACACTGCCGGAGGCATTTCCCATAGAGTCATCATCGTTCTAAGCTTTGAGTTGTGAGTAAATAAAAGTGTGATGATCATCATTATTAGATCATTGTCCCATGTGAGGAAATAAAAAAAGTCCAAAGAGCCCAAAAATAAAAAAATAAAAAATAAAAAAGAGGCCTAAGAGCCCAAATAAAAAAAAGAAAAAGAGAGAAGGGACAATGCTACTATCTTTTTCCACACTTGTGCTTCATAATAGCACCATGTTCTTCATGATTGAGAGCTTCTTGCTTTGTCACTACCATATTCTAGTG
Source organism: Hordeum vulgare subsp. vulgare (assembly GCF_904849725.1). Lineage (NCBI taxonomy): Eukaryota > Viridiplantae > Streptophyta > Magnoliopsida > Poales > Poaceae > Hordeum > Hordeum vulgare. The sequence continues at coordinate 423,325,262 of NC_058523.1, read as the reverse complement.
GGAATCTCCATTATATAACTTGGCTTGTATATTCCAATGACGGGCTTCCTCAAAATTGCTCTAGGTCTTCGTGAGCAAGCAAGTTGGATACACACCCACTAGTTCTCCTTTTGAGCTTTCACATACTTATAGCTCTAGTGCATCTCTTGTATGGCAATCCCTACTCATTCACATTGATATCTATTGATGGGCATCTCCATATCCCTTTGATACGCCGAGTCAATGTGACCATCTCCTCCTTTTTGTCTCACAACCACCACCACACTCTATTCCACCTATAGTGCTATATCCATGGCTCGCGCTCATGTATTGCGTGATAGTTATAAAAAGTTTGAGAAAGTAAGAGTGCGAAAACAATTACTTGGCCAATACCGGGGTTGTGCATGATTTACATTAGTTGTGTGAGGATGATGGAGCATAGCCAGACTAGATGATTTTGTAGGGATAACTTTCCTTGGCCTTGTTATTTTGAAAGTTCATGATTACTTTGCTAGTTTGCTTGAAGTATTATTGTTTTCATGTCAATAGCAAACTATTGTTTCAAATCTTACGAATCTGAACATTCATGTCACGTGAAAGAAGTTGCAAAGGACAACTATGCTAGGTAGCATTCCACATCAAAAAATTCATTCTTTATCACTTCCCTACTCGAGGGCGAGCAGGAGTTAAGCTTGGGGATGCTTGATACGTCTCCAACATATCTATAATTTTTTATGGTTTCATGCTATTATCTTGTCAAACTATGGATGTTTTGCATGCCTTTTATATATTTTTTGGGACTAACTTATTAACTCAGTGACAAGTGCCAGTTCCTGTTTTTTCCATGTTTTTGACCCCTTTCACAGGAGGATTTTGAACGGAGTCCAAACGGAATGAAACTGCCAAAAAGATTTTTCCCGAAACAGAAAAAGATCGGAGAGCCGGAGAATCAGGGTAGGGGCCACCAGGGACCCCACAAGCCCTCATGGCGCGGCCAGGGGGCCCGTGACCCCCTGGCTTGTGGGCTCCCTGAGGCTACGTTGCCCTAGGTTTTGCGCCTATATATTCCCTAAAAATCCATAAAAAATCAGGAGATCATCGGAAGTACTTTTCCACCGCCGCAAGCTTCTGTCTCCGCAAGATCCCACCTGGGGCATGTTCTGGTGCCCTGCCGGAGGGGGGATTCGGATACGGAGGGCTTCTTCATCAACACCATGACCTCTCCGATGATGCGTGAGTAGTTCACCATAGACCTACGGGTCCATAGCTAGTAACTAGATGGCTTCTTCTCTCGCTTGGATCTTCAGTACAAAGTTCTCCATGATCTTCATGGAGATCTATCCGATGTAATCTTCTTTTGCGGTGTGTTTGTCGAGATCCGGTGAATTGTGGATTTATGATCAGATTATCTATGAATCTTATTTGAGTTTCTTTTGATCTCTCTTATGCATGATTTCATATCCTTGTAATTCTCTTCGAGTTGTGGGTTTTGTTTGGCCAACTAGATCTATGATTCTTGCAATGGGAGAAGTGCTTGGTTTTGGGTTCATACCGTGCGGTGACCTCACCCAGTGACAGAAGGGGTAGCGAGGCACGCATCATGTTGTTGCCATCAAGGGTAAAAAGATGGGGTTTTCATCATTGGTTTGAGATTATCCCTCTACATCATGTCATTTTGTTTAAGGCGTTACTCTGTTCGTCATGAACTCAATACACTAGATGCATGCTGGATAGCGGTCGATGTGTGGAGTAATAGTTGTAGATGCAGAAAGTATTGGTCTACTTGTCTCGGACGTGATGCCTATATGTATGATCATTGCCTTAGATATCGTCGTGACTTTGCGCGGTTCTATCAATTGTTCGACAGTAATTTGTTCACCCACCGTGATATTTTCTATTTTGAGAGAAGCCTCTAGTGAACACTATGGCCCCCGGGTCTTCTCCACACCATATTTTCAGCCTTATACTTTTTACTTCGTTGCACTTTCCGCCTTCAGATCTCACTTTGCAAACAATCTTGAAGGGATTGACAACCCCTTTTAAGCGTTGGGTGCAAGCTCGTTTGTATTTGCGCAGGTACTCTGGACTTGACGAGATTCTCCTACTGGATTGATACATTGGTTCTCAAACTGAGGGAAATACTTATTGCTCCTGTGCTGCATCACCCTTTCCTCTTGAAGGGAAAAAAACCAACGCAAGCTCAAGAAACGACAGAAGGATCTCTGGCACCACTGCCGGGGAAGGACTTTTGTTGCCGTAGTAGCCTGCAATAAATCCAGAACCACGTTGTTCGCCGTATATCCATTGCTTCCGTGCATCGATCTGGCATCATACATGAATAATGAAATGACCACCATAAATTAACACATGCAATATTTTTGTATCAATTACAGATGAAAAGGATAAGGTTGCTAACCTCGGTCGAGGATACCATTTTGTGTGATTTATGTGTGACTCGGGCATTGGTCACCGTACATCCATTGGTGGTTTATCTGTATTATGAAATTAAGCATATAAAAAAACCATTGCAGAACATCATGAATAGAAAAAATGACCAAATTAATACAAGTTCATCATCACATTAAAACCATAGCACATTAGTGATCAAATGTTATTATTGCAAAAATAAATACATAAAATTCTCTCATAAAACAACATACAACTATGTAAAACATTTAAATGCAACAACAAATGCGGTCAAAATTGCAACTAAGGTAACAATTGACCCAACAGCATAATGATACCAAGCCTCTTTATCAGTGGCATATTTTCTAATATTCCTAATCTTCAAGCGCATTTCATCCATCTTCAAGCGCATTGCATCCATCTTCAACCGCATCGCATCCATCTTCATCTTGCGATCATCGACGACATCGGCGACATGCAACTCTAGTTCCATAATCTTCTCCTTCATTATTTTTAATTTTTTCTTCAAGTAATTGTTTTCTTTTTCAACCAAATTTAACTTCTCGACCAGAATTTCTATGTGGGTTGGAATTTCCGGTTCACATACCTCCCAGATTAAAAAATATATGTCACGTTGGTCGTCATAATTGTCATAAACACTAAATAAAACAAATAGTTATAAAAGATAATATATACCACATCCGAATCATAGACAGGACGAGGACCGACGGAGGCGGATACCAAAACCATCACACTATATAATAACAAAAAATAATGAAAGTAAGTAATTTATACAAGTATCTATCTAAATCATACAAGTAGGAAAAAAATTCTTTTAAAAAAAGACAAGAACAAGAGGGTCACCACAGCGGTGCTCGCGACGAGATCGGCGCGGGCGATCGACAACGATGAGGACGGGCATGGGACATTTGTGTAGTTGGTGCATGGCCAAACCTAGGCAAATATTGAGGAAAATGGAGCTTGGAGGTCGAGCTTGGAGAGGAGAGAGCTTAAGTAGTGTGGCTCGGGCATTTCATCAAACACCTCATGTGCATGAACTAGAAGGGTGGCAAGAGCATTGCATGCACACCTCAACAGCTAAAAAACAGAGGAGAGAGTGGCAGGGGCGAGGGTATATATAGGCAGCACTTTAGTCCCGGTTTTAGACAAAAACCGGGACTAATAGCCTACCATTTAGTCCCGGTTCTGGCCGAAAATCGGGACTAATGCTCCGCGACACGTCACATGGCAGTCGCTGGATTTTTAGCCCCGATTTTTGTCCCGAACTGAGACTAATGAGATGAACCAACCCGGAACCAATGCCCTGGCAAACTGAACCGGGACCAATGTCGGGCATTGGTCACGGTTTTAGTTTGAATCCGGGCTAATGTGGTTTTCAGCTTCGGCCGAAAGACCCATTTTCTACTAGTGGTGGATGTGAAGAAGAAAATATGAGACGCTCGGTCAGTGCCCGCGAACGCATCCGGACGCGTTTGCGGGTTTAGATTTGCAAGTTGCGGTTGTAAGGGCTTAAACCCGCCTGTATTTTTGATCCAAAGGTGAAAAAAAAAGTTCCACGTGTGAGCGCACCGTTCGTGGGCTGTCAATATGCTTTCCCTTCCTTGCCGCGCATCGATTCGTACGTAGGAGTGAGCCAGAAGGATTCCAAAACCAAAGCTCCGTCCAAACTATAGAGCCCACGACGAACTGACCGCTACCTGTGAACGAACTCGTTGCACCACGGTTGGCGGCTGGTCGCATGCAAAACGTACCAAAACCGCCTGCTACTCCAACCACAGGCTGTGACAAGTCGTAGAAACCTCCTGCCGCCACTCAAAGCATCGACCCGCAGCTCACTATATAGAGACGCGGCGACGCAATCCGTTTCCAACAAGCCAAGGTAGAGCAGCTCCCGCCTAGAGAATCTAAGCCATCTCAGCTCAAGCGCCGGCCGCCGTGTTTCCATAGCCGCGAGCGACGAGGCCTTAAGCGAAGGAAGGAAGGAATGGCGGGGGCACTGAGCGCCACGCGGCGCACGCGGCCGACGACGGCGCAGTGCATCGCGGCGACGCTGTTCGCGCTGCTCGTCGTCGCCGCCGCCATCGTCATCATCTGGCTGGCGGTCCGACCCGGGAAGCTGCGCCTCTCCATCGACCACGCGACGGTCCGCGGCTTCAACTTCACGTCGGGGGGCGCGCTGCAGGGCACATTCGCCCTCGTCCTACGCGCCTACAACCCCAACAAGCGCTCCGCCGTCTACCGCTCGCTCGACGTCGGCGTGTGGTACGGCGACACGTATCTGGGCGGCGCCGAGGTGCCGGGGTTCCGCCAGCCGCCGCACAACGAGACGAGGATCGTCGTGGCGGCCCCCGCGGCGCCGGACGCGCTGCCGCGGGACGTGGAGCGGGAGATGAAGAAGGACCGGTCCGCCGGGATGCTGCCGCTGGACGTGCACGTCCGGGGCAAGGTCTGGTTCAAGTACGGGCTGGTGGGTACGCGGCGCTACAAGATACGCGCGAGCTGTCCGCTGGTGCCCGTCGTCTTCGCCTCGCCCAGCTCCTTCGACCGGGTGTACTGCCACGTGCATATCTGAGCGGTACGGGGAGTCCGTCCATATTATACGGTGTGCGTTTGCTTGCGTGGTGTGTTTGGTCTGAGGATTCGTTTTACTACCTGCTTGGATTATTGGTTTGATTAATATACGTGTTGTTCTTACTCAGTCTTCATTTGTATTACGATTGGGTTTGTTTGATGTAATTTAATCAAACCTCCCATGGACTGTCACACATTTAAGTGTCATTTAATACAACCTTGCTAAATCTCAATCGACTGAAACTTTATTATGTCTGGGTTGATGTTATATCCATAGAATCTCACATCAAGATTCACCAAAGTTTCATTTTTTATTTTTGGATTTGTTTGATGTAATTTAATCAAACCTTCCATGAAATGTGACACATTTAAGTGTCATTTAATACAGTCTTGCTAAATCTCAATCGACTGAAACTTTATTATGTCTCAATTGATTATATCTATAAGATCTTATATGAAGATTCACAGGAAGTTTTATTTTCAGTTTTTCATCTTTCTTATAGGTTATATCATTTGACCGAGACTTGGTTAAGTATCGATCGATTGAGACCTATAACCACTTGTCTAAGACTTAGTCCACTAAGACTTCACCGACATCAACATCGTACGTACAGGCCTCAATGCCTCATAACCCCCCCCCCCCCCCTCCCTGGCATCTCCTATTTAGCGGCACACGCACTAGCTAACGTGCACTTTTGTTAACTGGCGTTTATGGTGTTCGAACTGAGTCGGCCATCTAAACGCTCGTGATGTTTTTTTATTGAAAATTCTATGAACTTATTTGCATATCTATGAACTTTTATTAAATATCAATGAATACTTTTTTAGGTTGATGAACTTTTTTAAAATTTGACGAACATCTTTTTGAAAATGGATGAACTTTTTTCAGTTCAATGATTTTTTTTGAAAAAATACATGAATTTTTTTTGAATTTTTATGAACTTTTTTGAATTTATTGAACTTTTTAAAAGTATAATGAACTTTTACTAAATTGGATGAATTTGTTTTTCATTTTAAATGAATTTTTTTCAAATTGATTATTTCTTTCAAAATCGATGAAAATTTTATAAAGATATGATTTTTTTTTCAAATGAATGAAACTATTTTCGTTAAATCTGCAAAACTTTTTAAATTTTGTATGTGTTTCGTATAAAAAAAATGACAGCACTCTAGTGGGCCAGCCCATGCTACCAGCGCTGCAGGCGTTGGATCGTTAACAGGCTGGCATATCACGTACGAGGCCTTTATTTCCTTTGTTTTTGTTTGATGTCTTCTTTCCTCCTTTAGTTTTGTCTTCTCTCATTTCGTACTAGGTTGGTCCTTTTCTTCATAATTATTTTTTGAGTGGTCTTTTTATTCTTGTATTTGGGCTGTCAAATATATTGGTGACTATGACAACGCTCCCAGCTGATGTACATTCGAGTTTAGGATGTAAGTGGACAGTTTATTGGACATTATAGAACTTACCCGCATTGCCCAAAATTTCTTATATGGGATTATATAACTGTCCAGCTTACATTTATGTGGCATATATGGCGCCCACGTATGACCACAAATTTCACAAAGCTTCGCCATCAGTTGCGCTTAGTAGCCTAATCCAGAAAGAACTAGCGCAACAGTCGAATAGTTTTATAGCCCAGAACATGATGATGGACCGACGGGCTAACGTTTTGTGGCCCTTACGAAATGAGAGCTTTTTAGAGCACTCGCTGCAACCCAAAAGAACCAGCAGACTGCAAAACGAAAGGAAGCCGCCGGCCCTAGTTCGTTTCGGTGCCTCGTCCCTGCAGTTTTCACCACACGGACCCTTGCCACCTTGACGGCGGCTCCTCTTTTATCTTTAACGGAAGCCGCGACGGCGATGGCGACGACTGTGCTAGCCCCCGGTCGAGCGCCCTACGCCCACCAAAGCCCGCATTCAGGCCGCCCCTCGCCAGCCCGCCACCGTCTCACCGAGATGCCACCGCTCTCGGCCCTTAACCATGGCCACCGCCACGCGCGTCTCGCCGTCGTCCGCCGCGTTCCACGGTGAGTGCTTCGTCGTCGGGGACAACATCGACACCTACCAGATCATCCCGGCCGAGCACCTGACCTGGTGCCGTCCAAGCCGACGAGTACCGCAAGCTCGGCTCCTTCGCCTTCGTGGGCCTTCCCTCCGCGGCCTACCCGATTCTGTTTGTGGCCCCCGGCGAGGAGTCGTCGTGCTACGCCGTCATCATCGGCGGTGCCAATTTCGGGTGAGGCTCCTCCCGCGAGCACGCGCCCGTCGCGCGCGCCGTTGTGGCCGAGGGCTACACCCGCATCTTCTTCCGCAATTCCGTGGGCTTTGGTGGGTTGTCCAAGTATGCCACTTAATTTAATTAGATGTCCACGAACGCCATATGAGCCTTTTTAAATAGAAGGCATATGTGGGACAAGTGGACACCAACGCCATTTACATCCTGAATTCGAGTGTGTCTCTATGTAACATAATGCATATAAAATGCAGTGTGTTTGTATTCCTTTGAGCACATAATTTGACACAAAAAAGGAAGGGAAAAAAAACCCTGATTGAACTAAATGAGTTTCTTGGTGCACAGTAGTTAAAACTAAAAAGTGCTAAAAGTGCTAAAATAGGATAAACGGTGGTAGAAAACTGAAGCTCACTCTCTGATCAACAAAAAGGTTTATTTGAAACAAGAGTTATGTTGCATATATGTAGTTTCGGACCATCTAGTTATTACTAAGTGCACATCATTAGTTTTAGGTGATCTGCGGGAAATAAATATATATTTCTAATAAAAGATTGAGTTACACAAGGATGACGAACATGCAACTGTGTGCGATCGATGTATGTGCAACCAGATGACAATATTTTGAGGAAAAGTAATAAGTTGCACAGAAATGGCGGTTATGCAATTGAGTGTGGTCGGCATACATGCGGCTGGCACATCTATAGCCTGGCACCATATTCAAAAGAAAAGGAAAACTTAGGTTGCACACGGGCGTTCGACATGCAATTCGGCATGGACGGAGTACATGCAAGTGGGTGTGGACGATATGTGTGCAAATCGAGTGGCATTGTTTTTCTTAAAAAATATCCAAAACATAGTATTTTGAAAATAAAGAGGAATGCAAATCCAAAATGAAAAAATAAAATAGATAGTAGAAAAACAAAAATGAAATCCACAAAAATATACTCATATCGGGCCTCCCAAGCACCCATGTCTCGGCCCCGCTCACATCCTAGTTATAACCGATTGCTACTGTCGCTTGCAGCTATATACGGACTACAACATATCCAGTTGCACATGGGGCGACGTGCAACTGGGTGACATGTTTAAAAAACATGAGTATTTAAAAAGCTGAAAACCTACAAAAATAAAAGAAAAATAGAAATAGTGGTAGACATGCAATTGCGGTAGCGGTGTCAGCTGCAATTACGGCCTAGTCGCAAACATGCAACTGTCCCCACCCAAATAAAGAACACCGCTATGTTGAAGTTATAGTTCAGGAAGACACTTGTAGTTGCGTGTCCACCTCTAATCAGAAACGAAAACAAAAAGAGTTCATATGAGCTTCTTTTACCATGATCACTTCATCAAATACAATCATTATTGTTTTTCACTTGCACGATCGAATGATGTGAAAATAATAATGGTAAAAGTGTGCATGGCCGGCCCTGAGCCATGACGGCAAGTGCGGCTGCCTAGGACCCAACCCCAATAGGGCCCCATACCTTGTGTACATGTGTGTATACTTGGTTTTACTGGAGATGAAGAACAGAAAACAATGCAGCAGGATGAGTCCACTAGGAGAGAAGCTACACATTTGGTACTCCCTCCGTCACGGTTTAGAAAGCGTGTATGGAAATTCTTTAGAACCTAGGTGATTATTGATTGGCTGTAAAATAAGTTGAAAAATAACATTTACACTACGATGCATATAAAAATAGTACAACGGAGTACTAATTAGCTGGTAGGAGTAAATGCAATGCGTCTAAAACCTTATGTATTGTGAAAATTCACGTAAACTTAACCGTGTCTTTTAAACCGTGACGGAGGTAGTACTCAGTTGGTTATTTATACCCTAATTAATGCTAATTGTTTCATATCTCTAGGAAAGTGTTGCGGTCACTCCCTTTTTTCTCAATTAATTGACCCAAGCCCAAGAGCTGAGGACTCTAAAGATGGTGTACTTCTAATTTATCTCAAAGTTGAGTTGAGGAGTGAGGACTTCAAAATTTATCCCAAAGTTGAGTTGAGGAGGCAAGATTTCAAAATTTATCTCAAAGTTGAGTTGAGGAGTCGGGACTTTAAAATTTATCTCAAAGTTGAGTTGAGGAGTGAGGACTTCAAAATTCACATGTTTTCTCTCCTTTCTTATAAAATATTGCCTGATTAATGACTTCTACGGTTTGTTGAAGCCTATGTCGTATAATTACATATTTATCACGTATTAGTATCTAATTTGCAAACAATAATTCATTTTCCGATGTTTGTACTTTTATAGTGATATTTATAGTGTATACTCTATTAGGCTTGTGAATACTTCTTTTCATTCTAATATAGTCATTGGGCCCATTATACCTTATCGCACTAGGACCCTCAAAATGCCAGGGCCGGCCCTGCAAGTGTGTTGTGGACTAAGCTAAAGTCTGCGAAACAATTTATACAAAGGAGAAGACAACGTAATATTGACTCTTTTGTCAGATTAACAATAATGCATATGGGAGTCAGTCCACATTTTCATCGTGCTCTTCTCCTTTAAATGACTCAACAAAAACAAAAAAATAATCAGAGAAACACATCGAAATATTTTTGGAGTTTTAATTTTTGTGAAGAAAGCAAATAAACGAAAAGAAAAACAAGAATGAAAAAAATATTTACACGAGAAAGCTCCCAACAAGCTAGAGAAATCTGGTTGGGTTTTCTTTTAATGATGCAAATTAACTAAACAAGAAAAAAAGAAAAAAAGAGAGAAATATGTTGGATTTTTTAAAGTTTTTCAAACATACAAAAAGAACATGAAAAATAAAACTAAGCATGGATATACAATGAAAGAGAATGAACACCAACAATTGCAATGAAGTGTGTGAACATGTAATGAAATGTGTGAACATGAATCCAATGTACTTCCCCAAGCTTAGGCTTTTAGCCTAGTTTAGTGCTCATCACTGGTGGTGTGGATAATAATAAAAATGGTAGCTCATAGAGATGTTTCATGGCACCTCCTCATCCAAGCGAGTGGCCTCCACAAATGTGTTGTTCTCCTACTCTTCGTTCTCAAGAACATAATATCTCCGCTTGTTCTGAAAATCAAAGAGGAGAGGCGCATAGACAAAATTATATTTATAAAATATTAAGTTATACTCATAACCCTGGGCACTGTCCATAATAAAATCATGACGTCTCATGACTTCAAAATCTAAATATCTCTCACGCACATAGGGTCATTAGCTTGAGGTGGGACTCCTAGTTTTGCAGCTACACAGGTGGCATAAATTCCTCCATATAAATCACCATTAGCTGCGTTAAGATTCAGCCTATGGGTAACAATTGCCCTAAGGTTATACCGCTTATCACTAGTTACCGCAATATAAATGATGCTTAAGTCAGGAACACACAATGCACTACAATCTTGCTTGCCCATAATACATTTTCATTAAACAATGCAAAGTAGTGGATAGAGCGAAATTGGATACTTTTAGTTCTAACATGTGTCACTCCTCTATCCTCTCCAACGCAGAGACTCTCAAGGAACATACTATAATCATATTTTGTGGTTTGTCAAGTGAGCCCCGATATGAAAGTTTGCATGCATGATAAAATTCTTCTAGAGTCATAATATAAGAATTATCATACAAATTAAACAACACTCTAGAAGTCCGGGGCTGGTATTGAAACCTTTGTGTGAATGAACAGGTAAGATCATAGAGTTGAGTGCACTTATCTGCAAAGAAGTAGATGAGGTTGGTATTGTAAATATACTAATCAAATTCGTCCTTAACGTATGTGTTGGGGAACGTTGCATGGGAAACAAAAAATTTCCTACGCACACGAAGACCTATCACGGTGATGTTCATCCACGAGAGGGAGATTGGATCCACATACCCTTGTAGATCGCTAAGCGGGAAACATTAAGAAACGTGGTTGATGTAGTGGTACAGCTTCGTGATTCAAATCTCCGTCGTCCCATGATCCGTCCCACGATCCGTTCCGATCTAGCGCCGAACGGACGACACCTCCGCGTTCAGCACACGTACATCTCGATGACGATCTCAGCCTTCTTGATCCAGCAAGAGAGACGTAGAAGTAGATGAGTTCTCCGGCAGCGTGACGGCGCGCCGATATCGATGGTGGTGATGATCTACTCCCGCAGGGCTCCGTCCGAGCTCCGCAGAAATCCGATCTAGAGGAAGAACTACGTGGTATAGGTTTGAGTTGCACGTGGCAAAGTTGTGTCTCAAAAGCCCTAAAACCACCAATATATATAGGAGGAGAGGAGGGGGTAGCCTTGGGGTTCAAGGGATCCCCAAGGGCGTCGGTCAATTGGGAGGAGGTGGACTCCCACCCCAATTCGGTTTGGGCGAAGGAGTCCACTCCTTCCTTCCCACCTCCCTCTTTTTTTTTCCTTTGGTATTTTTATCTTGTGGCACCATAGCCCTTTTGGGCTGGCCTCACTAGCCCACTAAGGGCTGGTGCGCCACCCTAGGGTTACTGGGCTCACTCTCGGGTGGGTGGGCCCCTCCTGGTGAATATCCGGAACCCATTCGTCACTCCCGGCTCATTGTCGGTAATGCCCGAAAACTTTCCGATGACCAAATGAAACCATCCTATATATCAATCTTCGTTTCCGGACCATTATGGAAACCCTCGTGACGTCCGTGATCTCATCCAGGACTCATAGAAACCTTCTGTCACCAACACATATAACTCAACTATATTAAAACGTCACTGAACCTTAAGTGTGCAGACCCTCCGAGTTCGAGAACTATGCAGACATGACCCGAGACACTCCTCGGTCAATATACAATAGCGGGACCTGGATGTCCATATTGGATCCTACATATTCTAGGAAGATCTTACCGGTTGAACCTCTGTGCCAAGGATTCATATAATCCCGTATACCATTCCCTTTGTCCTTCGGTATGTTACTTGCCCGAGATTTGATCGTCGGTATCCCTATACCTATTTCAATCTCGTTACCGGCAAGTCTCTTTACTCATTCCATAATACAAGATCACGTGACTTACACTTGAGTCACATTGCTTGCAAGGGTTGTATGTGATGTTTTATTACCGAGTGGGCCCCAAGATACCTCTCCGTCACACGGAGTGAAAAATCCCAGTCTTGATCCATGCTAACTCAACGGACACCTTCGGAGATACCTGTAGAGCACCTTTATAGTCACCGAGTAACGTTGTGACGTTTGATACACACAAGGTATTCCTTCGGTGTCAGTGAGTTACATGATCTCATGGTCATAGGAATGAATACTTGACACGCAGAAAACAATAGCAACAAAATGACACGATCACATCCTACATTCATAGTTTGTGTCTAGTCCATCACATGATTCTCCTAATGATGTGATCCAGTTATCAAGAGACAGCACTTGCATATGGTCAGAAAACCTTAACCATCCTTGTCAACTGTCTAGCCAACTAGAGGCTTGTTAGGGACATTGTTTTGTCTATATATCCACACATGTATCTATGCTTTCATTCAATACAATTATAGCATGGATAATAAACGATTATCTTGAAACAGGAAATATAATAATACCTATTTCATCATTGCCTCTAGGGCATATTTCCAACAGTCTTGCACTTGCAATAGAGTCAATAATCTAGTCTCACATCGCTATGCAATTTACATTTGAATGAATCTAACACCCATACAGTTCTGGTGTTGATCATGCTTCGCTCGTGGAAGAGGTTTAGTCAGCGGGTCTGCTACATTCAGATCCGTGTGCATTTTGCAAATTTTTACGTCATCTCCTTCGACGTAGTCGTGGATGAGGTTGAAGCGTTGTTTGATGTGTCTGGTCTTCTTGTCAAACCTTGGTTCCTTTGCTAAAGCAATGGCACCAGTGTTGTCACAGAATAAAGTTATTGGATTTATTGCGCTTGGCATAACTCCAAGATCCGTCATGAACTGCTTCATCCAAACACCCTCCTTAGCTGCCTCCGAGGTAGTCATGTACTCTGCCTCGCATGTAGAATCTGCTATGATGCTTTGCTTGGAACTGCACCAGGTTACCACACCCCCATTAAGAATAAATATGTATCCGGTTTGAGACTTAGAGTCATCCGGATCGGTGTCAAAGCTTGCATCAAGGTAACCCTTTACGGCGAGATCTTCGTCACCTCCATAAACGAGAAACATTTCCTTAGTCATTTTCAGGTACTTTAGAATATTCTTGACCGCCGTCGAGTGATCCACTCCTGGATTACTTTGAAACCTGCCTGCCATACTTATGGCCAGGCTGACGTCTGGTCTAGTGCACAACATTGCATACATGATAGACCCTATGGCTGAAGCATAGGGGACAGTACTCATCTTTTCTCTATCTTCTGCAGTTACTGGGCATTGAGTCTTACTCAACTTTATACCTTGTAATATTGGCAAGAACCCCTTCTTGGACTGCTCCATTTTGAACTTCTTCAAAAACTTTATCAAGGTATGTGCTTTGTGAAAGTCCTACAGGCGCCTCGATCTATCCCTATAGATCTTAATGCCTAATATGTAAGCAGCTTCTCCTAGGCACTTCATAGAAAAACACTTGTTCAAGTAATCTTTTACGCTCTCTAAAAACTCCACATTGTTTCCAATCAGCAATATGTCATCCACATATAATATTAGAAACGCCACAGAGCTCCCACTCACTTTCTTGTAAATACAAGATTCTCCAACAACTTGTATAAACCCAAATGCTTTGATCACTTCATCAAAGCGCTTATTCCAACTCCGAGATGCTTGCACCAGTCCATAAATGGATTGCTGGAGCTTGCACACTTTGTTAGCATTCTTTGGATCGACAAAACCTTCGGTTTGCATCATATACAACTCTTCCTTAAGAAAACCGTTAAGGAACGCCGTTTTGACATCCATCTACCAGATTTCATAATCGAAAAATGCAGCTATTGCTAACATGATTCGGACGGACTTAAGCATCGCTACCGGTGAGAACGTCTCATCGTAGTCAACTCCTTGAACTTGTGAAAAACCCTTTGCCACAAGTCGAGCTTTATAAACGGTCACATTACCATCCACGTCCGTCTTCTTCATAAAGATCCATTTGTTCTGAATAGCCTTGCGACCTTCAGGTAATACTTCCAAAGTCCACACTTTGCTTCTTCATAATTCGCAGGTTCATTGTTGTCTAACAACATGATTGATAAGATATGATTACCGTACCACTCAGGAGCAGTACGTGATTTTGTCGACGTGCGAGGTCCGATAGCAACTTGATCCGAGGCTTCACGATCATCATCATTAGCTTCTTCCTCAACCGCCGTCGTTTCGACAGAGGCTTCCCCCTGCCCCGTGCCACCATCTAGAGGGTGTAGAGGTTCTACAACCTCATCAAGTTCTATCTTCCTCCCACTCAATTCTTTCGAGAGAAACTCCTTCCCAAGAAAAGCTCCATTCTTAGCAACAAACGCTTTGCCCTCGGATCTGAGATAGAAGATGTACCCAACTCTCTCCTTTGGGTAACCTATGATGACGCACTTTTCCGCTTTGGGTTCCAGCTTTTCAGGCTGAAATTTTTGACATAAGCATAACATCCCCAAACTTTAAGAAACGACAATTTTGGCCTCTTGCCATACCATACCTCATATGGTGTTGTCTCAACAGATTTTGATGGTGCCCTATTTAAAGTGAATGCAGCTGTCTCTAATGCATAATTCCAAAAGGATAACGGCAAATCGGTAAGAGACATCATAGATCGCACCATATCTAACAAAGTACGATTACGATGTTTGGACACAGCATTACGTTGTGGTGTTATAGGCGGTGTCAACTATGAAACTATTCCACATTGTCTTAAGTGAGCACCAAACCCGAAACTCAGATATTTGCCCCCACGATCAGAACGTAGGAACTTGATCTTCTTGTTACGATGATTTTCAACTTCACTCTAAAATTGCTTGAACTTCTCAAACGTTTCAGACTTGTGCTTCATCAAGTAGATATATCCATACCTACTCAAATCGTCAGTGAAGGTGAGAAAATAACGATATCCCCCACGCGCCTCCACACTCATTGGACCGCACACATTGGTAAGTATGATCTCCAACAAGTCACTTGCATGCTCCATTGTTCATGAGAAAGGAGTCTTAGTCATCTTTCCCATGAGGCATGGTTTGCACGTGTCAAGTGATTCAAAATCAAGTGACTCCAAAAGCCCATCGGAATGGAGTTTCTTCATGCGCTTTACTCCAATATGACCTAAGCGGCAGTGCCACAAAAACATGGCGCTATCATTGTTAACTCTACATCTTTTGGTCTCAATGTTATGTATATGTGTATCATCACAATCAAGATTCAATATGAACAAACCTCTCACATTGGGTGCATGGCCATAAAAGATATTACTCATAGAAATAGAACAACCATTATTTTGTGACTTAAACGAGTAACCGTCTCGGAATAAACAAGATCCAGATATAATTTTCATGCTTAACGCAGGCACTAAATAACAATTATTTAATTCATAAATAATCCTGATGGTAACTAAAGTGAGACTGTGCCGACGGCGATTGCATCAACCTTGGAACCATTTCCCACGCGCATCGTCACTTCATCCTTCGCCAGCCTTCATTTATTCCGAAGTTCCTTCTTCGAGTTGCAAATATGAGCAACAGAACCGGTATCAAATACCCAGACACAACTACGAGAGTTGGTTAAGTACACATCAATAACATGTATATCACATATACCTGATTTTTCTTTGGCCGCCTTCTTATCAGCCAAATACTTGGGGCAGTTGCGCTTCCAGTAACCCATCCCCTTGCAATAATAACACTCTGTTTCCGGCTTAGGTCCAACCTTGGGTTTCTTCGTCGGATTGGCAACAGGTTTGCCACTCTTCTTGGAGTTACCCTTCTTGCCTTTGTCGTTTCTCTTGACACCAGTGGTCTTATTGACCATCAACACTTGATGCTCTTTCCAGTGTTCTGACTCTGTGACTTTTAGCATCGCGAATAACTCGCCGGGTGACTTGTTCATCCCTTGCATGTTATAGTTCAACACAAAGCTCTTGTAGCTAGGTGGCAGTGATTGAAGAAGTCTTTCAGTGATGGCCTCTTGCGGGAGTTCAATCCCCAGCTCAGCTAGACGGTTTGAGTACCCAGACATTTCGAGCACATGTTCGCTGACACACGAATTGTCCTCCATCTTCCAAGCATAGAATTTATCGGAGGTCTCATACCTCTCAATCCGGACGTTCTTCTAAAAGATAAACTTCAACTCCTGGAAAATATCATATGCTCCATGACACTCGAAACGTCGTTGAAGTCTCGGTTCTAAGCCATACAAGACTGCACATTGAACTACTGAGTAGTCCTCCTTACGCGATTGCCAAGCGTTCAAAACATCTTGGTCAGACGTAGCGGGTGGTTGATCTCCTAGTGCAGCATCAAGGACACAATTCATTTTCCCAGCTTGTAGGATGAGCCTAAGATTACGTGCCCAGTCTACAAAGTTGCTTCCATCATCTTTCAACTTAGTTTCTCTAGGAACGTATTGAAATTCAGGGTTGCTACTGCGTGAGCCATTGATCTACAACATAAAATATTGCAAATTGGACTTAGACAATGTTCAAGACAATTAGAGTTTAGCTAATCAAATTACCAATAAACTCCCACTCAAAAAATACACCCCTCTAGTCATTTGAGTGGTGCATGATCCAAATCCACTAACTCAAGTCCGATCATCACGTGAGTTGAGTATAGTTTCAGTAGTAAACATCTCTATGCTAATCATATCAACTATACGATTCATGCTCGACATTTCAGTCTCTTGTGTTCCGAGGCCATGTCTGTACATGCTAGGCTCGTCAAGTTTAACCCCAGTGTTCCGCGTGTGCAACTGTTTTGCACCCGTTGTATGTGAACGTTGAGTCTATCACACCCGATCATCACGTGGTGTCTCGAAACGACGAACTGTCGCAATGGTGCACAGTCGGGGAGAACACAATTTTATCTTGAAATTTTAGTGAGGGATCACCCTATAATGCTACCATCGTTCTAAGCAAGATAAGGTGCACAAAAGGTTCAACATCACATGCAATTCATAAGTGACATGATATGGCCATGATCTTGTGCTTCTTGATCTCCATCACCAAAGCACCGGCATGATCTTCTTGTCACCGGCGCAACACCATGATCTCCATCATCGTGCCGCCATCGAGGTTGTCATGCTATCTATGCTATTAATACTAAAGCTACAACCTAGCAATATAGTGAACGCATCTGCAAACACAAATGTTAGTTTAAAGACAACCCTATGGCTCCTGCCGGTTGACGTAGCATCGACGTGCAAGTCGATATTAACTATTACAACATGATCATCTCATACATCCAATATATCACATCATGTCTTTGGCCATATCACATCACAATCATACCCTGCAAAAATAAGTTAGACGTCCTCTAATTTGTTGTTGCATGTTTTACGTGGTTGCTATGGGTATCTAGTATGATCGCATCTTACTTACACAAAAACCAAAACGGAGATGTGCAAATTGCTATTTAACCTCTCTCCAAGGACCGCCTCGGTCAAATCCAATTCAACTAAAGTTGAAGAAACAGGCACCCGCCAGTGATCTTTATGCAACGAGTTGCATGTTGGTCGATGAAACCAGTCTCTCGTAAGCGTACGAGTAATGTCGGTACGGGTCGCTTCAATCCAACAATACCGCCGAATCGATAAAAGACTAAGGAGGGCGGAAAATCGAACATCAACACCCACAAAAACTTTTGTGTTCTACTCGAGATTACATCTATGCATGAACTTAGCTCATGATGCCACTGTTGGGGAACGTTGCATGGGAAACAAAAAATTTCCTACGCACACGAAGACCTATCATGGTGATGTTCATCTATGAGAGAGGATTGGATCCACATACCCTTGTAGATCGCTAAGAGGGAAGCGTTAAGAAACGCGGTTGATGTAGTGGTACAGCTTCGTGATTCAAATCATCGTCGTCCCACGATCAGTTCCGATCTAGCGCCGAACGGACGGCACCTCCATGTTCCGCACACGTACAGCTCGATGACGATCTTGGCCTTCTTGATCCAGCAAGAGAGATAGAGAAGTAGATGAGTTCTCCAGCAGCGTGACGGCGTGCCGATGGTGGTGATGATCTACTCCTACAGGGCTCCGCCCGACCTCCGCAGAAATCCGATCTAGAGGAAGAATTATGTGGTATAGGTTTGAGTTGCACGTGGCAAAGTTGTGTCTCAAAAGCCCTAAAACTACCAATATATATAGGAGGAGGGGAGGGGCTAGCCTTGGGGCTCAAGAGAGCCCCAAGGTCGTCGGCCAATTGGGAGGAGGTGGACTCCCACCCCAATTCGGTTTGGGGGAAGGAGTCCACTCCTTCCTTCCCACCTCCCTCTTTTTTCTTCTTTACTTTGGTATTTTTCTCTTGTGGTGCCATAGCCCTTTTGGGCTGGCCTCACCAGCACATTAAAGGCTGGTGCGCCACCCTAGGGTTACTGGGCTCACTCCCGGGTGGGTGGGCCCCTCCCGGTGAATATCCGGAACCCATTCGTCAACCCCGCTACACTGTCGGTAATGCCCGAAAACTTTCCGGTGACCAAATGAAACCAAACTATATATCAATCCTTTTTCCGGACCATTCTGGAAACCCTCGTGACGTCCGTGATCTCATCCAGGACTCTGGACAACCTTCGGTCACCAACACTTCAACGCATATAACTCAACTATACTAAAACGTCACGGAACCTTAACTGTGCAGACCCCACGTGTTCGAGAACTATGTAGACATGACCCGAGACACTCCTAGGTCAATATACAATAGCGGGACTTGGATGTCCATATTGGATCCTACATATTCTATGAAGATCTTATCGGTTGAACCTCTGTGCCAAGGATTCATATAATCCCGTATAACATTCCCTTTGTCCTTCGGTATGTTACTTGCCCGAGATTTGATCGTCGGTATCCCTATACCTATTTCAATCTCGTTACCGGCAAGTCTCTTTACTCGTTCTGTAATACAAGATCATGTGACTTATACTTGAGTCACATTGTTTGCAAGGCTTGTATGTGATGTATTACCGAGTGGGCCCCGAGATACCTCTCCGTCAGACGAAGTGACAAATCCCAGTCTTGATCCATGCTAATTCAACGGACACCTTCGGAGATACCTGTAGAGCACCTTTATAGTCACCCAATGACGTTTGATACACATAAGGTATTCCTCCGGTGTCAGTGAGTTACATGATCTCTTGGTCATAGCAATGAATACTTGACACGCAGAAAACAATAGCAACAAAATGACACGATCACATGCTACGTTCATAGTTTGGGTCTAGTCCATCACATGATTCTCCTAATGATGTGATCCAGTTATCAAGAGACGACACTTGCATATGGTCAGAAAACCTTAACCATCCTTGATCAAATGGCTAGCCAACTAGAGGCTTGCTAGGGACATTGTTTTGTCTATATATCCACACATGTATCTATGCTTTCATTCAATACAATTATAGCATGGATAATAAACGATTATCTTGAAACATGAAATATAATAATAACTATTTTATCATTGCCTCTAGGGCATATTTCCAACAGTATGCACCTCTCATGCGCTCATCACATGGCCAACGACATGATTTAGCGTCGACCATGATTGTCAAATTCACCCTTGGTTCAACATATGCTTGTCGTACTGAGCTCTTGCTCCACGACTCACTACAAGTACGTCTCCTTGAGGAACTCCTCCTAAAGAGGTTCATTTTCCTATGAACAAATTTCTGGAAATTTTGGGCCAAAAAATTATGTCAATAAAACTTTGTAAGGTTGGTAGCAACTACTCATATAGATGCCTAGAGGCCATATCAAGCATTCATACTACTTAGAACTCAAAGATTCAAAATGCAAGCTCATTTTCAATAGCATCAAGTGAAATAAAATATGCAAAAATATAATCCACTAAAGCAAAAAACTAATTGGAGCAATGGAAGAGTCACATACCAAGGATAAATCCCTCAAAATAGTTTTGGAAATGGAGTTTTGAGCAAAGAGATCGAAAATCTCAGTCTTGGGAGCAAGAACACGAGAGAGAGGGAGAGAGAGAGAGCGCAACAATGATATTTTTTCTAGAGGTAGGAGAATGAGTGGGCTGAATGGATAAGTGGGGACGTACCCGTGAGGCCCCCAAGCCATGAGGGTGTGTCCTATTGGCTTGGCGCCAAAAGGTGCACCCCTTAGATATGTTTTCAGCATCCTAATTTTTTTAATATTCTTGAAAAATTAATGTAAAATTTTTGTGTCATTCTGAGACTTTTTATTTTTGTGTCATATTTATTCCTTTGATAATTCAGAAAATAGGGTAATCATGGCATTTTATATTATTCAACTAAAAATAACAGAGAACAAGCTAATGATATAGAAGGTTGTGTTTACTAAATCCATCGATCACATGTCTCTTAAAAAGGATCCATTAATAAGATTGATCAAGTCTTATTAATGATCGTTTCTCATTGACATGAAACCAAAGAATTTTCGTATAACACTAAGTTACGTCAATGGGGATTTGCATCTCCCTAACAATAAGAATAGCATACTTCTTCTTGGCAATATGAAGATGAAATTTAAATCCTCCAATAGTAATTGTGTCAACTTGCGTAATCATATTAATACTATGAACTGAGGCTTGTTTCTTTGGAAAGTGCATTGTATGTTGTTTACCACTGACATGGTAAGTGACCTTGCCTTTGTTGTAATCAATAACAGTCCTTGCAGTATTTAAAAGGGGTCTATCAAGGATAATAGACATATTGTCGTCCTCAGGCATCTCAAGAATAACAGAGTGTTTTAAGAGAGTAACATCCACAACAAGGACATCCTCACAAATTTCAATAGGTATAGCACTAGATTTATCAACCATTTGCAAAGATATTTCAGTAGGTGTGTGCTTATTCAAATCAAGTCTTTTATATAAGGATAAACGCATAACACTAAGACCAGCTCCTATATCACATAAAGCAGTTTTAACATAATTGTGTTTAATGGAGCAAGGTATTGTGCGTATACTGGATCTCCCAACTTCTTAGGCACTCCACCATCAAAATAATAATTAGCAAGCATGGTGGTAATTTCAGTTTCAGGTATCTTTCTTTTGTTGGTAATAATGTCCTTCATAAATTTAGCATATGGAGGAATCTTGAGAATATCAGTCAAACAAGTGTGCAGAAAGACATGTCTAATTATTTCAACAAATCGCTCAAACTCCTCGTCCTCCTTACTCTTAGAAGGCTTACGAGGGAATGGCATGGGTTTTTTAACCCGTGGCTCTCTTTCTCTACCATGTTTTGTAGCAACCAAGTATTTCTTATCGTGGCATTTATTTTTAGGACGTGGGTTATGAAGATCTCCCGGACATTCTATTTCCACATCATTTTGAGGTTCTTTATTACTATCTGGTTGAGTACTATCTGGTTGAGCATCTACGTGAACATCATCATTATCATTATCATTCTCATTATCAATAGGTGAATGTTCACTACTAGGTTGTGAGTCAGCATTAGAAATAGAAACATCATTAAGATCCTCACCAGGTTTTTCTATAACAGGTTCGCTAGAAGCATCCAAAGTCCTATCATGTCTATTTTTCTTTTTTCTATTTAGATTGACTAGGTGCATCAAAATTAATTCTGTGAGGATCTTGTTTAATTCTTGTAGGATGACCTTCAATAAAAAAGAGGTTCCTCATACGTCTCCAGCGTATCTATAATTTTTTATTGTTCCATGCTAGAATATTATCATTCAAGGATACTTCTTGGGTTTTATTTTACTGATTCATATTATTTTTTAGCACTAACCTATTAGTGTTGGAAATATGCCCTAGAGACAATAATAAAGTAATTATTATTATGTTTCCATGTTCATGATAATCGTTTATTATCCATGCTACAATTGTATTGATTGGAAACTCAAATACATGTGTGGATAAATAGACAACACACTCTCCCTAGTGAGCCTCTAAAGGACTAGCTCGTTGATCAAAGATGGTCAAGGTTTCCTAGCCATAGACATGAGCTGTCATTTGATAGTGGGATCACATCATTAGGAGAATAATGGGATTCCTACGGTGTGAGCTTCCTCGTCGGTCATGTTGTGCCAGCTCTGCACGTAAGGTCTACATCTCTCTCGATTCTGCAATTCAATTTCATTGTTGATCAAGCCAATTCTATTGAAAACCACCAAGAGCAGCAACAGACGCCGATAGTTGCCTTCAATCAAACATAATGTTGCATAAAATCATGTATCCAGTTCCCACAATCAACCGTACAGTTGTCTAAAACCATGTATCCGTTTGCTCACAATCAGTCACACACTTATCTAAAACCATGTATCCAGTTGCCCAATCCTCATGAACACAAACATTAGCAAGACCATAATTTTCCTAATATGTAAAGCTTTTAGATACCTTTCAAGTTTGTATCATATGGATGCGTCAAGAATTTATCTCCTCGGGGTGGGATCCTTTGGTATGATCGCAAATACTTGGCGAATAATTATAGAGGGGGGGGGGCAGGGTGGAGTTGGTCATGGGGACGTAACTAAAACCGTGAAGTGTTTTTAGGGGATTAAATTTATCTGCGAACGCTACAAAAATGAACATGTGCATGTTCTTTATCCCTTTTTAAGGTGTCATAGTTGCCCACAATCAATCATACACTTACCTAGTATCTAGTTGCCCACAATCAACAATACAGTTGCCTAAAACAATGTATCCACTTGCCCAATCCTCATGAACAAAAACATTTACCAAGACCATTATTTGGTAAGTATCTAAAGGTTTTAGATGCATTTAATTAAGTTTGTTCCGTGGAAGTGGAGTCAATATTTTTCCCTCCTTGGGTGGGATCCCTTGGTGCGGTCATAGAGGGGAGCGAGTGGAACCGGTCAGGTTTTTACATGGCTTAGGGGAAAAGAAGAATTAAGTGCGTGACATGCCGAGACTAACATGAATATGTGATGTGGCAGCGTTACATGCAGAGACTAATGCAAAAATAATTATAATTTTTAAGTTAAATTTATGACTCGCTTATGTCACTACTAGAAAAAAGGATGTTAGTGGCGCACCTGTTTTGGTTATTAATGGCGCACTATAGGTGCACCACTATTATCACGCCACTACTAATAAATAGTAATGGCGCACGCCTGGTGCGCCACTGTTAATCTACATAACAGTGGCACACCACCTGGTGCGCCATTACTATCCCAGAAGTGTGCCACTGTTGTTACTCCAAGGGGCCATGTGTACCTTGTGCTCTGGGTTACTAATGGTGCACTTTTAGATAATGCGCCACTGGTGTGTTTATTCATGTGCGCCACTAAAGTGCAATATGGTGCCCCACTACTATGAATATTAGGATTTTTTTTCCTTTTCTGATATTTTCACTGGTTACAAAATACATTACAACAGAGAATATAAACAACACAACATATAAACAACAGATTTATTGAATATAATAGAAGATTAGTCTCCGAATACAATTCATCATATTAGTCTCCGAATTCATAATACCGAACAAAGTTAGAACATTACAAGTCTCGAGACCGCGAATAGCGAGTTTGTCTTCACATTAAAAGTCGATATCTAAACTACCATCACATAGAAAAGGGTTGCGGTCACGATGAGCACCATCGCGATGAAACTGATCTTCATCCAGTTACTCCTCCGCTCCCTCCTCTCTCCCGCTAGATAGCGCGCGTATCTAGCTTCCGCCTCCGCCCTAGTGGTGTACCCTTTGTAACTGTTACCGCTGAAACAGTGAGCCTGTCTCCGAAACTCCTCCCAATCGTCGTAGACTCCGGGAACCTCACCCTTGTACACGCCATACGACGGCATCTCTATGCACTAGACAAACAAAACGTTAGTAGCAATTCACAGATAATAAATAAGCAATATATAAGTATGCAACAAAACGATCGGAAGAGAAAAGCAACACATTAATAGCACGATTCGTGGTCCTACTAATAAATAGCATCGATTACATATAAGTTGAACGACTGTCCAAACTAAAGAGAAATACACGTTCATTAAAGTTTAATTACAACATGAGCTAATCGATATTTCAGAACTACATAGCATCAATAATTTTGACTCGACTCAGGGACCGGAGCGTGGATGAAGCCGTCGTCTTTCCTGATGGTCATGAATGTGTGGTCGTTGTCAGCCTGCATTTGTAGCGTTGTTTCTATTTCACTGTTGGACGGTTGACAGTTGAGGTAGAACTGCCCTGAGCTAGGAAGGACATCTTGATAGATGATTTCCGCAAACTCCGACTGAATGCAAAAGAATTCTTGTCTGATGTCCTCGTCCTGGATTGCCGACAAGCGTGCGGCCCATTCTTTGAGATCATTTGGTAGCATACGGTGATGCTGGTCCCGTACGATCGCCCGCATGTGATGGAGGGCGTAGTAGGTATCCTTCTGACTGCCAGGCGGCTGCTTGACGCAGGGGAACGTCGTTACGTGGGTGAACACGTGCTTGCCGTACCTACGAATTGGCCTCTTGAAGGTGCCTCCAGATTTGGTGTAGCCGGGGAGATCATCATCAAGAACTTTCTTGATATTTGTGTAGTCTTTCTTCGACTGACGGTCCGAGTCGAAATACGTGGCCATGGAATATTTCGGGCTTAAGAGGATGAGTGTGCAATGTGTGTCACTACACAAAACACAGAATGTTAGAAGAAAAAGAACGATTGAAATCTAAGAAATCATATGTTACGGGGCGGTGAGGGGATGACTTACTCGGAAAAGTAAGGCACGAGGAAGTTATCTTTATCTACGTTCGCCAGAATGACGCCTTTGAGGTATGAACTCACGACTTGCCGGTCCCCAGCGCTGCCCAAGATCTTGGCACACATGTAGAAGGGGTCGACTATCATGATGTCCGGGGTTTTGTCTCTAATGATCCGCATCTCCATATTGAGAGAAAATAGCCAAATGAAGGTGTAGTGCAGCGGATAAAGGTTAAACATAGTGAAGGTGCATCAAACCGCATGACGATCATATGCCCGATGGTGCTATCGACAAAGCCCTTGACCTCTGGCTCCTTGGCCACGAAAACCGGGGATGACAGATCATTCTAGGAGAGACGCCACTTCTCCATATAAAGAACACCGTCATGCAGACTCCGCATAGCACCGATTGTAGCATTGAGCAGATTAGTCGGTAGCATCGACCTACCCGCCACATGCACCCTCCTCGAGATATCCTTAGATATTGGTGGCCCGTCCTGAGCACGGATCGTACTCGGTGCCGGCTGGCTCGCACCCTTGTTATTTTTTCTTTTCCGTCCCTTCTGCTTCTTCTGCTATAATGGGATCGAGCTCTACTCAGAGACCACCTTCTTGAGTGTGTTGGGGCTGATAATATTTCGCACCTCGGCTATTTGAGTCTCGGTGAAGGCGGCAGCTGGAGGCGTCTCCTGAGAACTGAACAGACGACGCCTGTTGCAATTGGGTATCTACGATACCAGCTAGATCGCGATATTCTTTTGCAGGGTTGGGTTCTTGAGAAGGAGGCCCCGACAATTCGTCACCGTACCCATGTTCGTTGATGTACTTATCGACGTTGGAAAACGTACCGTCGTCGTTGTCCGGATCCTATGCCATATGCATGTCCGGATCAGCCGACGGCGGTAGCGTTGCGGCGGTCTTGCCATGGCTTGGCGCCGGCATGACTGGCGGTGTTGTCTGTGGGGTGGTGTCCCCCGCCCCCAAACGAATTTGGCTCTTCGGCCAAAGCATGGACCAGATTAAGCAGGCGCTGAGGGTCATCACATCATCTTCGTCGGCCCCAGGGGTCGATACGGAGGTAACAAGTCGTCGCAGCCCCGCATCACCCAAACAAGTTGAACCCTATACACGGTGGGTGGCATCGGATTACCGTGGAACACGTGGTTGCCCGGTTCAATGATTTTGGCCTTGGTGACATCGATCAACTCGTCGTCCATGAAGTGCAGGGGAGTGTATGGAACGTTGGCGGCGCCCTGCGAAAACATGTAGGGCGTCAGGGATGCCTAGTCAAAGGCAAGGAGATGAAGTCATCGACCGAGGCTTAGTTACCGTGATGGCGTCGAGCTCGGTTAATGTCGAGGCACCGCCAACGGCGGGCGTGCAAGTGACGGAGGGGCCACTTGCTGCCGAGGTGCCGGCCGGCGTATTCTTCCCACACACGGGTGCATTAAGCTCCAATACCGGCGCCGACGCCGGAGACACTTGCAATGCCGCCTCCGCCGGAGACACCGATGCCGGCGCGTTGTGCGAGTTGCTGCCCGTGAAGCTGGGAATCGGGGGCGGCCCCTGTTGGCCGCCCGCAATCCACCCCCGCGGCCCCTCAAGCAAGGAAGGCATAATGGCGGTGATCGTCGCTCCTAGTTGGTCTCGCACTTGCTCTTGGACTATCTCCGGAATCCGCGCCACTTGTGCCTTGAGTTCTTCAACCTCGCGCTCCTGGCTTTCCGAGTTGGTCTTTCTCTCCTTTCGCCCAGCCTTATAGTATTCCGGCCATTTAGTGAGCAAGCCTTCGCCGGCCACACGACCAGCTGATCATGTCTTACTGAACTTATCCTTGTGTTCCATTACGTTCAATGCCCTATTTAAAGTGGTGTCCCAAGGGGCAGGCGGGGAGCTCTGAGACCCCGCGCTACTGCTTTCATTTTCCTGTGGAAGGAACGTGAACCATTTAGGAATTTGGCTTCATTAATTAGAATGCAACCATACGGAGCTAATTACGCGGGGGTGTATTCCTTACGAGAACACGCTCAAGCTCCTTCACCTTCGGATCCGTGGTAAGCTCCTTTGTTACCGGGTCCACCTTGTACCAGGCCCTGACATAGTTCCTGGTATGCTTTTCATGGTATTTATCGAAGAGGGGCGGTAGGCCTTGCTCGGCACGCTCCTCGTCCTCCTTGTCCCATTTAGGTTCCGCCACTCTGTAACCGCCGGGACCGAGTTTGTGGACTCCTAAGTTCAAGTCCCGCATATCTTTCCCCCACTGACTTGATTCTGCGGATGCGTTGCTCTCGCACTTGATCTTGAACTCCAGGTAGTCAGCTTCGTTGATCAAAGGATTTGTCTCCTTGATCTTCTCATAACTATCACCTCTTAGAATCCTTCTCTTCATGGCGGCTCTCCAAGTAGCATGGGCCGTGCTCATCTTCGTGAGGGCGGCACTGTTCACTTTATTCCCCGTGAGGCGTGTGTTTGCGACGTTACCGGGGAACTTGTATCGTTCGTGCAGCTTCGTGAAGAGGAGGTCGCGCAAATTCCCTCGGTCATGATGCCTTAGGTTCTCGGTGTTGATCAAGACGGTGCTCCGGAGAATGCACCCGAGTTGTCCCGCGTACCCACCGACTAATTATTTGGGCGCCCTTGGATGCCCAATCGAGGACACTTCAGTAAATTCCTCCTTGACGGTGCCGAGCATGTTCGGGCGCCGGTCCTTCCGTTGCCTCTTCGGTTGGCTGCCATCTGTGCGTTCGCTGCCATCATCGGTGGTGGCATCCCTGGCAGCACTATCAGTGTTGTCATCCCTGACGCCACTAGGGGTTGTGTAGTTGGGATCGGTGTCTTCCGCGGCGTCCTCATAGTGGTGAGGTTCTTCCTCCATCTCTTAGGACAGCTCCCAGAATGGCTTGCCCAAACCGCCGGCCTCATCGTTGTTGGCCATGTTCACTCTCAATAGGAAAAAAGGCTACTAGAGTTATTGGATGAGATCAGGGTAGTATCTATTCTTCTCAGATTTAGAGGAAAACTGATAATACAACCATTCCTCTTGTTACATTAACAGGAAACCTTGTTTTGCCCAAAAAGTGTCTAGTACAAGTTCAGTTAAATAATTAAATATTACCGTAATAAAAGGAAAGCAGTCTAAATAATGTACACTGCAGATCACCTGCTACGACTAATAAGGACTTGCATGAAATACGATGAAGTTACTAGACAGTGGCATCGTTCCCTCTAAAATCTGGTTAGGCCAAATTTAGGTTCCACCAAACCATAACATATTTTTTAGGAAATGCTCTAAGTTAGCAAAGCAGAATTCTTCAACATTTTTGGTGCAACAGAGCACACCGAAATGGCAAGGAAAAGGGTTGTGAGACTGAGGAATAACTTAAAAGATTGACAGTCTCACACCATACTGTAAACTGGATATAGTATAATAGCATCACTATTGTCAATTTTCTTCAGCACAGAAATGCAATTGCCATATCTTGCTAGCACAATTCTTGGATAGTATTGGATCAAATTACCAAATGAAAATAAAGAAAACTAGACCTCAGGCACAAAGCAGCAAGATCCTTAAGAACCTAGTTACAAAGGCACAATACGCCTTGCCCTTATATACTAAACACATTTAATCTCATTTTATAATTACTTTCAACAGCTTTCAGAACTAAAATTTGTTATGGAGTTCATTTACAATCTTCGACTATGGAGCTGAAAGGCGAATCGGAAGTAGTATAACAAAAGAAGTCAAATGAGTAATAAATAAAAGGACCATAGTTGATGACATTAATTATGAGCACAAACAACGACATATTGGGATAGCATTCACCTTGTTCCATCCATTATTGCAAGTTCATTGTTGACACAGTTCCTCCCAAACAAATACTGCTACACAGTATATCATGAAACATAGATAAGGCAATCATCAAACCTATATAGTATATACACACTAGGATTGCTGAAAGCACCATAAGTTAATACCCTCATCACTACTATCTTTCTATGGGTGAGGAAATAACATTGTCTCTAAATGTTGATTAATTTTTGTTTCGATTGAGAATCGGGCACCTTCTAGGTCAAGAAAATTGGGCATGACCTTTGCTAATTTTCTTGACCTAGGAGTGCCCCATTCTCAACCGAAACGGTAATTAATCAACATTTTAGGAGAAAGGCGTAACTATTTGTCCCTGCACAAGCATCAGCCCTCGTGATGAAGTTCTTCAAAAGGAATTCTCGGCTAGCTGTACTGATCATCTATGCATGTAACTTGCTAAACCATTGATGGCGTGCATTCCCACGCCCATCCATTTTGTCTAATGTAACAGTAGAATTTCATATAAATACAAATTGGCATGAGCAAGAAAGGTTACTGAATGGTAATTAGATGACTGAAAGCTATATTCTCATCCCAAACTAATACAGAATATTTAGTTGCATATTTAGGCCGGCATGTTGTAGACTTGTAGTGTAGCAAATGGTCGCTCAATCATGATACTTAAAGTAGCAAATGGTAATTATTCGCTAATATTCAGTATACTTAATATTCAGTATGCATGATACTTAAACTAATATATAATATTTAGTAGCATATTTAGGCCGGCATGTTGTAGACTTGTAATGTAGCAGTATCTAATTAAGCTATATTCATTCCAAAGCATATTTAGGCTCATGAGACACATGTTATCTCAGTCAGACTTGGAATGGAAATCAGTGCTACAAGGAATGTGACTGATGTCCTAGTCAGATTTGGAATGGAAACCAGTGCTACAAGGAATCCTGGATGAATCCTAGGCTCATGAGACACCTGTTATCTCTAAAACCATGACACTCGGCCATAGGGAACCCAAAGCAACAATCCAAAACGAAAAAAATAAGATTATATAATCTGAAGCCAATATCAGGATGTAACACACTCATAAGTTGCCCGAATTATGCTCGAATCTCAGTCACCTTTCTAAACCCTTGGATGAACATCCAGCGGTTTTCATCCCCAACCCCAACCTCACCCAACATATCAAACTAAAAATCATGTCTGCTGAAGTTGCAAGCTTACAATACTAAAAACTTTCTGTCTATATATGAGATGTACAATTTTGAAGCAAACCGAGATTTACGGAAATTTTCGACAAACAACCGAGAATGAGGTAGGGTCGTACCTGGGAGGAATCGGCAAAGAAGAAGATAGAGGTGCCGCTGGTCGCCAACCTGCCGCTTTGTCCTGGCCTCCTTCGTGCTGCAAGTCAGAGAGGAAAAGCAGATCAGGGAGGAGAGGGGGGAACCAGGGCAGGGAGAGAGGGCGTCCGCCGTCGCCGCCGTCAGTCATCCATGGAGACATCCGAGGGAGAGGGGGCAGGGGAGCTCCAAGCGGAAGAGATGGAGAGAGAGATGGAGAGGAGAGGGGGCGCACCTCGACGTGCGCCGACGGACGCCGCTGATACGTCCATTTTGCATCATGTTTTCATGTTGATATTTATCGCTTCTTTGGCTGTTATTTCACTTCACGATACAATTTTTATGCATTTTCTCTCTTATTTTGCAAGGTTTACAAGAAGAGGGAGAATACCGGCAACTGGAATTCTGGCCTGAAAGTGGAGCAAAGTTGAGATACCTACTCTGTGCAACTCCAAACGCCGTAAAAATCAACGGGGATTTTTTTCTCGATTTATCAAAAATACTGGGCCGAAGAAGTACCAGAGGGGCACCAGGGGGTGCCCACAAGCCTGCACGGTGCGGCCACCCCCCAGGCGGCGCCGTGGGGGCTTGTGGGCAGCCCACTTGCCCACTGCCCCCCCTCTTTTTCTATATGGAGGGTTTCTCCAGGAAAAAATCAGGGAGGAGCTTTTTCGTGGTTTCGTCGCCGCCACGAGGCGGAACTTGAGCAGAACCAATCTAGAGCTCCGGCAGGACGATCCTGCCGGGGAAACTTCCTTCTCGGAGGGGGAAATCGTCGCCATCGTCATCACCAACACTCCTCTCATCGGAGGGGACTCGTCACCATCAACATCTTCATCAACACCATCTCATCTCCAAACCCTAGTTCATCTCTTGTAACCAATCTCCATCTCGCGACTCCGATTGGTACTTGTAAGGTTGCTAGTAGTGTTGATTACTCTTTGTAGTTGATGCTAGTTGGATTATTTGGTGGCAGAGTTTATGTTCAAATCCTTGATGCTACTCATTACCTCTGTGGTCATGAATATGATTATGCTTTGTGAGTAGTTACTTTTATTCCTGAGGACATAGGATAAGTCATGCTAATAGTAGTCATGTGAATTTGGTATTCGTTCTGTAATTTGATATGTTGTATGTTGTTTTTCCTCTAATGGTGTTATGTGAATGTCGACTACATAACACTTCACCATTATTTGGGCCTAGAGGAAGGCATTGGGAAGTAGTAAGTAGATGATGGGTTGCTAGAGTGACAGAAGCTTAAACCCTAGTTTATGCGTTACTTCGTAAGGGGCTGATTTGGATCCACTAGTTTAATGCTATGGTTAGACTTTGTCTTAATTCTTCTTTCGTAGTTGCGGATGCTTGCGAGAGGGGTTAATCATAAGTGGGATGCTTGTCCAAGTAAGGGCAGTACCCAAGCGCCGGTCCACCCACATATCAAACTATCAAAGTAACGAACGCGAATCATATGAACATGATGAAAACTAGCATGACAGAAATTCCCGTGTGTCCTCGGGAGCGTTTTTACTCCTACAAGACTTTGTCCAGGCTTGTCCCTTGCTACAAAAGGGATTGGGCCACTTTGCTGCACCATTTCTACTTTTGTTACTTGTTTCTTGCTACGAATCATCTCACCACACAATCACTTGTTACCGATAATTTCAGTGCTTGCAGATATTTCCTTGCTGAAAACCACTTGTGAGATCCTTCCGCTCCTCGTTGGGTTTGACACTCTTACTTATCGAAAGGACTACGATTGATCCCCTATACTTGTGGGTCATCAAGACTCTTTTCTCGCGCCGTTGCCGGGGAGTGAAGCGCCTTTGGTCAGTGGAACTTGGTAAGGAAACATTCATATAGTGTGCTGAAATTTGTTGTCACTTGTCACTATGGATACTAACCCTTTGTGGGGCTTGTTAGGGGTATCTTCACCTCGAACGGAAGCACGAATGGTTTCTCCTCAACCTGTTGCACCTACTGAAAATATTTGCTTTGAATGTCCTTTGGGTATGCTTGAGAAATTGCTGGCTAATCCTTTTACAGGAGATGGAACATCACATCCACACTTGCATCTAATCTATGTAGATGAAGTTTGTGGTTTATTTAAGCTTGCAGGTGTGCCCGAGGATGAGGTCAAGAAGAAGGTCTTTCCTTTATCTTTGAAGGATAAGGCTTTGACATGGTATAGGCTATGTGATGATACTGGATCATGGGACTACAATCGGTTGAAATTAGAATTTCATCAAAAGTTTTATCCTATGCATTTAGTACATCGTGATCGGAATTATATTTACAATTTTTGGCCTCGTGACAGAGAAAGCATCGCTCAAGCTTGGGGGAGGCTTAAATCAATGCTATATTCATGCCCCAATCATGAGCTCTCGAGAGAAATTATCATTCAGAACTTCTATGCTCGGCTTTCTCATGATGATCGCACCATGCTTGACACTTCTTGTACTGGTTCTTTTATGAAGAGAGATATTGACTTCAAGTGGAATTTATTGGAGAGAATTAACCGCAACTCTGAAGATTGGGAGCTTGAAGAAGGTAAGGAGTCAGGTATGAATTTCACGTTTGATTGCGTTAAGTCCTTTGTTGAGACAAATACTTTTTGTGACTTTAGTGCTAAGTATGGACTTGCCTCTGAGATTGTAGCTTCATTGTGTGAATCCTTTGCTGCTTAGAGAAGTGGTTTAAATATCATCCTCCTTTAGAAGTCAATGTAGTTAAGCCCACTCCAGTTGAAGACAAAGTCATTGCCTATAATGATCCAGTTGTTCCCACTGCTTACATTGAGAAACTACCTTTCCCTGTGATGATAAAGGATCATTCTAAAGCTTCAACTGTGATACGTAGAGGCTATATTAGAACAACTACACCCCCTGAGCAAATTAGAGTTGAACCTAGCACTGCTATTATCAAATATCTTCTATCTGAAGAAGCTGAGGGACATAATATTCACTTCTGTGAAGATGCTGCTAGAATTGCTAAACCTCACGTTAGAGACAAACATAGGCCTGTTGTTGGCATGCCTGTGGTTTCTGTTAAGATAGGAGATCATTGTTATCATGGCTTATGTGACGTGGGTGCTAGTGTTAGTGCAATACCTCAATCCTTATATGATGAAATCAAAGATGAGATTGCACCTGTTGAGATAGAGCCCATTGATGTCACTATTCAGCTTGCCAATAGAGATACTACCTGCCCTATGGGAATTGTTAGGGATGTTGAAGTCTTGTGTGGTAAAACGAAGTATCCTGCTGATTTCCTCGTTCTTGCTACCGCACAAGATAGCTTTTGTCCCATCATATTTGGTAGACCTTTTCTCAATACTGTCAATGCTCATATTGATTGTGAGAAGCAAACTGTCACTGTTGGCTTTGAAGGTGTGTCACATGAGTTCAAATTCTCTAAGTTTGGTAGACAACCTCACGAAAAGGAGTTGCCTAGTAGGGATGCAACTATTGCCTTAGCCTCTATTTTCGTGCCCCCTATTGATCCCTTAGAGCAATACTTGCTGGAGCATGAAAATGATATGCATATGGATGAAAGGGATGAGATATATAGAGTTGTCTTAGAACAATACCCTATCCTTAAGAATAACTTGCCTGTTGAACTGCTTGGGGATCCGCCCCCACCATAGGGTGATCCTGTGTTTGAGCTTAAACAGTTGCCTGATACTCTTAAGTATGCCTATCTTGATGAAAAAGAGATATATCATGTTATTATTAGTGCTAGCCTCTCACAGCATGAAGAAAATAAGTTACTAAAAACATTGAGGAAGCACCGTGCTGCTATTGGATATACTCTTGATGATCTTAAGGGCATTAGTCCTACCCTATGCCAGCACAAGATTAAAACTGATCCTGATTTCAAACCAGTTGCTGATCATCAAAGGAGATTAAATCCTAAGATGAAAGAAGTAGTGAGAAAAGAGATACTAAAGCTCCTGGAAGCAGGTATCATTTATCCTGTTGCTCACAGCGATTGGGTGAGTCCGGTGCATTGCATTCCTAAGAAGGGAGGCATTACCATTGTCCCAAATGATAAGGATGAATTGATCCCACAAAGGATTATTACTGGCTATAGGATGGTGATCGATTTTAGGAAATTGAATAAAGCCACTAGGAAAGATCATTACCCTTTGCCTTTTATCGACCAAATGGTAGAAAGACTGTCTAAACACACACACTTCTGCTTTCTAGACGGTTATTCTGGTTTCTCCCAAATACCAGTTGCACAATCTGATCAGGAGAAAACCACTTTCACCTACCCTTTCGGTACCTTTGCTTATAGACGTATGGCTTTTGGCCTATGTAATGCACCTGCCACCTTTCAAAGATGCATGATGGCTATATTCTCTGACTTTTGTGAAAAGATTGTTGAGGTTTTCATGGATGACTTTTCCGTTTATGGGTCTTCCTTTGATGATAGCCTTAGCAACCTTGATCGAGTCTTGCAGAGATGTAAAGACACCAATCTTGTCTTGAATTGGGAGAAGTGCCACTTTATGGTTAATGAAGGCATCGTCTTAGGTCATAAAATTTCTGAAAGAGGTATTGAAGTCGATAAGCCTAAGGTTGATGCAATCGAAAAAATGCCATACCCCACAGATATCAAAGGTATAAGAAGTTTCCTTGGTCATGCTGGTTTCTATAGAAAGTTCATTAAAGACTTCGCTAAGATTTCTAGGCCTCTTACCAATCTCTTGCAAAAGGATATTCCTTTTGTCTTTGACGAAGATTGTGAGGAAGCCTTCAAAATACTTAAGAGGGCTTTGATAACTGTACCTATTGTTCAACCACCTGATTGGAACTTGCCTTTTGAGATCATGTGTGATGCTACCGATTATGCTGTTGGTGATGTTCTAGGGCAAAGAGTTGATAAGAAGTTGAATGTTATTCACTACGCTAGTAAAACTCTAGACAGCGCCCAGAGAAACTATGCCACTACGGAGAAGGAACTTTTAGCAGTCGTGTTTGCATGTGAAAAGTTCAGGTCTTACATAGTTGATTCCAAAGTCACTATTCACACTGATCATGCTTCTATTAAGTACCTCATGGAGAAGAAGGATGCTAAACCTAGACTTATCAGATGAGTTCTCTTGCTACAAGAATTTGATTTGCACGTTGTCAACAGAAAGGGTGCTGATAACCCCGTAGCAGATAACATGTCTAGGTTGGAGAACGTTCTTGATGACCCACAACCTATTGATGATAGCTTTCCCGATGAGCAATTGAACGTCATCAATGCTTCACGTAGTGCACCGTGGTATGCTGATTATGCAAACTATATCGTTGCCAAATATACACCACCTAGTTTCACGTACCAGCAAAAGAAGAAGTTCTTCTTTGACATGAGACATTACTTCTGGGATGATCCTCACCTTTATAAGGAAGGATTAGATGGTGTTATTAGACGTTGTGTACCTGAACACGAACAGGTACGGATCCTACAGAAGTGTCACTCCGAGGCCTACGGCGGACACCATGCGGGAGATAGAACTGCACACAAGGTATTGCAATCAGGTTTCTATTGGCCCACTCTCTTCAAGGATGCCCATAAGTTTGCCTTGTCTTGTGAAGAATGTCAAAGAATAGGTAATATTAGCAAACGTCAGGAAATGCCTATGAACTATTCACTTGTCATTCAACCATTTGATGTTTGGGGCTTTCATTATATGGACCTTTTCCAAAATCCAATGGGTATACTCACATCTTAGTTGGTGTTGATTACGTCACTAAGTGGGTAGAAGCTATCCCCACTAGTAGTGCTGATCACAAGACCTCTATCAAGATGCTGAAAGAAGTTATCTTCCCTAGATTTGGAGTCCCTAGATATCTAATGACCGACGGTTGTTCACACTTCATTCATGGTGCTTTCCGTAAGACGCTTGCTAAGTACGATGTCAACCATAGAATTGTGTCTCCCTACCACCCTCAGTCTAGTGGTCAAGTAGAGCTAAGCAACAGAGAGATTAAACTGATTCTGCAAAAGACTGTTAACAGGTCTAGAAAGAATTGGTCTAAGAAGCTCGATGATGCAATGTGGGCTTATAGAACTGCCTATAAGAATCCGATGGGCATGTCTCCGTACAAAATGGTGTATGGGAAAGCATGTCACTTACCTCTTGAGATAGAGCATAAAGCTTATTGGGTAATCAAAGAACTCAACTTTGATTTCAAACTTGCCAGTGAGAAGAGGTTATTTGATATTAGCTCGCTTGATTAGTGGAGAACTCAGGCATATGAGAATGCCAAGATGTTCAAAGAGAAGGTTAAGAGGTGGCATGATAAGAGGATACAAAAGCGTGAGTTCAATGTAGGTGGTTATGTCTTGCTATATAAATCTCGTTTA
Source organism: Hordeum vulgare subsp. vulgare (assembly GCF_904849725.1). NCBI lineage: Eukaryota > Viridiplantae > Streptophyta > Magnoliopsida > Poales > Poaceae > Hordeum > Hordeum vulgare. The sequence goes on along the minus strand of NC_058523.1, from coordinate 423,288,769 downwards.
AGATTCTTTGCAGGCAAGCTTCTCTCTAAATGAGAAGGTCCCTATGTTGTTGAGGAAGTATATCGTTCCGGTGCTATCAAGATCAACAACACGAAATGTAATTGTCCGAGAGTGGTAAATGGGCACAGAATCAAGCATTATATCTCAGGTACTCCCATAAATGTTGAAAGCAATATCATCAATACCATAACTCCGAAAGAATACCTAAGGGACATTTATCAGCCTGTTTCAGACTCCGAAAACGAAGAGGTATGTGTTTCGGTAAGAAAACAGAGTCCAAAACTTTTCCAGTAGGAATTTTTCTCCGTTTTGGAATATTTGAAAAAATACAAAAATTGGAAGTAGTCCGGAAAGTGCACGAGGAGGCGACAAGCCTGCACGGCGCGGGCCCACCCCTTGGCCGCGCCGTGAGGGCTTGTGGCCACCTTGTGCGCCTCCCGGACTCCGTTTTCGTGCAGGGTACTCCTTCTGGTCTGGAAAAAATCATTATATATACTCCCGTTTGGTCTGACCCTGCATAACGCAGATTTCCTCTGTTTTTCGTTCCGAGCCTGTTTTCTGCCGCAGATATAGGACAAGATGTCGTCCCAGGAATCTGTAGGGGAGAACAACCTCCGTCAAATCTATGGAGAAGTTCATGATGATCTGAAAATGATGGAGGTCATGGAGGCTAAGGAGCGGCTACCTAAAGAAACCAAGGGCAAAGCTAAGGAGAAGGATCAGGCATGGGACGAAGTGCAATCTGTGCTCAACAAGGAAGAAGTTGAAGAAGTGGATTTCCTCCAACCTTACCTCCATCTACTGTCTCCATCTTTGATTGAACTCTTGAGGTTTTGTGAAACAACTCGTGCTCGTAATACTTGTCTCACTCGTGAAGTTGTTTTGCTGGAGAAACATATCACAGATCTCCAAGGTATAAATCAAAGACTGATGGCCCTCTTGGAGTCAAAGATTGCAACAACTCCACCACCATCACCACCAAAGGAAGACAACTGAGCATGGGTATGGGCAATCCCTTGGGCTTGTGCCAAGCTTGGGGGAGTTGCCCCAGTATCGTATCACCATCACATCTTTTGCCTTTACCTTTGTTTTAGTTTTCCTTTTCAGTTTTCTCTTTCTCTAGTAGTTTAAAAGTCTTAGTGTTTTAGTCTTGAGTTTTTGCTTTGTGTCACCCCCGATGTATTCTTGCTCGTGAGCCATATAATAAAGAGTGTCTTAGTTGAAGGGCTTTGCCTCTTGCCATGATCAAAAGAGTGAGAATAGAACAAAATCATGAAAGAACATGTAATGATCTTATGGGAAGTGATGGCTTCACATATAAAAAGAATGAGGATTGAAACTTGTTGAGGGTAGGCAAACGTAGACCTTGGTCATTTTTGCAATTAATAGGAAGTGATAAAGGAGGAGAGGTTCACATATAAATATATCATCTCTGACACCATCTATGATTGTGAACACTCACTAAACTATTGCATGCCTAGAAGTAGATGTTGGACAAGGAAGACAGCATAATGAATTGTGTTTGCTTGGCTCCAAACAATGTAATATGATTAGAGATCCCTTAGCATGTGATTATTGCTTCCACCTCATATTAGCCAAAACTCCCGCACCAAGTCGAGATACTACTTGTGCATCCATAAACCTTCAAACCAGTTTTGCCATGAGTGTCCACCATACCTACCTATGGATTGAATAAGATCCCTCAAGTAAGTTGTGATTGGTGCAAGCAATAAAAATGGCTCTCTAATATGTATGATCTATTAGTGTGTGGAAAATAAGCTTTATACGAACCTATGATCAGGAAGGCATAAAAGCGACAGACTGCATAACAAAGTTCTTTATCACAGGAGGCAATATAAAGTGACGTTCCTCCGCACTAAGAGGACACGCATCCAAAACTCAAAAGTGCATGACAAGATGTGCTTCCCTCTGCGAAGGGCCTATCTTGTACCTTTACTTTTTGCCCTTGAAAGAGTCATGGTGATCTTCATCAATTCCTTGTTTTGCCTTTATCTTGGCTACCGTCATATGCTAGGGAAAGATCTGTATTCATATGTCAACTTGGAGGTAAGTATTCATGAATTATTATTGTTGACATTACCCTTGAGGTAAGCAGTTGGGAGGCAAAACTGTAAGCCCCTGTCTTTCTCTATGTCCAGCTAAAACTTTGATCTCATGAGTACCAGTGAGTTGTAGCAATTGTAGAGAACGAAAGAATGATTGAGTATGTGGATTTGCTTTACAAGCTCTTATTTGACTCTTTCCGATGTTGTGATAAATTGCAATTGCTTCAATGACAAAAGGCTATCGGTTGTTACTTCTCGATAAGGTTCTTGATCCATGCTTTACTTTGTGAAGGAATTATCACTTTAGCATGAGAGATTATATGTTGGTATTGTTGTTCTAATCTTGATCATGATGCATTCATGTTCGTGTCTTGTTTTGTCGACACCTCTCTCCCTAAACATGTGGACATATTTATTGAGCTCAGCTTTCGCTTGAGGACAAGCGAGGTCTAAGCTTGGGGGAGTTGATACGTCCATTTTGCATCATGTTTTCATGTTGATATTTATCGCTTCTTTGGCTGTTATTTCACTTCACGGTACAATTCTTATGCCTTTTCTCTCTTATTTTGCAAGGATTACATGAAGAGGGAGAATACCGGCAACTGGAATTCTGGCCTGAAAGTGGAGCAAAGTTGAGATACCTATTCTGCGCAACTCCAAACACCGTAAAAATCAACGGGGATTTTTTCCCGATTTATCAAAAATAATGGGCCGAAGAAGTGCCAGAGGGGCACCAGGGGGGTGCCCACAAGCCTGCACAGCGCGGCCACCCCCAGGCCGCCCCATGGGGGCTTGTGGGCAGCCCACTGGCCCACTGGCCCCCCCTCTTTTGCTATATGGAGGGTTTCGTCCAGGAAAAAAATCAGGGAGGGGCTTTTTCGTGGTTACGCCGCCGCCACGAGGCGGAACTTGAGCACAACCAATCTAGAGCTCCGGCAGGACGATCCTGCCGGGGAAACTTCCCTCCCAGAGGGGGAAATCGTCGCCATCGTCATCACCAACACTCCTCTCATCGGAGGGGAATCGTCACCATCAACATCTTCATCAACACCATCTCATCTCCAAACCCTAGTTCATCTCTTGTAACCAATATCCGTCGCGCGACTTCAGTTGGTACTTGTAAGGTTGCTAGTAGTGTTGATTACTCTTTGTAGTTGATGCTAGTTGGATTATTTGGTCGAAGAGTTTATGTTCAGATCCTTGATGCTACTCATTACCTCTGTGGTCATGAATATGATTATGCTTTGTGAGTAGTTACTTTTGTTCCTGAGGACATGGTATAAGTCATGCTAATAGTAGTCATGTGAATTTGGTATTCGTTCGGTAATTTGATACGTTGTATGTTGTTTTTCCTCTAATGGTGTTATGTGAATGTCGACTACATAACACTTCACCATTATTTGGGCCTAGAGGAAGGCACTAGGAAGTAGTAAGTAGATGATGGGTTGATAGAGTGAGAGAAGCTTAAACCCTAGTTTATGCGTTACTTCGTAAGGAGCTGATTTGGATCCACTAGTTTAATGCTATGGTTAAACTTTGTCTTAATTCTTCTTTCATAGTTGCGGATGCTTGCGAGAGGGGTTAATCATAAGTGGGATGCTTGTCCAAGTAAGGGCAGTACCCAAGCGCCGGTCCACCCACATATCAAACTATCAAAGTAACGAACGCGAATCATATGAACATGATGAAAACTAGCATGACAGAAATTCCCGTGTGTCCTCGGGAGCGTTTTTCCTCCTATAAGACTTTGTGCAGGCTTGTCCCTTGCTACAAAAGGGATTGGGCCACTTTGCTGCACCGTTGCTACTTTTGTTACTTGTTGCTTGCTACGAATCATCTCACCACACAATCACTTGTTACCGATAATTTAAGTGCTTTGAGATATTTCCTTGCTGAAAACCACTTGTCAGATCCTTGTGCTCCTCGTTGGGTTCGACACTCTTACTTATCGAAAGGACTATGATTGATCCCCTATACTTGTGGGTCATCAGCCGCCGCCGCTCCTTTGTTGGTGACTCATGAGAGAGAGAGAGAGGTGCAGGAGAGGGTCCCTCCAACGATCGCTGCCGTGACCACCTCGTTGCCACGCGTAGTCACCGGCGCTGGGTGGAGGGAGGGGAGATGGGAGGGAGGGAGGGGTGCACGGTGCGATCGATGCGGTTGGAGTGGAGATGCGGGGGAGAGACGAGTGAGGGGGAGGGAATGAAAGAAGGGGAAGGAGTACTGCGCGGGAGGGTTTGCAATGGCGCACCTTTTAGGGGTGCGCCATAAAAATTGGTATATCAATGTCGCACCTTTTAGGGGTGCGCCATCAGCACCGAGATAGCAATGGCGCACCTTCTCCTGGTGCGCCATTACTAACTTTTTTTTGGATTTTTAGTTGCATGTAATAATTTTGGTTATCACTTTTTTTACTCATAACTTTTTTATCACCTCCTTTCAACCCTTGGTTACATCCATGCAATAGCCGTTGTCATCACAAGTAGTAATCTTGTTTCTCTGTTTTCCCGTGTGCTTGTAATCCGGGGTTGAGTTGTCATCACAAGTTACTTTTTTATTAATGTCTTCATGCAAAAATACCACCTCGTGCATTATTTTTCCCAGGGAATTAAGTCATGTAAGAAAGTTTTATATTTGTTTTTGCATGAATTTTAGTCTTATACCACTTTTTCACGGAATTAAGTCATGTAAGAAATGTAATAGCCCAACGGTTTACACCTAACCCATCCATAAAGCTCACAGAGAGAGACACTTACAAAAAATCATGTTATGAGGTGCTATCACATTGTGTAAAGACTTAGAATTAGATGACATGGTTGAAATCAAGTGACATGAAATAACAGTCATCAAAGATTGAGCTTGCCACTGACACACACACGCCGCCCACACACGTCGTGATTCGATCTTAGCTATCTTTTCACAATCTTCTTGCCCTTCTTTCTCGTGGTTGAATAATTTAGCCCCGGAACCCCTTGAATTCTTCTCTTGAACGGACGTCCTTTAGGTTGGGTGATCCTGCTTCTTCTTGTGGTGTGTGGTACTTCATCGTCGTCGTCATCTTCCATCTTTGGGTCGCCGTACTTGTCAAAGTCTTGCTCATTGGCGACTCCATCCATTCCGATGATGTTCCTTTTCCCTCTCCTCACGACAACACGACTGGGCTTTGACGGGTCGGTAATGAAGAAGCATTGGTCCACTTGGCAAGCCAGTACCCATGGCTCATTTTTCGAGGTGACGTTTGCGCCCGCGGTCTTGGATTTGGCTTCGGGTATAACCATGGTGGTGAAATACCGGTTTTCTTTTAGGACGCTCTTGGCCCATCTGACACGGAACATCGGGACCTTCTCTCCAGCGTAGCTCAGCTGCCAGATCTCCTCGATCCTTCCATAGTATCTGTCCTTGTCGTTACCGGTGTAGGATTTCATTGTTACCACGGAGTTCTGATAATCGCTCTTCATGTCCTTTTCCTCGGTGTAGAATGTGTAGCCGTTGATATCATACGCCTCATAGGTCATCAGGTTGTGCTCGGCGCCCTGTGACAAGGCGAATATGAGTTTTTCTTCCGCGGAAGAATCCTCATGTAAAGGATACGACAGAAGCTTGTCCTTGAACCAACGCGTGAAACATGAGTTGTGCTCTTTGATTATATCTCCGTCCGTCCTCTGTTGGCCTCGGTCATTTTACGTCTCAAGGATCGACCACGTCTATGTGTTGTAGCGCGACATATCCGTAACCGAGATAGTCGTGCACCGTCTTGAGCAGTGCGGCTCTCATAGGAAAATATTGTTTCGCTGCGGCTCCCACGTATTGGCTGGCGTTTTCCACAGTGTGTCTAGCTCCTCTTTGAGCAGCCCCAGATACAGATTGATGTCGTTTCCTGGTTGTTTCGGCCCTTCAATTAGCATACTCATGTGAATGTAATTCCTCTTCATGCACATCCAGGGGGAAGGTTGTACATCCACACAAACACAGGCCAGGTGCTATGTGTGCTTCTCTGGCTGCCAAACGGATTGACTCCATTGGTGCTCGCGCCGAGCATGATGTTCCTTGGATCGTCCCCAAATTCTGGGTGTTCGAAGTTCAACGCTTGCCACCGGCTCGCATCCTTAGGGTGACTCAGCATCTTGTCTTTTTATTTATCGCCGGATCATTTCCGTCATCTTCTCGCTTCTTCTCCTCCCTATACGCGTGCCAACGCAGGGGCTCTGCTTGCTTAGGGTCCGCGAAATACCGCTGCAGACGAGGAGTGATCGGAAAGTACCACACCACTTTTCGAGGAGCTTTCTTCCTCTTCTTGTATCGAGTGACGCCGCACACCTGACATATAGTAGACTCCGCGTGCTCGTCCCGATAAATGATGCGATCGTTCATGCACACATGGCATTTCACGTGCGGTAAATCCAGAGGACACACAATTTTCTTCGCCTCCTCGAAACTGGTCGGGCACTTGTTCCCCTTGGGAAGACGTTCGTGCCAGAATGACATGTTCTCGTCGAAGCATGCGTCGGTCATTTTGTGTTTTACCTTCATCTCCAGAGCCATGAGTGTTAGTTTCAGGCGGGTATCCTCGGGCCTGCATCCTTCATACAATGGAGTAACCGCGTCTATCTCCATTTGATCCATCTTGGCTTTCTCTCGGGCGGCAGCTCTTGCGTTACCCGTCTTCTTGAGAAGCAGCTCTTGAATATGAGGGTCCTGCACCCAGCCCATCGATGGTCCATCGTCGTCTGCTCCGGCATCTTCATCTTCATGATCATGCCCTTCGTCTTGATCTTCCTCATCATCATGTCCGACATCTTCTACATGATGACTGTGTCCTGCATTTACTTCGTGATCATGTCTTGGAGATTCTTCGTCTTCTCGCCCGCCCTCGCCGCTATTGTCTTACTGCCCTTCCTTATTTCTTTCCCGGCCCCCATGGACGACTTCATAATCACCTTCATCACCTTGCCACCATTAGCCATCCATGAAACCACGCACGAGCAGGTGGTCCCGCACGTGTCTGGAATCCGGGTCCATAAGGCCCTTCAGCTTGCACCTTCGACACGGACATCTTATCTCTGTCTCGTTCTTTTGAAGCATCTCGGCCTTCGCGGAGCTCAAAAACCTATTCACGATGCCTTCGGTCATCGTGCGGACCATGGTCGCCTGCGGGGTAGACCAAAACGATATTTTAGAACCAAATTTTTTTTGGCATGACTTTGCCTAAAAATAGGACACAAAATAATGCATAGTACCAAATTCTCGCCGAAACGGAAATGAATCAACATTCCGGCAAAATATTGGCAACTGTCGCATTTCAAATACCGGTATGTGCAAACACAAACATATGCAACACCACAAACATACGTAGATCTAGGCCATAAAAAGTGTGTACGTTGGAGGGAGAAAAAAGTAGATCTAGAACATAAAGAAAGCTTTCCCCTTACTTACCTATCAAAAAAAGGAAATTTAACCACTTAATTTGGGTGAATCTATGGTGCAAATGAGGGGAGGAGGAGGAGGCAGCCGAGACCAACAAGCTTGGTAGAGGTGGAGATAATGAAGTGGGGGGGGGGAGTGAGTGTGGTAAGTGGCTGTCAAAAATATCTAACTGCTCTCAGGTTACCAATAGCGCACCTCCAAAGAATGCGCCATTAGTAATCAGGGTTACTAATGGTGCACCTGGTAAGAATGCGTCATTACTAGTTTTGAAAAAAACTAAAAAAAATTGTTAGTAGTGGCGCACCGTGGGTGCGGTGCGCCATTACTAGTTAAAACTAGTAATGGCTCACTTTCCCCTGGTGCGCCACTGCTAAGTCTGGGAAGGGTGTGGGGCTAGGACAAAACTAGTAATTGCGCACCACACACCAGGTGCGCCATTAGTAATGTGGTCATTAATGGCGCACCTATATCTGATGCGCCACTGCTATATAGCAGTGGCGCACCACATACATGGTGCGCCATTAATGTCCATATTAGCTATAGCCGTTTTTAGTGTGTGACGAATTTTACATGGCTTAGGGAAAAAAAAGACTTAAATGCGTTGCTTAGTGAGACATTGAGTTGGACATTTTGCATGTTATGAGCGCTTATGTGGAATATTTTGCATGGATTAATGGAAGAGAAAGTTGTAAATGCATTACTTAATGGGATTAGCTAGAACTCATCTAGCTGAGACATAACTATGGTCTCATTCACGTGACACACATGATGTATTCTTGTTGTAGATTATTTTCAGTTTGTCTATGGGCTTGGGCCTTTTTATTTCTATGAGCTGGTTGTTGATTGGATATTTGTAGTTTGTATATGGGTGATTGCTGGATTGGTCGATACTTCTTCCCTTGGCGTCTATTTTTGTTCCTGTGTTGAGGAAGATTTTTATTAGCTTTTCTTGAGAGAGAGAAAATAAATTTTCACTACCTATGTAGTACACACAAACAAAAGAAAAAAAAACTTTCTAGATGAGTTTTTCATCATGTGACTTTGGGCTGAAAAAAGAAAACGCATTCAGAAGGAAAAATCAACCCTAGTGGATAGTGAGCAATAACTATACTTTAGCAAAATTTAGCCAATATTTCCTTTTAAATGCGAACGGTTGTGAAACATGCAATTGCTACATCATTCTAAAATTTGTAGTTGCGAGCCCATTTACAACTTGGTGACCCCAACTTGAAAAAAATTAGTGACCCGGTTAAAACTTGAAGCTGCACCCCAAATCTTTGAAAACTTTCTGTTGTGACCCTAGTTGAAAATTTGTATTGAATACTTGCATTTGCGATCCTATTGTGAATTCTTGCAGTTGCGACCCGACTTTGCATACTTGCAATTGCGACCGGACTATGAAGTACCTATAGTTGTGACCCGACTTTGAATACTTGCAGTTGCGATCCGACTTTGAATACTTGCAGTTGCGACCCGACTTTAAATACTTGCAGTTGCGATCCGACTTTGAAAACTTGCAGTTGCGACCCGGCTTGGAATACTTGCAGTTGCGACTTGATTTTGAATACTTGGAGTTGCGACCCGACTTTGAATACTTGCAGTTGCGACTCGACTTTAAATACTTGCAGTTGACACCTGACTTTGAATACTTGCAATTGCAACCCGACTTTGAATATTTACAGTTACGACCACATTTAAAAACATGAAGTTGTGATCCAACTTTAAATATTGATGTCATTGATATAAGAAGAAGAAAAAAGACGCCAAAACATTAAATAAAAATATGCAATTGTGACCCTCACTAGGAGGAAGCATTTTCACATAAGGAAAGGCTTGACTTTTCATTTCACTAACATAAAAGGAAAAAACCACAACATAAAATCAAATAAAAACTAGGAACAATAAAAATGAAATAAATAAATTTAAAAGCTGAAACTAGAGAACAAAAAATATAAAAAATAAGACAATAGTCAATAAAAACGCTGAGAAGAAAACAAAGTACAAAAGATCAACATGGACCGATGCACATAGACAAGACAACATCGGTACCCTGAAGAAAACTACTCCCTCCGTTTCGGTTTATAAGTCATTTTACCAAAACCAAATAATCTCAAAACACTTAGGCACGGTGCATTAACTTTTATCTTGTTTTTTTTGTTTTTTGACATGAATAAAGGAATCAATCAATAAAAGACATGAGACGTGTATGTTTTTAATGACTTGAGACTAACTAGCACGACATGCAGTGGTCAGTTCATTGCATTCAATGTTATTGATTAGCAAAATCACATTAATTTTCTTGTTTTCCTCTCCGTCTTGATCACAGTGCACAATCTAAGAGGACCTATACACCGAGACGGAAGGAGTACCAAAGAACATCGCTATTTATATTTCCTCGATCTTTGACAGGAGGACGTGACTGGCCGCAACTTCCAATAGCACGGAAACAAAAAAGAGAGGCAAAACGGGCTGGGGGCAACCTTGCTTGGCCACTCCACGAATCGCTACCTGTTTTTTGATCCAACGATCCAGTACGTGAATGAGGCCGTAAGTAATTAAGTTTTAGCAAACCCGTAGTTTTATTAGTAGATCCGATGGGATTCTTCTTAAAAGTGCTCCACCCTGCGTGGCAAATATTGCAAAGAATGATTGTGATAAGCTTATTTTAATTAATTAAAAAATGAGGTGTTTTTTCACAAAAGATTAATGCGTTGAAAGGACGCGGCACTGTTTACGAGCTAGTACCAGGGTTTATTTTCTGCCAATGGAGCAACAGATGTCTAGTCCTATGAAAAACAACTGGCGGTAGCAAAGGCGTGCATGTCGTCAACCCGGCACCGCCGTGCGAAAGCAAATACTGCGCCCGGAGCGCCATGGACAAGTCACGTTCCCCTGGGGTGAAAGTTGAGAAGTCGCATCTACTTGGGGCAGCAGTAGATGGAGTTGGTTGGTTGACCCAACCAACCAACGGTCCCAAACACCGTCCCAACTAACAAAACAAGCTTTGGCCGCTGTTCCGTGTGACTTGGACTCGTGTCTCTCCCAACCCAGACGCAGCAAGCAAGCCCCAATTAACTAGTCTCGGCCAGAGGCTAAGCCGCACGGCACATGGCGCTGCCAGGCCGCGCGCCGACAGCGCTTCAAGGCGGCCGTCTCGGGCTCGGGCTCGAGCTGGCCGGAGTCGCCGCGGCGTTATTGTTTCCGCCGCATGCACAGCTGCACTGCATCGCACTCCACCCATGCACAACGCAGCACCGGCGCGGCGCATTGCGCTGGTAGTACGTACAGTGCTGTATGCGTGCATGCATGGTGGGTTGATGATGGACGGACGGACGGACGGACGGATGGATCTCCATTTAAGCGTCTCCACGCCACCACCCTCCACCGAGCCCCCTTCAATGCGGACGGATGGGCTCCCTCCCTCCACCGTCGTTGTTGGGTAGGCCATCGAACGATCCATCGTCGCAGCGGCTTGGCTCTGCCTCTAGCTGACCGCGCTGCTGGCTGGTTTCTCCTTCCCTGGTCGCTGGGTCGACGGCCCACCCAACGACCCCGGCGGCAATTTATGGCCCACCACGACCACCTCCCGCCCCGTTTCTTCGTTTGCTCATCCGTCCAGAGAGAAATGAAAAGAAGAGAATCGAGACGTAGTACGTATATGCAGGTATCCTGCTAGTAGTAGTAGGAGTAGATCGTAGCATTGCATGCAGCTACAGCAAGACGCGCTGGCTGGCTGGCAGGCTACCAATAAATTCCCAGCCATCTCAACCAACTGTGCGCTGCTCCCATCGATAACCCATCACTTCTATAAAACCCTAGCCTCCCCCTGCCATCCTCCTCGCTTGCTCCATGTGGAGTCACTTATTACGGCCAGCCCAGCCAGCACCTTAACTGACTCGTCGATCCACCCCTTGGATCCATTCTACCTAGCTCACTAGCCACCAGTGGAGTGCATACACGCACGTACACTTGCAGAGCCTGAGCTTGCTTGGGAAGGTCGGTCAGTCGCTGGCAATGGAGGCGGGGACGTGGGCGGTGGTGGTGTCGGCGGTGGCCGCGTACATGGCGTGGTTCTGGCGGATGTCGCGCGGGCTACGCGGGCCGCGGGTGTGGCCCGTGCTCGGCAGCCTGCCTGGCCTCGTGCAGCACGCAGAGGACATGCACGAGTGGATCGCCGGCAACCTGCGCCGCGCGGGCGGCACCTACCAGACCTGCATCTTCGCCGTGCCCGGGGTGGCGCGCCGCGGCGGGCTGGTCACCGTCACCTGCGACCCGCGCAACCTGGAGCACGTCCTCAAGTCCCGCTTCGACAACTACCCCAAGGGCCCCTTCTGGCACGGCGTCTTCCAAGACCTGCTCGGCGACGGCATCTTCAACTCCGACGGCGACACCTGGCTCGCGCAGCGCAAGACGGCCGCGCTCGAGTTCACCACGCGCACGCTCCGCACGGCCATGTCCCGGTGGGTCTCCCGCTCCATCCACGGCCGCCTGCTGCCCATCCTGGCCGAAGCGGCCGCGGGCAAGGCGCACGTCGACCTCCAGGACCTGCTACTCCGCCTCACCTTCGACAACATCTGCGGCCTGGCGTTCGGCAAGGACCCCGAGACGCTCGCCCAGGGCCTGCCGGAGAACGAGTTTGCCTCCGCGTTCGACCGTGCCACCGAGGCCACGCTCAACCGCTTCATCTTCCCGGAGTGCCTGTGGCGCTGCAAGAAGTGGCTGGGCCTCGGCATGGAGACCACGCTGACCAGCAGCATGGCGCACGTCGACCAGTACCTCGCCGCCGTCATCAAGACGCGCAAGCTCGAGCTCGCGGCCGGCAACGGCAAGTGCGACACGGTGGCGACGCACGACGACCTGCTCTCCCGGTTCATGCGGAAGGGATCTTACTCGGACGAGTCGCTGCAGCACGTAGCGCTCAACTTCATCCTCGCCGGCCGCGACACCTCCTCCGTGGCGCTCTCCTGGTTCTTCTGGCTCGTGTCCACCCATCCTGCGGTGGAGCGCAAGGTCGTGCGCGAGCTCTGCTCCGTTCTTGCCGCGTCACGTGGCGCACACGACCCGGCATTGTGGCTGGCGGAGCCCTTCACCTTCGAGGAGCTCGACCGCCTGGTCTACCTCAAGGCGGCGCTCTCAGAGACCCTCCGCCTCTACCCCTCCGTTCCCGAGGACTCCAAGCACGTCGTCGCGGACGACTACCTCCCCGACGGCACGTTCGTTCCTGCCGGCTCGTCGGTGACCTACTCCATATACTCGGCGGGGCGCATGAAGGCGGTGTGGGGGGAGGACTGCCTCGAGTTCCGGCCGGAGCGATGGCTGTCGGCCGACGGCAGCAAGTTCGAGCAGCACGACTCGTACAAGTTCGTGGCGTTCAACGCCGGGCCAAGGGTATGCCTTGGCAAGGACCTGGCCTACCTGCAGATGAAGAACATCGCCGGGAGCGTGCTCCTCCGGCACCGCCTGACCGTGGCGCCGGGACACTGCGTGGAGCAGAAGATGTCGCTCACGCTCTTCATGAAGGACGGGCTACGGATGGAGGTATGTCCACGCGACCTCGCCCCAGTCCTCGACGAGCACTGCGGCCTGGACGCCGCCGCCGCCGCCGCCACTGCCACCGCCGCCGCAGCAAGTGCCACAGCGCCATGCGCGTAGAAGACTTCGCATGCATGATTCGTGCTAGCTGTTGGTGGGATGCCGGACATTGAATGTGTAGATAGAGCAGCAGTACAGGGCCGTAAGTAAATTGATGGCGGGTTTGGTGACAACATTCAAGTCACTCCTTTCCAGAATTTACGGCCCGGATAGGAGAAACAAGGAAACTTTGCAGATCGCAAGATCTAGCCGGATCTGATTTGCGTCTCGATTGGAGAACGGGTGCATGGGAGACCAACAAGGAAAACAGCTCAAAAACAACAGAAACGGAGTGAGCAATAATTTGTGATTGATTGTAGCCACGGTGAAGAAGGAAAGGAGTAATCAGTAATTCAGATTTGTTTACAGTAGCTCGGTGTTGGTGACCAGATCATAGCCAACTAGGCTATTCTATTCTTTTCTATTCTATTTTTGGAGATGATTTTTCAAAGCGATGTAGTAGTATTATTCTATTATATTCTTAGGGAGTTCATATCTTGTCCAGGAAACTTGTAAGTAGACGTACGTACTCAAGGTTGTTTGCTTCTTTGCCACCATGTTCATCCATGACAAGTTTCTTCTTTAGTGGTCTGATTCGCTGCCGTGCGTTTCTAGCTTCTCTAGCTAGCTAAGCTTGGTGCTGGATCTGCATGATGATGACATTGCCTCTCGTGCGATCGTGCATGCGTATATCGGTGCCTTCATGAGGTTTGTTGCGCGCGCCGTCGGGTCTGGTGAGGGATAGCAACCAAGAATCCCAGGTGCGTAAAAGTTTGATGCGGATGGCTCCGAACATCGACATGCACATATTTGGCAGCTCTTCTCTCTGCCTGCGTGTTCGTCGCCATACACCCTCTCTAATTGTCGTTCTTACGACAGCGATGTTCCCATTCAGTAAGGATCGCGCGATGCGAGACAGTGATGTGTGTTCCCATCCAAACAAACTAACGATACGAGAAAGGGAAAATGAAGTTGACGCGGCACGATTTAGATGGATATTGTTGGCATGGTTGGTTCGTTTGATGCAACAATTTTAATCTACCTCTATACCTACCTTATGTTCAGAAGTGGTGGCCGAGGCTATGTTATTAAACAACAAATGGATAGATGACATCCGTGGAACTCTTAGACCATCTCCAAACATGGTTGCTGCAATAATTAGTAGCACCCTGGATGAAGGTTATTTCGATGGTGCTTACTACGTGAAGACCGATGTCGAAGAGTAGTTCGGAGGTCCCATGCAGGAGGCATGCGCCTTTTTGATGAAGTGGCGTTGTTACGTTTAGTTTCTTAAGGCAAAACTTGTTTAGCATGTTTGTAACTAGACTTGACTTGCTATATGTAGTGATGTATTATGGGTCCTCGTGACCCTAACTTGAATATACATATTTGTATTTAATTTGTGTCGTAGTGTTGTGTTGTGATATTAACATGGAGTCACTGTTCGTGGTCGTGCATGATGCATGTATGATTAGTGCTCGATTATGAATGGGGACGTCACATTATACCACTATCATCTACCTGTTTGCTTTTAATCTTATAACTAGCAAGACAAGAGACTTGACAACTTCCTTGCCACGTTGGGTGTATGACGCCCTCGTTTTAATCGTACGCTAACCATACACGCAAATGCGTACGATCAAACCCAAGGACTCACGGAAAGATATCACAACACAACTCTAGACACAAATAAAATAACATCAGCTTCATATTACAAGCCAGGGGCCTCGAGGGCTAGAATACGAAAGCTCAATAAACACACGAGTCAGCGGAAGCAACAAATATCTGAGTACAGACATAAAACATGGGGTGCCTTAGAGAAGGCTAGCACAAAAGATACAACGATCGAACGAGGCGAGGCCTCCTGCCTGGGAACCTCCTAACTACTCCTGATCATCAGCGGCCTCCACGTAGTAGTAGGCACCGTCGGGGTAGCAGTCGTCGGTGGCGGGGACCTCCATCTCCTGGGCTCCATCATCTGGTCGCAGCAAACGGATCAAGGGAGCAAGGGGGGAGCAAAGCAGCGGTGAGTACTCATCCAAAGTACTCGCAAGTCTTACATCAGAACTATTCTAATTATGCATCAGTATCAAAGAAGGGGGGTTATATGTGGACTGACTGCAGCAATGCGAGAATAGAGAGAGAAGGCCTAGTCCTATCGAAGACTAGCATCTTCAGGGTCTTGCAGCAATAGACGAAAGTAGAACAGGGGGGGGGGGGTAAAACATTAATAGTCATATTGTTGCAGCAATATTAAAGTGAGGTCACGCCTAAAGATCCTCCCTCGACTCCCTGCGAGGAAGCAATCCCGAGGCAAACTAATTCTAGTTAAGTAACAATTGTAGTTGTAAAAGATCGGGGCACAACTCCAAGTCGTCCTGTAACCGTGGACACGGCTATCCGAATAGTTAATTTTCATCCCTGCAGGGGTGCACCACATGTCCCGTCATGCTCGATAACACTCTGGCCGGACATACTTTTCTGGGTCCTGCCCGGCCTCGGAATATCGACACGTCGCAGCCCCACCTAAGACTAATCAGAGAGGCCAGCCCGCCGGTCTAAATCCTAAGCACAAAGGGTTCATGGGCCCAGTTCCCCTTCACGCTCCTGCACGTGGCGTGGGCGGCCGACGTCAGTCCTAGCATCCCTTAATCACAAGCGCGATGCATCTCGGGACCACTCGGGCGCGCGCCGCTACATTGCTGGCATCTGAAAAGCTTCGGCTGATACCGCGACGCCGAGTACCCATAATTCTTCCCGCGTAGCCGGTTAGTGCGAAAAGGTCTCCGACCAACCCAGATCAAATACCCAAATCCATTAGCATTTTAATTAGGCCAGCAACATAGTTTCACGGGAATCCACCCGTCTTACAACTAATCATCAATGATCCCAGTAACATGGTCGAGTAACTGTGTGGTTGTAACATCGGGGGAATCCGAGGTATCACCCTCGTTGGATTCCGAACGATGTACCCGTCAAGGTGGGCTTAGAGGAATCACCCTCGGGGGTCCCACACTTGCGGGGTTGCACGTCAGAGGCGTCATCGGGAATGGTGAAAGAGGAATCACCCTCGATAACCACGACCGACTAGCTATACTACAGGGATATCATCAGGAGTACTTAGTGAGGTGTCACCCTCGGTACCCGATAGTATCTCTGTAGCGTCGTACAACGAAGGGGGGTGAATGTGCTGTGTCGGGTCTGGCTCGTCGATCAGAGATCGAGATTTGAAAACAAGCGGGGCAACTGAACTACGGGGTCAGAGGGGATGACTGCTCCACCTATACTAAGCATATCTAAAGTACAGGACTGAAAGTAGCAGTTCATCAAAAATAGGCTATGCATCAGATATATGAGCTAACTACAACAGTAGCAAAATACTAATGCAAGCAGTAGGAAGAAAGACATAGGCGATATAGGAATGATCAAGGGGAGTTTGCTTGCCTTGCCGCTCTGCGGCAAAGGACTGATCGGCAGGGTCGTAGATGTACCCGGCAGCAGCGTCAGTCTCGAGGTCTACCGGTAAGAAGAGGGGGAAGAAACAATAAATAATAGCACCGATGCAACACAAAGCATGACATGGAAAGATGCAGGCTAGACATGAGCTAACGCAGCAACATCCGTCATAGACGGGTCGGAAGAATATCTGACAATATTTTCCGGGTCTCGGGCTACTACCGGTTATACAGGAAACGAAGGAAAAGTTCCAAGTTTGCTATGCTAGGGACGCGTGACAGACGAATGGACCGTGTATCCGGGTTCGTCTCGTTTTGCTGATCAACTTCCATGTTGAAATTATTTTGATCTGACTTACGGATTATTTAATATTAATATTCAAAGTTTTATTAATTATTTAGGAATTAAAAACAGATTTAGCTATTTTAATAAAATTCCAATTATGACATCATCGCGATGTCATGCTGACATCAACATTTGACTGGTCAACTGACCAGCGGGTCCCGAACGTCATAGGCACAAGTTTTTATTAAGATTAATTATTAATTAATCAGATTAATTTAGTGGGGGACCCACGTGTCATACCCTAATTATTCTAATTAATTAATTTAACTAATATATCTATTTATTTATTTAATAAAAACATTATTTTTTATTATTTATATTAACTATCGCGTGGGGCCTCCCTGTCATAGACAGCGGGTGCATTGGCCCCACCGGTAAGTGACCCTAGGCCAAAAACACATTTTTAATCACAAATACATAACCATACAAATGTCGTATTTCTCCACATGCCTATATACGCAAATACATACATAAATACGGGTATCAAATAAATACATACATACATACGGAATACAACATTTGTTTTTTTATTTTCTCTCAAAACTCTCATCTCCCTCTCTCTGGTAACAACTATAACAGAGAGGTTCTCTGCTAACTCCACATAGAAGAACCAAATGTTCAATCCTACCTACCGGAGTCTACCATCGACGGATCGAAGCCTCGTTTGCCGGAACGGAACCGGGACGGCGAGGAGAACGACATGTTGGGAGGAGGCCGAGGAGGGGCTCACCTACGTTGACGGGAGGGGCCGGTGAAGCCGGAGTTCGCGGGAAGGGGCGGAGGAGACGGCGTGGAGGCGTTCCTGGAGGCGGTGATGATGATGCCGGTCACCGGAGAGGTCGTGCCGGCGAGGGGGAGCCGGCCGGATCCGGCGAGGCGAAGAAGTCTCCCTGCCCGGTCCCTCCTGGACCGAGCGGGAGGAAGGCCGGCGGGGGCGGGGTTGTAGGCCGGCGAGGTGGAGGGCCGAGGTGGCCGGGGCCCCTGCCGGCGGGGTGGAGGCCGAGGGGGGGGGGGGGCGCTCGCCGGCGGGAGGATGAGGCCGTGGGGGGGGGGGGACTCGCCGGCGGGAGGAGGAGGCCGTGGGGGGGGGGGGGCTCGCCGGCGGGAAGGAGGAGGCTGTGGGGGGGGGGGCGACGGGGGAGCTCGCCGGCGGGAGGAGGCTCGCCGGCCAGGGAGGAAGTGGATCTGAGGGGCGGGGGCGAAGGGAGGAGAGGAGGGTCGTGGGGGGAGAGGGGTCTCGTGGCGTGGGGGTCTGTCGGTGGGATGGGGGAGGATCACGAGAGAGAGAGAGATGGGGGCGCTGTCGGCGGGGGTGGGGCCCCCCACGAGGGGGAGGCTGGCGGCGCTCGGTGGGAGGGGAGGGAGCGAGGCAGGGGCTCCCTCGCCAGGGGGGGGGGGGGCGCTAGGGTTCTGGCCGGTTGGGCCTCTTGGCCCAGCCATGCCAGGGGGTGGGGGGGTTTTCTTCTTCTTTTTTTTGTTGCTTTGTTTTGTTTTATTTTGTTTTCTTTTTTCCTTTTTTTATTATTTCTTTCTTTCCTTTTTTTTCATTATTATTTTTAATACTTTCCTTTATATATATATTCTTTTAATATTTGTAATGAACTATAAAGTACTTTTCTTTTGCTTTCAAATTTTGGATCCGGACAGACTCGAATCAAGGCGGGTCTAAGATGGGAATTCGATGACGTGGCATCATTAGCGGTTGATCACTGTAGCTTAATTACAATAATTACTGTTGCAAAAGTTGAGGATGTCACAGGGTGCAAGCTTGTATCTTTTTGTGTGTGTAAGTGCTACTTATCTTGTTTGTGTGTAGGTGCTAGTTATCTTATTAGCTTGAAGATCCTACTAGTTCGATAAATCTTGATTCTTAACTGAGGGAAAGATTTGCTACAATCTAGATCACCCTTCCTTTTTGGGGAAAGCCAGTGCCTCTTGTGGGAGTAGTAGTAATCCCATCGATGAAACATTGGGGTTGAGAAGCTCCTCGGATGCGTGCCTTGGAGTGTTGTACTTCCAACGGGGATTCACCGTGATTCCTGGTGTAGTCACACACATCGCCATTTTTTGACAACCATCCCAAGTATCCTGCATGTCCAACAGGTGGGTGTTGCCTAGATTGGTAAATCGACCAAGGTGGGTTCTAAGGCCTTAATGGCCTCTTGTCCCCGGGGTCCGGTCTTGAGCCATCTAAAAGGACATGGATGTCGTCAAGAGAGGGGAGGGGTGAAATATGCGCTTTAAAATAACTATGGTTTATACTTGAACAAATGCAGAATAAAACTAGTGTTTAATTTGTCAAGCACAAAACCTAAAACAACTTGGCTCGCCAACAACTTATGCTAAGCAAGATAAACAACTAAGTAACAGCAAGATATATAACATGAAACACTATGGCTATCACAAAGTAAAGTGCATAAGTACAGGGATCGGGTAAGAGATAACCGAGGCATGCGTAGATGACGATGTATCCTGAAGTCCACACCCTTACAGATGCTAATGTCCTTTTGGAGTGGTGTGGAAGAACAATGATCCCCAAGGTACCATTAGGGCCACTTTAATCTCCTCACAGCCTCACATAATGCAAGGTATCATGATTCCACTAAAGGACCCTTGAAAACGGTCAGCGGATCCGTACAAATTGCTCGGGGCAAACTCTACAACTTAATTGAAGACCATGACGCTTGCCCGAAGCTTTACATCACAATGATTGAGCTTCGTGGCACTGCCAACCGTCTAGGGTACCCCATGTACCCAAGAGGCACAGGCCCTAGGGTGCCCAAACACCCAAGAGTGATAAACATCTCAACTTTCCACGTATCACCGTGGAGAAGTCAAACCGATGAAACTAATGCGATGGCAAGAACACACGAAGTGGTAAAGTCCCTCACTCCCAAATCCGACCACCACAACAAAAACTATGGAGGAATATGAGAAGAATAACAAGGAGAACACAAAGAACTCCAAGATCTAGATCCAAAGGGTTCCCCTCACTTAGAGGAGAAAGTGATTGGTAGAAATGTGTATCTAGTTCTCCTCTCTCTTTTCCCTCAAGAAAGAGCAAGAATTATTGGAGGGATTTAGAGGTGGCAAGCTCAAAGAGGTTCAAGAATGGGGGGGACACGATCTCAGAGGATAAGATCCATTGGGAAAGAAGACCCCCTTTTATAAGTGGGCAAAAATCCAGTCGTTATGCTCCAGCATGCAGTAAAACAGTACTACCACTCCTAGGAGCGATACTACCACTTAACGTGGTTGTCTCATGTGTAAAGAGTGAGCACGTGAAGTGCGGGAGTGGTAGTGCCGCTGAAGTGGTGCTACCGTCCCCCATCAGCGATGCTACCGCTTAGGTCATCTAGTACAGAGAAACAATGGTACTGAGAGGCGCCAGAGCGACAGTACCACACAAAGAGGTACTATCGTATAACTACCGCTCATTGTATTGTGAAATCATGTATGGACAATAAAAGCCTCAAAATAAGCGGTAGTAGGAGCGGTAGTAGAATGCGGAAGTGCCGCAATAAGAGGTATTACCTCTCTACTAACATGCTACTTTCATGAAATTCGTGATGACATACAAAAGGCCCAGAACAAGCGATGGTAAGAATGATACGGGCATGCGGGAGTACCGCCATAAGCGGTACTATCGTGGACTAGCGCGGAACTACCGCTCGAGTGCTAACAACTTGCCCAAACAAATCAGATGGATGCAAGAAGACCAAAATTGTCATAACTTTTGCGGACGCGCTTCCAAATCAAAAAACTCAAGCTTTTTGGATAGATGATGACAAGTACTATCCAACAATGACTAGTTATGTTAAGAACTAGCAATGGAGAATAAATGACAATGTGATAAGGAAGAAAACATTCTCAAATATGAACCATCAAAATCTCCAACACCAAAAATGCAAAGATGATGGACAAGAAATCTGTTTTTGATGAACTTGAGTTTGACAAGAAGACGGACATAAATTTAAAATCATAACACAAAGAAAAGCCAAACAAGAATAAATAAAGATGATGCCAAGGATGCAATAGTTTGAGCTCTCTATGGACGATATGATCAAGCTACTCACTCGATAGCTCCTCTTGATAGCACAACAATCAATCCTATAACCCGATCTCCGAACTAACAACATGAGACCGATAGAATAGAAAACATATCAAGGTCAATCCTTTGCCTTGCGAATAGTCCACTTGAGCTAGATGATGACGATCTTGTACTCCTCAAGTTGGACCAGCTTTCTTAATAGCGATGGATCGATGAAGACTAGAGTATTGCCTCCCTCATACTCTACTATGGGTGAGCCTCTCTTTGGCGCATCTTCACATAGCCATTATCACCATAACGGATGATACACTTCAAGCATGACCTCTTCGTGATGCTCCAATTGAACTTGCATACCAGAATCTTGATGACGATCACCATTTGATTTCATCCTCCATGGGTTATATGATATCTTCCTCTTGATGCACGCCCATGGAAACATACCTAAACCCACAAAGAAACCTCACAAAGACCATGGGTCAGCACACATAGCATAATTGATAATGCTTACAGTACCATGAGTTCGCTTGATCCCATTCGATATATCTTCTATGCTTTGTGTGTTGATCAACTTGAATCCATTCTTTGTAATAAGTATGGATCAACCTTGTACCATATCTTATATCTTCATAAAGAAGATGTCTTGAAGGTAAACATGAATGTTCACACAATCTTCTTCTTCAAGACATGCTTGCAACAGGCTCAACTCTCACATGACTAATCTTTGGAGAACTCTTTGAATAACACATTGATCAACACATAATCTCTTTCTTATAACCTTCGAACCAACAAATGGTCTTCAAGTAAAGCCTATGGACAAACCCTAAAGTATAACTCAAAGAAACTATTAGTCCATAGAGATTGTCATAAATTACCAAAACCAAACATGGAGGTACCATGCTCTTTCACCATCTTGTGGTGGATTACTCCTACTTCGGTGCTCTGGCAACTCGGGAATGGGCTTGTCTGTACCAACTGAACGTTCGGTTATGCAGGGAGGTCAAGGTCATTATCCCACTTGCGTCATGATTTGACATTGTCCTCGAACGATGCATCCATCTTGTCAATGAGGTATGTGTAGGGGTACGAAGGGTGGTTTTTGACCTATATCCACCCTAAAATGGCTTTGAGTCCTTCCTCGGCTTGAAGGAGTTCGTTCCACCAATGTTAAGATATTTCTCTTTGTCTCAAAGATGTTGAGATGACTTTTTTGTTCTCTTGGTTTTTGATATGCCTCCGCCGTATCTACTTTTCCGAACTCTTTTGCCCTTGTTTTGGACTCTAATTTGCATGATTTGAATGGAACTAACCTGGACTAACGCTGTTTTCACCAGAATTGCCATGGTGTTGTTTTTGTGCAGAAATAAAAGTTCTCGGAATGTCCTGAAAATTTACGGAGAATTTTTCTGGAATTAATGAAAAATACCTGCGCAAAGATCCACCGGAGGGGGTGAGTGACTGGCACTCTCTGGCAATAGCTAGACGAATGCTGATTCTGTGACAACAAACCTTCCCCTGCAACGGCACCAGAAGAATGCTGCTAGCACTCCCCGGCAACGAAACTAGAAGAATGTTGTTGATGGCCCACCAACGCGTGGGTTCGCAGCAGTTTTCGAGGGTAGAGTATTCGACCTAAATTTGTTGGTACGCCAGACAGGAGGTGAGAGAATACTCTCGAGTATTAACAACTGAATTTGTCTGATTCAACCGCACCTGAAAGATTAGTATCTGCAAGCAAAGTAGTAACAACAAAGTAGTATGATAACAACGGTGTACACGACAGACTATTTCTAACGATTTTATCAATGGCGCCAAGTTGCCTCGTTGACGGAGATTGTCAGTTTCCGTGAACGACCAGCGAATCAAGATTGTAGCAGGTAGTAGCAGTGTAACAAGCAATAGCAGCGACAAGGAACAACAGTAGTGACAGCAGTAGCAAGTAGCAACAGTAGCAAGCAACAGTAGTAATAACAACAGAGCAAGACAAGTAACAGCAGTAGCAAGCAACAGTAATAATACGGAGAGATATGTGGCTAGCTCATGTTCGTCAATGTGATGTAGGCATGCATTCCGTGTGTCATGATACATGCTTAGGGAAAAGAACTTGCATGACATCTATTGTCCATCCCTCCCGTGGCAGCGGGGTCCAAAAGGAAACTACGGGATATTAAGGTTCTCCTTTTAATAAAGAACCGGACCAACACATTAGCACTTGGTGAACACATGAACTCCTCAAACTATGGTCATCACCGGGAGTGGTTCTTGTTATTTTCACTCCGGGGTTGCCGGATCATAACACATAGTAGGTAACTACAACTTGCAAGATCGGATCTAAAACACACATATATTGGTGACAACTTAATAATTTCAGATCTGAAATCATGGCACTCGGGCCCTAGTGACAAGCATTCAGCATGGCAAAGTAGTAGCAACATCAATCTCAAAACGTAGTGGATACTAGGGATCAATCCCCATCAAAACTAACTCGATTACATGATAGACCTCATCCTACTCATCACCGCCCAGCGAGCCTATGAATAGATTACTCACGAACGACGAAGAGCTTCATGGAATTGGAGAGGGAAGAAGGTAGATGATGATGATGGCGACGATTTCCTCTCTCGAGAGCCGAAGACGGACTCCAGATCTTCCCTCTAGATGAAGAACAGGTGGTGGCGGCGCCTCCGTATTGCAAACGCGACGAAAACTTCTCTTCTTATTTTTTTCTAGGACGAAAGAGAACTTATAGACCTGAGATTGGGGGCGGAAGAGCCGTGTGGGCCCCACAAGCCTGCCCACCGCAACTTGGGGGGTGGTGGCGGAGCCAGGGCTTGTGGCCCGCTGGCCCACCCCCTCAAGTGGAACTTGGCGCAGATATTTTTCATATTTTCCAAAACTGCTCCCCGTAAATTTTCAGGACGTTTGGAGAACTTTGATTTCTGCACAAAAATAACACCAAGGCATTTCTGCTGAAAACAGCGTCGGTCCACGTTAGTTCCATTCAAATCATGCAAATTAGAGTCCAAAACAAGGGAAAAATAGTTTGGAAAAGTAGATACGATGGAGACGTATCAACTCCCCCAAGTTTAAAACCTTGCTTGTCCTCAAGCAACTCAGTTGACAAACTGAGAGAGAAAGAAAAACTTTGATAAACTCTGTTTGATCTTGTTGTTGCAACTATGTCTAATTCATAACCAGAATTTCAGCAAGATCACAAGTTAACCACATAAGGAAGTGACACAAAGGTCTCACGATAAACTAATATCAATGGCATAATCAGCCAACGAGCAAATAATAATGAGTTTCAAATACCAACACTTCAGTCAAAACAAGCATGAAGCAATATGAATAGGTGGTATCTCGCTAGCTCTTTCTGAGACTGCAAAACATAAATGACTTTCAAAGATCAAGGGCTGACTAAACATTGTAATTCATAGCAACGAAGATCCAGTCATAGTCATACTCAATATCAACCAAAAGCAAAGCATAAAAATGATAGAGGTGCTCTCTAATTGGTGCTTATATAAGAGGAGGATGACTCAACAGGAAAATAAATAGACAGGCCCTTCGCAGAGGGAAGCATTGATTTGCAGAGGTGCCAGAGCTCAAGCTTTGAAAACAGAGATAATAATTTTGGGTGGCATGCTTTCATTGTCAACGCAATGACCAAGAGTTCTCAATATCTTCCATTCTACTCATGCTATAGGCGGTTCCCAAACAGAAAAGTAAAGTTTTAACTCCCCCACAACCAATCAATCACACTCCACTGGCTAGCCGAATCCTCGGGTACCGTCGATACTAACATCAATCTGGGGGGAGTCTTCTTTTACAGTTATGTTTTCGATTTAAGCGTGGAACTAGGCATTCCAATTACCGGCCCCTTTCTCGTGAATGACAGTGAATAAACACATGTCGAGGATAACACTCCTAGCATGGAAGATACTAATAGCCCCCTGTCACCACATGAGCGGTTCGGGCATGCAAAACAGATTATTTCTTGAAGGTTTAGAGAATGGCACATGCAAATTTACTTGGAACGGCAGGTAGATACCGCAAATAGGTAGGTATGGTGGACTCACATGGAAAAACTTTTGGGTTTATAGAAGTGGATGCACAAGCAGTATTCCGCTTAGTACAAGTGAAGGCTAGCAAAAGACCGGGAAGCGACCAACTAGAGAGCGACAACAGTCATCAAGATGCAATGAGTTTGACTAACATTGAATGCAAGCATGAACAAGATATAAATCACCATGAACACGAACATCATAGAGGCTATATTGATTTTGTTTCAACTACATGCATGAACATGCGCCAAGTCAAGCCACTTGAAACATTCAAAGGAGAATACCATCCTATCATACTACATCATAGTCATCTCAAAATCTATGTTGGCATTCAAGACAAACCATTATAAGCTCTCAGCTAAATAAGCATGGCATCAGAAACTATGATCTCTAAGTTGTCATTGCAAACATGGTTTTCTCACAACAAAGCTGAATCTAGCTCGATAAGCTAGTCATATTTACAAAAACAAAATAGATAGAGTTCATACCAGCTTTTCAGTCTCAGTCACTTCATCATATATCATCATTATTGCCTTTCATTTGCATGATCGAACGATGTGAACGATAATAAGCGCATTGGACTAAGCTGAATTTGCAGGCAAACACAAAGGAGAAGACAAAGCAATATGGCTCTTTGAAAGCTAAACAGGTAAGCATGTAAGAACCAATAAACATTGTAACCAATATCTTCTACCTTGACACAAAGAAAAAGAAAACTATTTACACGGGAAAGCTCCCAACAAGCAAAAGAAGAAAGAAAAATCTTTTTGGGTTTTGTCAAAAGGAAACACAACAAGAAAACAAGAAAATGAAAATAAACTAGCATGGATAATACAGTGGCAAAGTGTAAACACCGGCTAACAAAGGGAAAGCATAAGCATGAATGTAAAGTCGGTGAGAACACGTACTCCCCCAAGCTTAGGCTTTTGGCCTAGCTTGGTCTACTCCCAAGGTGGGAAATAACCAGCTCGAGGATACTCCGGAGCAGACTGTGGATGCCACTACTGTGTGAGCTCCTGTGGCTCCCACTGATAAACTGGCGTCTGGTAGTCGATTGGCGGCTCGGGCACGGGCGCCTATGGTTGGGCCAAGCCCCAATATGCGTAGATGTCCGAGGGCATAATAGTGTACCTGCCTGCATGAAGATCAAACAAAGAAGGAGCAGGCAAAGTAATAGTCTCTCGAGTACCCTGACTAAATACGAGGTTATAAATCATCCGTCTACTAGCATCTCTATCCAGAAAATCATGGCGAACCATGCTGTCATAATCCATATATTTCTCAGGGAGAAGCATCTCTGCTTCCTCTCCCAGTCTAATGGGTATCTCAAAGTGTCTGGCAAGACGGGTAGCATAGATACCTCCATAGACAACACCTTTAGAACGGTTCAGGTTCAACCGTTGAGCTACTATAGCACCCAAGCTATAAGTCTTATCGTTATAAAGGCCTTCGCGCAAAACCGCAAGGTCAGGAGAACTAAGTGATCCAGCCTCCCCACGGACAATCAAACATTTTCCCACAAATAATGAGAAGTACCGAAGCACAGGAAAATGTATGCTAGCAATTCTAGCACGAGACACTCCTCTCTCCTCTCCAACAGCAATAGGACCAATGAAATCCTCCAAGTCCCGTGGACGAGGGTCACGGATATCCCCAACATAAGGTAATTTGCATACATTGCAAAAATCCTGCAGCGTCATGCACTCGGGGACATCGTATTTCATGAACTCAACCATGGGAGGATTCTTCCTCGGATAAAAGTTGAAGCTTTGAACGAAAATATTGGTGAGGAGGAGGTATTGTGAGCACTTACCTTCAAAGAACGCAGTAATACCTGCGTTCTCCACCAAGTAATAAAAGTCTTCATAAAGTCCGGCGGTGCGCAAAAATTCATCACTTGGCCACTCGCACGCTCAAACTTCTGTGACTCGAGGGACTACGTACTTGGGGTGGTTCTTCTCATCCTCCTTGGGGTTACGGCTTGAAGAGCCTCTCAAGAACCTCCTCATCTTTTCCTTTTTCTAGCTCTGAAAAATTCTGAAATTTTTAGAGACTTCGAAAGAAAAGTGAACAAGGATCAACCCAACTTGTAGCAACTACTCCTACTAGTGCCTAGAGACCGTATCACGCGCTAAAATTACTTGGGACCAGCTAAAATCAACCTTTCTAGCTGAAGAACAGGGTCACCAAGGTGGCAAGAATACGCGAAGGATAAAGCACTAGAGCAAAAACTAATTGGACCAATGGAGGAGTCACTTACCAAGGAGTAATTTCCCCAAAACGGTTCGGAGAATGGTGCTTTGAGCAAGGAGATCGAAAATCACAGCCAAATGAGCAAGAACACGGGTTTGAGCTGCGAAACAATTTTTTCTGGAGGTGGAAGAAGAGGCTGGGAGCTGGAATGAGTGGAGGGGGTCCCTGTGGCCCCCACAAGATTGCACTCTGCCACTAGGGGGGTAGGTGGCGGTGGCAGGGCTTGTGGCCCACTGGTCTGGCCCCCAGGCGAGCTCTTAGGCCTAGTAATTTTCAAAAATTCCAGAAAAAATCATACTAAATTTTCAGGATCATCGGAGAACTTTTATTTTTGAGGTATTTTTCTCCGGGACGCTAAAACAGAAAACAGGAAAAGCTAAACTAATTCTATCATTTTTCTTCTAAGCAAAAGAAAATGAAAGCTCAAAATAGAGGTATGTGACTCTTTGATTCATCCGTTTCATGGTCATTGAAAAAAATCCGTCAATGGGATTGATCAAGTCCTTATGACAAAACCTTCTCGAATCGCAAGAGAGAACGAAATTTTTTCGAATAGCCACTAAGTCACCTCAATGGGGATATGTATCTCCCCAACAAGCAAATTATACTTCATCTTGACATGAGGAATAGGGCATTCAAAGCTCCCAATGAGAATCGATGAAGTCTTTTCGATAGCATTGATGCAATGTACTTGATATCGTTTCTTCGGAAAGTGCATGGTGTGCTCATTACCATTGACATGGAAAGTGACATTGCCTTTGTTGCAATCTATAACATCCCCTGTCATGTTTAAAAAGGGTCTTTCGAGGATGACAGCCATGGCATCATCCTCAGGAATATCCAAGATAACAAAGTCTGTTAATATAGTGATGTTAGCAACCACAACAGGCACATCCTCGCAAATGCCGATAGGGAAAGCACTTGATTTGTCATCCATTTGCAGAGAAATTTTAGTGGGTGTCAACTTATCCAATTCAAGTCTACGATAAAGAGAGAGCGGCATAACACTAACATCGGCTCCAAGGTCATATAAGGCAGTTCTTATGTAGTTTCCTTTAATGGAGCAAGGTATAGTGGGCACTCCGGGATCACCAAGTTTCTTAGGAGTTCCACCTTTGAAAGTATAATTGGCAAGCATGGTGGAGATCTCAAGATCTGGTATCTTCCGTTTATTAGTCACGATATCTTTCATGTACTTGGCATACAGAGACATCTTGAGCATATCAGTTAACCGCATCTGCAGAAAGACGGGTCTTATCATCTCAACGAAGCACTCAAAATCCTCATCATCCTTTTTCTTGGATGGCTTAGGAGGAAAGGGCATAGGTCTCTGAACCCATGGTTCCCTTTCTTTACCATGCTTCCTAGCAGTGAAGTCATTCTTATCGTACTTCTTAGGTTGTGGGTTATCAGGATTAACCGTCGGTTCAATCTCCACATCCTCATCATTGCTAGGTTGAGCATCATTATGAACATCACTGTCCATATTGTCACCAGGTTCATGTTCATCACCAGATTGTGTTTCTGCATCAGACGCAGAAATATCATTAGGTTCTTCAGGTGTTACAGTATTTGGTGAACTGGCATGCATGCTTCTATCATCCTTCTTCTTCTCCTTAGGATGACTGGGTGTATCAGCATTGATTCCTTGAGAATCTTGATCAATTCTCTTTGGGTGACCTTCAGGATACAAAGGTTCCTGAGTCATTTTGCCTCCTCTAGTAATGACTGTGACAGAGTTGTCATTTAATTCACTGAGCAGGTCATTCTGAGCTTTAAGTACTTGTTCTACCTGAGTAGTAATCATAGAGGCATGTTTACTTAGAAGCTTTAGATCGTTGACATTTTTGTCTACACAAGCACTTAAATGGCTAAGCATACGAGTACTTTGTTCCAAATGTCTGCTAACATAATCATTGAAACTCTGTTGTTTGGCAACAAAGTTGTCAAATTCATCAAAGCATAGGCTAGCACGTTTATCAAAAGGAATATCACTCTCATCAAACCTACGCAGAGAATTCACTTCTACCAGCTGTATCGGGTTATCGAGACCATGGATCTCTTCGATAGGTGGTAGATTTTTGACATCTTCAGATCTAATGCCTTTCTCTTGCATGGATTTCTTGGCTTCTTGCATATCTTCGGGACTGAGGAATAGAATACCTCTTTTCTTCGGAGTTGGCTTAGGAGGTGGTTCGGGAATAGTCCAAGCATTATCGTTGATCAAGATGTTATTCAGTAGGGTCTCAGCTTGTTCTACAGTTCATTCCCTAAAAACACAACCGGCACAACTATCTAGGTGGTCTCTAGAGGCATCGGTAAGTCCGTTATAGAAGATATCAAGTGTCTCGTTCTTCTTAAGAGGGTGATCAGGCAAAGCATTTTGTAGCTGGACGAGCCTCCCCCAAGCTTGTGGGAGACTCTCTTCTTGGAGTTGAGCAAAGTTGTATATTTCCTGCAAGGCAGCTTGCTTCTTATGGGCAGGGAAATATTTCTCACAGAAGTAATAGACCATCTCCTGGGGACTACGCACACATCCAGGAGCAAGAGAGGTGAACCAGGCTTTAGCATCATCCTTTAGAGAGAAAGGAAACAACTTAAGGATATAGTAGTGGCGGATCTTCTCCTCATTAGTGAAAAGGTTGGCTATATCGTGTAGTTTGGCAAGATGGGCTATGACTGTCTCAGACTCATATCCATGAAAAGGATCAGATTCGACTAGAGAGATTATCTCAGGATCGACAGAGAATTCATAATCCTTGTCGGTGATAAAGATAGGTGAAGTGGCAAACTTCGGGTCATATTTCATCCTAGCTTCCCGAGATTTTTCCTTCCAATTGAGAAGTAATTTCTCAGCGTCATAGGCATCCTTACACGCAAGAAAATCCTCAGCTATCTCTCCCTCCGTAACGTAACCCTCAGGTATATTAGGCAATTCATATCTAGGAGAGCCAGATCTAGCAGGAGAAAAAGCAGGTTCTATCTCAATAGTATCGGTAGTTTCAGAAGCATCACGAGCATTGGCAGTAACTTTAGCAATATGAGCATCAAGGAACACTCCTAGTGGAACATCAGGCAAAGTAGTATCTCTAGCAGTATCAAGCATAGCATCATCAGGCAAAATAGCATCTCTAGCATCATCAGGCAAAGCAGTATCAAGCATAGCATCTCTAGCAGTATCAAGCATAGCATCATCAGGCATAGTATCAAGCATAGCATCTCTAGAAGTATCAAACATAACATCAGGCATAGTATCAAGCATAGCATCATCAGGCATAGTATCAAGCATAGTATCTCTAGCAGTAATATCATAAGCATCATCAAGCACAGCCGACATATCAAGATTTCTAGCAGGAGGTGAGGTCGCAAACTACTCATAACTGAAGGTGAATCAAGTGCAGAGCTAGATGGCAATTCCTTACCTCCCTTCGTAGTTGAGGGCAAGACTTTGGTCTTTGGATCCTTCAGATTCTTCATAGTGATCAGCAGATATAAATCCCAAGTGACTCAGAGAATATAGCAATACCTCCCCGGCAACGGCGCTACAAAAATGCTGACTGGGACTCTCTGGCAATAGCTAGACGAATGCTGATTCTGTGACAACAAACCTTCCCCTGCAAGAGCACCAGAAGAATGCTACTAGCACTCCCCGGCAACGAAACTAGAAGAATGTTCTTGATGGCCCACTAGCGCGTGGGTTCGCAGTAGTTTTCGAGGGTAGAGTATTCGACCCGAATTTGTTGGTACGCCAGACAGGAGGTGAGAGAATACTCTCGAGTATTAACAGCTAAATTTGTCTGATTCAACCGCACGTGAAAGATTAGTATCTGCAAGCAAAGTAGTAACAACAAAGTAGTATGATAACAACGGTGTCAGAAATGATCTGTTGACACGACAGACTATTTCTAACGATTGTATCAATGGCGCCAAGTTGCCTCGTTGATGGAGATTGTTTGTCAGTTTCCGTCAACGACCAGCGAATCAAGATTGTAGCAGGTAGCAGCAGTGTAACGAGCAATAGCAGCGGCAAGGTACAGCAGTAGTGACAGCAGTAGCAAGTAGCAACAGTAGCAAGCAATAGTAGTAAGAGCAGCAGAGCAAGACAAGTAACAACATCAGTAGGACAAACTCGTAGGCAATGGGTCGGTGATTTGTTTGGATGATATTCATCATGCAACAGTTATAACACGGAGAGATATGTGGCTAGCTCCCGTTCGTCAATGTGATGTAGGCATGCATTCCGTGTGTCGTCATACGTGCTTAGGGAAAAGAACTTGCATGCCATCTATTGTCCATCCCTCCCGTGGCAGCGGGGTCCAAAAGGAAACTATGGGATATTAAGGCTCTCCTTTTAATAAAGAACCGGACCAACGCATTAGCACTTGGTGAACACATGAACTCCTCAAACTATGGTCATCACCGGGAGTGGTTCCGGTTATTGTCACTCCGGGGTTGCCGGATCATAACACATAGTAGGTAACTATGACTTGCAAGATCGGATCTAAAACACACATATATTGGTGACAATATAATAATTTCAGATCTGAAATCATGGCACTCGGGCCCTAGTGACAAGCATTAAGCATGGCAAAGTAGTAGCAACATCATTCTCAGAACATAGTGGATACTAGGGATCAATCCCCATAAAGACTAACTCGATTACATGATAGAGCTCATCCTACTCATCACCGCCCATCGAGCCTACGAATAGATTACTCACGAATGACGAAGAGCTTCATGGCATTGGAGAGCGAAGAAGGTTGATGATGACGATGGCGATGATTTCCCCTCTCCGGAGCCCAAGACGGACAACAGATCTGCCCTCCAGATGAAGAACAGGTGGTGGTGGCGCCTCCGTATCGCAAACGCGACGAAAACTTCTCTTTTTTATTTTTTCTGGGACGAAAGAGAACTTATAGACCTGAGGTTGGGGGCGGCAGAGCTGTGTGGGCCCCAGAAGCCTGCCCACCGACACCAGGGGGGTGGTGGCGGAGCCAGGGCTTGTGGCCCACTGGCCCACCCCCTTAGGTCGAACTTGGCGCATATATTTTTCATATTTTCCAAAACTGCTCCCTGTAAATTTTTAGGACGTTGGGAGAACTTTGATTTTTGCACGAAAATAACACCAAGGCAATTCTGCTGAAAACAGCGTCAGTCCACGTTAGTTCAATTCAAATCATGCAAATTAGAGTCCAAAACAAGGGCAAAAGAGTTTGGAAAAGTAGATACGATGGAGACGTATCAGTGAGCCAGTGGGCCACAAGCCCAGGGGGCGCGACCACCCCCCTGGCCGCATGGTGAGTGCTTGTGGGGCCCACGAGGCTCCATCGCCTCCAATCTCAGCTCTATATATTCCGTTTCGCCCGGAAAAAAATCAGGGAGAAGGATTCATCGCGTTTTATGATACGGAGGCGCCGCCACCTCCTCTTCTTCATCTAGAGGGCAGATCTGGAGTCCGTTCTAGGCTCCGGAGAGGGGAAATCGTCACCATCGTCATCATCAACCTTCCTCCATCGCCAATTCCATGATGCTCTTCACCGTTCGTGAGTAATCTCATCGTAGGCTTGCTGGACCGTGATGAGTTGGACGAGATCTATCATGTAATCGAGTTAGTTTTGACGGGGATTGATCCCTAGTATCCACTATGTTCTGAGATTGATGTTGCTACTACTATGCCATGCTTAATGCTTGTCACTAGGGCCCGAGTGCCATGATTTCAGATCCGAACCTATTATGTTGTCGCCAATATATGTGTGTTTTAGATCCTATCTTGAAAGTTGTAATCACCTACTATGTGTTATGACCCGGCAACCTCGGTGTGATAATAGCCGGAACCACTCCCGGAGATGACCATAGTATGAGGAGTTCATGTATTCATCAAGTGTCAATGCGTTGGTCCCGTTCTTTATTAAAAGGAGAACCTTAATATCCCGTAGTTTCCATTAGGACCCCGCTGCCATGGGAGGGATGGACAATAGATGTCATGCAAGTTCTTTTCCCTAAGCACGTATGACTACACACGGAATACATGCCTACATTAGATTGACGAACGGGAGCTAGTTACTTATCTCTCCGTGTTATAGCTGTTGCATGATGAATCACATCTGGCATAATCATCCATCACCGATCCAATGCCTACGAGTCTTTTACTACTGGTCCTTGCTATGTTACTTTGCTGCTACTGCTGTCGCTATTGCTGTTCCTTGCTACTTGTGTCACTACTGCTGTTACTTGTTACTTTGCTGTTACCTGCTGCAAGACTATTTTCTGGCGCCATTGATACAACAAGTTAGGAATAGTCTGCCGTCAACAAACCCTTTTCTGGCACCGTTGCTATCATACCACTTTGCTACTGATACTTCGCTTGCATATACTAATCTTTCAGGTGTGGTTGAATTGACAACTCAGCTGCTAATACTTGAGAATATTCTTTCTCTTCCCCTTGAGTCAAATCAATAAATTTGGGTTGAATACTCTACCCTCGAAAACTGTTGCGATTCCCTACACTTGTGGGTTATCAAGACTATTTTCTGGCGCCGTTGCTGGGGAAGCACAACTATATTCTTTGAGTCACTTGGGATTTACGTCTGCTGATCACTATGAGGAATCCGATAGATCCAAGAACTAAAGTCTTGCCTTCCACTACGAGGATAGGTAAGGAACTACCATCTAGCTCTGCACTTGATTCACCTTCAGTTATGAGTAAGTTTGCGACATCACCTCCTGCTAGAAATCTTAATATGTCGCCTATGCTTGATGATGCTACTTCTGCTGCCCATGATGCTTATGATGATGCTATGCTTGATACTATGCCTGATGATGCTATGCTTGATACTATGTCTGATGATGCTATGCTTGATACTATGCCTGATGATGCTATGCTTGATACTTCTTTGCCTCTAGGTGCATTCCTTGATGCACAAATTGCTAGAGTTGCTGCTAGATGTGACGATACTTCTGAAACTGCTGATGCCATTGAAGTAGAACCTGCTATTTAGCATGCTAGAACTAGCTCTCCTGATATGCCTGAATTGCCTATTATGCGTGAGCGTTATGTTATGGAGGGAGAGATAGCTGAGGATTTTCTTGCGTGTAAGGATAGCTATGATGTTGAGAAATTACTGCGCAAGTGGAAAGAAAAATCTCTGAACGCTAGGATGAAATACGACCCGAAGTTTGCTACTTCGCCTATCTTTGTGACCGATAAGGATTATGAATTCTCTGTCGACCCTGAGTTAATCACTATGGTAGAATCTGATCCTTTTCACGGTTATGAGTCTAAAACGGTTGTAGCCCATCTTACCAAACTGCACGATATAGCCACCCTATTCACTAGTGAGGAAAAGATCCGCCACTACTATATCCTCAAGTTGTTTCCTTTCTCGCTAAAGGATGATGCTAAGACCTGGTTCACTTCTCTTGCTCCTGGTTGTGTGCGTAGCCCCCAGGATATGGTCTACTACTTCTCTGAAAAATATTTCCCTGCCCATAAGAAGCAAGCTGCCTTGCAGGAAATATACAACTTTGCTCAAGCTGAAGAAGAGTCTCCCACAAGCTTGGGGAGGCTTATCCAGCTGCTGAACGCTTTGCCTGATCACCCTCTTGAGAAGAATGAAATACTTGATATCTTCTATAATGGACTTACCGATGCTTCCAAAGACCACCTAGATAGTTGTGTCGGTTGTGTTTTTAGGGAACGAACTGTAGAACAAGCTGAGATTCTACTGAATAACATCTTGTGCAATGATAATGCCTTGACTATTCCCGAACCACCTCCTAAGCCAACTCCGAAGAAAATATGTATTCTATTCCCCAGTCCTGAAGATATGCAAGAAGCCAAGAAATCTATGCGAGAGAAAGGCATTAAATCTGAAGATGTCAAAAATCTACCACCTATCGAAGAGATCCATGGTCTCGATAACCCGATACAGGTAGTAGAAGTAAATTCTCTGCATAGGTTTGATGAGAGTGATATTCCTTTTGATAAACCTGCTAGCTTATGCCTGGATGAATTTGATAACTTTGTTGCCAAACAACAGAGTTTCAATGATTATGTTAGCAGACAATTGGAACAGAATGCTCGTATGCTTAGTCATTTAAGTGCTTGTGTGGACAGAAACGTCAACGATCTTAAGTTTCTGAGTAAACATGCCTCTATGGTTACTACTCAGGTAGAACAAGTACTTAAAGCTCAAAATGACTTGCTCAATGAGTTGAATGACAATTCCGTTAGTGTCGTCACTACAGGCGGTAGAATGACCCAGGAACCTTTGTATCCTGAGGGTCATCCGAAGAGAACTGAACAAGATTCTCAAGGAGTTAGCACTGATGCACCTAGTCATCCTTGAAAGAAGAAGAAAGATGATAGGAACCTGCACGTTAGCAACCCTGTTTTGCTACACCTGAGAGTCCAAACGATGTCTCGGTCTCTGATGCTGAAACACAATCTGGTGATGAACATGAGCCTAATGATGATATCAATAGTGATGTTCATATTGATGCTCAACCTAGCAATGAAAAGGATGTGGATATTGAACTTGATCTTGATAACCCACGACCTAAGAATAA
The DNA here is from genome assembly GCF_904849725.1 of Hordeum vulgare subsp. vulgare. Lineage (NCBI taxonomy): Eukaryota > Viridiplantae > Streptophyta > Magnoliopsida > Poales > Poaceae > Hordeum > Hordeum vulgare. The sequence goes on along the minus strand of NC_058523.1, from coordinate 423,252,914 downwards.
GAGATACGATAAGAATGACTTCGCTGCTAGGAAGCACGGTAAAAGAAAGGGAACCATGGGTTCAGAAAACCATGCCCTTTCCTCCCAAACCATCCAAGAAAAAGGATGATGAGGATTTTGAGCGCTTCGTTGAAATGATTAGACCTGTCTTTCTGCAAATGCGTTTGACAGATATGCTCAAAATGTCTCCGTATGCTAAGTACATGAAAGATATTGTGACTAATAAGAGAAGGATCCTGAGGTTGAGATTTCCACCATGCTCGGTAATTATACCTTCAAGGGTGGAACTCCCAAGAAACTAGGTGATCCCGGTGTGCCCACTATACCTTGCTCCATTAAAGGCAACTACGTTAGAACTGCTTTGTGCGACCTTGGAGCCGGTGTTAGTGTTATGTGATACTTCCATTTTGCATCATGTTTTCATGTTGATATTTATCGCTTCTTGGGCTGTTATTTCACTTCATGGTACAATACTTATGCCTTTTCTCTCTTATTTTGCAAGGTTTACATGAAGAGGGAGAATGCCGGTAGCTGGAATTCTGGCCTGAAAAAGGAGCCAAGTTGAGATACCTATTCTGTGCAACTCCAAACGCCGTAAAAATCAATAAGGATTTTTTCCGGATTTATAAAAAATACTGGGCCGAAGAAGCGCGAGAGGGGCGCGAGTAGGTGGCCACAAGCCTGCTTGTGGGCAGCATGCTGGCTCACTGGCCCCCTCTTCTGCTATATGAAGGGTTTCGTCCAGAAAAAAAATCAAGGAGGATCTTTTTCGTGGATTCGCCGCCGCCACGAGGCGGAACTTGAGCAGAACCAATCTAGAGCTTCGGCAGGACGATCCTGCCGGGGAAACTTCCCTCCTGGAGGGGGAAATCATCGCCATCGTCATCCCCAACACTCCTCTCATCGAAGGGGACTCGTCACCATCAACATCTTCATCAACACCATCTCATCTCCAAACCCTAGTTCATCACTTGTAACCAATCTCCATCTCACGACTCCGATTGGTAGTTGTAAGGTTGCTAGTAGTGTTAATTACTCTTTGTAGTTGATGCTAGTTGGATTACTTGGTGGAAGAGTTTATCTTCAGATCCTTGATGCTACTCATTACCTCTCTGGTCATGAATATTATTATGCTTTGTGAGTAGTTACTTTTGTTCCTGAGGACATGGGATAAGTCATGCTAATAGTAGTCATGTGAATTTGGTATTCGTTCGGTAATTTGATGTGTTGTATGTTGTTTTTCCTCTAGTGGTGTTATGTGAACGTCGACTACATAACACTTCACCATTACTTGGGCCTAGAGGAAGGCATTGGGAAGTAGTAAGTAGATGATGGGTTGCTAGAGTGACAGAAGCTTAAACCCTAGTTTATGCGTTGCTTCGTAAGGGGCTGATTTGGATCCACTAGTTTAGTGCTATGGTTAGACTTTGTCTTAATTCTTCTTTCGTAGTTGCGGATGCTTGCGAGAGGGGTTAATCATAAGTGGGATGCTTGTCCAAGTAAGGGCAGTACCCAAGCGCCGGTCCACCCACATATCAAACTATCAAAGTAACGAACGCGAATCATATGAACATGATGAAACTAGCATGACAGAAATTCCCGTGTGTCCTCGGGAGCGTTTTTCCTCCTATAAGACTTTGTCCAGGCTTGTCCCTTGCTACAAAAGGGATTGGGACACTTTGCTGCACCGTTGCTACTTTTGTTACTTGTTGCTTGCTACGAATCATCTCACCACACAACCACTTGTTACCGATAATTTCAGTGCTTGCAGATATTTCCTTGCTGAAAACCACTTGTCAGATCCTTCTGCTCCTCGTTGGGTTCGACACTCTTACTTATCTAAAGGACTACGATTGATCCCCTATACTTGTGGGTCATCAAGACTCTTTTCTGGCACCGTTGTCGGGGATTGAAGCGCCTTTGGTAAGTGGAACTTGGTAAGGAAACATTCATATAGTGTGCTGAAATTTATTGTCACTTTTCACTATGGATACTAATCCTTTGAGGGGCTTGTTTGGGGTATCTTCACCTCGAACGGAAGCAAAAATAGTTGCTCCTCAACCTGCTGCACCTACTGAAAATATTTGCTTTGAATTTCCTTCGGGTATGCTTGAGAAACTGCTGGCTAATCCTTTTACAGGAGATGGAACATCATATCCAGACTTGCATCTAATCTATGTAGATGAAGTTTGTGGTTTATTTAAGCTTGCAGGTTTGCCCGAGGATGAGGTCAAGAAGAAGGTCTTTCCTATATCTTTGAAGGATAAGGCGTTGACATGGTATAGGCTATGTGATGATACTGGATCATGGGACTACAATCGGTTGAAATTGGAATTTCATCAAAATTTTATCCTATGCATTTAGTACATCGTGATCGGAATTATATTTATAATTTTTGGCCTCGTGACAGAGAAAGCATCACTCAAGCTTGGGGGAGGCTTAAATCAATTCTTTATTCATGCCCCAACAATGAGCTCTCGAGAGAAATTATCATTCAGAACTTCTATGCTCGGCTTTCTCATGATGATCGCACCATGCTTGACACTTCTTGTACCGGTTCTTTTATGAAGAGATATATTGACTTCAAATGGAATTTATTGGAGAGAATTAAACGCAACTCTCAAGATTGGGAGCATGAAGAAGGTAAGGAGTCAGGTATGAATTTCAAGTTTGATTGCGTTAAATCTTTTGTTGAAACAAATTCCTTTAGTGATTTTAGCGCTAAGTATGGACTTGACTTTGAGATAGTAGCTTCATTGTGTGAATCTTTTGCTGCTCATATTGATCTCCCCAAGGAGAAGTGGTTTAAATATCATCCTCCTTTAGAAGTCAATGTAGTTAAACCGGATCCAGTTGAAGAGAAAGTCATTGCCTATAATGATCCTATTGTTCCTAGTGCTTACATTGAGAAACCACCTTTCCTTGTTAGGATAAATGATCATTCTAAAGCTTCAACTTGATACGTAGAGGCTACATTAGAACACCTACACCCCCTGAGCAAATTAGAGTTGAACCTAGCATCGCTATTATCAAAGATCTTCTGTCCCACGATGTTGAGGGACATAATATTCACTTCTGTGAAGATTCTGCTAGAATTGCTAAACCTCACGTTAGAGACAAACATAGGCCTGTTGTTGGCATGCATGTTGTTTCTGTTAAGATCGGAGATCATTGTTATCATGGCTTATGTGACGTGGGTGCTAGTGTTAGTGCAATACCTCAATCCTTAATGATGAAATCAAAGACGAGATTGCACCTGTTGAGATAGAGCCTATTGATGTCACTATTCAGCTTGCCAATAGAGATACTATCTGCCCTGTGGGAATTGTTAGGGATGTTGAAGTCTTGTGTCGAAAAACGAAGTATCCTGCTGATTTCCCCGTTCTTGCTACCGCACAAGATAGCTTTTGTCCCATCATATTTGGTAGACCTTTTCTCAATACTCTCAATGCTCATATTGATTGTGAGAAGCAAACTGTCACTGTTGGCTTTGAAGGTGTGTCACATGAGTTCAATTTCTCTAAGTTTGGTAGACAACCTCATGAAAAGGAGTTGCCTAGTAGGGATGAAACTATTGCCTTAGCTTCTATTGTCGTGCCTCCTACTGATCCCTTAGAGCAATACTTGCTTGAGCATGAAAATGATATGCATATGGATGAAAGGGATGAGATAGATAGAGTTGTCTTAGAACAATATCCTATCCTTAAGAATAACTTACCTGTTGAACTGCTTGGGGATCCACCCCCACCAAAGGGTGATCCTGTGTTCGAGCTTAAACAGTTGCCTGATACTCTTAAGTATGCTTATCTTGATAAAAAAGAGATATATCATGTTATATTTAGTGCTAGCCTCTCAGAGCATGAAGAAAAGAAGTTACTAAAAACTCTGAGGAAGCACCGTGCTGCTATTGGATATACTCTTGGTGTTCTTAAGGGCATTAGTCCCACCCTATGCCAGCACAAGATTAAAACTGATCTTGACTTCAAACCAGTTGCTGATCATCAAAGGATATTAAATCCTAAGATGAAAGAAGTAGTGAGAAAAGAAATACTAAAGCTCCTGGAAGCAGGTATTATCTATCCTGTTGCTCATAGCGATTGGGTGAGTCCGGTGCATTGCGTCCCTAAGAAGGGAGGCATTACCATTGTCCCTAATGATAAGGATGAATTGATCCCACAGAGGATTATTACTGGCTATAGGATGGTGATCGATTTTAGGAAATTGAATAAGGCCACTAGGAAAGATCATTACCCTCTGCCTTTTATCGACCAAATGCTAGAAAGGCTGTCTAAACACACACACTTTTGCTTTCTAGACAATTATTCTGGTTTCTCCCAAATACCAGTTGCACAATCTGATCACGAGAAAACCACTTTCACCTGCCCTTTCGGTACCTTTGCTTATAGATGTATGCTTGTTGGCTTATGTAATGCACCTGCTACCTTTCAAAGATGTATGATGGCTATATTCTCTGACTTCTGTGAAAAGATTGTTGAGGTTTTCGTGGATGACTTCTCCGTTTACGGGTCTTCCTTTGATAATTGCCTCAGCAACCTTGATCGAGTCTTGCAGAGATGTAAAGACACCAATCTTGTCTTGAATTTGGAGAAGTGCCACTTTATGGCTAATGAAGGCATCATCTTAGGGCATAAAATTTCTGAAAGAGGTATTGAAGTCGATAAGGCTAAGGTTGATGCAATCGAGAAAATGCCATACCCCACAAATATCGAAGGTATAAGAAGTTTCCTTGGTCATGCTGGTTTCTATAGAAGGTTCATTAAAGACTTCTCTAAGATTTCTAGGCCTCTTACCAATCTCTTGCAAAAGGATATTCCTTTTGTCTTTGACGATGATTGTGAGGAAGCCTTCTAAATACTTAAGAGGGCTTTGATAACTGCACCTATTGTTCAACCACCTGATTGGAACTTGCCTTTTGAGATCAAGTGTGACGCTAGTGATTATGCTGTTGGTGCTGTCCTAGGGAAAAGAGTCGATAAGAAGTTGAATGTTATTCACTACGCTAGTAAAACTCTAGATAGTACCCAAAGAAACTATGCTACTACGGAGAAGGAATTTTTAGCAGTCGTGTTTTCATGTGAAAAGTTCAAGTCTTACATAGTTAATTCCAAAGTCACTATTCACACTGATCACACTGCTATTAAGTACCTAATGGAGAAGAAGGACGCTAAACCTAGACTTATCAGACGGGTTCTCTTGCTACAAGAATTTGATTTGCACGTTGTTGACAGGAAGGGTGCTGATAACCTAGTATAAGATAACTTGTCTAGGTTGGAGAACGTTCTTGATGACCCACAACCTATTGATGATAGCTTTCCCGATGAGCAATTGAATGTCATCAATGCTTCACGTAGTGCACCGTGGTATGCTGATTATGCAAACTATATCGTTGCCAAATATATACCACGTAGTTTCACGTTCCAGCAAAAGAAGAAATTCTTCTTTGACTTGAGACACTACTTTTGGGATGATCCTCACCTTTATAAGGAAGGAGTAGATGGTGTTATTAGACGTTGTGTACCTGAACATGAACAGGGATATATCCTACAGAAGTGTCACTCCGAGGCCTACGGAGGACACCATGCGGTAGATAGAACTGCACACAAGGTATTGCAATCAGATTTCTATTGGCCCACTCTCTTCAAGGATGCCCGTAAGTTTGTCTTGTCTTGTGACGAATGTCAAAGAATAGGTAATATCGGTAAACGTCAGGAAATGCCTATGAACTATTCACTTGTCATTGAACCATTTGATGTTTGGGGCTTTGATTATATGGGACCTTTTCCAAAATCCAATGGGTATACTCATATCCTAGTTGCTGTTGATTACGTCACTAAGTGGGTAGAAGCTATCCCCACTAGTAGTGCTGATCACAACATCTCTATCAGGATGCTTAAAGAAGTTATTTTACCTAGATTTGGAGTCCCTAGATATCTAATGACCGACGGTGGTTCACACTTCATTCATGGTGCTTTCCGTAAAATGCTTGCTAAGTACGATGTCAACCATAGAATTGCGTCTCCCTATCACCCTCAGTCCAGTGGTCAAGTAGAGCTAAGCAATAGAGAGATTAAACTAATTCTGCAAAAGACTGTCAACAGGTCTAGAAAGAATTGGTCTAAGAAGCTCGATGATGCACTGTGGGCTTATAGGACATCCTATAAGAATCCCATGGGCATGTCTCCATACAAAATGGTGTACGGTAAAGCATGTCATTTACCTCTTGAGCTAGAGCATAAAGCTTATTGCGCAATCAAAGAGCTCAACTTTGATTTCAAACTTGCCGGTGAGAAGAGGTTATTTGATATTAGCTCGCTTCATGAATGGAGAACTCAGGCATATGAGAATGCCAAGTTGTTCAAAGAGAAGGTTAAGAGGTGGCATGATAAGAGAATACAAAAGTGTGAGTTCAATGTAGGTGATTATGTCTTGCTATATAACTCTCATTTAAGATTCTTTGCAGGCAAGCTTCTCTCTAAATGGGAAGGTCCCTATGTTGTTGAGGAAGTATATCGTTCCCGTGCTATCAAGATCAACAACACGCAAGTTAATTGTCCGAGAGTTGTAAATGGGCAGAGAATCAAGTATTATATCTCAGGTACTCCCATAAATGTTGAAAGCAATATCATCAATACAAGACTCCGGAAGAATACCTAAGGGACATTTATCAGCCTGTTTCAGACTCCGAAAATGAAGATGTATGTGATTCGTTAAGAAAACAGAGTCCAAAACTTTTCCAATAGGAAATTTTATCCGTTTCGGAATATTTGAAAAAATACAAAAATTGGAAGTAGTCCGGAAAGTGCGCGAGGAGGCAACAAGCCTGCCCGGCGCGGGCCCACCCCCTGGCCGCGCCGGGAGGGCTTGTGGCCACCTCGTGCTCCTCCCGAACTCCGTTTTCGTGCGGAGTACTTCTCCTGGTCTGAAAAAAATCAATATATACTCTCCCATGAGGTCTGACCCCTACATCACACAGATTTCCTCTGTTTTTTTTTCGAGCCTGTTTTCTGCCGCAGATTTAGAACAAGATGTCGTCCCAGGAATCTCTGGGGGAGAACAATCTCCCTCAAGTCTATGGAGAAGTACATGCTGATCTGAAAAGGATGGAGGTCATGGAGGCTAAGGAGAGGTTACCTAAAGAAACCAAGGACAAAGCTAAGGAGAAGAATCAGGCATGGGACGAAGTGCAATCAATTCTCAACAAGGAAGAAGTTGAAGAAGTGGATTTCATCCAACCCTACCTCCACCTACTGTCTCCATCCTTGATTGAACTCTTGAGGTTTTGTGAAACAACTCGTGCTCGCAATACTTATCTCACTCGTGAAGTTGTTTTGTTGGAGAAACATATCACAGATCTCCAAGGTATAAATCAAAGATTGATGGCCCTCTGGGAATCAAAGGTTGCAACAACTCCACCACCATCACCACCAAAGGAAGACAACTAAACATGGGTATGGGCAATCCCCTTGGTTTGTTCCAAGCTTGGGGGAGTTGCCCCGGTATCGTATCACCATCACAACTTTTGCCTTTACCTTTGTTTTAGTTTGTTCCTTTTCAGTTTTCTTTCTATTTCTCTAGTAGTTGAAAAGTCTTAATGTTTTAGTCTTGAGTTTTGCTTTGTGTCACCCCTGATGTATTTGAGCTCGTGAGCCATATAATAAAGAGTGTCTTAGTTGAAGGGCTTTGCCTTTTGCCATGATCAATAGATTGAGAAAATAACAAAAGCATGAAAGATCATGTAATGATCTTATGGGAAGTGATGGCTTCACATATAAAAAGAATGATGATTGAAACTTGTTGAGGGTAGACAAATGTAGACCTTGGTCATTGTTGCAATTAATAGGAAGTGATAAGGAAGGAGAGGTTCATAAATATATCATCTCTGATACCATCTATGATTGTGAACACTCACCAAACTATTGCATGCCTAGAAGTATATGTTGGACAAGGAAGACAACATAATGAATTGTGTTTGCTTGGCTCCGAACAATGTTATATGACTAGAGATCCCTTAGCATGTGACGATTGCTTCCATCTCACATTAGCCAAACCTCCCGCACTAAGTAGAGATACTACTTGTGCATCCATAAACCATCAACCCAGTTTTGCCATGTGAGTCCACCATACCTATCTATGGATTGAATAAGATCCCTGAAGTAAGTTGTCATCGGTGCAAGCTATAAAAATTGCTCTCTAATATGTATGATCTATTAGTGTGTGGAAAATAAGTTTTATACGAACCTGTGATGAGGAAGACATAAAAGCGACATACTGCATAATAAAGTTCTTTATCACAGGAGGCAATATAAAGTGACGTTCCTCCGCACTAAGAGGACATGCATCCAAACCTCAAAAGCGCATGACAACCTCTGCTTCCCTCTGCGAAGGGCCTATCTTGTACCTTTACTTTTTGCCCTTGAAAGAGTCATGGTGATCTTCACCAATTCCTTATTTCGCCTTTATCATATGCTTGGGAAAGATCTATATTCATATGTCAACTTGGAGGTAAGTATTCACGAATTATTATTGTTGACATTACCCTTGAGGTAAATAGTTGGGAGGCAAAACCGTAAGCCCCTATCTTTCTCTGTGTCCAGCTGAAACTCTAATCTCATGAGTACCACGTGAGTTGTAGCAATTGTAGAGAACGAAAGAATGATTGAGTATGTGAATTTGCTTTACAAGCTCTTATTTGACTCTTTCTGATGTTGTGATAAATTGCAATTGCTTCAATGACTAAAGGCTATCAGTTATTACTTCTTGGTAAGGTTCTTGATCCATGCTTTACTTTGTGAAGGAATGGTCACTTTAGCATGAGAGATTATATGTTGGTATTGCTGTTCTGATAATGATCATGATGCTTGCATGTTCGTATCTTGTTTTGTCGACACCTCTCTCCCTAAACACATGGACATATTTATTGAGCTCGGCTTTCGCTTGAGGACAAGCGAGGTCTAAGCTTGGGGGAGTTGATACGTCCATTTTGCATCATGTTTTCATGTTGATATTTATCGCTTCTTGGGCTGTTATTTCACTTCACGGTACAATACTTATGCCTTTTCTCTCTTATTTTGCAAGGTTTACATGAAGAGGGAGAATGCCGGCAGCTCGAATTCTTGCCTAAAAAAGGAGCAAAGTTGAGATATCTATTCAGCGCAACTCCAAACGCCGTAAAAATCAACGAGGATTTTCTTTCCGGATTTATAAAAAATACTGGGCCGAAGAAGCGCCAGAGGGGCGCGAGCAGGTGGCCACAAGCCTGCTTGGCGCGGCCACCCCCTGGCCGCGCCAAGGGGGCATGTGGGAAGCCTGCTGGCCCACTAGCCCCCCTCTTCTGCTATATGAAGGGTTTTGTCTAGAAAAAAATCAAGGAGGAGATTTTCCATGGATTCGCTGCCGCCACGAGGTGGAACTTGAGCAGAACCAATCTAGAGCTCCGGCAGGACGATCCTGTCGGGGAAACTTCCCTCCCGGAGGGGGAAATCGTCGCCATCGTCATCACCAACACTCCTCTCATCGGAGGGGACTCGTCACCATCAACATCTTCATCAGCACCATCTCATCTCCAAACCCTAGTTCATCACTTGTAACCAATCTTCGTCTCACGACTCCTATTGGTACTTGTAAGGTTGCTAGTAGTGTTAATTACTCTTTGTAGTTGATGCTAGTTGGATTACTTGGTGGAAGAGTTTATGTTCAGATCCTTGATGCTACTCATTACCTCTTTGGTCATGAATATGATTATGCTTTGTGAGTAGTTACTTTTGTTCCTGAGGACATGGGATAAGTCATGCTAATAGTAGTCATGTGAATTTGGTATTCGTTCGGTAATTTGATGTGTTGTATGTTGTTTTTCCTCTAGTGGTGTTATGTGAACGTCGACTACATAACACTTCACCATTATTTGGGACTAGAGGAAGGCATTTGGAAGTTGTAAGTAGATGATGGGTTTCTAGAGTGGCAGAAGCTTAAACCCTAGTTTATGCGTTGCTTTGTAAGGGGCTGATTTGGATCCACTAGTTTAATGCTATGGTTAGACTTTGTCTTAATTCTTCTTTCGTAGTTGCAGATGCTTGCGAGAGGGGTTAATCATAAGTGGGATGCTTGTACAAGTAAGGGAAGTACCCAAGCGCCGGTCCACACACATATCAAACTATCAAAGTAACGAACGCGAATAATATGAACATGATGAAACTAGCATGACAGAAATTCCCGTGTGTCCTCGGGAGCGGTTTTCCTCCTATAAGACTTTGTCCAGGCTTGTCCCTTGCTACAAAAGGGATTGGGCCACTTTGCTGCACCGTTGCTACTTTTGTTACTTGTTGCTTGCTACGAATCATCTCACCACACAACAACTTGTTACCGATGATTTCAGTGCTTGCAGATATTTCCTTGCTGAAAACCACTTGTCAGATCCTTCTGCTCCTCGTTGGGTTCGACAATCTTACTTATCGAAAGGACTACGATTGATCCCCTATACTTGTGGGTCATCATTATGCCTCTCTCTCTTTATCGTAGACTTGAACTGGATAAGTTGACACCCACTGAAATCTCTCTGCAAATTGCCGACAAATCAACTGCTTTCCCTATCGGCATTTACGAGGACGTGCCTGTTGCGGTTGCTAACGTCACTATCTTAACAGACTTTGTTATCTTGGATATTCCTGGACGATGCCATGGCGGTCATCCTCGAAAGACCCTTTTTAAACACTGCAGGGGCTGTTATAGATTACAACAAAGGCAATGTCACTTTCCATGTCAATGGTAATGAGCATACGGTGCACTTTCCGAGGAAACAATATCGAGTACATTGCATCAATGCTATCGAAAAGACTTCATCGATTCTTATTGAGAGCTTTGAATGCCCTATTCCTCGTGTCAAGTTGAAGTATGATTTGCTTATTGGGGAGATACACATCCCCATTGATGTAACCTAGTGACTGTTCGAAAATTCTCTGTCTTCTTTTACGATTCGAGAAGTTTTGTCGAGGGGATTTGATCAACCCCATTCACGGATGTCTTTCGGTGACCATGAGATGGATGAATCAAGGAGTCACAAACCTCTGTTTTAAGCTTTCACTCTAGGTTGCTTAGAAGAAAAATGATAGATTTAGTTTAGTTTTCCCTGTTTTCTATTTTAACGTCCGGTAGAAAAGTACCCCTAAAATAAAAGTTCTTCGAACGTCCTGAAAATCAAGTATGATTTTTTCTGGATTTTTTGAAAAATACTGAGACGAAGAGCTTGTTTGGGGGCTGCACTAGTGGGCCACAAGCCCAGGGGGCGCGGGCACCCCCTGGCCGCGCCACCCAGGCTTGTGGGGACCACACACACCCCCTCCACTCATTCTTGCTCTCATCTGGTTCTCCTACCTCCAGAAAAAATCGTTTCGCAGCTCAAACCCGTGTTCTTCCTCCTCTTGCTGGGTTTTTTGATCTCTTTGCTCAAAGCACCATTCTCCGAATTATTTTGGGGAAATTACTCCTTGGTAAGTGACTCCTCCATTGGTCCAATTAGTTTTTGCTCTCGTGCCTCAATACTCCGCGTATTTTTGCTGGCTTGGTGACCATGTTCTTGAGCTTTGCATGCTAATTTTAGTTGGTCCCAAATAGTTTTTATGCGTAATATGGCCTCTAGGAACTTCTGGGAGTAGTTGCTACGAGTTTAGTTGAGCCTTGTTCATTTTTCCATTGGGTCACTGAAAATTTCAGAGAAGGAAGATGTTCAGGAGAAACTATCATGGCGGTTCCTCAAGCAAGAGAGGTCCGCGTCTTGCGATTCGGGAGCCCGATCCTTACCAACCAAGGGACGCGCAGGTACAACCATGTGAATGGCCTTCTGATGAATTTATGATTGAGGCAGGTTTCAAAGACGAGTTTGATGCACTTGTTCGCAACGTCGGACTCGAAGAATTCATCTCCGATAAATGTGAACAGTATGTTGCTCTCACTACCTCTTTTGTTCGTAGATTCAAATTTTCAGTTGGCCATGACACTTCGGTACTATTTGATCTCTATGATAAATCATATACCATGGATTTAGAGGATTTTAATAGAATTTGCAATATACCTATTTGGGGTAACCTCAATGATCCTCCTAAATCTTTGGTTAGAGATTTTTTCTCTGGTATTACTGTTGGAGAAACTAGAGACATTACACAAGCTACCATGGGGAGAATTCATTTTCCTGCCTTGCATTACTTTGCCCTCTTCATAGGCAGATGCATTAACGGCAATATTGACCATTGTCACCTTTGCGCATAGGACCTTAGTATCCTTAAGAGCGCAGTGACGGGTGACAAGAGTTTCAACATGGGAGCCATAATAGCAAGGAGGCTGAATAAGAATGCTAATGAAGGGGATTTCTTTGGTGGGATCTATGCCAACCGCATAGCAAATTTTCTTGGAGTACCCATCCACGAAGGAGATCCCCCTCTCCATACAACTTTCCTTGACCGCGTCGCTTTGACACGCTACCAGTTCCTTGAGAGGGATGATGAATCCCTCCTATACCGTTTGATATTTAACCGACAGCGTGTTTTCCATATTACCCTTCCTGCTCCTGCCTTCTTTGACTTTCAGGTAAAACGGAGATATTACATAACCATAGGAGAGGCAGAGGAGTATGAGAGGGAGGCAAAGGTTGCTCGTCTCCGCGAGGCAGCTATTCAGGTAGTGGCTGCAGCGCTCCCGTATAACCCTCATTATGATTTTGGGTATCGCCCGGACCATCCTTGGGAGTAGACCAACTTAGGCCAAAAGCCTAAGCTTGGGGGAGTACGTGTTCTCACCGACTTTACATTTTTTGCTTATGCTTTCACTTTGTTCGTCGGTGTTCACACGTTGCCACTGTATCATCCATGCTAGTTTATTTCTTTTTCTCGTTTCCTTTTCGTGTGTCTGTCTTGTTTGAGAAAAATCAAAAAGGTTTTCTTTTCTTCTTTTGCTTGTTGGGAGCTTTCCCGTGTAAATAGTTTTCTTTTTCTTTGGGTCAAGGTAGAAGATAATGGTTACACTGTTTAGTGGCTCTTGCATGCATACCTGTTTAGCTGTCATAGAGCCATATTACTTTGTCTTCTTCTTTGTGTTTGCCTGCAGATTCCAGTGTAGTCCAATGCACGAGTACGCTTATGATTGTTCACATCATTCGGTCGTGCAAGTGAAAGGCAATATCGACGATATATGATGAAGTGACTGAGCCTGGAAAAGCTGGTATGAACTCAATCTATTTTGTTTTTGTAAATATGACTAGCTCATTGTGCCTGATTCAGCTTTGTTGTGAGAGAAACATGTTTGCAATGACAACTTAGAGATCATAGTTGCTTATGCCATGCCTACTTAGCTAGGATCTTATAATGGTTTGTCTTGGATGCCCACATGAATTTTGAGATGACTGTGTTGTAGTATGATAGGATGGTATCCTCCTTTGAATGTTTCAAGTGGCTTGACTTGGCACATGTTCACACATGTAGTTGAAACAAAATCAACATAGCCTCTATGATATTCATGTTCATGGTGATATATGTCCTACTCATGCTTGCACTCAATGTTAGTTAATCTCAATGCATTTTGATGACCGTTGTGGCTCTCTAGTTGGTCGCTTCCAGTATTTTGCTAGCCTTCACTTGTACTAAGCGGGAATACTGCCTGTACATCCACTTCCATAAACCCAAAGTTGTTCCAGATGAGTCCACCATACCTACCTATATGCGGTAACTACCTGCCGTTCCAAGTAAATTTGCATGTGCCACTCTCTAAATCTTCAAGAAATAATCTGTTTTGCATGCCCTAACCGCTCATGTAGTGACAGGGGGCTATTAGTATCTTCCATGCTGGGCGTGTTATCCTTGATATGTGTTTATTCACTATCATTCACGAGAAAGGGGCCGGTAATTGGAATTCCCAGTTCCATGCTCAAATCAAAAAGATAAATGCAAACAAAACTCCCCCAGGATTGATGTTGGTATGGATGGTACCCGAGGATTTGGCTAGCCATGGAGTGTTATTGATTGGTGGTGGGGGAGTCAAAACTTTACTTTTCTGTTTGGGAACCGCCTATAGCATGTGTAGCATGGAAGATGTTGAGAACTCTTAGTCATTGCGTTGACAATGAAAGCATGCCACCCAAAATTATTTTCTCTGTTTTCAAAGCTTGAGCTGTGGCACCTCTGCAAATCAATGCTTCCCTCTGCGAAGGGCCTGTCTATTTATGTTCCTGTTGAGTCATCCTCCTCTTATAAAAGCACCAATTAGACAGCACCTCTGTCATTTTTATGCTTTGCTTTTAACTGTGTTGAGTATGACTGTGACTGGATCTTCTTTGCCATGAATTACAATGTTTAGTCAGCCCTTGGTCTTTGAAGGTGCTCTGCATTTATGTTTTGCGGTCTCAGAAAGAGCTAGCGAGATACAATCTATTCGTACCGCTTCATGATTTTTTTGATTGAAGTGTTGACGTCTGAGACTTATTATTATTTGCTCGCTAGTTGATTATGCCAATGATATGAGTTTACGGTGAGACCTAGATGTCATTTGCTTATGTGGTTTGCTTGTGATCTTGCTGAAATTCTGGTTATGAGTTAGACTTAGTTGCAACAACAAGATCAAACAGAGTTCGTCAAAGTTTTTCTTTTGCCTCTTTTAGTTTGTCAACTGAATTGCTTGAGGACAACCAAGGCTTTAAGCTTGGGGGAGTTGATACGCCTCCGTCGTATCTACTTTTCCGAACTCTTTTGCCCTTGTTTTGGACTCTAATTTGCATGATTTGAATAGAACTAACCCAGACTAACGCTGTTTTCAGCAGAATTGCCATGGTGTTGTTTTTGTGCAGAAATAAAAGTTCTCGAAATGTCCTAAAAATTTACGGAGATTTTTTTTGGAATTAATGAAAAATACCTGCGCAAAGATCCACCAGAGGGGGTGAGCCAGTGGGCCACAAGCCCAGGGGGCGCGGCCACCCCCTGGCCGCGCCATGAGGGCTTGTGGGGCCCACGAGGCTCCACCGCCTCCAATCTCAGCTCTATATATTCCGTTTCACCCGGAAAAAAATCAGGGAGAAGGATTCATCACATTTTACGATACGGAGGCGCCGCCACCTCCTGTTCTTCATCTCGAGGGCAGATCTGGAGTCCGTTCTGGGCTCCGGAGAGGGGAAATCGTTGCCATCGTCATCATAAACCTTCCTCCATCGCCAATTCCATGATGCTCTTCACCGTTCGTGAGTAATCTCATCGTAGGCTTGCTGGACGGTGATGAGTTGGATGAGATCTATCATGTAATCGAGTTAGTTTTGACGGGGATTGATCCCTAGTATCCACTATGTTCTGAGATTGATGTTGCTACTACTATGCCATGCTTAATGCTTGTTACTATGGCCCGAGTGCCATGATTTCAGATCCGAACCTATTATGTTGTCACCAATATATGTGTGTTTTAGATCCTATCTTGAAAGTTGTAATCACCTACTATGTGTTATGACCCGACAACCTCGGTGTGATAATAGCCGGAACCACTCCCGGAGATGACCATAGTATGAAGAGTTCATGTATTCACCAAGTGTTAATGCGTTGGTCCGGTTCTTTATTAAAAGGAGAACCTTAATATCCCATAGTTTCCATTAGAACCCCGCTGCCACGGGAGGGATGGACAATATATGTCATGCAAGTTCTTTTCCCTAAGCACGTATGACTACACACGGAATACATGCCTACATTAGATTGACGGACGGGAGCTAGTTACTTATTTCTCCGTGTTATAGCTGTTGCATGATGAATCACATCCGGCATAATCATTCATCATCGATCCAATGCCTACGAGTCTTTTACTACTGGTCCTTGCTATGTTACTTTGCAGCTACTGCTGTCGCTAGTGCTGTTCCTTGCTATTGCTGTCACTACTGTTGTTACTTGTTACTTTGTTGTTACCTGCTCCAAGACTATTTTCTGGCGCCATTGATACAACAAGTTAGGAATAGTCTGCCGTCAACAGACCCTTTTCTGGCACCGTTGCTATCATACCACTTTGCTACTGATACTTTGCTTGTAGATAGTAATCTTTCAGGTGTGGTTGAATGGACAACTCAGCTGCTAATACTTGAGAATATTATTTTGCTTCCCCTTGAGTCGAATCAATAAATTTGGGTTGAATACTCTACCCTCGAAAACTGTTGCGATCCCCTACACTTGTGGGTTATCAGTTGTGCTTACCAGCCTCATACGTAGCACGTCATACTTGGCATTCCCTAGGGACTCATTCGGGATGTCGTCGTCTTCGGGGCCAAGGGTTATTTTGAGGTTGTTGTAGGGATTGTAGTCCCCATCATCATTGTCGCCTCCCTTTCCCCCCTTTCAATGTGGTCTCATGTACTCACCTCCTATCGGGTTGATGGGATCATTTGTGCCGACACCATGAGACGTGAGGAAGAGGTCATGTCTATCGAGAGAGAGATGTAGTGGTTTTGTGCACCATGACATATATCTTGTGAGTTTCTGTATGATTCTATCGATTTGGTGGAATGAGTTGGTTCAACATCTCAGGGGGTATTTCTCCATGGGGATGAGTGTATTCCGTTCCACTTCTCAACCAAACATGAGAATAGCTTGTAGTACAGAACCAACCCATTATGCTCCACTCTGTTCCTCGAAGCAAACACACCCTTATGGCATTGTTGAAGAATCAGAGGAAGGCTAATCTTATGGAATATTGTCACTCTGTGCCCCAAAACCTTCTTCTCCGAGACCTATCTGGGCAAGCCTGCCTGTGAGACTTTCTTCTAAAGCAGACTCACGTTGTTGTTGTTTGATGTGTTAATACCGAGGCAAAAACCTTGGACGTTGCTCTCTATCCTTTTATCTAACACCACTTTGCAAAGGAGTTATCACATTTCTTCAATCCCCCCTTTTCGAGGGTATCGAGAAGTGGTTTGATTGCCTCCTCAACTAAGAATACCGATGGCGCAAATCATGTTGTGGAGGTCTAACACATATCAAAATAAAGAAACTAGAGAATTCCTAAAAAGGTGAACATTCTTTTTCTATAGGGTCGCCCTCCTTGACTAGAGATGATCTTGACATATTGTTTGTCTACATATATGAAAACGTAATAAAAAAAGTTTAAGAGGTGTAGTCCATCATTTCTTAAAATGTATAAAAGGCGTAGTGTACGACTCTATAAATAAATTCAAACATGGCAAAGTAGATAATTAGGCACGTAATCACTTTTCTAGAATGATGTGACTCGATTACATAGTATAGGATTAGAGCCATGGCAAAACAAACACAAATTAACAGAATCTAATGTTGCGGCAATGATAAAAATAATTAGTACATCACAAAAAACCAAATTTTACTTGACCTTGTCCTCTAGATAAAATCCAAACATGATAAAAGGATAACGTATAGGTAATTGTTGGGGATATTACCTGCGGGTAACCCACCCTTAGTGGGTCGGGTGGCCAAAGGGGCGACTTACCATTTACCGCGCGTCCCGTGGCCCAGAAGCCGGATGGCGGTTCAAGAGGTCGTGCGGATGTTGGATTACCAAGAAAGCTCCTGATCGTGGAGGACACGAAGAATTAGAGATAAGGAAAGCCACAAAGAGTAGTATGGCAGGACTTTGTAAACCCTAGGGCCTCGACCTGTATATAAAGGCGAGTCCCAGGGAGAGGTCAGGCGGGTTAGAGAGAATCGAGAGCTAGGTCAGGCGAGTTACACCCTCCTTGTAATCGAAACCACCATTAATACACACAAAGCAGGACATAGGCTTTTACCTCCTCACGAGGGGCTGAACCTGGGTAAATTTGAGTCTCGCTTTCGCTCACCCCCTTCGAGTCGCCACCAAGGTGCGATGGCTGCATCTCTAAGTCCTTTCACGAGGACATCTGTCGTGACAAAACCACGACAGTTGGCGCCCACCATGGGGCCTGCGCACGGTGGAGTTGAGTTCTTGAAGGGAGCCCTACCGGGCTTAGAAAGCTACGCGGTCGGCATCATGACGAAGAGCCGCCGCGGGAGGTACTACATCGACAATTCGCTGTGGAAGCCGGAAGCCGATTCAGTCGAATCTGGCTACCGAGTCCCCTTTGGCAAAATCAACATCTTCATCGACATGATTGGGACGCCTGTACCTGAGTCGGACACCTCCACCGACATCGTCGAGCCGGCCAGGTACGTCCTTCCCATCACATGGTGCGACAGGAGTCGCCACACCTTCGTCGGCTTTACGGAGGGAAATGACGTACATGACAAAGTGGCGGTCCAGGAGATCACCCCAGTAAATTCCGATGGCGAGTCATCCATGGGTTAGACAGATTCGATCCACCCTCTCCAAGAAGGAGAGCTCGGAGGGCTGTCATTGGCAATGGATCCCGAAGTCTTCGAGTGGTCCCGTCGGCAAATCGCCATCTACATGGCGGGGTCAGCACAACCTCAGCAAAATCCAACTGGCAACAATGATACCGGCGGAACATCCAAACCCCGAGCACAAACCATGGCGGAGCTAGCGGCGGAAGTCACCAGCCTCATGGCAACCACGGTCACGACCGAGAATCAGGAGTCTGTCAACACCGAGCTAGCCAAGCTGCGGGAGGCCATGGCCAAGGCGCAGCGGGACACGGAGGCAGAAGCCGCCAGGGCGGAGACACAGCAGGCTGCGGTCGCAGCAGAGACGGAGCTGTTGAACGCCAAGGGATGGCGGCTCAAGAGGCGGCATCACGTCTCCGACGTCGTTCACCAAAGAAGGCACCACGGGCGCATCTCGGCCGACTTACACCCAACTCGCCTTTTCGATACTCCACGCACCCCCGGGGCGGGTCTTGATCGGCCTCTACAAACTGTCCCAGGGGGAGGGACGGTTCCACTGCCTAACCCGCTGCCGCCTCAGCCGATGGATGCCCACGCAACTCGGTTCCAGACGCCACGGGGTCACTTTTTGAATCCCGTAGAAAATGTGCTGGCGGCAACCCGCCACCTGGAGTCCCACCCGATATACGGAAACTCCCCGGTCGTGATAGAGGCCAGAAACGCCATCGAGATGCTAAAGACGGCCGTGGTCCAGCACGCACAGTATTCTCATAGACTCGATCGGCTGCACTCCACCCCTCAGGCGAGTCACACCAGAAGTCGCCATGAGGACTTCCCCGCAGTGACCAGTGGGCTGCGGCGACACCCTCAACACGACCCGCCCGGGATGCCCGACACGCGAGCCCAAGATATCGTGGATGCAACGCGAGCCGCGCATCAAGTAGAGCCAACAGCTGCGGCGGGTCAGGTTTACCCGACTTATGTGCCATCACCTCCCACGCCCTTGGACGCTGGGGCAAGCACATCGGGGTATCGTGTCTTGCACCGGTTCTGCGCAATGAGCGCATGCTGAAAGATTTCAAAGGGCCCCGGAAGGTCCCCAATTACTCGCCAGACCTCGAACCAGGGTTATGGATCGAGAGCTACGAACCTGCAGTGGACATGGTCGATGTAAACGAGGCGGTTTGCGCTAAGCACTTCAGTATGATGCTTGAAGGGACGGCGCGTGCGTGGTTGAAAAACTTGCCGCCCAACTCCATCAACACTTGGGCAGAGCTAAAGGAGCGCTTCATCAAGAATTTCAGAGGGACCTGCAAGCGCCCGATGACCATCGTCGACCTACAGCACTGCATCCAGAGGCCGTATGAGTCGGCCCACCATTGGACCCGACCAGTTGCGGAAGTTATTCATTCATCGGAAGGCATCTCGGCGGCTCACGCGGTGTTGATCCTCGAGAATATCTGCCATTACGAACCTCTGGTGCTAAAGCTAGGGCGACTTAAGAGAAAAGTACAGGACATGGGCGAGTTAATGGATACCCTTACCAGGTATGTCGAGTCGGACGACACCAAGGATCGTGGGGAGGACGACGACAAAGTTAGCACCACCCGGAAGGGCGAGTTACACAAGGGCCATTCTCAGTTTCAAGGCTGGGGTAACCACCACCATGGTGGGCATGACAAGAAAAGACAACAGGAAGGTCCCACAGAATTTGTTGCTAATACTGGCAACGGAAACCCACGTTAGAAGAAGCGCGGCTTTAGCGGGAAGAAACCGTGCAATTATCACGAGATGCTTAAAGGCCCGTGTCCGCAGCATGCCACGGCGAAAGGACCGGCGACTCACTCGTGGGAGGATTGCTATGTGATGGAGGAATTTCGGGCCGAGGCGCTCAGGAGAGGTCAAGGTGGCGAACAGGGCCAGCGATAGGAACAACCTGGCACATCTGGGTCACGCCAGGTCACGTTCGGTGGTTTTCCGAACCAAGGACCACAGGGCGGTTCACAGCCCAATGCTGGCTAATACCAAGTTCACAACCAGCGGTACCACCCGTCGGGAGTGTTCCAGCAACCCCCCCGCAAGGGGACCCCCAACGACAGGAAGATCGAGGCGGCTTCGAGAATAACCGTAAACAATTTAACAGCGGGCAGTACCACGTGTTCACCACCAACACCTGTAAGAGGGATCAGGAGGTGAAGCATACGACCTTCAACATAGCTGAGCCGATGCTCCCCCGGTACCTTCACTAGTCTGAGCAGCCCATAACCTGGAGCAGGGAAGACTATCCACCCCGAGTAGACAACCCTGGCGACTTGGCTTTGGTCGTGGCTCCCCAAGTCGAGGGATACACCCTCTCCAAGGTCCTCATGGACGGAGGCAGCAGCATCAACATCCTATATTTCGACACTTTCCGGTGGATGAACCTCTTGGAGAAAGACCTGATGCCATCATCCATGGTTTTCCACGGAATCGTCCCCGGTAAGTTGTCATATCCAATCGGGGGGATTAAGCTTAATGTGGCTTTTGGCACAGAGTCAAATTACAGGAGGAGTCCCTCCTGTTCGAAGTGGTCAAAATCAAGAGCCCTTATCATGCGTTGTTTGGACGGCCGGCGTATGCCAGATTCATGGCCCGCCCATGCTATGTTTATCTCAAACTCAAGATGCCCGGACCTAAGGGTCTTATTACCATCAGCAGCGACAGAAAGATAGCCCAAGAATGTGAAGAAGGAGACTCGACTTATGCCAAGTCAGCTTGCGCAGCGGAGGAGCTCAAGTTTCACCAATCTAATGTTGACCCGGCGGACATGACGCCGCTCAAGAGGCCAACCATCGATTCCGAGCCGCCCCTCAAGTTTAAACCAACGGACGACACCATGGTTATCGACTTTACGCCTGGCGACTCCACCAAGAAGTTCACTATTGGGGCGGGTCTCGACCCCAAATAGGAAAGCGCGCTCATCGAATTTATCCATGAGAATTGGTACATCTTTGCATGGAAACCTTCTCACATGCCGGGTGTACCGAGAGAATTCGCTGAGCACCATCTTAACACCGACCCTAAAGTTAAGCCAGTTCGATAGTACCTTCGCAGATTTAATGAAGAGCATCGTAAGGCGATTGGAGAGGAAGTAGTCCGGCTACTTGCCGCCGGGTTCATCATCGAGGTTTTTCCATCCTGAATGGCTGGCTAACCCGGTCATGGTGCTCAAGAAGAACGACACTTTCCGCATGTGCATCGACTACACTGACCTCAACAGAGCCTGTCCGAAGGATCCCTTCGCCCTCCCCTACATGGATCAAATTATTGACTCGACGGCGGGTTGTGAACGTGTGTGTTTCTTGGACGCATATTCGAGATACCATCAGATCAAGATGGTGGTGGCAGATCAGGAGAAGACATCCTTCATAACCCCTTTCGGAGCTTTCTGTTACGTGTCCATGCCGTTTGGGCTCAAGAGTGCAGGGGTGACTTATCAGCGTTGCATCCAAAATTGCTTGCACAACCAGATAGGCCGTAACGTCCACGCTTATGTGGATGACATCGTGGTCAGGTCTCACAGAAAGGAGTCGCTCCTGGGAGATCTCAAGGAAACCTTTGACAACCTACGTGTTTACCAGATGAGGCTTAACCCCACCAAGTGCGTCTTTGGTGTCCCCGTCGGGAAGTTATTAGGTTTCTTGGTTTCGGAGCGTGGCATTGAGGCAAACCGGATAAGATTGAGGCAATTACCTCACTGGGAAAACCGGCCAACGTTAACGAGGTCCAGCGTATGGCGGGTCAAATTGCAGCTCTGAGTCGCTTTATAAGTCGCCTTGGGGAGAAGGCCATCCCTCTGTATCAGTTACTCAAGAAAACTGATCGTTTCGTTTGGACGGACGAAGCCAATGAAGCTTTTGAAGCCTTGAAGAGGCAATTAGCTAACCCGCCAGTGTTGGCGGCTCCGGCAGACAAAGAACCTATGCTCTTGTACATTGTAGCCAATTCCAAGGCAGTCAGCATGGCAGTAGTTGTTGAGCGAAAGGAAGAAGGAAAGGAGTATCCAGCCCAGCGACCGGTGTATTTCATCAGCAAAGTCCTCACCCTCTCCAAGCAACGTTACCCACATTGGTAGAAGCTGGTTTTTGGGGTGTTTATGGCGAGTCGAAAGCTGAAGCATTACTTCCAGGAACACCCGATCACGGTCGTCAGCTCCGCCCCCCTCGGCGACATTATACAAAATTGAGAGGCCACTGGACGGATTGCTAAGTGGGCCATCGAACTTGGAACCCATCATGTGCGATATACGCCTCGGACGGCTATCAAATCTCAAGCACTCGTGGAGTTCATCAATGATTGGACCGAGTTACAAATCCCATAGGAGAGACCCGATCTCACTTATTGGACCATCAATTTCGATGGGTCCAGGCAATTGGAAGGCTCGGGGGCTGGTGTGGTGATAACTTCGCCTCAAGGTGACAAGTTTTGCTATGTCCTTCGGCTCATGTTTCCATGTACAAATAATGCAGCGGAGTACGAAGTTTTGCTCCATGGTTTGCGACTCGCCAACAGATGAATGTCACGCGAGTCCGGTGTCTGGGCGATTCGGATCTGGTGGCACAACAGGTCTCTGGTACCTGGGATTCGCGAGACCCTCTGATGGCGGCTTACAGACGAGCTGTGTCGGATGTAGCGGGTCACTTCAATGGTTATCAAGTGGATCACATCGACCGACGGCTTAACAAAGCGGTGGATGCTCTTTCCCGTCTTGGTTCACAACGTAAGCCAGTTCCTCCCAATGTCTTTTTGGATGTATTGCATAACCCCTCGGTGAAACTGCCTTCAGTGGAAGATTTAGCTGCACCGGACTCCGAGTCTCAGCTCGTGGAGGCTCTCCACGCTACTCCAGACTAGGCAATTCCTTACATGGCATATCTCACCAGAGGCGAGTTACCAGCTGACGTGTTACTAGCTCGCCAGATCGTCCGACGGTGTAAATCCATGGTCATACACAATGGCGAGTTACACAAACGAAGCACCTCGGGGGTATTTCAAAGATGCGTCTCTCCTGAAGAAGGATGTATGATCCTCAATGAGATTCACGCAGGCGACTGTGGTCATCATGCTGGGTCCCGATCCTTGGTCTCTAAGGCCTTCAGACATGGGTTCTATTGGCTGATGGCTCACGCACACGCAGAAGATATCGTTCGCTGATGTGATGGCTGCCAGAAATTTGGACGCCACATGTACGTGCCGGCTCAAGAATTGCGGATGATACCAATCAGTTGGCCGTTTGCAATCTGGGGGCTTGATATGGTCGGCCCTTTCAAGATGTCTTCCACCAAAAAGACACACTTATTGGTGGCGGTTGACAAATTTACCAAGTGGGTGGAGGCGGAACCTGTTAGCAGCTGTGATGCAAATACGGCCATCAAATTCTTGAAGAAACTAATTTTCAGATTTGGATATCCTCATAGTATCATTACTGACAATGGTACCAATTTATCCAAGGGTGCAATGCAAGAATTTTGTTCACGAGAGCATATCCGACTCGATGTTTTCGCGGTTGCACATCCCCAGTCTAATGGGCAGGCGGAGAGGGCGAATCAAGAAATATTGCGTGGGATTAAGCCTCGGCTCATGGTTCCTTTGGAACGTACCCCAAGATGTTGGGTGGAGGAGCTACCGTCAGTACTATGGAGTATCACGACAACTCCAAATCGATCCACGGGTTTTACTCCCTTCTTTCTGGTCTATGATGCAGAAGCGGTGTTACCAAGCGAAATCAAACACGATTCTCCATGAGTCGCCGCGTACGTGGAATAGGACAATGAGCTGGCGTGACAGGACTCGCTAGACGCCTTGGAGGAGGAACGATATTTAGCCGCATCACGATCGGCGATTTACCAACAAGATTTGCGACGTTACCACAGTCGTCGGGTCAAGAGCCGGACTTTCCAAGAAGGCGACTTGGTGCTCCGTCTGATTCAAGATCATACTGGTATGCACAAGCTGTCACCTCCGTGGGAAGGACCGTTTGTCATCAGCAAGGCTCTTTGGACAACTCGTACTACTTGGTGGATCTTCGCCCAGATCGGCCAACTACAGAGGTTAAGACAACTCGCCTGTGGAACATAGCCCATCTGCGGCCTTACTACACTTAGAGCCATGAGCTCCCCCTTTTTTTTTTACCAGTTTTCATAAAATTGTAATCCATGAATTATGAAAGCAATAAAGCCGGCACCCATGAATTTCAGGGTCCTTTGCCGTTTCAGCTTTTGAAAACATGAGTCTTTATTGTTCTATAAGTCGCCCAAACATGGACGCTATCAAAGTCAGAAAGCGTAAGTCGCCATGCTGCACTTACTTCAAAACTGGGCTTTGATAAAGCCAAAGAGGACCAACGTTGCCACGTTGCACGGTTCAAACATAGGCGCCTTATGTGGTTTTGCGAATTAAGCCGGCTTACTTGGGGGCTACTAGTCCCCAAGTCGTTTCATAGTAAGAGCGTATACGCTTTTGTGACCCTATGCCTGGTTTCTTCCTAAATCATAGGTCACTTGGGGGCTTCCACTCATTGAGTTCAGCCTGAATACCCTCTTGGCTAGCGAAAAATTACCGCATTACAAATGGTTATACTGGACTATGTGTTGAACAAGTCGCCACATGGACCTATGTACTTGGGGCGAGTCAATCCGCTATTTGGACCCTCAACTCTCCTTGGTTAAAACATAAAAAGTACCGCCGAGAGTCACACATGGGAAATAGAGAAATCATTGGTTCATTGAACCTGCTTCACGGAAGCTTGACTCATGCCTGATCAGCCGGTCTAAAACAACAAGGCTTTTTGCAAAAGCTTTCTAAGGGTAACACTAGACTTTTGCAAACTCGTCTTATCCTATCGAAACTCACTGAGTCGATTAAATTTTACTTCTTGATGATAAGACAACAAGGTTTCTTAAAATATCTTTGAGCCGGCTTTTGATTATAACTCGCCCTGACTCATTTTTTCACCATAACCCGGGGGCTAATTTATTTCTCGCCATAACCCGGGGGCTGATATATTTTGTCATGACTCGGGAGCTGATCTATTTTTTTTGTCATGATCCAGGGGGCTGGTCTATTCCTGGCCATGCACTTACCGAGTCGGGTGCTGATTTTCCTAACACATCAGGAAAAAACTTCTTTGTCACATTATGACATTTCCTAGTTTATCAAAATTGCAGGCGAGTCATGCATAGATTCAAGGACTACCAGTGGTTCCACCACAAGGCGAGTCATGCATAGATTCAAGGACTACCAGTGGTTCCACCAAAAGGCGAGTCATGCATAGATTCAAGGAATAACAGTGTTTCCATCAAAAGGTACTACTGCCTAATTGTTGTTCCACAAACACTAACAAAGCTATTACATGGCTTGCGTGGCCAAAATGGGTGTCATCCCCCAATGAAGGAAGGATCCATGGACGGTCAGGCCGCCGTCGAGTCACCTTGACTTGAGCTCTCCCCGCCTTCGATTCGTTAGTCGCCTAGTTTCCAATTACACTTGGACAAGGCAACGAACTCATCTTCATCGTCAAGGAAGAGAGATAGGTCCATGTTAAGATCAAAAGGATTCTTGGGTCGACTAGGAACCAAGCTAGCAGTTTCATATGAAGGAGGCGTCACCTTCTTTTTCTTCTCGTCATAAGCGGCTTGGTATTTGCTCAAATTGAAACTGGCTGCCAGTTGAGTGGCCGCATAGCGAGATTCTATGATAACTCGGTGATAGTCCACATCAGTGAATTCTGACCCGTCATCCTTCAGCTCGGGGTAGCCGGCGGCTATTTCTTCGGGTTTGAGCTCAGGGGCGTAAGCTAAGAACCGACTGAGGGTGTTCAAAACTCCCTTCGAGGCGGCTGATCTTTTCAATCCCTCTATATGAGGAGGCAATGTAGACAGAAAGCCGAGCATCTTCTTGATGGTCCTCACTGGCCCCTTGTTGTCCATCACTGCCTTAATTGTCAGCACGCCCCCAGTGTATAACTGCTCAGTGAAGGTATATATTGCATTTAACTTCACCATACAGTCATCTGGTAGATTGGCGGCTCGGGCACCTGCAAAAGACACATCAGTATTTGATAACTTTTGATACCAGATTGATTATTCAACAGTCAAAAGTTAACGCTTACCAAACATAGCGACAGTCATGTTGGAAATATGTTTTATAAGCCGGAAAGCTCGTGTTGGACGGCTTCCAATTTTTCTTCAGCCTGCTCAGCACGCTTAAGAATGGCGGCTTGGTCAGCTTTGACTTTCTTCTCAAGTTTTTGCTGGTCAGCCTTCATTTTCTCCAGCTCAGCCTGAATTAAGCGGCATTTGTTCTCCAACTCAGAGTGCGCTTTGTTGGTCAGCTAGATTTTTCTTGAAGTCGGCTACAGCCGACTCAGTCTGGGTCACAGACTCCTGTACATCAAGTTTGGGGAAACAAGTTTCAGCATTACTGCAAGCAATACTCCTGATACTTAGAGGCTAATGTATGATTTTCTTCAAAATCATACCATATTCAAGACCTGGCTCATCTTTCAAAAGATGACCCGGCCCATGGGGGCTACAGGTTGAAGTTTTTTATTATATTCAAGACCCGACTCATCTTTCAAAAAGATGATCCGACCCTTGGGGGCGACAGGTTGAAGTTTTTATTATATTCAAGACCCGAATCATCTTTCAAAAGATGACCTGAACCTTGGGGCTACAGGTTGAGGTTTTTATTATATTCAAGCCCGGCTCATCTTTCAAAAGATGACCCGGCCCTTGGGGGCTATGATACGTCTCCAACGTATCTATAATTTTTATGGTTACATGCTATTATCTTGTCAAACTTTGGATGTTTTGCATGCCTTTTATATATTTTTTGAGACTAACCTATTAACTCAGTGCCAAGTGCCAGTTCCTGTTTTTTCCATGTTTTTGACCCCTTTCAGAGGAGATTTTGAAACGGAGTCCAAACGGAAGAAAATCCCCGAAAAGATTTTTTCTCGAACAGAAGAAGATCGCGAAGCTTGGGAGCCAAGGCAGGGGAGCCTCAGGGGCCCCACAAGCCCCCACCCCACGGCCAGGGGGGAGGTCGCCCCATCCAGGCTTGTGGGGCCCCTAGACGCCCTTTGCCCTAGGTCTTTCGCCTATATATTCCCATAAATTCCAGAAAAAATCAGGAGATCATCGAAAGTACTTTTCCGCCGCCGCAAGCTTGTGTCTCTGCAAGATCCCATCTGGGGCACGTTCTGGTGCCCTGACGGAGGGGGGATTCGTACACGGAGGGCTTCTCCATCAACATCATGACCTCTCCGATGATGCGTCAGTAGTTCACCATAGACCTACGGGTCCATAGTTAGTAACTAGATGGCTTCTTCTCTCTCTTGGATCTTCAATACAAAGTTCTCCATGATCTTCATGGAGATCTATCCGATGTAATCTTCTTTTGCGGTGTGTTTGTCGAGATTCGATGAATTGTGGATTTATGATCAGATTATCTATGAATCTTATTTGAGTTTCTTCTGATCTCTCTTATGCATGATTTCATATCCTTGTAATTCTCTTCGATATGTGGGTTTTGTGTGGCCAACTAGATCTATGATTCTTGCAATGGGAGAAGTGCTTGGTTTTGGGTTCATACCGTGCGGTGACCTCACCCAATGCAGAAGGGGTAGCGAGGCACGCATCGTGTTGTTGCCATCAAGGGTAAAAAGATGGGGTTTTCATCATTGGTTTGAGATTATCACTCTACATCATGTCATATTGCTTAAAGCGTTACTCTGATCATCATGAACTCAATAAACTAGATGCATGCTGGATAGCGGTCGATGTGTGGAGTAATAGTAGTAGATGCAGAAAGTATCGGTCTACTTGTCTCGGACGTGATGCCTATATGTATGATCATTGCCTTAGATATCGTCATGACTTTGCGCGGTTCTATCAATTGCTCGCTAGTAATTTGTTCACCCACCTTAATACTTGCTATTTTGAGAGAAGCCTCTAGTGAACACTATCCCCCCAGGGTCTACTCCACACCATATTTTCAGCCTTATACTTTTTACTTCGTTGCACTTTCCGCCTTCAGATCTCACTTTGCAAACAATCTTGAAGGGATTGACAACCCCTTTGAAGCGTTGGGTGCAAGCTTGTTTGTGTTTGCGCAGGTACTCTAGACTTGACGAGACCCTCCTTCTGGATCGATACCTTGGTTCTCAAACTGAGGGAAATACTTACTACTCCTGTGCTGCATCACCCTTTCCTCTTCAAGGGAAAAACTAACGCAAGCCCAGCCTCTGTCAACGTGTCAATTTCTGGCACTGTTGTTTGTGGGATGGCAGAAGAATTTCTGGCGTCGTTGCCAGGGAGGAAGATCAAGTCAAGGACTCATCCAAGTAGGTGTCGCAAACTCATCTCTTGTATTTACTTTGTTTGCCAGTTGCCTCTCATTTTCCTCTCCCTCACTTCACCAATTTGGCTTTTTCGTTCGCCTTTTCGTTCGCCCTTTTTCTCGCCTGCTCTTTGTTTGCCTGTGTGCTTGCTTGCTTGCTTGCTGAAGTCACCATGAACGAAAACACCAAACTTTGTGACTTCTCGAATAATAATAATAATGATTTTATTAGTACTAGTGCGGAGTCATATGAAATCAATGCCGCTTTGCTGAATCTTGTTATGAAAGAGCAATCCTCTGGCCTTCCTAGCGAAGATGCCGCATCCCATCTCAATACCTTCATTGAGCTTTGCAATATGCAAAAGAAAAAAGATGTGGATAATGACATGATTAAATTGAAGCTTTTTTCCTTTCTCGTTGCGAGATCGTGCAAAAACTTGGTTTTCTTCTTTGCCCAAAAATAGTATCGATTCTTGGGATAAGTGCAAAGATGCTTATATATCCAAGTATTTTCTGCCGGCTAAGGTCATCTCTCTCCGTAATGATATCATGAATTTCAAGCAACTTGATCATGAACATGTTGCACAAGCTTGGGAGAGATTGAAATTAATGATTAGAAATTGTCCGGCTCATGGCTTGAGTCTTTGGATGATTATTCAAATCTTTTACGCTGGCTTGAATTTCGCTTCTAGAAATATCTTGGACTCCGCCTCAGGTGGAACGTTCATATAAATCACATTAGGGGAAGCCACAAAGCTCTTAGACAACATCATGACAAACTAATCTCAATGGCACACTGAAAGGTCACCTACTAGTAAGAAGGTACACGCTATAGAAGAAATTAACTCGTTGAGTGCTAAGATGGATGAGTTAATGAATTTGGTTGCTAGTAGAAGTGCTCCTTTGGATCCTAATGATATGCCTTTGTCTTCTTTGATTGAGAGTAGCAACGCTAGCTTGGACGTTAATTTTTTTGGTAGGAATAACTTTGGCAACAACAATGCCTTTAGAGGAAACTATATTCCTAGGCCTTTTCCTAGTAACTCCTCTAATAACTTTGGCAACTCCTACAACAATACTCATGGAAATTACAATACATTACCCTCTGATCTAGAGAGTAATATCAAAGAGTTCATCAACTCTCAAAAGATTTTCAATGCGTCCATAGAGGAAAAACTACTCAAAATTGATGATTTGGCTAAGAGCATGGATAGAATTTCTTGTGATGTTGATGCTTTGAAAGTTAGATGTGCTCCTCCCAAAATCAACATGGATGAAACTTTGAAAGCTATGCGTGTTTCCATGATTAAGAGCGAAGAAAGAACACCCAAATTCGTGCTAGACATGAATGGCTTAAAAAGGCGTGTTCTCGTGATGAGAATCACGAAGATCTTAAAGTGCTTGGTGTGACTCCCATTGAATCTTTGTTTTCTTTTGTCAAACCTAATGATTATGGGGCTGGATATGAATCCACTTTGGTTGAAAAGTGCCCCAAAGATTCAGAGTCCATCTATCTTGATGGTAAAAGCGTTAAAAGTGGAGTAGAAGATGTTAAAACTTTGAGTAGTAATGAAATTACTACCGTGGATTTCAAGGAATTCAATTATGATAGTTGCTCCTTGATTGAATGCATTTCTTTGATGCAATCTATGTTAAACACTCCACACGCTTATAGCCAAACAAGACCTTTACCGATCATATCGTCGCAGCTATGATAAAATCTCTTAAAGAGAAACTTGAATTGGAAGTCTCTATCCCTAGAAAGCTTCATGATGAGTGGGAACCTACCATCCAAATCAAAACAAAAAACTATGAATGCAATTCTTTGTGTGATTTGGGTGCTAGTGTTTCTGCGATTCCAAAGTCTTTATGTGATGTTCTGGGTTTTAATGAGATTGAAGAGTGTTCTCTTAATTTGCATCTTGCTGATTCTACCGTCAAGAAACCCATGGGAAGGATCAATGATGTTCTTATTATTGCAAATAGGAACTATGTACCCATGGATTTCATTGTGCTTGCCATTGATTGCAATTCTACATGCCCTATTATTCTTGGTAGAACTTTCCTAAGAACTATCGGTGCTATCATCGATATGAAGGAAGGGAATATTAGATTTCAATTTCCTTTAAGGAAGGGCATGGTACACTTTCCTAGAAAGAAAATAAGATTGCCTTATGAATCCAGGATGAGGGCCACTTATGGTTTGAGCACCAAAGACGACGATACATGATTCTATCGCTTTTATGCCTAGCTAAGGGCGTTAAACAATAGCTCTTGTTGGGAGGCAACCCAATGAATTTATCTTTTTCTTTCTGTTTTGTTGCGTCCAAACTTTCATAATTCTGTTGTGATTGTGTTTTTGTGTTTCTTTTTGTGTTGGAGCCAAGCAAAGTCTTTATGACTAGTCTTGGTAATGGTTGTTCGATCCTGCTGGAAAAAGACAAAAACTTTTCGCTCACGAGATGATTTTTCATTTTTATTCAGAAAAAGCTTTTGAGTTGATTCTTTTTTCTGCTGATTGATATGCTTTTTTCCCAGGACGTCATAATTGTTCAGATTGCTTGAGGTACTAGAAGTATACGAAGTATACAGATTGCTACAGGCTGGTCTGTTTTTGACAAATTCTGTTTTTGTTGAGTTGGTTGCTTGTTTTGATGAAACTATGGTTAGTATCAGGGGGTACTAGCCATGGAAAAGTGAGAATACAGTAGGCCATCATCAATATAGATAGAATTCAAGTTTGCTACAGTACCAAAAGAAGTGGTAATTTTTTTTCTTGTACTAATGTTATCACAAGTTTCTGTTTAAGTTTTGTGTTGTGAAGTTTCCAAGTTTTGGGTGATGTTCTCATGGACAAAGAGATAAGGAGTGGAAAGAGCTCAAGCTTGGGGATGCCCAAGGCATCCCAAGCCAAATTCAAGGACACCAAAAATCCTAAGCTTGGGGATGCCCCGGGAAGGCATCCCCTTTTTCGTCTTCAATCCATCGATAACATTACTTGGAGATATATTTTTATTCACCACATGATATGTGTTTTGCTTGGAGCGTCTTGTATCTTAGGAGTCTTTCCTTTTTGTTGTGTCACAATCATCCTTGCTGCACACCTTTTTAAGAGAGAGAGATATGCACTCATCGTGATTTTGCTAGAATGCTCATAATGCTTCACTTATATCTTTTGAGCTAGATACTTTTGCTCTTGTGCTTCACTTATATTTTTAGAGCACGACGATGCGTGATTTGGTAGTTGGCTTATGCTATGAAAGTAGTCCCAAATGTTCTAGGTACCCAAAGAGGATGCAAAAACCTCCATCTTCATGTGCATTGAGTAGAAAGAGAAGTTTCGATTCCTCTCAATTAGTTTTGAGACGTGGATTCGGTAATATTGAGAGTTATGTTAGTAGGGTGTTGTGAATCTAGAGATACTTGTGTCGGAGTTAGTGATTCCCGTAGCATGCACGTACGGTGAACTGCTATGTTAGGAAGTCGGAGCATAATTGATCTATTGATTGTCATCCTTTGTGTTGAGGTCGGGATCGCGCGATGGTTTACACCTACCAACCCTTCCCCTCGGAGTATGCGTTTAGCACTTTGTTTCGATTACTAATAAAAAACTTTCGCAATAAGTATGTGAGTTCTTCATGACTAATGTGAGCCCATGGTATAGATGCACTTTCACCTTCAACCATTGCTAGCCTCTCTAGTGCCGCGCAATTCTCGCCGGTGCACAAACCCACCAAATTCCTTCCTCAAAACAGCCACCATATCTACCTACTATGGCATTTTCATAGCCATTCCGAGATATATTTCCATGCAACTCCCACCGTTCCGTCTCATGACTTGTGCCGTCACTCTCATACTTCCATTGCATGATCGTAAGATATCTAGCGAGATGTTTCAACGTCATACGCCATGCTAGATCGTTGCACATCCCGGTACACTGTCGGAGGCATTTCCTATGGAGTCATCATCATTGTGATCTTTGAGCTATGAGTAAATAAAAGTGTGATGACCATCATTATTAGAGCATTGTCCCATGTGACGAAATAAATAAAAAAGAAAAAAGAGGCCAAAGAGCCCAAAAAAAGAGAGAAAAAACGAGGCCTAAGAGCCCAAATGAAAAAATAAGAAAAGAGAGAAAAAGAGAAAGGGACAATGCTACTATCTTTTTCCACACTTGTGCTTCATGTTAGCACCATGTTCTTCATGATTGAGAGCTTCTTGCTTTGTCACTACCATATGCTAGTGGGAATCTTCATTATATAACTTGGCTTGTATATTCCAATGACGGGCTTCCTCAAAAAAAATTGCCCTAGGTCTTCGTGAGCAAGCAAGTTGGATGCACACCCACTAGTTTTCCTTTTGAGCTTTCACATACTTATATCTCTAGTGCATCCTTTGTATGGCAATCCCTACTCATTCACATTGATATCTATTAATGGGCATCTCCATAGACTATTGATATGCCGAGTCAGTGTGACCATCTCCTCCTTTTTGTCTCACAACCACCACCACACATTATTCCACCTATGGTGCTATATCCATGGCTTGCACTCATGTATTGCGTGATAGTTATGAAAACTTTGAGAAAGTAAGAGTGCGAAAACAATTACTTGGCCAATTCCGGGGTTGTGCATGATTTACATTAGTTGCGTGAGGATGATGGAGCATAGCCAGACTATATGATTTTGTAGGGATAACTTTCTTTGGCTTTGTTATTTTGAAAGTTCATGATTACTTTGCTAGTTTGCTTGAAGTATTACTCTTTTCATGTCAATAGAAAATTATTGTTTTGAATCTCACGGATCTGAACATTCATGTCATGTGAAAGAAGTTGCAAAGGTCAACTATGCTAGGTAGCATTCCACATCAAAAATTCATTCTTTATCACTTCCCTACTCGAGGACGAGCAGGAGTTACGCTTGGGGATGCTTGATACGTCTCCAACGTATTTATAATTTTTGATGGTTTCATGCTATTATGTTGTCAAACTTTGGATTTTTTGCATGCCTTTTATATAGTTTTAGGGACTAACTTATTAACTTAGTGCCAAGTGCCAGTTCCTGTTTTTTCCATGTTTTTAACCCCTTTCAGAGTAGATTTTGAAACGGAGTCCAAACTGAAAAAAATCCCCGAAAATATTTTTTCTGGAACGGAAGAAGATCGGGAAGCTTGGGAGCCAAGGCAGGGGATCCTGAGGGGCCCCACAAGCCCCCACCCCGCGGCCAGGAGGGGAGGCCACGCCATCCAGGCTTGTGGGCCCCCTGGACGCCCTTTGCCCTAGGTCTTTCGCCTATATATTCCCATAAATTCCAGAAAAAATCAGGAGATCATCGAAAGTACTTTTCCGCCGCCGCAAGCTTCTGTCTCCGCAAGATCCCATCTGGGGCACGTTCTGGTGCCCTGCCAGAGGGGGATTCGGGCACGGAGGGCTTCTCCATCAACACCATGTTGGAAATATGCCCTAGAGGCAATAATAAATTAGTTATTATTATATTTATTTGTTCATGATAATCGTTTATTATCCATGCTATAATTGTATTGATTGGAAACACAATACTTGTGTGGATACATGGACAAAACACTGTCCCTAGTAAGCCTCTAGTTGACTAGCTCGTTGATCAAAGATGGTCAAGGTTTCCTGGCCATAGGCAAGTGTTGTCACTTGATAACGGGATCACATCATTAGGAGAATCATGTGATGGACTAGACCCAAACTAATAGACGTAGCATGTTGATCGTGTCATTTTGTTGCTACTGTTTTCTGCGTGTCAAGTATTTGTTCCTATGACCATGAGATCATATAACTCACGGACACCGGAGGAATGCTTTGTGTGTATCAAACGTCGCAACGTAACTGGGTGACTATAAAGATGCTCTACAGGTATCTCCGAAGGTGTTCGTTGAGTTAGTATGGATCGAGACTGGGATTTGTCACTTCGTGTGACGGAGAGGTATCTCGGGGCCCACTCGGTAATACAACATCACACACAAGCCTTGCAAGCAATGTGACTTAGTGTAAGTTGCGGGATCTTGTATTACGGAACGAGTAAAGAGACTTGCCGGTAAACGAGATTGAAATAGGTATGCGGATACTGACGATCGAATCTTGGGCAAGTAACATACCGAAGGACAAAGGGAATGACATACGGGATTATATGAATCCTTGGCACTGAGGTTCAAACGATAAGATCTTCGTAGAATATGTAGGATCCAATATGGGCATCCAGGTCCCGCTATTGGATATTGACCGAGGAGTCTCTCGGGTCATGTCTACATAGTTCTCGAACCCGCAGGGTCTGCACACTTAAGGTTCGACGTTGTTTTATGCGTATTTGAGTTATATGGTTGGTTACCGAATGTTGTTCGGAGTCCCGGATGAGATCACGGACGTCACGAGGGTTTCCGGAATGGTTCGAAAACGAAGATTGATATATAGGATGACCTCATTTGGTTACCGGAAGGTTTTCGTGCATTACCGGAAAAGTTTTGGGCTCATCGGTAGTGTACTGGGAGTGCCGGGAGGGGTGCCGGGGACCATCAGGAGGGGTCTCACGCCCCAAGGGGTCTCATGGGCTATGGAAGAGATAAACCAGCCCCTAGTGGGCTGGAATAAGTTCCCACTAAGGCCCATAAGGTTTGAGAAGGAAAAAACACAAGGTGGAAAGAGTTTCCAAGTGGGAAGGTGGAATCCTACTCCAAGTAGGATTGGAGTAGGACTCCTCGACCTCCAATTTCGGCCAAACCTTTAGGTTTTGAGGCTGCCTCCTCCCCTCCCTCCCTCCTATATATAGTGGGGTTTTAGGGCTGATTTGAGACAACTTTGCCATGGCAGCCCGACCACATACCTCCACGGTTTTACCTCTAGATCGCGTTTCTGCGGAGCTCGGGCGGAGCCCTGCCGAGATTAGATCATCACCAACCTCCGGAGCGCCGTCACGCTGCCGGAGAACTCATCTACCTCTCCGTCTCTCTTGCTGGATCAAGAAGGCCGAGATCATCATCGGGCAGTACATGTGCTAAACGCGGAGGTGCCGTTCGTTCGACACTAGATCGTGGGACAGATCGCGGGACGGTTCGTGGGACGGTTCGCGGGGCGGATCGAGGGACGTGAGGACGTTCCACTACATCAACCGCGTTCACTAACGCTTCTGCTGTGTGATCTACAAGGGTACGTAGATTGGAAATCCCCTCTCGTAGATGGACATCACCATGATAGGTCTTCGTGCGCGTAGGAAATTTTTTGTTTCCCATGCGACGTTCCCCAACAGTGGCATTATGAGCTAGGTTCATGCGTAGATGTCTTCTCGAGTAGAACACAAAATTTTTTGTGGGCGGTGATGTGTGTTTTGCTGCCCTCCTTAGTCTTTTCTTGATTCCGCGGTATTGTTGGATCGAAGCGGCTCGGACCGACATTACTCGTACGCTTACGAGAGACTGGTTTAATCGCTACAAGTAACTCCATTGCTCAAAGATGACCGGCAAGTGTCGGTTTCTCCAACTTTAGTTGAATCGGACTTGGCCGAGGTGGTCCTTGGATGAGGTTAAATAGCAATTCATATATCTCCGTTGTGGTGTTTGCGTAAGTAAGCTGCGATCCTACTAGATACCCATGGTCACCACGTAAAACATGCAACAACAATTAGAGGACGTCTAACTTGTTTTTGCAGGGTATGCTTGTGATGTGATATGGCCAACGATGTGATGTGATATATTGGATGTATGAGATGATCATGTTGTAATAGTTAATATCGACTTGCACGTCGATGGTACGGCAACCGGCATGAGCCATAGGGTTTTCTTTAAACTAACGTTTGTGTTTGCAGATGTGTTTACTATATTGCTAGGACGTAGCTTTAGTAGTAATAGCATGAGTAGCACGACAACCCCGATGGCGACACGTTGATGGAGATCATGGTGTGACTCCGGTGACAAGAAGATCGTGCCGGTGCTTTGGTGATGGAGATCAAGAAGCACATGATGATGGCCATATCATGTCACTTATGAATTGCATGTGATGTTAATCCTTTATGCACCTTATCTTGCTTAGAACGACGGTAGCATTATGAGGTGATCTCTCACTAAAATTTCAAGAAGAAATTGTGTTCTCCCGACTGTGCACTGTTGCGACAGTTCTTCGTTTTGAGACACCACGTGATGATCGGGTGTGATAGACTCAACGTTCACATACAACGGGTGCAAAACAATTGCACACGCGAAGACTCGGGTTAAGCTTGATGAGCCTAGCATGTGCAGACATGGCCTCGGAACACATGAGACTGAAAGGTCGAGCATGAATCGTATAGTTGATATGATTAGCATAGAGATGCTTTCCACTGAAACTATTCTCGACTCACGTGATGATCGGACTTGAGATAGTGGATTTGGATCATGTACCACTCAAATGACTAGAGAGATGTACTTTTTGAGTGGGAGTTCTTAAGTAATATGATTAATTGAACAAATTGTCATGAATATAGTCTAATGGTCTTTGCGAATTACGATGTAGCTTGCGCTATAGCTCTACTGTTTTTATATGTTCCTAGAGAAAATTTAGTTGAAAGTTGATAGTAGCAAATTTTGCAGACTAAGTCTGTAAAGCTGAGGATTGTCCTCGTTGCTGCACAGAAGGCTTATGTCCTTAATGCACCACATGGTGTGCTGCACCTCGAGCGTCATTTGTAGATGCTGTGAACATCCGACATACACGTTTCTGATGACTACGCGATAGTTCGGTGCAAAATACTTAATGGCTTAGAAGCGTGGCGCGGAAGACGTTTTGAAACGTCACGGAACATGAGTGATGTTCTAAAGACATGAAATTGTGATTTCATGCTTGTGCCCTTGTTAAGAGGTATGAGACCTCCGACAAGATTCTTTGTCCATGAAGTAAAGGAGAAAAACTCAATCATTGAGAGTGTGCTCAGATTGTCTGAGTACGACAATCGCTTGAATCAAGTGGGAGCTAAACTTCCAGATGAGATAGTGATGGTTCTCCAAAGTCACTGCCACCAAGCTGTGAGAGCTTCGTGATGAACTATAACATATCAAGGATAGATACAATGATCCTTGAGAGATTCGTGATGTATGACACTGCGAAAGTAGAAATCAAGAAGGAGCATCAATGGTTGATGCTTAGTAAAACCACTAAGTTTCATGAAAGGCAAGGGCTAGAAGGGATACTTCGTGAAACAACAAAACAGTTGCTGCACTAATGAAGAGACCCAAGTCTAAACCCAAACCCGAGACTAAGTGCTTTTGTTATGAGTGGAACGGTCACTGAGGCGGAGCTACCCTAGATGCTTGGTAGATAAGTAGGCTGGCAAAGTCGAAAGTAGTATATTTGATATACATGATGTTGATGTGTGCTTTACTAGTACTCCTAGTAGCGCGAGGGTATTGGATACCGGTTCAGTTGCTAAGTGATTGGTAACACGAAATGAAAGCTACGGAATAAACGGAGACTAGCTAAAGGCGAGGTGACGATACATGTTGGAAGTGTTTCCAAGGTTGATATGATCAAAGGTCGCACGCTCCCTCTATCATCGGGATTGGTGGTGAAACCCAAATAATTGTTATTTGGTGTTTGCATTGAGCATGAACATGATTGTATCGTGTTTGTTGCAATACAATTATTCATTTAAAAGAATAATAGTTATTCTGTTTGCTTGAATAATTACCCTCAATGGTTTATTGAGTCTCGATCGTAGTGTTACACATGTTCATAATATTAGTGCCAAAAGATAAAAAAAGTAATAATGATAGTACCACTTAGTTGTGGCACTGCCACTTGATCATGTTGGTGTAAAATGCATGAAGAAGCTCCATGCTGATGGATCGTTTGGACTGACTTGATTTTGAATCACTTGAGACATGCAAAACATGGCACATGAAACAAGTAGAGTACCTTGTTGGGAGTAATGCATTTTTGATGTGTGCAGTCCAATAAGTGCTAAGGCACGCAGTGGATATCATTATGTTCTTACTTCACTGATGATTTGAGTAGATACAGGAGTATTTACTTGATGAATCACAAGTATGAAATGTTGAAAAGTTCAAAGCTATTTTAGAGTGAAGACCATCGTGACAAGAGGATAAACAGTCTACGATATGATCATAGAGATGAATATCTAAGTTACGAGCTTTCGTACGCAGTTAAGGCAATGTGGAAATTGTTTCGCAGTTCATGCCACCTGGAACATCATAGTGTGATGATGTGTCTGAACGTCAGAGCCACGCACTATTTGGTATGGTGCATGCTATGATGTCTCTTATCGAATTACCACTATCGTTTATGGGTTATGCATTAGAGACAACCGCATTCACTTTAAATAGGGCACCGCGTATTTCCGTTGAGATGACACAGTATAGGCTTAGGTTTAGAGAAATCTAAACTGTCATTTCTTGAAAGTTTGGGGCTTCGACACTTATGTGAAAAAGTTTCAGTCTCATAAGCTCGAACCCAAAGAGGATAAATGCATCTTCATAGGATATCCAAAACAGTTGGGTACATCTCCTATTTCAGATCCGAAAGCACAGTGTTTGTTTCTAGAAACGGATCCTTTCTCGAGGAAAGGTTTCTCTCGAAAGAATTGAGTGGGAGGGTGGCAGAACTTGATGAGGTTATTGAACCATCACTTCAACCAGTGTGTAGCAGGGCGCGAGAAGTTGTTCCTGTGGAGCCTACACCAATTGAAGTGAAAGCTGATGATGGTGATCATCGAGCATCGGATCAAGTTACTACAAGCCTCGTAGGTTGACAAGGTCGCGTACTACTGCAGAGTGGTACGATAACCCTGTCTTGGAGGTCATGTTGTTGAGCAACAGTGAACCTAGGT
The DNA here is from genome assembly GCF_904849725.1 of Hordeum vulgare subsp. vulgare. Lineage (NCBI taxonomy): Eukaryota > Viridiplantae > Streptophyta > Magnoliopsida > Poales > Poaceae > Hordeum > Hordeum vulgare. The sequence continues at coordinate 423,213,385 of NC_058523.1, read as the reverse complement.
GATATGGAGAAAGCAATGGTGGGTCTGGATTCCGACAAATGGATGGAAGCCATGAAATCCGAGAGAGGATCCATGTATGAAAACAAAGTGTAGACTTTGGAAGAACTACTTGATGGTCGTAGGACTATTGAGTAAAGATGGATCTTTAAAAGGAAGACGGACGATGATGGTGATAAGTCACTATTAAGAAAAGCTCGACTTGTCGCAAAGATGTTTCCGACAAGATCAAACAGTTGACTATGATGAGACTTTCTCACTCATAGCGATGCTAAAAGTCTGTTAGAATTATGTTAGTAGTTGCTGCATTATTTATGAAATATTGCACATAGGATGTCAAAACATTGTTTCCTCGATGGTTTCCTTGAGAAAACATTGTATGTGATACAACCAGGAGGTTTTGTCGATCCTAAAGATACTAGCAAATATGCAAGCTCCTGCGATCCTTCAATGGACTGGTGCAAGCATCTCGGAGTTGGAATATACACTTTGATGAGATGATCAAAGATTTTAGGTTTGTACAAGGTTTATGAGAAACTTGTATTTCCAAAGAAGTGAGTGGGAGCACTATAGAATTTCTGATAAGTATATGTTGTTGACATATTGTGGATTAGAAGTAATGTAGAATTTCTGTAAAGCATACAAGGTTGTTTGAAAGGAGTTTTCAAAGGAATACATGGATTGCGCTACTTGAACGTTGAGCATCAAAGATCTATGGAGATAGATCGAAAGCACTTAATAGAAGTTTCAACAAGATGCATGCCTTGACAAGTTTTTGAAGGAGTTCAAAATAGATCAGCAAAGAAGGAGTTCTTGGTTGCGTTGTGAGGTGTGAATTAGAGTAAGACTCAAAACCTGACCCCGGCAGAATAAAGAGAATAAAGGAAGGTCGTCTTCTATGCCTTGGCCGTAGAATCTGAAGTATGCCATGCTGGGTACCGCACCTGATGTGTGCCTTGACTCAAGGTCTGTTGAGAGGTACAGAGAGTGAATCATGATTGAGTCACTAGCAGCGGTCAAAATTTATCCTTAGTAACTGATGGACTAAGGAATTTTTCTCGATTATGGAGGTGGTTAAAAAGTTCGTCGTAAAGGGTTACGTCGATGCAAGCTTTGACACTAATCCGAATAACTATGAGTAGTGAAACAAATTCGTATGGTAGAGTAGATATTTGGAGTATTTCTGAATAACACACAGTAGCAGCATCTATAAGATGACATAAAGATTTGTAAATAACACACGGATCTGAAAGTTTCAGAACCGTTGACTAAAACCTCTCTCACGAGCAAGACGTGATCAGACCCCATAACTATATGGGTGTTGGATTCGTTGGATCACATGGTGATGTGAACTAGATTATTGACTCTAGTGCAAGTGGGAGACTGTTGGAAATATGCCCTAGAGGCAATAATAAATTAGTTATTATTATATTTCTTTGTTCATGATAATCGTTTATTATCCATGTTATAATTGTATTGATTGGAAACACAGTGCATGTGTGGATACATAGACAAAAAACTGTCCCTAGTAGGCCTCTAGTTGACTAGCTCGTTGATCAAAGATGGTCAAGGTTTCCTTTCCATAGGCAAGTGTTGTCACTTGATAACGGGATCACATCATTAGCAGAATCATGTGATGGACTAGACCCAAACTAATAGACGTAGCATGTTGATCGTGTCATTTTGTTGCTACTGTTTTCTGCATGTCAAGTATTTGTTCCTATGACCTTGAGATCATATAACTCACCGATACCGGAGGAATGCTTTGTGTGTATCAAACGTCGCAACGTAACTGGGTGACTATAAAGATGCTCTACAGGTATCTCCGAAGGTGTTCGTTGAGTTAGTATGGATCGAGACTGGGATTTGTCACTCCGTGTGACGGAGAGGTATCTTGGGGCCCACTCGGTAATACAACATCACACACAAGCCTTGCAAGAAATGTGACTTAGTGTAAGTTGCGGGATCTTGTATTATGAAACGAGTACAGAGATTTGTCGGTAAACGAGATTGAAATAGGTATGCGGATACTGAAGGACAAAGGGAATGACATACGGGATTATATGAATCCTTGGCACTGAGGTTCAAACGATAAGATCTTCGTAGAATATGTAGGATCCAATATGGGCATCCAGGTCCCGCTATTGGATATTGACCGAGGAGTCTCTCGGGTCATGTCTACATAGTTCTCGAACCCGCAGGGTCTGCACACTTAAGGTTCGACGTTGTTTTATGCGTATTTGAGTTATATGGTTGGTTACTGAATGTTGTTCGAAGTCCCGGATGAGATCACGAACGTCACGAGGGTTTCCGGAATGGTCCGGAAACGAAGATTGATATATAGGATGACCTCATTTGGTTACAAGAAGGTTTTCGTGCATTACCGGAAAAGTTTTGGGCTCATCGGTAGTGTACTGGGAGTACCGGGAGGGGTGCCGGGGACCATCAGGAGGGGTGTCACGCCCCAAGGGGTCTCGTGGGCTATGGGAAGAGATAAACCAGCCCCTAGTGGGCTGGAATAAGTTCCCACTAAGGTCCATAAGGTTTGAGAAGGAAAAAACACAAGGTGGAAAGAGTTTCCAAGTGGGAAGGTGGAATCCTACTCCAAGTAGGATTGGAGTAGGACTCCTCCACCTCCAATTTCGGCCAAACCTTTAGGTTTTGAGGCTGCCTCCTCCCCTCCCTCCCTCCTATATATAGTGGGTTTTTAGGACTGATTTGAGACAACTTTACCACGGCAGCCCGACCACATACCTCCACAGTTTTACCTCTAGATCGCGTCTCTGCGGAGCTCGGGCGGAGCCCTGCCGAGATTAGATCATCACCAACCTTCGGAGCGCCGTCACGCTGCCGGAGAACTCATCTACCTATCTGTCTCTCTTGCTGGATGAAGAAGGCCGAGATCATCGTCGAGCTGTACGTGTGCTGAACGTGGAGGTGCCGTCCGTTCGGCACTAGATCGTGGGACGGATCGCGGGACGGTTTGTGGGACGGTTCTCGGGGCGGATCGAGGGACGTGAGGACGTTCCACTACATCAACCGCGTACACTAACGCTTCTGCTGTGCGATCTACAAGGGTACATAGATCGGAAATCCCCTCTCTTAGACGGACATCACCATGATAGGTCTTCGTGCGCGTAGGAAATTTATTGTTTCCCATGCGACGTTCCCCAACACACCATGACCTCTCCGATGATGCGTGAGTAGTTCACCATAGACCTACGGGTCCATAGTTAGTAACTAGATGGCTTCTTCTCTCTCTTGGATCTTCAATACAAAGTTCTCCATGATCTTCATGGAGACCTATCCGATGTAATCTTCTTTTGCGGTGTGTTTGTCGAGATCCGATGAATTGTGGATTTATGATCAGATTATCTATGAATCTTATTTGAGTTTCTTCTGATCTCTCTTATGCATGATTTCATATCCTTGTAATTCTCTTCGAGTTGTGGGTTTTTTCTGGCCAACTAGATATATGATTCTTGCAATGGGAGAAGTGCTTGGTTTTGGGTTCATACCGTGCGGTGACCTCACCCAGTGACAGAAGGGGTAGCGAGGCACACATTGTGTTGTTGCTATCAAGGGTAAAAAGATGGGGTTTTCATCATTGGTTTGAGATTATCCCTCTACATCATGTCATCTTGCTTAAAGCGTTACTCTCTTCGTCATGAACTCAATACATTAGATGCATGCTGGATAGCGGTCGATGTCTGGAGTAATAGTAGTAGATGCAGAAAGTATCGGTCTACTTGTCTCGGACGTGATGCCTATATGTATGATCATTGCCCTAGATATCGTCATGACTTTGCGTGGTTCTATCAATTGCTCGGCAGTAATTTGTTCACCCACCATAATACTTGCTATTTTGAGAGAAGCCTCTAGTGAACACTATGGGCCCCAGGGTCTACTCCACACCATATTTTCAGTCTTACACTTTTTACTTCGTTGCACTTTCCGCCATCAGATCTCACTTTGCAAACAATATTGAAGGGATTGACAACCCCTTTGAAGCGTTGGGTGCAAGCTTGTTTGTGTTTGCGCAGGTACTCTGGACTTTACGAGACCCTCCTTCTAGACCGATACCTTGGTTCTCAAACTGAGGGAAATACTTACTGCTCCTGTGCTGCATCACCCTTTCCTCTTCAAGGGAAAAACCAACGCAAGCCTAGCCTCTGTCAACGTGTCAATTTCTGGCGCCGTTGTCTGTGGGATAGCAGGCTACAGGTTGCTTTTTTTATTTAAGACTCGGCTCATCTTTCGAAAGATGACCCGACCCTTGGGGGCTACAGGTTGAAGATTTTTTATTCACAGACCCGACTCATCTTTCAAAAGATGAGCTGGCCCTTGGAAGGCTAATGGGTGAAGGAAAATACATGAACAGTCGTACCTCATGCCTAATCCTCATAAGGCAAATCAAGCTCTTGTTCATCTTATAATTCCTCTCCAGATGACTTGCGAAGCCGGAACAAAGTTTTTCGAAATCCAGCTTCTTGTATTGGGGGCTCTTGAAGTGGTCTGTGTCTTCATCAGGAGAAGGGTGAGTTGCCTTGGAGGTATGCTTGGAAAGTACTGCAGTCGTAGTAGTAGAATAGACAGTACCGGTGACCACGACGTCGTCTGGATTGTCAGTCGCCTTGAGAGGGCTTGGCGGGTTATCCTTATGAGCGGTTTCCTTCAAAATAACGGGCGAGTCATCCTGGGCTTCGGGAATATCGTCCGCAGGAATATCATGAGCCGCCGTTTGCTCCTCATCAGTCTCAGGGACAGAGGTGCTCGTGCCTAAGGCGTCAGATGCTTTGAGAACAGAAGATAGGTCGCCGGTTTTCCTTCTCTTCGCTTGTGCTCTGCGACAAAAACACCAAGATTAAAAGCACATATCGTTGTTTACAAGAAATTGGGATTAACGAATAGACTCACCCTTGTACACGAATCATCGGCGGGAGAGCTGATATTGCCGAGTTGCCAGATGTAGGGGGAGAAGTATGATGGAACAAAGGTTTGAAGCTCAAGAAGCGGCGAGTCACATTTTACACAAGAAAGGGCATGATAAAGACAAAAGTATACCTCGCTGGTGCGTTTCCGACCGGTTGTCTTCTCAGGCAGTCCGGTGATTAAGTCGCCAGAGCGACTACGGGTCTTGCATTTGGGGGTATATCTTGCTTTCTTCAAAAGGAAATCACGGTCCATGTAAGCATTTGGGTGAGACATGGGTACTTTTCCACAGATCCGCCGGGCTCGTCTGGGAGAGGGAGAAGGTGAGTCAGAAGAAATGGAAATTACCTCGATCGCATCGTCTTGGCTCTTGTTGTCCTCGCCCTACACATAAGGATGCATGGTGTAAACATAAGCCAGAATACATAGATAATGAGTGAGGGGAAGAAATACCTCTGAGCGCGCTTTGTCAGCTTGTGACTCGCCAACAAAAGATGAATCTTTGGTGGCGGCTTTCTTTTTGCTCACCGTCTTCTTCTTTTTTGGTGGCGGCTTGGTGGACTTCTGGGCAGTCACTTTGGGGCCGCTTCGCCAAAATGTATCGGTTTTCTGATGAATAGAAGCGAATTTCAGACCAAGAGCATTGTTAAAGCATAAAAAAGACAAAAGGTGGATTGGATTCTTACTGGTGGCACCGGGTTGGCGCGGCAGAAGGCCTTAAGCCCAATCTTGGCGCATTCTGCCAAGGTTTCATCGGTTTGTTTCTTGATGACTCCGACAATTTCGCTCTCCGAGAGTCTTTTACGACTGAAGCACTGTGGATGGTCTACCGTGCCATCATAGTCATAGATCTGCCTGTCTCGGCGGCTCAAAGGGAGGATGTTCCATTCTATCCAGCAGCGGAATACATCAATCCCGATGAGCCCGTTGTTGGTCAAAGACTTCAACTCGAAGAAAGTGGGAATAAACTCCGACTCTTCTTCTTCTGTGAGCTTCTCAGGCAAATTAAAATCCATGGTCATGCGATCTTCTCTGAAGCCCGGGAGTGGATTCTCGCCGGGTGGAGAGTTGTCTCGGCAGTAGAACCATGACTCGGCCCAGCCTTTGGGATGGTTGGGCAGAAGAACTGTTGGAAATCTACGTTCGTGGCATCTTTGGATGTTGACTCCTCCGAGCTCGTGGTTGGGACCGTTGGGAAACTCGGTCTGGCGGTTCAGATGGAAAAAGTTCCAGAATAAAGGAACTATAGGCTCTCCCTGCAAATATACTTCACAGAAGACCTGGAATTGACATAGGTTGCTGATGGAGTTGGGTCCCAGATCTTGAGGGTGAACATTAAGGAAATGCACGACATCCTGGAAAAACTCTGACCCGGGCGGCTTAAAACCTCGCTCGAGGTAATCGATAAAGATTACTACTTCTCCTGGAGCGAGGTTCGGAGTCAACTCGCCCGGAGCGGTTCTCGACCCAATGGTTTCTTTATTGTCGAGAAGACCCGCCTTGACAAACTTTTCGAGAGTGGCATCATCAACTTTGGTCGGTAACAAGTCACACTTTGTAATGGCCATGACTACGAAAGAGAAGGGAACGAGGCGACTCAATAACGACTAGAAAGCATTCTAACTTTCCGGTATGGGTCTATGGTATGCTCGAAAAGGATTTGGTGACTCGCCAATGGTTGATGAATATCATAACCCGCTATTCGGGCGATTCATGGATGTATATTCAAAATATTGTAACTCGCCTTTCAAATTGGAAGGGAAGGTGTCATAGCTATGGTGATGAAGTTAAGTCGCTATGGAGGCTGGAGCTAAACGGCGACTCTCAGAGGTGCTTTTTTCCTTAGGGATATTCTCGACAAACGAGCAAACATGTTTCTAAAAACAGGTAGCAAACTATGGATCTACGAGTGGATCAAAATGAAAGAATATTGCTCGAAACAATGGAGGAAAGCTATGGGCATAAGGTAATGACAACGTTGGATCTACGACATGAAGACTTAAGATAGCTAAAAGACGTGATAAAGTGGGCGAAGCGTGCTACTTCCTAAAATCTATTTGCGAAAACATGAAATGGATCTAAGGCAGGCCATGGTGTTCATCGCATCGCGGAAACTAGATTGCAGAAAACTAATGTCATGATGTTATCGGCCTAAGCCTAAATGGGGGAATATGTGTACCTGGGAGAAAGGGATCGGCGCCGGGGACGGACGCGCAGTGCTTCGTGCTTCTTGGCGCCCGGAAGACCACGGTCGATGGAGGAGCTCCAGAACCCGGTGGCGACGCCGGGGCGCTGATGCTCGAAGAAGAAGTGCGCGAGGAAGACAAGGAAGAGATGGCGGTAGGTGATGGGATTTCCTCCCCCCATTTCTCTTGTTATTTAAAGGACAAGAACGGAAATCGAGGCTGTCGAGGCGGAGATCGAGGCGACAAGTCAGAGACTGTGATGATGGCGCCTAGATTTTCGGGATAAGTGATTATGAACAAAGGATGCATTGATGGTTGCAGTGCTAGAAGCCCCGGAATTAAGGGGATGAGGTGACGTCATCCAAGACTACACGGCAACTCAGATCAAGTTACAGCAGGTGGCGACTTATCATTCGTTGAAGGATGGAAATGGTAAGAGTCGCCCGAAGTGGTGGAAATTTATTGACATGAATGAATTCAGGACAATCTGGGGCCTAATGTTGGGGATATTACCTGCGGGTAACCCGCCCTTAGTTGCCCGGGTCGCCAAAGGGGTGACTTACCATTTATCGCGCGTCCCGTGGCCCAGAAGCCGGATGGCGGTTCAAGAGGTCGTGCGGATGTTGGATTACCAAGAAAGCTCCTGATCGTGGAGGACACGGCAACTTAGAGATAAGTAAAGCCACAAAGAGTAGTACAGCAGGACTCTGTAAACCCTAGGGCCTCAACCTGTATATAAAGGCGAGTCCCAAGGAGAGGCCAGGTAGGTTAGAGAGAATCGAGAGCTAGGTCAGGTGAGTTGCGCCCTCCTTGTAATCGAAACCACCATTAATACACAGAAAGCAGGACATAGGCTTTTACCTCCTCACGAGGGGCTGAACCTGGGTAAATCTGAGTCTCGCTTTTGCTCACCCCCTTCGAGTCGCCACCAAGGTGCGATGGCTCCATCGCTAAGTCCTTTCACGAGGACATCTGTCGTGACAAAACCACGACAGTAATGGTACTAGATACCTAATTAGGCACATAAACAATTTTTTTACAACGAAGTTCCTTGATGACAAGGTATAGGATTGGAGCCATGACGAGACAAATCCAACTTAATGGAATCCAATGTCACTTTAATAAATGAATTAACTAATACACAACAATAGACAAAATTTGAGCTCACCTTGTCTTCTAGATGAAACCCAAAAGTGATAAATGGGTAGCACGTAATGGTGCTAGATATATATCTAATTAGTAGGTATGTAATCACTTACTATGTTTATTGACACCACTTTATTATAGGATTAGAGCCATGGCGAAGCAAACCCAAAATAATGGAATCGGATGGCGCCTCAATATATGGATTAAGTAATATGCCACAAAAACCAAAGTTAACTCGACCTTAGATTTCTTTGAAATATTTTTTATAAAAAATTCAGAAAATGTATCCTAGAGTTTGAAAAAAATAAAAACTATGGCCCTGTCGGCCTTGTAGTGGCCGAAGAGCAGCTCTTCGGTCTTACGTTGAGCTAAAATGACGTCTACGGTCTTCCATTGGCCAAAGAGCAGTAGAAACAGTCCAAAAGTAGGTTGTCGATGGCTCGCTGACCGAACAGACACTGTTGTAGATGCGTCCTATGTAAATGGTTGTTACCCTCTTTTTGTGACAAAGTCGAAGGCAGGTACTACCACTAGTGGAAAACAGGGCATCAATCCCGGTTTCAGAGGGCACTTAGTCCTGGTTCTGCAACCGGGACAAAACTATCGGGACTAATGCCCAATACTTTTAGTCCCGGTTTGCTTACAAACCGGGACTAAAGGAGCTCCATGTGGCTATCGTGGGAGGCCTGGCAGGAGGACCTTCAGTCCCGGTTTGTAACACCGATCGGGATTGAAAGACAGCCACGCCTCAGCAGCTGCTAGGCTCTGGGGGTTTTCATATTGTGTTTCCCCCTTTTATTTCTGTGTTTACCATTTTATTTTATGCTTTTCATTCAACTCGGCGCTAGCTACTATACATGTAGCAATGCAAGAACCATTACAAAACATCGTCATGATCAATATATAATAAGGACCATCAATATCACTTGAAAGTTGTTCAACTTAAGAAACTAATAACATCAATGTATCACATTCATCTTAACATACTAATTAATTAACTAAGAGTTCTCCAACTGATAGTTCTAAACATGGTCAACAACAAGAATCATCGGATAGACCTTGCGGTTGCTGTTCCTTATAGTGATTACCACAAGGGTGTCCACCCTTAATTCTCTCTTTTCCTTGATGAATTGCTGTCAGCCGGCCTTGTGGAATGATATGCGCCCGTCGTCGTGTGTCTTGTATTGGACATTCGTGACAGGCCCTCTTGCTCCATGGATTACTCCAGCAGTGCCGACGGCAGGGATGTCCACTTCGGAAAACATCTTCGAAGGTAACTTCTAAAGACCTCATGAGAAAATACAGAGCACAAAAAGTTAGGCATCTCACCCTACCTGGTTATGACCAAAAAGAGATGAAAGAATATAAAACATCTGACCATAAATTTTTCCACCATGTTTGTTTTTGTTAGACGGTGCAGAAAGGGCTTCCCCATGAACGCCGAAGAGGATGGTAACATTTCTTTCACACTAGCTTTATCATACCGAGTAAGCAAGCCAGGGGCGCCCCCCTATGGCGCGCCCTCCACACTTGTCGTCTCCCGGCAGGACTCCTGCCCCCTTCTCCAAGTCTGACAAGTTTCTTCTTGTCTAAGAAAAATCATTCCGGAGATTTTATTCTGTAAGGACTCCGTTTAATATTCCTTATCTGCAATACTCAAAAACATGGAAAAACATAAACTGGCACTAGGCTCTAGATTAATAGGTTAGTCCCAAAAATAATATAAAATAGTATATTAATGCATATAAAACATCCAAAACAGATAATATAATAGCATGGAACAATAAAAAATTATAGATACGTTGGAGACGTACCACTCACCCATAGTGAGTATGGGGGAGCAATCAACTTGTATTCATCAAACAAATGCAATCAAGAAAGGTGGTCCATCTTGAGCATGCCAAGAGGACTAGGTGCAAGGTATATATTTGCCCTTGATAGGTTTTTCTATTTTAGGATAGATTGTCGTACTGTCAAGGGGGGCTCTCAAGTGAGTAGCTTAATCATATCGTTCATTGAGAGCTCAAACCATTTGCATCCTTGCATCATATTTCTTGGTTCTTGTTTGGTGTTTCTCTTTGTGAGCTTTAGAGCTTATGGTCATCTTCATGACAAGCTCGAGTTCATCGAACATGAAATCCATATGCATCTTCTATGATGTTTTCGATGTTGGAAGTTTTTGCCGGTTCTTCATTCATAGAGGTGTCACATCTCTTTATCATTGCATTTTTGGAGAACTCTTGTCGTCCTGAATCCAACAAGCTTGAGTTTGCTGTATCCGGAGCTCGTATGCGAAAGTTATGGGAGTTTCAGTACCGGAGATATTTTTCTCTAAACAGACGGTAGTACCGCTCGGTACCATGGTAGTACCGCTTGGGCAGTACTTCCACTATGTAAAGAGCGGACATAGCTTTATACTACCTCCCTCACGCGGTAGTACCACAAAACCGTGTCCAGCACTACCGTGTCGGATTTATGCATAGCCGTAGGTTCAGCGGAGGTAGACACGGAAGTGGTTTTTTACTTCTGTGTACCTCTTATGGCAGTTGGATACTACCTTGCAGTAGTACCGTATGGGCGTGCGGTAGTACCGCTCCGGCAGTTCTACCGCTCATTGCCACATGCAGTAGTTCGTCCCTCTGCCACTACCGCACCGGGCAGCAGTTGTACCGCTTTGCTCGGGCTGTACGTGGGGTAATGGTTGGATTCTTTCCCCCACTATATAAAGGGGGTCTTCTTCCCCAATGGTTATTATCTATTGAGCTCGTGTTCTTCCCCCATTGTTGACCTTCTTCGAGCTTCCTAACTCTTAATCTTCCAATGATTATTGCTCCTTTTTGAGGGAAAAGAGAGAGGAGAGGAGATCTAGATCCACATTTCCACCAATCACTTTCTCCTCTAAGTGAGGGGAACCCATTGGATCTAGTTCTTGGAGTTATTGGTGTTCTTCTTGGTTCTTCCTCTCATTTTCCACCATAGCGTTAGTTGTTGTGGTGGGATTTGGAAGTGAAGGACTTGGGCACTTCGTGTGCCCTTTCCATTGCATTTGATGCATAGGTTTGAGTTCTCCACGGTCATACATGCAAGTGAAGTTTGCGAATATTATTACCCTTTGGTACTTGGTACCCTAGAGATTGTTCTTCGTGGATTTTTTGGCGTCCTAGAAGCTTGGTGGTGCCTCGAAGCTCAATCATTGTGGTGTAAAGCTCCGAGCAAACGTCGGGTTCTCCAATTAAGTTGTGGACATTTCGTCGAACATTTGTGGTCACCTTGAAGCCATTGCCATTGCGGTGAAGCTTCGTGGTGTTATTGGGAGCCTCCAATTAACTTGTGGAGATTGCCCCAACCTTGTTTGTATGGGTTCGGGGACCGCCCTCAAGGGCCCCTTAGTGGAATCACGACATCTTGCATTGTGCAAGGGCGTGAGAATATTATGGTGGCCTTAGTGGCATCTTGGGGAGCATTCTGCCTCCACACCGCTCCAAACGGAGATTAGCATCCGCAAGGGTGTGAACTTCGGGATACATCATCGTCTCTGCATACCTTGGTTATCTCTCACCCGAGCTCTTTACTTATGCAATTTACTTTGTGATAGACATATTGTTTCTTGTTGTATATCTAGCTATCACTTAGTTGTTTATATTTCTTATCATAAGTTGTTGGTGCACATAGGTGAGCCTACTTGTTTTAGGTTTTGTGCTTGAAAAATTAAGCGTTAGTTTTATTCTACATTTGTTCAAGCCTAAACCAAAATTATTTTAGAGCGCCTATTCACCTCCCCCCTCTAGGCGACATCCATGTCCTTTCACCAAGGGTGCATAATTTGATCTTATTGGCTACTGATGACCCACAAGTATAGGGGATCAATCGTAGTCCTTTCAATAAGTAAGAGTGTCGAACCCAACGAGGAGCAGAAGGATCTGACAAGTGGTTTTCAGCAAGGAAATATCTGCAAGCACTGAAATTGTCGGTAACAATTGATTGTGTGGTGAGATGATTCGTAGCAAGCAACAAGTAACAAAAGTAGGAATGGTGCAGCAAAGTGGCCCAATCCCTTTTGTAGCAAGGGAAAAGCCTGGACAAAGTCTTATAGGAGGAAAAACGCTCCCGAGGACACACAGGAATTTCTGTCATGCTAGTTTCATCATGTTCATATGATTCGCATTCGTTACTTTGATAGTTTGATATGTGGGTGGACCATCGCTTGGGTACTGCCCTTACTTGGACAAGCATCCCACTTATGATTAACCCCTCTCGCAAGCATCCGCAACTACGAAAGAAGAATTAAGACAAAGTCTAACCATAACATTAAACTAGTGGATCCAAATCAGCCCCTTACGAAGCAACAGATAAACTAGGGTTTAAGCTTCTGTCACTCTAGCAACCCATCATCTACTTACTACTTCCCAATGCCTTCCTCTAGGCCCAAATAATGGTGAAGTGTTATGTAGTCGACGTTCACATAACACCACTAGAGGAAAAACAACATACAACATATCAAATTACCGAACGAATACCAAATTCACATGACTACTATTATCATGACTTATCCCATGTCCTCAGGAACAAAAGTAACTACTCACAAAGCATAATCATATTCATGACCAGAGAGGTAATGAGTAGCATCAAGGATCCGAACATAAACTATTCCACCAAGTAATCCAACTAGCATCAACTACAAAGAGTAATCAACACTACTAGCAACCTTACAAGTACCAATCGGAGTCAGGAGACAGAGATTGGTTACAAGTGATGAACTAGGGTTTGGAGATGAGATGGTGTTGATGAAGATGTTGATGGTGACGAGTCCCCTCCGATGAGAGGAGTGTTGGTGATGACGATGGCGACGATTTCCCCCTCCGGGAGGGAAGTTTCCCCGACGGGATCGTCCTGCCAGAGCTCTAGATTGGTTCTGCTCAAGTTCTGCCTCGTGGCGGCGGCGAAACCACGAAAAAACTCCTCCCTCATTTTTCCTGGATGAAACCCTCCATATAGCTAAAGAGGGGGGCAAGTGGGCCAGCAGGGTGCCCACAAGCCCCCATGGCATGGCCTGGGGGAGGGGGGTAGCCGCGCCGTGCAGGCTTGTGGCCACCCCCTGGCGCCCCTATGGTACTTCTTCGGCCTAGTATTTTTGATAAATCGGGAAGAAAATACTCGTTGATTTTTATGGCGTTTGGAGTTGCGTAGAATAGGTATCTCAACTTTGCTCCACTTTCATGCCAGAATTCTAGTTGCCGGCATTCTCCCTCTTCATGTAAACCTTGCAAAATAAGAGAGTAAAGGCATAAGAATTGTACCGTGAAGTGAATAACAGCCAAAGAAGCGATAAATATCATCATGAAAACATGATGCAAAATTGACGTATCAACTCCCCCAAGCTTAGACCTTGATTGTCCTCAAGCGAAAGCCTAGCTCAATAAATATGTCCACATGTTTAGGGAGAGAGGTGTCGACAAAACAAGATAAGAACATGCATGCATCATGATCATGATCATAACAACAATAACAACATATAATCTCTCATGCTAAAGTGATAATTCCTTCACAAAGTAAAGCATGGATCAAGAACCTTACCGAGAAGTAACAACCGATAGCCTTTAGTCATTGAAGCAATTGCAATTTATCACAACATCAGAAAGAGTCAAATAAGAGCTTGTAAAGCAAATCCACATACTCAATCATTCTTTCTTTCTCTATAATTGCTACAACTCACGTCGTACTCATGAGATCAAAGTTTCAGTTGGACACAGAGAAAGATATGGGCTTACAGTTTTGCCTCCCAACTGCTTCCCTCAAGGGTAATGTCAACAATAATAATTCATGAATGCCTACCTCCAAGTTGACATACGAATATAGATATTTCCCAAGCATGTGACGCTAGCCAAGATAAAGGCGAAACAAGGAATTGGTGAAGATCACCATGACTCTTTCAAGGGCGAAAAGTAAAGGTACAATATAGGCCCTTCGCAGAGGGAAGCAGAGGTCATCATGCGCTTTTGAGGTTTGGATGCGTGTCCTCTTAGTGCGGAGGAACGTCACTTTATTATGCAGTCTGTCGCTTTTATGGCTTCCTCATCACAGGTTCATACAAAGCTTATTTTCCACACACTAATAGATCATACATATTAGAGAGCAATTTTTATTGCTTGCATCGATGACAACTTACTTGAGGGATCTTATTCAATCCATAGGTAGGTATGGTGGACTCACATGGCAAAACTGGGTTGATGGTTTATGTATGCACAAGTAGTATCTCTACTTGGTGTGGGATTTTTGGCTAATATGAGGTGGAAGCAATCGTCACATGCTAAGGGATCTCTAATCATATAACATTGTTCAGAGCCAAACAAACACAATTGATTATGTTGTCTTCCTTGCCCAACATCTTCTTCTAGGCATGCAATAGTTTAGTGAGTGTTCACAATCATAGATGGTGTCAGAGATGATATATTTATATGTGAACCTCTCCATCTTTATCACTTCCTATTAATTGCAACCATGACCAAGGTCTACGTTTGTCTACCCTCAACAAGTTTCAATCATCATTCTTTTTATATGTGAAGCCATCACTTCCCATAAGATCATTACATGATCTTTCATGCTTTTGTTCTATTCTCACTCTTTTGATCATGGCAAGAGGCAAAGCCCTTCAACTAAGACACTCTTTATTATATGGCTCACGAGCAAGAATACATCGGGGGTGACACAAAGAAAAACTCAAAACTAAAACACTAAGACTTTTAATCTACTAGAGAAAGAGAGAACTGAAAAGGAAAACTAGAACAAAGGTAAAGGCAAAAGATGTGATGGTGATACGATACCAGGGCAACTCCCCAAGCTTGGCACAAGCCAAGGGGACTGCCCATACCAATGCTCAGTTGTCTTCCTTTGGTGGTGATGGTGGTGGAGTTGTTGCAACATGGGTTTGATCCTCCGTCTTCCAAGGCATAGGTGCTCCATCATGGAAAGCTGAACGAGTCTTCGGAATCCTCAAATCTGCAGCCAACCTTATTGATTTAAATCTATACTCATACTCAAAGTTTTGGTTCTACATGACATAGATCTGGGCTTGGAGTTGATCAATCCTGTCATAGAGCCTGGAGAGATGCTTCCCAATGTCATTGGCATCAATCATGTGCTTGTTGGTGAACTCCGTGATCATCATGTGGTTGGCGTTGAGTTCACGCTCCACCATCCCTCGGCACTTGAAGACTTGTTGCTCCATTGCTTCGAGCCTCGTCTCCATGCTTCCGGTGTTCTAAGGCTCCTCAACATCACGGATGTGCAACATCCCCTCACGCATCTCGATAGATTGAGGGTGTTGCAGCACTCACATGAGGTAGGGATTGATGACCTTCTCGAAGGTCTTGTCCTTCGGAGCTTTTGGAGAAGTCGTAGCAATCTAGATCTGCAATAGAAACAGGCTCAAAACTAAAAACAGAGGAAATCTACGTAATGCAGGGATCAGACCAAACGGGAGTATATATAATGATTTTTTTCAGACCAGAAGGAATACCCTGCATGAAAACGGAGTCCGGGAGGCACATGAGGTGGCCACAAGCCCTCACGGCGCGGCCAGGGGGTGGCCCGCGCCGTGCAGGCTTGTCGCCTCCTCGCACACTTTCCAGACTACTTCCAATTTTTGTATTTTTTAAAATATTCCAAAACGGAGAAAATTTCGTACTAGAAAAGTTTTGGACTCTGTTTTCTTACCGAATCACATAGCTCTTCATTTTCGGAGTCTGAAACAGGCTGGTAAACATCCCTTAGGTATTCTTCCGGAGTTATGGTATTGATGATATTGCTTTCAACATCTATGGGAGTACCTGAGATATAATGCTTGATTCTCTGCCCATTTACTACTCTCGGACAATTACCTTCCGTGTTGTTGATCTTGAAAGCACCGGAACGATATACTTCCTCAACAACATAGGGACCTTCCCATTTAGAGAGAAGCTTGCCTGCAAAGAATCTTAAACGAGATTTATATAGCAAGACGTAATCACCTACATTAAACTCACACTCTTCTATCCTCTTATCATGCCACCTCTTAACCTTCTCTTTGAACAACTTGGCATTCTCATATGCCTGAGTTCTCCACTCATCAAGCGAGCTAATGTCGAATAACCTCTTCTCATCGGCAAGTTTGAAATCAAAGTTGAGCTCTTTGATTGCCCAATAAGCTTTATGCTCTAGCTCAAGAGGTAAGTGACATGCTTTCCCATACACCATTTTGTATGGAGACATGCCCATCGGATTCCTATAGGCAGTTCTATAAGCCCATAGTGCATCATCGAGCGTCTTAGACCAATTCTTTCTAGACCTATTGACGGTCTTTTGCAGAATCAGTTTAATCTCTCTATTGCTTAGCTCTACTTGACCACTCGACTGAGGGTGGTAGGGAGACGCAATTCTATGGTTGACATCGTACTTAGCAAGCGTTTTACACAAATCACCATGAATGAAGTGTGAACCACCTTCGGTCATTAGATATCTAGGGACTCCAAATCTAGGGAAGATAACTTCTTTCAACATCTTGATAGAAGTGTTGTCATCAGCACTACTAGTGGGGATAGCTTCTACCCATTTAGTGACATAATTAACATCAACTAAGATGTGAGTATACCCATTGTATTTTGGAAAAGGTCCCATATAATCAAAGCCCCAGACATCCAATGGTTCAATGACAAGTGAATAGTTCATAGGCATTTCCTGACGTTTGCTAATATTACCTATTCTTTGACATTCATCACAAAACAAGACAAACTTATGGGCATCCTTGAAGAGAGTGGGCCAATAGAAACCTGATTGCAATACCTTGTGTGCAGTTCTATCTCCCGCGTGGTGTCCTCCGTAGGCCTCGGAGTGACACTTCTGTAGGATCTGTCCTTGTTCATGTTCAGGTACACAACGTCTAATAACACCATCTACTCCTTCCTTATAAAGGTGAGGATCATCCCAAAAGTAGTGTCTCAAGTCAAAGAAGAATTTCTTCTTTTGCTGGTACGTGAAACTAGGTGATATATATTTGGCAACGATATAGTTTGCATAATCAGCATACCACGGTGCACTACGTGAAACATTGATGACATTCAATTGTTCGTCAGGAAAGCTATCATCAATAGGTAGTGGGTCATCAAGAACGTTCTCCAACCTAGACAAGTTATCTTCTACTGGGTTATTAGCACCCTTTCTGTCGACAACGTGCAAATCAAATTCTTGTAGCAAGAGAACCCATTTGATAAGTTTAGGTTTAGCGTCCTTCTTCAACATGAGGTACTTAATAGCAGCATGTTCAGTGTGAATAGTGACTTTGGAATCAACTATGTAAGACCTGAACTTTTCACATGCAAACACGACTCCTAAAAACTCCTTCTCCGTAGTAGGATAGTTTCTCTGGGCACTGTCTAGAGTTTTACTAGCGTGGTGAATAACATTCAACTTCTTATCGACTCTTTGCCCTAGAACATCACCAACAGCATAATCACTAGCGTCACACATGATCTCAAAAGGTAAGTTCCAATCAGTTGGTTGAACAATAGGTGCAGTTATCAAATCCCTCTTAAGTATTTCAAAGGCTTCCTCACAATCACCGTCAAAAACAAAAGGAATATCCTTTTGCAAGAGATTGCTAAGAGGCCTAGAAGTCTTAGAGAAGTCTTTAATGAACCTTCTATAGAAACCAGCATGACCGAGGAAACTTCTTATACCTTTGATATGTGTGGGGTATGGCATTTTCTCGATTGCATCAACCTTAGCCTTATCGACTTCGATACCTCTTTCAGAATTTTATGTCCTAAGATGATGCCTTCATTAACCATAAAGTGGCACTTCTCCCAATTCAACACAAGATTGGTGTCTTTACATCTATGTAAGACTCGATCAAGGTTGCTGAGGCAATCGTCAAAGGAAGACCTGTAAACGGAGAAGTCATCCATGAAAACCTCGACAATATTTTCACAGAAGTCAGAGAATATAGCCATCATACATCTTTGAAAGGTGGCAGGTGCATTACATAAGCCAAAAGGCATACGTCTATAAGCAAAGGTACCGAAAGGGTAGGTGAAAGTGGTTATCTCCTAATCAGTTTGTGCAACTGGTATTTGGGAGAAACCAGAATAACCGTCTAGAAAGCAGAAGTGTGTGTGTTTGGACAACCTTTCTAGCATTTGGTCGATAAAAGGCAAAGGGTAATGATCTTTCCTAGTGGCTTTATTCAATTTCCTAAAATAGATCACCATCCTATAGCCATTAATAATCCTCTATGGGATCAATTCATCCTTATCATTAGGGACAAAAGTAATGCCTCCCTTCTTAGGAACACAATGCACTGGACTCACCCAATCGCTGTAAGAACATGATAAATGATACCTGCTTCCAAGAGCTTTAGTATTTCTTTTCTCACTACCTCTTTCATCTTAGGATTCAATCTCCTTTGATGATAAACAACTGGTTTGAAGTCAGGATCAGTTTTAATCTTGTGCTGGCATAGGGTAGGACTAATGCCCTTAAGATCATCAAGAGTATATCCAATAGCAGCACAGTGCTTCCTCAGAGTTTTTAGTAACTTCTTTTCTTCATGCTCCGAGAGGCTAGCACTAATAATAACAGGATATATCTCCTTCTCATCAAGATAGGCATACTTAAGAGTATCAGGAAACTGTTTAAGCTCGAACACAGGATAACCCTTTGGTGGGGGTGGATCCCCAAGCAGTTCAACATGCAAGTTATTCTTGAGGATAGGATGTTGTTCTAAGACAACTCTATCTATCTCATCCCTTTCATCCATATGCATATCATTTTCATACTCAAGCAAGTATTGCTCTAAGGGATCAGTAGGAGGCACGACAATAGAGGCTAAGACAATAGTTTCATCCCTACTAGGCAACTCCTTTTCATTAGGTTGTCTACCAAACTTAGAGAAATTGATATCATGTGACACACCTTCAAAGCCAACAGTGACAGTTTGCTTCTCACAATCAATATGAGCATTGACAGTGTAGAGAAAAGGTCTACCAAATTTGATGGGACAAAAGCTATCTTTTGCAGTAGCAAGAATGAGGAAATCAGCAGGATACTTTGTTTTACCACACAAGACTTGAACGTCCCTAACAATTCCCATATGGCAGATAGTATCTCTATTGGCAAGCTGAATAGTGACATCAATAGGCTCTATCTCAACAGGTGCAATCTCATCTTTGATTTCATCATATAAGGATTGAGGTATTGCACTAACACTAGCACCCACGTCACATAAGCCATGATAACAATGATCTCCTATCTTAACAGAAACCACAGGCATGCCAACAACAGGCTTATATTTGTCTTTAACGTGAGGTTTAGCAATTCTAGCAGCATCTTCACAGAAGTGAATATTATGCCCCTCAACTTCTTCAGACAGAAGATCTTTGATAATAGCAATGCTAGGTTCAACGCTAATTTGTTCACGGTGTGTAGGTGTTCTAATATAGCTTCTACATATCACATTTGAAGCTTTAGAATGATCCTTTATCCTAACAGGGAAAGGTGGTTTCTCAATGTAAGATTGGGAACAACAGGATCATTATAGGCAATGACTTTCTCTTCAACTTGAGTGGGTTTAACTACATTGACTTCTAAAGTAGGATGATATTTAAACCACTTCTCTTTGGGGAGATCAATATGAGAAGCAAAATATTCACACAATGAAGCTACTGTCTCAGAGTCAAGTCCATACTTAGCGCTGAAATCACTAAAGGTATTTGTCACAACAAAGGATTTAACGCAATCAAACGTGAAATTCATACCTGAATCCTTACCTTCTTCAAGATCCCGATCTTCAGAGTTGCGTTTAATTCTCTCCAATAAATTCCATTTGAAGTCAATATCTCTCTTCATAAAAGAACCGGTACAAGAAGTGTCAAGCATGGTGCGATCATCATGAGAAAGCCGAGCATAGAAGTTCTGAATGATAATTTCTCTCGAGAGCTCATGATTGGGGCATGAATATAGCATTGATTTAAGCCTCCCCCAAGCTTTAGCGATGCTTTCTCTGTCACGAGGCCAAAAATTGTAAATATAATTTCGATCGCGATGTACTAAATGCATAGGACAAAACTTTTGATGAAATTCCAATTTCAACCGATTGTAGTCCCATGATCCAGTATCATCACATAGCCTATGCCATTTCAATGCCTTATCCTTCAAAGATAAAGGAAATACCTTATTATTGACCTCATCCTCGGGCACACCTTCAAGCTTAAATAAACCACAAACTTCATCTACATAGATTAGATGCAAGTCTGTATGTGATGTTCCATCTCTTCTAAAAGGATTAGCCAGCAGTTTCTCAAGCAGACTCGAAGGAAATTCAAAGCAAATATTTTCAGTAGGTGCAGCATGTTGAGGAGCAACAATTTGTGCCTCCGTTCGAGGTGAAGATACCCCGAACAAGCGCCACAAAGGATCAGTATCCGTAGTGACAAGTGACAATAAATTTCAGCACACTATATGAATGTTTCCTTACCAAGTTCCACTTACCAAAGGCGCTTCACTCCCCGGCAACGGCGCGAGAAAAGAGTCTTGATGACCCACAAGTATAGGGGATCAATGTAGTCCTTTCGATAAGTAAGAGTGTCGAACCCAACGAGGAGCAGAAGGATCTGACAAGTGGATTTCAGCAATGAAATATCTGCAAGCACTGAAATTGTCGGTAACAAGTGATTGTGTGGTGAGATGATTCGTAGCAAGCAACAAGTAACAAAAGTAGCAACGGTGCATGAAAGTGGCCCAATCTCTTTTGCAGCAAGGGACAAGCCTGGACAAAGTCTTATAGGAGGAAAAACGCTCCTGAGGACACACGGGAATTTCTGTCATGCTAGTTTCATCATGTTCATATGATTCGCGTTCGTTACTTTGATAGTTTGATATGTGGGTGGACCAGTGCTTGGGTACTGCCCTTACTTGGACAAGCATCCCACTTATGATTAACCCCTCTCGCAAGAATCCGCAACTACGAAAGAAGAATTAAGACAAAGTCTAACCATAGCATTAAACTAGTGGATCCGAATCAGCCCCTTACGAAGCAACGCATAAACTAGGGTTTAAGCTTTTGCCAGTCTAGCAACGCATCATCTACTTACTACTTCCCAATGCCTTCCTCTTGGCCCAAATAATGGTGAAGTTGTATGTAGCCGACGTTCGCATAACACCACTACAGGAAAAACAACATACAACATATCAAATTACCGAACGAATACCAAATTCACGTCACTACTATTAGCATGACTTATCGCATGTCCTCAGGAACAAAAGTAACTACTCACAAAGCATAATCATATTCATGACCAGAGTGGTAATGAGTAGCATCAAGGATCTGAACATAAACTCTTCCACCAAGTAATCCAACTAGCATCAACTACAAAGAGTAATCAACACTACTAGCAACCTTACAAGTACGAATCAGAGTCGGGAGACGGAGATTGGTTACAAGCGATGATTTACTCCTCCGGGAGGGAAGTTTCTCCGGCAGGATCGTCCTGCCGGAGCTCTAGATTGGTTCTTCTCAAGTTCCGCCTCGTGGCGCTGGCGAAACCACGAAAAAACTCCTCCCTCATTTTTTCCTGGACGAAACCCTCCACATAGCAAAAGAGGGGGGCAAGTGGGCCAGCAGGGTGCCCACAAGCCCCCATGGCACGGCCTGGGGGGGGGGGGTGGCCGTGCCGTGCAGGCTTGTGGCCACCCCCTGGCACCCCTCTGGCACTTCTTCGGCCCAGTACTTTTGATAAATCGGGAAAAAATCCTCGTTGGTTTTTACGGCGTTTGGAGTTGCGCAGAATAGGTATCTCAACTTTGCTCCACTTTCTGGCCAGAATTCCAGTTGCCGGCATTCTCCCTCTTCATGTAAACCTTGCAAAATAAGAGAGAAAAGGCATAAGAGTTGTACCGTGAAGTGAAATAACAGCCAAAGAAGCGATAAATATCATCATGAAAACATGATGCAAAATGGACGTATCGGCTACTCGGATCCGGATTGGGTCGGAGACTCATACTCTCCAACGTATATATAATTTTTGATTGTTCCATGCTATTACATTATCTATTTTGGATGTTTTATATGCATTAATATTCTATTTTATATTAATCTAGAGCCTAGTGCCAGTTTCTATTTTTCCATGTTTTTGAGTATTGCGAATAAGGAATATTAAACGGAGATCAAAAGGAATAAAATTTGTGGAATGATTTTTCTTGGACCAAAATACATCTGCCAGACTTGGAGAAGGGGGCAGGAGACGTGCCGGGAGGCGACAAGCCTGCAGGGCGCGCCCCTGGCTTGTGGCCCCCGTGCAGCTCTCCTAACCCTAATCCTTGGCCTATAAATTCCCAAATATTCCCCCAATACCAGAACGAGACCAAAAAATAATTTTCTACCATCGGGAGCCTCTATTCCCGTGAGATCCAATCTGGCAGCCTTTTTCGGTAATCTGTCTGAGAGGGAATCGATCATGGAGGGCATCTACATCAACTCCTTTGCCCCTCCGATGATGTGTGAGTAGTTCACCACAGACGTACGCGTCCATAGCTAGTAGCTAGATGTCTTCTTCTCTCACTTTGTTCTTCAATACCATGTTCTTTATGATCTTCATGGAGATCTATCCGATGTAGTACTCATTTGCGGTGTGTTTGTCAAGATCCGATGAATTGTGGGTTTATGTTCAGATTATCTATGAATATGATTCTTCTCTGAATTCTTATGTGCATGATTTCATATCTTTGCAAGTCTCTTCAAGTTATTGGTTTGGTTTGTCCAACTAGATTGGTAATTCTTGCAATGGGAGACGTGCTTAGTTTTGGGTTCAATCTTGCGGTGTCCTCACCGAGTGACAAAGTAGGGGTAGTGATGCATGTATTGCATTGTTGCCATCGAGGATAAAAAGATGGGGTTTTCATCATATTGCTTGAGTTTATCCCTCTACATCATGTCATCTTAGCTAATGTGTTACTCTGTTCTTCATGAACTTAATACTCTAGATGCAGGCAGGAATCGGTCGATGTGTGGAGTAATAGTAGTAGATGCAGAATCGTTAGGGTCTACTTGACATGGAAGTGATGCCTATATGCATAATCATTGCCTTAGATATCTTCATAATTATTCGCTTTTCTATCAATTGCTCGACAATAATTTGTTATACACCGTATTATTTTCCTTCATGAGAGAAGCCTCTAGTGAAACCTATGGCCCTTGGGTCTATATACTTCCAGATCTATAAACCAAAAATACCAAAAATATATTGCTACCATTTATTGACTTTTGTTTTACTTTTAGTTCTAGCAATCTTTTATCTATCTCTATCACATCTCATCCTTGCAAATAACCGTGAAGGGTTTACCAACCCATTTTTAGCATTGGGTGCAAGTGTTTGATTGTTTGTGTAGGTGCTAATATCGGGGCCTTGCTTGTTCCTCCTATTGGATTGATACCTTGGTTCTCAACAAACCGAGGGAAATACTTATCTACTTTGCTGCATCACCCTTTCCTCTTTAGGGGAAAACCAACGCAATCTGAAGAAGTAGCAAGAAGGATTTCTCGCGTCGTTGCCGGGGAGGATACATAGCAAGATCAAGCATACCAAGTATCCATCACAAACTCATATCGTGCATTTACTTTATTTTTCATTTGCCTCTTGTTTTCCTCTTCCGCACTTCTAAAACAATTTTCAAAAAATACCAAAAAGATTTGCCTTTTTTATTTGCCCTTCTTCCGTTCGACTTTTCATTTGACTGCTTGCGTGCTAGATTGCTTGCTTTGTCACAATGATTCAAGAGAATACCAAGTTATCTGATTTTTCCACTACTAATAATAATGATTTTATTAGTACTCTGATTGGTCCCGCCACTAGTGCGGAATCTTGTGAAATGAGTGTCGATTTGCTCAATCTTGCTATGAAAGAACAATTTTCTGGCCTTCCTAGTGAAGATGTCGCATCCCATCTAAATACTTTTGTTGAGTTGTGTGATATGAAAAAGAAGAAAGATGTGGATAATGAAATTGTTAAATTGAAGCTATTTCCTTTCTCACTAGGAGATTGTGCTAAAACTTGGTTTTCATCTTTACCTAAAAATAGTATTGATTTGTGGAATAAGTGTAAAGATGTTTTTATTTCCAAGTACTTTCCGCCCTCTAATATTATCTCCCTTAGGCACGATATAATGAATTTTAAGCAACGTCATCATGAGCATGTTGCACAATCTTGGTAGAGGATGAAACTAATGATTAGGAATTGCCCCGCACATGGTTGATTATAGAGTTTTTTATGCGGGATTGAATTTTCCTTCTAGAAATATTTTAGATTCCGTCGTGGGTGGTACTTTTATGGAAATCACATTACGAGAAGCTACTAAACTCCTAGATAATATTATGGCAAATTAGTCACAATGGCATACCGAAAGATCTCCTACTAGTAAAAAAGTGCACAATATCAAATAAATAAATACTTTGAGTGAAAAGATGGATGAATTGATGAAATTGTTTGCTAGTAAGAGTGCTCCTATTGATCCCAATGATATGACTTTGTCTTGTTTGATTGGAAATAATAATGAATCTATGGATGTGAATTTTGTTGGTAGGAACAATTTTGGCAATAACGCATATAGAGGTAATTTCAATCCTAGGCTGTTTCCTAGTAATTCCTCTAATAATTATGGTAATTTCTACAACAATTCTTATGGAAATTATAATAAGTTGCCCTATGATCTTGAGAATAATATTAAAGAATTTATTAGCTCGCAAAAAGGTTTCAATGCTATGATAGAATTTATTAGCTCGCAAAAAGCTCGCAAAAAAATTGCTCAAGATTGATGATTTGGCTAGGAACGTTGATAGAATTTCTCCTGAGATTGATTCTTTGAAAATTAGATCTATTCCACCCAAGCATGATATTAGTGAGTCTTTAAAAGCTATGAGAATTTCTATTGATGAGTGTAAGGAAAGAACCACTAGAATACGTGCTAAGCATGAATGGCTTGAAAGGGTGTTTTCTCGTGATAATAATGATGAAGATCTTATAGTGATTGATGTGACTTCTATTGAATCTTTGTTTTCTAGTATAAATATTGAAAAATATGGGACTAGAGATGAGTGAACTTTAGTTAAAAGGCGTCCCAATGATTCGAAGTTTATATATCTTAATGCTAAGATTGATAAAAGTGGGATTGAAGAGGTCAAAACTTTAAATAGCAATGAACCCACTCTTTTAGATTTCGAGGACTTTAATTATGATAGTTGTTCTTTGATTGATTCTGTTTCCTTGTTGCAATCCATGTTGAATTCTTCGCATGCTTATAAACAAAATAAAGCTTTTACTAAACATATTGTGGATGCTATGATGAAATATTTTGAAGAAAAACTTGAGTTGGAAGTTTCTATACCTAGAAATCTTTATGATGAGTGGGAACCTACTATTAAGATAAAAATTAAAGACTATGAGTGCCATGCTTTGTGTGATTCGGGTGCTAGCCTTTCCACGATTCCAATAACTTTATGTGATGTGCTAGGATTCCGTGAATTTCATGATTGCTCTTTAAATTTACATCTAGAGGATTCTACAATTAAGAAACCTATGGGAAGGATTAATGATGTTCTTATCGTTGCAAATAGGAATTATGTGCCCGTAGATTTCATTGTTCTTGATATAGATTGCAATCCTACATGTCCTACGTGTAATTATTTGTGCGGACCCCGACTTACGAGTCGAGATTGCCGAATGAACGTGCCTAGTGATCCCAGAGATCAATGCTCACCGAACACACAGAAACTGAATAAGAAGAGTCTTACATCCATACATACCGTTTGATACAATAAATGACCATCATGGTCAATTCTTACATATTTATAGGGCCTTGGTGGCCAGCACACCGAAGTGGACCAATAGCGGAAATATTGGTCGAAAGTGTGAACCCATGCCATCAGCCTTAACCTACATGCATTCTGACTGGGAAGCGTCCTAGCTCGTATAAACGTCACCAAGTAACTCTTCAGCATATCCTGATCTCTCATACCTTGTCAATGAAATAACCAGTGGCAAGCCAATGAGTACTTTTGTATGTACTCGCAAACAACCCATGATATGAACAATGCAACTCATAGCATAACAAGTAATATGCATCTTTGGTGGATAACATCTTGATTGTAAATACACATGATCATGGATGTGCAACATAAGCTAGATGTTGATTTGAAGAACAGGTTATAGATATCAGCATATCTGTCAAGGGCTGAATACCCCGGATTCACCCTATATGCCAAGTCACTGAAGTTGGTCATATCAACTCTCTCATAATACACCATTTACCACATACTCACACACACTTGGTTTATGCGGAAACGACTGGACGCAGTTTAAGCAGCACCACCCAATTGTCCTTGACCTTGGACACAGCTATTCGAATAGTTTTAGAGAGTGTTTGGTTGGGCTTTCCAGCCAGCTTCCGTCTACCGGCTTCTAAGCCAAAAGCTCATATTTAGAGGCTTCCGGCTGCAACTGTGGCTTTCGGCCTTGTCATAGCCGTAGCCAAAAGCCACAGCTGCAGCCGGAAGCCCCTAAATAGGAGCTTTTGGCTTCGAAGCCGGAAGCCGGAAGCTGGCTGGAAGCCCAACCAAACACCCCCTTACACTCTCCAGAGGTAGTACACTGGACCCACGAGATCCGGAAAACTTCCGTGTCATCCACGACTCGCGGTATGTAAAATACATGAGGTAAGTACCCGATCAATGCCTTTCCCCTGATGATACTAGACAAAGAGGTCCACTCGATTGGTACCGAGCCCACATGTTGTACGTCTTACGAGCACCGACTCTAGACACTATCAACCTTGCGGGGACCAACGGTGTGCGTGGAACACGTAAATACGGCATAGTCACCCTACCTAGCACGACCCCATCACGAGAGTGACCACACATCACTCCCGCCACTAGTAATGTGGCTCTTTGCTAGCACCGACCAGAGTAATCAACACAGCCTCGTCCCATAAAGGGGTAACGCGGTCGTACATGTAAGGTTGGGACGGTCGACACATCATAAGCCTAATCCCATTTTTGAAACCATACTCACTCAAAATACCTGGTGCACCACTTCTCCAAAAGTGGCCACCTAACTCATCATCACCCTCGGGCATTAGTGGCACCCGACGAGGATTTCATAAACCTTGATTTTATGTCATCATCATGCTCATGCTAATTCTATTCTAACTTTACTTGTCAACATGATATTAGCATGACCCTCATAGGTGGTAGGATCAAGCTCAATGCATGTGCTCCGGAGGAGCCATCGGTAACATCACTTCAATGATTAACCGGTACTTATGATCATATGCAACGGAAATATTTGCTACACTAGTATGCATCATAATATATGCTCAGACATGGTCAAAGGGCTGCTTGCCTTTGCTCACATTAGTCCTCGGGGTCTTCGAGGTCTTCCGATCCATCTTCGAGTCCTCCGTCTACCCGTCAACTATCGTCGGAAACAATCACAGTAAGCCACACAACAAGCAAAATAAAAGTGATGCATAAATAAGAGTTATATTTTTCTTGGACCTCTCTAGTCATAAGAAAAATACCTGATGCTTGCCATAGGAGATTTCAATCATCGGAGAATTTTGAATGGGAGAAAGGAGGAATATGTAATAATAAAAGAAGCCTATAGAAAATGTCATGATAAAAATGAGTGGAGGCACTCATTTAATAGAGTATAATTTTGGAAATATCTAGGAAGTTGTTTCACTGTATTTGGAGTTCAAATGAATATTCTATGGATTTTATAATACTAAATAAATAGCAATAGGAAGCTATTTGTTTAATGCAATAGAATAAAGCCTGATAAAAATGTTGACCAAGGCTTCAAAAATAGGTCATGATATTAGATGGCTCTGGAATTTGGAATCACTCCATTTGGAGTTTATTTGAACCCTATAGGATTTTGCAAAGGTGGTGTTTAGAACACTTAGATTTGAATTTAAATAAAAACACCACAGAAAATCTCCTTGTAAAATTGTGCAAGGCACATATCCGGATGGGCCATGATTCTAGGATCCTGTAGGAATTTGAATCATCAAAATTGGATACCAAATGAATATACTATGGATTAATTAAGTTACTGAAAGAAAATAAACAAAAGGCAAAGAAGTACCCAACCGGCCTTAGCCTTGCACTGAGCGCAGTTTAGCGCTGTGGCGCATTGGGTTGGCCCAGTTGCGTGGCTGCGAGGGTGCCACGCCGTTGGCGCACTAGAGGAAGGCGCTTCCGCCTAGGAGTGGCACAAAACGGTGGGGGCGCCTTTAGGGACTTGGGACCCGGCCGGTTGGGAGGCTGACGTTGGGCCCCACCTGTCGGGTCCTTCATCTACCTCCCGTCGGAGCAGGAAACAGAGGAGGAGCACCCGTCACCGGTGGCCCACACTGCTAGCCACCATTCCCCGTGGCCCGGCCTCCGTAGGGCATCGGGGATGCGAGGTGTGCCCCGCTGGGTGGCCCCTACTGGCCGGAGAAGGCCGGAGCGGCGCCGGCTCCTGTGGCAGTGGAGGTGGCCGCAGCCTCCTCTCGACTCGATTCCTTGGCGCAAGGATAAGGGCCATAGGAAGGGGAACGGGCTCGCGCCGGCCAAGAGTGCCTCCAGGAGAGGCTAGGGGCGAGGGGAGTCTCGGCCATGTCCAAATTTTGGAACGGACGCCGTCGGCGAGCTTCGAAGATGGGAGGGGGAACAGAGCTTCCGAGCAGCCTTGGGTTGGTCTTGGGGAGTTGTGGAAGGAGGGGGAGTCGGTGGAAGGTAGCAGGGGGTTGTGGGAGGCCCTAAATGAAGGGGGCGGCCGAAGGGTGAGCTCGGGAGCTCCCAGAGCTCCGAGGGCACGGGGAAGACATGCGCCCCAGGGGAAGCTTGGCTGCTTCTAGGTGTCGGGAAGAGCTTGGACCAGTAAAAAGGAACCCCCTGGTGCTCCGAGACACGATGCAACGGCCGGAAACAGGCTGCTGCAAGAGGACAAGAGGTAGATCATCGTTATCGCAGGCTGACAATGTGCTCACCGCGACCACTCAGGTCTGCACGGCACTCATGACCAGTCAAACATGTACAACACATAGAGCACATAAGAAGGAAGGAGACTCTGGAGTTTGGTAGCTAGTGGAGGTGGTTTGAATGGGTTTGGACTCTGATTAAGTTTGCAACAACAAACTTGGGGCTGGTATAAGTGGTTTTCCCAGAAGGGGAATTGAGGTGAAACCTTGTCTACGAGTCTTATTCATGGAAGGACTACCACAATGCCAAGTTTGAGATCAATCAGAGGAGGGTAGCTAGTACTTGATGTACAAGGCTACATTTCAGCCAGAAATCAAGTTGTAGATGTGCTGCTCATTTTCTCCACATGAGCATGCCATATCATGGTTTGAAATGAAGCATTGGCGTACTAGGGAGGCTCTGGAAAGAATTGGGGGTCTTATCTTAAGCATAGCTGGGGCACGAGGGGTAAAGATGTTGATCCTAGGGTAAAACATGAGGAATAGCAACAAGGGGTCTCTCTCCAATAATTTACCAGTGGCCATGGGAATGTTAGTAGAGGTAAAACGTAACTAGAGAGGACTGTGGTACAAAGTTGAGCTCAAGAGTACAGCTGGAAGGGGTCAAAGTAGCCATTAAAGTGAGTGCACACAAGGTGTTTGATGAGTGCCAAGGCAATCAGATGGACTTCAATGGATATGAAACTTAACACCATCAAACAATAGATGAAAAATAAGCTTGGACACCAAATTTGGGATTTGGTGGAGAAGGTTTCAAATTTAGACTTGGAAAACCCATAAATGGACAGAAATGGCTTTCTGCTTACAAAAGCATTCAAATCAATTCCCACAAATCCAATATTTGGTGTGGGGCATTATTTGAGCATTAAGGCATGCACAAAAAGTTTTGGGTCAAATGGAGAAACTTTATAGTGTAAACTTTCCCAAAGTCAAAAATCAACAGAGAGGGTTTTGAGGGGCTTGGGACAAGTTCTTCTATTATCCTTGATGCACCACTTGGTGTGGATGCATTATTGGAGAATAAGCACATGTCCACCAAATTTGAGCACAATTGAAGACACTTGACAATGTAGAGTTTCCCAAATTTGGTTCTGGACAGATAGGGTTTTACAATAATTAGGGAAGTCAAATCAACTTGGATTAAGATGAAACTTGGCAAAATCATCAAACATATCATAGGTGACATGCTGGAATTTTACTGGAATTTACTTGAAATATACAGGAAGGGTTTTGAAGGGGTTTGCCCAATAATTTTAACATGACCATGTATTGAAACTCATATATATGGAATATATATTTCCACTGAGTTTCCCTAAATTTTCTCAAATATTTTGAAAGCAATAAAAATAACTTTCCTTCATAAGAGACCATTTTTGGTCCCACAGGAAGGCATTTAAATAAAATGGTAAAATAACTTTTAAAATAATAATTTTGTGGTTTTGGGAAGTCATTTTGATAATGGGTTTTAAATAAAATAATTGGTGCAAAATAAATTCCCTAATTTGAGGACTTGTAGTACAAATCCCATCTCAGGGGTTTTTGAAAGCTTAATTCAAGGAAATGCCTTTTGGTGAAAATACTATTGGTAAAAATAGTTTGTGGTCCTAAACACATGGCATGATCATTAGGCACGAGTTTTGTGCTAAGGAGGTGAGTCTGGAGAGTAATAAGAATTATTGAGAATCAAACACAAGCATACAAGCAAGCAATAGTCACTTCAAACAGCACAAGCATTCACAAAAAATTTAATTGGTCCTAATTTTTGAAATAAGTTAATTTTTTGGGAAAGCTAAACACAAGGTGTAATAGACCTTACCCCCTTAAGAAAATCTCGTCCATGAGATTTTTAGGCTAGGGGTTGGAGAGATACAAAATCTTTAGTCGGAGGTAGTCCTCATGTCCCCATGTTGCTGTTGTGGGCCTTCAGGTGCTTGATGATACAACTTCGAATGCTCCGCATGGACTTGCCTGATCTTGAGCGGGGTCTGGCGATAAGTTATGCTTGACCGAGGTCAAGGACTTGGTGAACTAAGTCTATGCAAGGTTCTGGCTTGCAAGTGCATTCAAAAGTCAGAATACGTGGCGAGATAGTGCGTTTGGGTTTTGGTCTCGGGGCTGCTCAAGCCGGTTAGTGACATCTAGATGTCTTGCGTTAGTACATAAGAGTCAAGGCCTTCGCGTAGCTCCCTGCTGATAAGGATGTCTTTGACTCCCTGAAGGCAGGCATGCTATGGTCGCAGGTGGTCTACATCCTCGAGGGTGTGGCAGTGGTCTTCGAAGGCTTCTCATGAAGGGGTCTGGGTTGGATCTCGCCCATGAGTCTTAAGCTCGGAGGCTCAGTATTCAGGACGGGTACTATCGTCTCAGAAGGTTCGCGAGGGGTTCTGGATGGGCTGGCTACCCAAGAGTATAAACCAGTCATCCACTCCCAAGGTCTACGGCTCGGCAAGCGAGGAATCACCTTTAGCAGGTTTTCATCATGACCCAATTAGGACTCTCGTCCTTGGTTTGGACCAAGAAGAGGCCCTCTGATTTCTCTCGTTGTACAAAGGCTTCATCATCTTGAATCATCGAGGCTTCTTGACAACGTTGATGTAGTCGGTGCACGATCGATGGTTGACGTCTCCAGCTTCTTCGTCATTGTTGTGGTTTCCCAACCATGGCGGTTCTTCGTCTTGTCTTGGGTAGGATTGACTTTCGTTGCCTTGCGGTTGCTTCGAGGAAACCTTCTTCTCGAGATAAAACCTTACTCTCGAGGGCATGACGGTCGGAGTCCTTGGGGCTCGTCCAAACAGGACTAAGGTGTTCATCCTCTTATGGGGTGAATAAGTATGTTATCCGCGAGGATAACAACATAATTTTTCCAAGCATCACATGAGCATAATGCTTATGGGACACGCGAGGAGAGCGGGGACTAGCTATGGGTGGTCGTTGGCCGAGGGGTTTGTGGTCCATCATGACCTAGTGCTTCATGCCCATGTTCGTCATAGACACGATGGGTGGTGGTCGGGCGGAGTTCAGGCCATATTCCAATGAATTAGAGTCATTTTCTATGGTCGTAATCCGACCACCTTATGGCTGGGTGAAGCTTTAGGGTCTTAAGGAGCTTAGGATGTGAGTGAACAGTTATCATCTTATCTCTAAGCACATTCCTTAGATGCCAATAGTCTGACCTCTCACTCTGGACAAAATCACCCTACTACATCAAGATACCATATCACATAAGTCCACTCTACACCGCTCATGCTAGTCCAGTCCGGGGTTGAGGGAAGAACTAAAACCAAACACTACAAGTATGGTGTAGCTACGATGCACATGAATTCCTAAGCAAGAACCTCGGGGAGGTATACAAGCTCCAAAGATTGAATTTAAGAGACCACAAATCCAAATGTCGAACTGGATCATTGAATGGACATGGTACTGCATTTCTATATTAAGGAAACACGTAGTATTCTAATCCAAGATTGGGTTTCCTTTCTACTAATCCGGTCAAGTGGTTCATCAATCCGGTCGAACATCGTTGGATTCAACACTCCTACAAATCCAATATTGATGGGGTTCTACACAATCCCTTAGAGTCTTCATAATTCTCATATTACTGCAAGGATTACGTCATAGTATATCCACCAATTTCCAATATCATGGCCATCTAATCTCCAAGACCATTTCACATAGGTTCGTAAATCAATTCGATAACTCCAAGTATTCGCACTCGTTATCCACCATGAAACATGGTATTATGATCGAGATCATCGGGCTAAATCCAACTTACTTCGAACCATGTGGTCTCTGTCATCATTAGTACCTTATTGGGACTACTTATTTAAATTCAAAAGTCAAGTCCAACAATAATTCTCCTTGCCACTCCAAGTCATTATGGTAATTATCATCAAACCATGTCAGCTACTTGATAAAGTCAATTATACCACCAAGAATTATTTCTCGCGATCATAATCATTCTACTAAATCCAAACGTACTCCAGGAATATGTAGGTTATGCTACTATATCAACTTGTTCCACAAAATTCACCTACCTTTATAATGGTATTGCGATACTCCAAGATAGTCTGGCTAAATCCTCAAGACACCTATCATCATCACAACTAACCTTAGTCTAACACTCTCATATCCGAGAATGGTCCTTCTTATGGCATCAGGGTTATGGTGCTAGCTTAAGATTGAAGGATACTTGTTCACTGTGATCACTTGTTCCACAAAGAACCCGGTGCTAAGAGGGGGTTTATCAGGGCTCAACAGGTGTTCTGGCAAATCCGTGTATTAGCCACGTGACCAGAAAATTGAGTTGAAAAGGCTTGTGAGGGTTAGTCTTGTCTAGAGAGGGTTTCCAATATCGAGGAAAGCATAACTCCTACGGGTTGTGTGGTTAAACATGGCATAGTCAGTGTCTTCAGTGTCAGTTGTCCGCCGAACTGGATTCCCGATGCATCATGTCTTGTTGGTCTTCAGTTGTCAAGAGGGGTGAGAGATAGAGAGAGAGAGCAGTAGCACACAGGAGAGTGCCTAAGAGGTGCTATAGTGCAAGTGCAATCAAACGAGTGTTGGAAAAGTCAACTCAAACATCAAGATGAGGCAGGTGATATAACCGCATGCTTGCTGCCTAGAGCAAAAGTGTGACTTTTATCAAAGTACAAACAACATAAACAAACAACACACAACATGGTTCCATTCGAACCATTTCACGGACTCGACATCGCATAAGGGATTTACGACTCATCTTACCCTAGGGTTCTCGGACTCGACAGTCGTGCTTGCTTCATGCTCCAGAGAGGAGTCCGCTAAGTCTTCTGGACCTTCTCGTTGTGTTGCCACGTCTCTTGTTGTTGCTTGCCGAAACGAATCGATTGAGTTGAAAAGAGCTCTTGATGTCTTCTCGTGTGATGAGTTGCCGACGAAGATGGTTCCTCATGGCTGTCATTGACACGGTCCTGTGTTGTCTTCATAATCTTGTCATTGTCTTCTTGTCCTCTAAGGCTTCGAGAGTTCAAGTGGACGACCTTTATGCAATGATGTCAGCAAGGCATGGTAGAATTCCAACCCATGAGTAATGTCGATCGCGATATCGACACCTAGAGAGGGGGATGAAGAGAACCTTTTTCCTGCTCACTAAGGTGAGGGAGACCAAATGGCGAGGTTCTCATCCACCGGTGGTGGTCGAGACAACCTTAATATTGACAGGTCACTCTATTAGCGATGTAGATCATGGCCTTGAATATATTACGGAATGATTATCGTAGGTGAAGGTGGCTTCACTCCGGAACAACGTCGAGGGTGTCGCCATCATCTGGGTCTCGATTTCCTTGTTCCTCATGCACGTACTTCTGTTGGTGTTGTCTGGTCGTAGAGTTGTCATCTTTGTCTCTTTGTCGTTTAGCAGAGGGGTGGTCGCTTGGAAAGATTGCTTCCTTCCAAGTTGCCCAAGAGGATTTTAAGTAGTCCCGTGGCTAGGCATAAGGGTGCTAGCATCTCTTTGCAGGTTTTGAAGAAGAAGACGAGGAGTGTCAAGAAAATAAGAGTGGGAGTACTAAGGCAAAAACCTTGCTTACTTTGGAAATTTGGGGGAGGTGAGAAAGAAACATGCTTGTAAGCACTTTTGAAGGGTCTGGAATATCAGTTTTACCCTAACTAACGTCCGTGCTAACTAAGGGCTTCCTAAAGTTAGGATGGCTCTGATACCAGCTCTATGGGGACCCTGACTTATGAGTCGAGATCACCGAATGAACGTGCCCAGTGATCCCAGAGATCAAAGCTCACCGAACACACAGAAACTGAATAACAAGAGTCTTACATCCATACATACTGTTGGATACAATAAATGACCATCATGGTCAATTCTTACATATTTATAGGTCCTTGCAGGCCAGCACACCGCAGTGGACCAACAGCGGAAATATAGGTCGAAAGCGTGAACCCATGCCATCAGCCTTAACCTACAAGCATTCTTACTGGGAAGTGTCCTAGCTCGCATAAACGTCACCAAGTTACTCTTCAGCATATCCTGATCTCTCATACCTGGTCAATGAAATAACCAGTGGCAAGCCAATGAGTACTTTTGAACGTACTGGAAAACAACCCATGATATGAACAATGCAACTGATAGGATAACAAGTAATATGCATCTTTTGTGGATAACATCTTGATTGTAAATATACATGATCATGGATGTGCAACATAAGCTAGATGTTGATTTGAAGAACAGGTTACAGATATCAGCATATCTGTCAAGGGCTGAATACTCCGGATTCACCCTACATGCCAAGTCACCGAACTTGGTCATACAATTCTCTCATAAAACACCATTTACCACATACTCACACACACTTGGTTTATGCGGAAACGACTGGA
The DNA here is from genome assembly GCF_904849725.1 of Hordeum vulgare subsp. vulgare. Taxonomy (NCBI): domain Eukaryota; kingdom Viridiplantae; phylum Streptophyta; class Magnoliopsida; order Poales; family Poaceae; genus Hordeum; species Hordeum vulgare. Next base: position 423,177,716 of record NC_058523.1, on the reverse strand, counting down.
CGTAGTTTTAGCAGCACCACCCAACTACCCTTGACCGTGAACACGACTATTCAAATAGTTCTACACTCTGCACACTTAGTACGTTGGACCCACGAGATCCAGGAAACTTCCGTGTCATCCACGACTCGCGGTATATAACATACCCGAGGTAAGTACCCGATCAATGCCTTTCCCCTGACGATACTAGACAAAGAGATCCACTCGATTGGTACCCAGCCCACAAGTTGTATGTCTTACGAGCATCGACTCTGGACAGTATCAACCATGCGGGGACCAACTGTGTGCGTGGAACACGTAAAAACGGCATAGTTGTCCTACCTCGCACGATCCCATCACGAGAGTGACCACACATCACTCCCGTCACTAGTAATGTGGCTCTTTGCTAGCACCGACCAGAGTAATCAACACAGCCCCGTCCCATAAAGGGGTAACGTGGTCGTACATGTAAGGTTGGGATGGTCGACACACCATAAATCTAATGCAATTTCCGAAACCATACTCACTCAAAATACCCGGTGCACCACTTCTCCGAAAGTGGCCACCTAACTCATCATCACCCTCGAGCATTAGTGGCACCCGACGGGGTTTTCATAAACCTTGGTTTTATGTCATCATCATGCTCATGCTAATACTGTTCTAACTTTACTTGTCAATATGATATTAGCATGACCCTCATAGGTGGTAGGATCAAGCTCAATACATGTGCTCCGGAGGAGCCATCGGTAACATCATTTCAATGATTTACCGGTACTTATGATCATATGCAACGAAAATATTTGCTACACTAGTATGCATCATAACATATGCTCACACATGGTAAAAAGGCAGCTTGCCTTTGCTCACATAAGTCCTCAGGGTCTTCGAGGTCTTCTGATCCATCTCCGAGTACTCCATCTACCCGTCAACTATCATCGAAAACAATCACAGTAAGACACACAGCAAGTAAAATAAAAGTGCTACATAAATAAGAGTTATATTTTTCTTGGACCTCTCCGGTCATAGGAAAAATACCTGAAGCTTGCCATAGGAGAATTGGATCATCAAAGAATTTTCAATGGGCGAAAGGAGTAATAGGTGATAATAAAAGAAGCCTACAGAAAGTTTCATGATAAAAATGAGTGGAGGCACTCATTTAATAGATGATAATTTTAGAAATATATAGGAAGTTGTTTCACTCGATTTGGAGTTGAATTGAATATTCTATGGATTTTCTAATATTAGATAAATAGCAATAGGAAGCTATTTATTTAATGCAACAGAATAAAGCCTGATAAAAATGTTGACCAAGGCTTCAAAAATAGGTCATGATATTAGATGGCTCTGGAATTTGGAATCACTCCATTTGGAGTTGATTTGAACCCTATAGGATTTTGCAAAGGTGGTGTTTAGAATACCCCGATTTGAATTTAAATAAAAACACCACAGAAAATCTCCTTGTAAAATTGTGCAATGCACATATTTGGATGGGCCATGATTCTAGGATCCTGTAGGAATTTGAATCATCAAAATTGGACACCAAATGGATATACTATGGATTAATTAATTTACCGAAAGAAAATAAATAGAAGGCAAAGAAGTACCCCAATGGGCCTCAGCCTTGCACTAAGCGCAGTTTAGTGCTGCGGCGCATTGGGCCGGCCTAGTTGCACGGCTGCGAGGGTGCCACGCCGTTCGCGCACTAGGGGAAGGCGCTTCCGCCTAGGAGTGGCGCAAAATGGCGGGGGCGCCTTCAGGGACTTGGGGTTCGGCCGGTTGGGAGGCTGACGTTGGGGCCCCGCCTGTCGGGTCCTTCATCTACCTCCCGTTGGAGCAGGAAACAGAGGAGGAGCACCCGTCGCCGGTGGCCCACACTGTCGTCCACCATTCCCCGCGGTCCGGTCATCGGAGGGCATCGCGGACGTGACCCGCGCCCAGCTGGGTGGCCCCTACTGGCCGGAGAAGGCCAGAGCAGTGCCGGCTCCTGTGGCAGTGGAGGTGGCCGCAACCTCCTCTGGACTCGACTCCTTAGCGCCAGGAGAAGGACCAGAGGAAGGGGAATGGGCTCGCGTCGGCCAAGAGTGCCCGCAGGAGAGGTTAGGGGCGAGGGAAATCTCGGCCATGTCCGAATTTTGGAACGGATGCCGCCGGAGAGCTTCGGCCATCGGAGGGGGAACAGAGCTTCGGAGTAGCCTTGGGTTGGTCTTGGCGAGTTGTGGAAGGAGGAGGAGTAGGTGGAAGGCAGCAGGGGATCGAGGGAAGCCCTAAATGAAGGGGGCGATAGAAGGGTGAGCTCCGGAGCTCCCGTAGCTCTGAGGGCACGGGGAAGACACGCGCCCCTGGGGAAGCTTGGCTGCTTCTAGGTGTCGGGAAGAGCTTGGACCAGTAAAAAGGAACCCCCTGGTGCTCTGAGATATGATGGAACGGCCGTAAACACGTTGCAGCAAGAGGACAAGAGGTAGAGCACCATTATTGCAGGCTGACAGCGTGGTCACCGCGGGCACTCAGGTCTACAGGGCACTCATGACTAGTCAAACATGTACTACACATAGAGCACACAAGCAGGAAGGAGACTCTGGAGTTTGGTAGCTACTGGAGGTGGTTTGACTGGGTTTGGACTCTGATTAAGTTTGCAACAACAAACTTGGGGTGGCATAAGTGGTTTTCCCAGAAGGGGAATTGAGGTGAAACCTTGTCTACGAGTCTTATTCATGGAAGGACTACCACAATGCCAAGTTTGAGATCAATCAGAGGAGGGTATCTAGTAGTTGTTGTACAAGGCTACGTTTCAGCCAGAAATCAACTTGTAGACTTGCTGCTCATTTTATCCACATGAGCATGCCATATATTGGTTTGAAATGAAGAATTGACATACTAGGGAGGCTCTGGAAAGAATTGGGGGTCTTATCTTAAGCAGAGGTGGGCAAGAGCGGTAAAGATGCTGATCCTAGGGTAAATATGAGGAATAGCTACAAGGGGACTCTCTCCAATAACTAACCAGTGACCATGGTAATGTTACTGGAGGCAAAAGGTAAATAGAGAAGACTATGGTAGAAAGTTGAGCTCAAGGGTAAAGGTGGAAGGGGCTAAAGTAGCCATTAATGTGAGTGCACACAAGGTGTTTGATGAGTGTCAGGGCAATCAGATGGACATCAATGGTTATGAAACTTAAACATCATCAAACAATAGATGAAAATAAACTTGGACACCAAATTTGGGATTTGGTGGAGAAGGTTTCAAATCTAGACTTGGAAAATCAATGAAATGTGCAGAAATGGCTTTCTGCTTACAAAACCATTGAAATCAATTCCCACAAATCCAATATTTGGTGTGGGGGCATTATTTGAGCATTAAGGCATGCACTAAAAGTTTGGGGTCAAATAGAGAAACTTTATAATGTAAAATTTCCCAAAGTCAGAAATCAACATAGAGGGTTTTGAGGGGCTTGTGACAAGTTCTTCTATTATCCTTGATGCACCACTTGGTGTGGATGCATTATTGGAGAATAAGCACATGTCCACCAAATTTGAGCACAATTGAAGACACTTGACAATGTAGAGTTTCCCAAATTTGGTTCTGGACAGATAGGGTTTTACAATAATTAGGGAAGTCAAATCAACTTGGATTAAGATGAAACTTGGCAAAATCATCAAACATATCATAGGTGACATGCTGGAATTTTACTGGAATTTACTTGAAATAGACAGGAAGGGTTTTGAAGGGGTTTGCCCAATAATTTTAACATGACCATGTATTGAAACTCATATATATGGAATATATATTTCCACTGAGTTTCCCTAAATTTTCTCAAATATTTTGAAAGCAATAAAAATAACTTTCCTTCATAAGAGACCATTTTTGGTCCCACAGGAAGGCATTTAAATAAAATGGTAAAATAACTTTTAAAATAATAATTTTGTGGTTTTGGGAAGTCATTTTGATAATGGGTTTTAAATAAAATAATTGGTGCAAAATAAATTCCCTAATTTGAGGACTTGTAGTACAAATCCCATCTCAGGGGTTTTTGAAAGCTTAATTCAAGGAAATGCTTTTTGGTGAAAATACTATTGGTAAAAATAGTTTGTGGTCCTAAACACATGGCATGATCATTAGGCACGAGTTTTGTGCTAAGGAGGTGAGTCTGGAGAGTAATAAGAATTATTGAGAATCAAACACAAGCATACAAGCAAGCAATAGTCACTTCAAACATCACAAGCATTCACAAAAAATTTAATTAGTCCTAATTTTTGAAATAAGTTAATTTTTTGGGAAAGCTAAACACAAGGTGTAATAGACCTTACCCCCTTAAGAAAATCTCGTCCTTGAGATTTTTAGGCTAGGGGTTGGAGAGATACAAAATCTTTAGTCGGAGGTAGTCCTCATGTCCCCATGTTGCTGTTGTGGGCCTTCAGGTGCTTGATGATACAACTTCGAATGCTCCGCATGGACTTGCCTGATCTTGAGCGGGGTCTGGCGATAAGTTATGCTTGACCGAGGTCAAGGACTTGGTGAACTAAGTCTATGCAAGGTTCTGGCTTGCAAGTGCATTCAAAAGTCAGAATACGTGGCGAGATAGTGCGTTTGGGTTTTGGTCTCGGGGCTGCTCAAGCCGGTTAGTGACATCTAGATGTCTTGCGTTAGTACATAAGAGTCAAGGCCTTCGCGTAGCTCCCTGCTGATAAGGATGTCTTTGACTCCCTGAAGGCAGGCATGCTATGGTCGCAGGTGGTCTACATCCTCGAGGGTGTGGCAGTGGTCTTCGAAGGCTTCTCATGAAGGGGTCTGGGTTGGATCTCGCCCATGAGTCTTAAGCTCGGAGGCTCAGTATTCAGGACGGGTACTATCGTCTCAGAAGGTTCGCGAGGGGTTCTGGATGGGCTGGCTACCCAAGAGTATAAACCAGTCATCCACTCCCAAGGTCTACGGCTCGGCAAGCGAGGAATCACCTTTAGCAGGTTTTCATCATGACCCAATTAGGACTCTCGTCCTTGGTTTGGACCAAGAAGAGGCCCTCTGATTTCTCTCGTTGTACAAAGGCTTCATCATCTTGAATCATCGAGGCTTCTTGACAACGTTGATGTAGTCGGTGCACGATCGATGGTTGACGTCTCCAGCTTCTTCGTCATTGTTGTGGTTTCCCAACCATGGCGGTTCTTCGTCTTGTCTTGGGTAGGATTGACTTTCGTTGCCTTGCAGTTGCTTCGAGGAAACCTTCTTCTCGAGATAAAACCTTACTCTCGAGGGCATGACGGTCGGAGTCCTTGGGGCTCGTCCAAACAGGACTAAGGTGTTCATCCTCTTATGGGGTGAATAAGTATGTTATCCGCGAGGATAACAACATAATTTTTCCAAGCATCACATGAGCATAATGCTTATGGGACACGCGAGGAGAGCGGGGACTAGCTATGGGTGGTCGTTGGCCGAGGGGTTTGTGGTCCATCATGACCTAGTGCTTCATGCCCATGTTTCCTTGTTTTAATTAGTGTTTGAGCCAAGTAAGACCTTTGGGATGGTCTACGGTGTTTGCAAGTTGATTTTGCTGAAAAATATAAACTTTCGCTCTAGTCCAGGAATTTTGTAAATTGATTCGAATGTGCTTTTGATCTCAATTTCTTACACAAGATTGATATACTAATTTCAATGATTGTCCTAATTTTTCAATATTTTTGGAGTTACATAAGTATTCAAAGTTTATAGATTGCTACACACTATTCTGTTATTGACAAATTCTGTTTTCTTTGTGTTGACTGCCTATTTTGATTCATCTATGGGTTGTATCGGGGGGTATGAACCATGGAGAAGTTAGAATACAATAAATATTACATCAATATAAATAAATAATGAGTTCAAAATAGTACCTAAGGTGGTGATTTATTTTTCTTATACTAACGGATCTCATGAGTTTTCTGTTGAGTTTTGTGTTGTGAAGTTTTCAAGTTTTGGGTAAAGATTTGATGGACTATGGAATAAGGAGTGGCAAGATCCCAAGCTTGGTGATGCCCAAGGCACCCCAAGCCATATTCAAGGATACCAAAAAGCCTAAGCTTGGGGATGCCCCGGAAGGCATCCTCTCTTTCGTTTTCAATCCATCCGTAAATTTACTTGAGGCTATATTTTTATTCACCACATGATATGTGTTTTGCTTGGAGTGCTTGTATAGTATGAGTCTGTACTTTTTAGTTTTCCACAATCATCCTTGCTGCACACATCTTTTCAGAGAGACACGCTGAATCGTGAATTTATTAGAATACTCTATGTGCTTCACTTATATCATTTGAGCTAGGCAATGTTGCTCTAGTGCTTCACTTATATCTTCTAGAGCACGGTGGTGTTTTATTTTCTAGCAATTATTAAGCTCTCGTACCTCACTTATATTATTTTGAGAGTCCTTAAACAACATGGTAATTGGTTTAGGTTATGATTTTAGTCCTAATGTAGTGGGCATCCAAGAGGGATATAATAAAAACTTTCATATTAAGTGCATTGAATATGATGAGAAATTTGATTCCTTGCATATAGTTTTGAGATATGAACATGGTAATATGGGAGTCATGCTAGTAAGTAATTGTGAATTGAAAGAAATACTTGTGTTAAATCTTGTGATTCCCGTAGCATGCACGTATGGTGAACCATTATGTGATGAAGTTGGATCATGATTTGTTTAATGATTGTCAACCTTTGTGTGGAGGTCTGGATCGCGCGATGGTTAACTCCTACCAACCCTTCCCCTAGGAGCATGCGTCTAATACTTTGCTTCAACAACTAATAGGCTTTTGCAATAAGTATGTGAGTTCTTTATGAGTAATGTTGAGTTCATGGATTATACGCACTCTCACCCTTCCACCTTTGCTAGCCTCTCTAGTACAGCTCAACTTTTGTCGGTACATTAAACCCACCTTCCTCAAAATAGCCACCATATACTTTCCTCAAAAAAGCCACCACACCTACCTATTATGGCACTTTCATAGCCATTTCAAGATATATTTCCATGCAACACGACAGTCCCGTTTTTTATGACACGCACCATCACTTCCATATTGCTTATAGAGTCATGTTTTGTTCTACATATCGAGTTGTACTCTTTGAGTTGTAAGTAAATAAAAGTGTTATGATTTTCATTATTAGAGCATTGTCCCGTGTGAGAAAAGGATGATGGAAGCTATGATTCCGTCAGAAGTTGGGATGACTCTTCGGACTTTACAAAAAATAAAAGAGGCCAATGAAGCCCACAATAAAATAAAAGAGGCCAGAGATGCCCACAAAAAATGAGAGAAAGAGAGAACGGACAATGCTACTATCCTTTTCCACACTTGTGCTTCAAACTAGCACCATGTTCTTCATAGTGAGTCTCCTATTTTGTCACTTTCATATAACTAGTGGAATTTTGTTTTTCCACAACCACTTAGTTTTCGTTTTGAGCTTTCATACACTTATAGCTCTAGTGCATTTGTTGCATGGAAATCCCTACTTACTCACCTTGATATCTATCGATGGGCATCTTGATAGCCCGTTGATACGCCTAGTTGATGTGATACTATCTCCTCCTCTTTCTTTTTGCAACCTCCTCCATGTTCTATTTTCACATATAGTGCTATATCCATCGCTCACGCTCATGTATTGCGTGAGCATAAAAAGTGTGAAACAATTGCTTGACTTTCATCGGGGTTATGCATGATTTAGATACTTTGTGTGGGGAAGATGGATCATAGCCAGACCATATGATTTTGTAGGGATAACTTTCTAAGACCATATTATTTCGAAAGGACACACTTGCCTTGTTAGTATGCTTGAAGTATTATTGTTTTTATGTCAATATTAGACTTTTTTTTGAATCTTATGGATCTGAATATTCATGCCAGAATAAATAATATTACATGGATAAATATGTTAGGTAACATTCCACATCAAAAATTCTGTTTTTATCATTTACCTACTCGAGGACGAGCAGGAATTAAGCTTGGGGATGCTTGATACGTCTCCAACGTATCTATAATTTTTAATTGTTCCATGCTATTATATTATATGTTTTGGATGTTTTATATGCTTTAATATGTTATTTTATATTACTTTTGGGACTAACCTATTAATCTAGAGCCTAGTGTCAGTTTATGTTTTTTCCATGTTTTTGAGTATTGTAGATAAGGAATATTAAACGAAGTCCAAACGGAATAAAATCTCCGGAATGATTTTTCTTGGACCAGAAGACATCTTCCAGACTTGGAGAAGGGGGCAGAGACCTGCCGGGAGGCAACAAGCCTGACGGGTGTGCCTTAGGGGGGCGCCCCTGGCTTGTGGGCCCCCTACGGCTCTCCTGGCCCTAATCCTTGGCCTATAAATCCCAAATATTCCCCCATTACCAGAATGAGACCAAAAAATAATTTTCCGTCGCCGGAAGCCTCTGTTCCCGTGAGACCCATCTGGGAGCCTTTTTCGGTAATCTGCCGGAGAGGGAATCGATCATGGAGGGCATCTACATCAACTTTATTGCCCCTCCGATGATGCATGAGTAGTCCACCACAGACCTATGGGTCCATAGCTAGTAGCTAGATGGCTTCTTCTCTCTCTCTCTTTGTTCTTCAATACCATGTTCTTCATGGTCTTCATGGAGATCTATCCGATGTAATACTCTTTGCGGTGTGTTTGTCGAGATCCGATGAATTGTGGGTTTATATTCAGATAATCAATGAATATTAATTGAATCTTCTCTGGATTCTTATATGCATGATTTCATATATTTGCAAGTCTCTTTGATTTATTGGTTTGGTTTGGCCAACTAGATTGGTAATTCTTGCAATGGGAGAAGTGCTTAGTTTTGGGTTTAATCTTGCGGCGTCCTCACCCAGTGACAAAGTAGGGTAGAGAGGCACATATTGCAGTGTTGCCATCGAGGATAAAAAGATGGGGTTTTCATCATATTCATTGAGTTTATCCCTCTACATCATGTCATCTTACCTAATGTGTTACTCTGTTCTTCATGAACTTAGTACTCTAGATGCACACAGGAGTGGGTCAATGTGTGGAGTAATAGTAGTAAATGCAGAATCGTTTCGGTCTACTTGACATGGACGTGACGCCTATATGCATAATCATTGCCTTAGATATATTCATAATTACTCGCTTTTCTATCAATTGCTCGACAGTAATTTGTTCACCCACCATATTATTTTCCTTCATGAGAGAAACCTCTAGTGAAACCTATGGCCCCCGGGTCTATTTTCCATATTATACTTCCAGATCTATAAACCAAAAATACCAAAAATATATTGCTGCCATTTATTTACTTTTGTTTTACTTTTAGTTCTAGCAATCGTGTATCTATCTATATCAGATCTCATCCTTGCAAATAACCGTGAAGGGATTGACGACCTCTTTTTAGCATTGGGTGCAAGTGTTTGATTCTTTGTGTAGGTGCTAAGATTGGGGCCTTGCTTGTTCCTCCTACTGGATTGATACCTTGGTTATCAACAAACTGAGGGAAATATTTATCTACTTTGCTGCATCACCCTTTCCATTTCAAGGGAAAACCAACGCAAGCTCAAGAAGTAGCGGAGACCGTGTGGAGAAGAACTCAAATTCTGGAGGTTGCCAATTTCTTGGTCGCTCTCTCGTAAGTTGGTCCAACAAGAAACGAAACTGTGTTTCTCTCTCGTCCATCGAGGTGAGTACGTCGCTGCTGCAACTTGTTGTGGTCAGTTGCTATGGATTAGGCAAACTTTAAAGGATTATGGTATCACATGTGACAAAGTGCCTCTTTATTGTGATAATGTAAGTACTATCTCGATCTCCAACAACCTGGTTCAACACTGCAAGACGAAGGACATCCATATTCGTCACCACTTCATCCGGGATCATATCAACCATGGGGAGATTTATCTCATTTATCTCAACACTAATGATCAACTTGCAGATATTTTCACGAACCCATTGAATGAAGCAAGATTTCGCGAGTTAGGGCATGAGCTAAATATCATTGATTTGAGCAATTTGAATTGAAACTAGGCGCACCCCACCAGTCTCATCATATTATCTTGTTTCGGGGAAGTATTGTTCTCTCAATGAGCTCTCCCTCCCCCTATTATGCATAAAAAATCCAGTTGTTCGCATTAGTTATCATGGATGACACTTGTGCTTCAACGACGAGTTATGGTCTTGGGCCCAAGGTTCAAATCTTCGCGGTGCCATACCTACTAACTCAAACATAGGTGGCCTCGTCCACTGCCCTCCTCCTTATGGCACGTGTCTCACGAGATTATCCTATTTTTGATTGTGTCACTCCAAGTTGTCCTCTCTCTACTTATGATTTTTCCACAACTTGGAGTGTTATCTTCCCCATGACGTCCTTTATGTCTTTTGCCTCTTGGTGGTTCGAAGTTTTTCCCTTTTTTCATGTGTTTTGGGACATCTGGGGCGTTACTACTACTTCCATGGCGGTACTACCGATGATAAGAGGTAGTACCGCTCATCGTAGCGGTACTACCGCTCGGCAGCGGTCTATCGCCTAGTCGACTTCGCGAGGGGTTATGGGACTGGGAAGGGGCAATTTCCACTCCCCATACCCATTCATCCCCACTCCTCCTCGTGGGTGTCTCTCTCCAGGCGACCCCAAGACTCCGGTGGCCGCTGCCGACCTCCGTTTTCAGCCACCCATTCGCGATTTCAACCAGTGGAACCGTTCTCCACCCCCTCCTCTTGCCATGGATACCGGTATTGTCCCCATCCTTCTCCTCCTTCGGTCTCTTTTTCAGATCTAGGTCTTGGACAATATGAGATGTATCCCTCTTCTTTGTGTTTCAATTTGTGGCATGTAGAGGGCGTGGAAGATGGCTAGAGTTTGGATATGTTGTTCTTTTAGGAATTTTGTGCACTTTCTATCACCGGTAGTACCAGATCTGACGGGTGGTGGTCTTCACCCCACAGTCTCTGCCATGAGTGGTACTACTGTTGAAAGGATCAATATGGTTCACTAGAGGGGGGTGAATAGGCAACTTCCAATTTTTAGCTTTTCTTAACAAGTTAAGGTTAGCAACATAAAGGTTCTCTAAAATAATAACTAGGTGAGCAACCTATATGATGCTACCTACTATGACCACTAAGGAAAGTAAGAAATACTCTACAACAATAGCAAACACAATGTAAAGGTAAGAGATATCCGCAAGTGGAACTGATGAAGACGAGGATGTGTTACCGAAGTTCCTTCCCTTTGGTAGGAAGTACGTCTACGTTGGAGCGGTGTGGAGGCACACTGCTCCCCAATAAGCCACTAGGGCCACCGTATTCTCCTCACGCCCTCACACAATGCAAGGTGTCGTGATTCCACTATAGGTGCCCTTGAAGGAGGCGACCGAACCTTTACAAACAAGGTTGGGGCTATCTTCACACAAAGCTTGGAGGCTCCCACTAAGACCATGGAGATTTACCACAATGGAATGTGGCTCCGAGGTGACCTCAACCATCTAGGGTGCTCAAACACCCAACAGTAACAAGATCCACAAGAGATTAGTGGGGGGATCAATTTTCTCTTGGTGGAAGTGTAGATCTTGGCCTTCTCAACCAATCCCTAGGAAATCAACAAGTTTGATTGGCTAGGGAGAGAGATCGGGCACATATGAGCTTAGGGAGCAACAATGGAGTCATGGAGGGTAAAAGCTAGGGTTCTTGAGGTAGAAGAACCATTTATATAGTAGGGGAACAAGTCCAACCGTTACACCTACTAACATCACGCTCAGCGCGATACTACCGATTCGGGGAAGTGGTACTACCGCAAGCCCCAGCGGTACTACCGCCTGGTGGGAGCGGTACTACCGCAAGCCCGCAAGACCTGGGCGGTACTACCGCTTGGTAGACTCAAAGCCACGGCAGTAGAAAAACTACTACCGAGCCTACCACCAATGGAGAAGTATTCGCAAAAAGTCCGACGAAGTACAACCGCTCACTGAGGGAGGTACTACCATCCCTAAGCGGTACTACCGCTCGACTGGAGTGGTACTACCGCTCAGCTAGTGGTACTACCGCTCACTTGGAGTGGTACTACCGCTAGACCCTTTGCAAATGCAAGGATAGAACAAGTGGGTGCACCATTACCGCAAAGTGAAGGTGGTGGAAAGAAAATATGTGCGTGTGTGAGTTGATTCCACCCAAACCTTTCCGGCGCGGACCCCCTCTTAATAGTACGGCTTTCCTACGACTCAAAACCACCTCCCCCTTTTTGGTGGATTGATGACAACACCGGATTTGCACAAAAAACATATTAATGAAAACAAAGGCAAACCCAGAGTCTATGAGTTAAGAGACTGGCTCCCTCTGGATGTGTGCATGTTTAAAATGGTGCTATGAACAGCACGGTACACAATCTAGAGGAGGGCACTCCCTAGGATTCATAGATGGATACTCCTTGTAATAAATAGGTATAACAATGATTAAGCAAGCAAGGTATAGACATGTGAGCATAATGATAAAGGCACAAGATAAATGATCTGACAGGCTAAGCATATAGAGAGACTATAGAGATAATATAAGGATAGCTTATGTCTCACACCATATGACAAAGAGTCTTCACACACATAATAAAATATCCAACACACTTAAACAAACCAAGTTCAGTAAATAAAGACTCAAACACAAACGAAAAACCAAAGGCAAATCTCTAACACTCATTCCTCCTTTGGGAGTACACCAAAAAGGTAGAGAGGACGCGAACACAGGTGGTGGCTCAGTTATCAAACACATCCGTAGCGTCCTCATGATCCTCAGGGTGCTCCTCGTGATCAGACCCGACTGCATCTTCTTCTTCAGACACGTCCTGATTAGTACCATCCCACTGGTAGTCTCTAGCCTGCATCCAAGCAGCCTCTGGAGTGATGACATCCTCAGAACCACTAGAGACATGCACATCAAGCGTCCTCATGAGGCGCTTATCCCGCTGAAGGATCTTTTTCCGGGCCACATGAGTTAGATAATGTCCTTTTTCCTGCATGCAAAACAAGGTCCTCATCTGGTCCTTTAGGGACCCCATCTGTTCCTTCAACTTCTTGGCCCAAGATGGCTCAGCAGAAGAACGGGTCTATGAAGCAAGACCGCCCTCAACCCGAGCAGCAGCAGTCTACTCCCCAATCTCCATGTGATCAGCAGAGCATGAACTGGAGGTGTTGGCCCACTTCTCCTTCTGGCGCAATTTGATGGGATCATGGCTGAAGGACTCTATGGGTGCAGGAAAGGCCACACCAGGAAAGGACTCAACCCATTTAGTCTTGATGTCGTAGAACAAGTAATGCCCATAGATGGGAACCTTACGGTTGAATATGGCCATCTGAAGCTCGCAAAACATCACATTTGAGACATCGAGTGGCCCATTGGGCTGTGTCCGTCCTTCCTGACACATCAGGAGCATGTGCACCAGAAAGGAATAAACTTCGTCTTTGTTGCCAACCCGAGGGAATAGAGTGCTGCGGAAGACCCGATGCATGATATCCAAGAAGGGAATGAGCACACCCTTCCTGACATAGAAAGGCAACAGCTGCTCCTTGGGGTGGTACTAGAGTGTTGATGAGGGCGCAGGCCAACCGGGTTATCCAGCCCAGCGTCATTGATCTTCAAAAGCTTCATGAACTCAACCCAAGAGTCACTCATCTTCTCCCCATGAGTCATCCAGGTCAAAGAGCGATTCTCATCATTATGAAGTGGCCAGAGACATAGAATTGAGCCACTACCTCGAGATCGAAGTCACGGTGAAAAGTGATGATGTTCTCAATACCGAGCTACTCAATCATAATCAGGGTATCTCCAAAATATGCAGTATCCTTCCGGAGATGATTGAGTTCAATCCACTGCACTGGAACGTATTTCTTCTTCTTAGTCAGGACGACATCTTGATAGATCATGCGCTGCTGCTTGGACCAGAACATCTCACCGCCCCTGAACTGAACCCTCTGAGTGACATAAGGATTTTGCTTTCGGGGCCGCACATACTCCTTGAGAGGCATAGTGTCATAGTCAATGTTGGTCTCCTTGTCCTTCGATGGAGTCTTCTTGATATTGCGCTTCGAAGGATTGGAACCTTCCGGTTCTTCAGTGTTGCAGTACCTCTTGGACTCGGTGTTGCAAACTGGGTTGGAATGACGGGAGCCACCACCTGAGACACGCAACACAAACATACGAAAACGACAAAAAGAAGTCATGGCAACCTCTAGAACACAGGAGAAAACACAAATGGAACCAAGTAGGAGCATGCATATATAGCAATTTGTGCACGAGCGATGGCACCGCTCGGTTAGGGCGGTAGTACTGCTCCACGAGCGGTATTACTGCTCGGGCTAGGCGATAGTACCGTGTGGTTATAGATCTGGAAGAACAAAGTATGGATCTAACCACTTGCTAAAGATTGAAGAACATAAGGGACCAAAAAAATGCATATCCTATGCAACAAAGCATATTGAGGCACTTCCCAATATCTCTCCGCCAATCCATGTACGAGACAAAATCATGCCAAAACAATGAAGCCAATACATCTAGCCCCTAACCCTAGAACCAAGAACTTCAACACAACTTAAGGAGGATAGGGGCAGTACCGGAGTCCATGGCACACGGAGGAGGAAGGCGGGCAATCCCTTCAACTTGAACGGGAGGAGAGGCGCCGCGGAGGAAGATCAAATCTGGGGGAACTCGAGATAGAGAGCGAGAGCTCCACGAAGAAGAAACAAATGGGGCAGAGAAAAACTGCCCCCTCTCTTTATATCCCCCCAAGGCACGGGCAGGGCGGTAGTACCGCTCGCGCATAGCGGTAGTACCGCTTGCCACGGTAGTACCGCTCTTGTCATAGCGGTAGTACCGCTTGAGTCATGGCGGTAGTACCGCTCGGATCATCGCGGTAGTACCGCATGAGGCAATAGTACCGCTCCCCTTGAGGAGGTACAAACGCTAGCCTTAGTCAGAGGTAGTATCGCTCTGGTCATCGCGGTAGTACCGCTCGTGTCATCGCGGTAGTACTGCTCCCCCTGGCGGTAGTACCGCTCCCCTTGGCGGTAGTATCACTCCCCCTAGTGGTAGTACCGCTCCAGAACATACAGAAAAATTCCATAAATTTCCAGAACAGCGAGAAAACTACAGACACATAACAGTCAGTACTAGAGAATAGACACAAGCAAAATATACTGACTGGCAATATTATAACCCTCCTTACCGGAAGAGAGGTGGCGGTGGCCGGAGCCACCTATGTTTGAGACAAAAGGTATGACACCGCGATGAGTTATCCTTGGGTTCATGATCAAAGCTCATCTTTGAAGCACAAGTGCCATCCATAATGGCCAATGTGAAAGAATTGATCAATTTATGCATAATGAGGGGAGGGAAAGTTCATTGAGAGAACAACACTCCCCCTATGTCCATCTCTACACCTAGAACTAGATAGAATGCGGAATGAGGTGGAGAGTGCCTAGTTTCAATCCACATTACTTGACTCAATGATATTTAGCTCATGCCTTAACTCCGGGAACCTTGCTTCATCTAGGGGCTTAGTGAAAATATCTGCAAGTTGCTCTTCAGTGTTGAGGAAGTGAACCTCAATATCACCACGCTTGATATGCTCACGAATGAAGTGATGACGAATATCAATGTGGTTGGTCTTGCTATGTTACACCGGATTGAGGGAAATCTTGATAGCACTTTGATTGTCACATAGAAGAGGCACTTTGTCACAAGTGACACAGTAATCCTTTAGAGTTCGCTTCATCCATAGCAACTGTGCACAACAACTCGCAGCTGCAACATGCTCAGCTTCGGTGGAAGACAATGAGACACAGTTCTGCTTCTTTGAAGACCAACTTACCAGTGAACGACCAAGAAATTGACATCCTCCAGAAGGTGACTTCCTCTCCACACAGTCTCCCGCCCAATCAGAGTCAGAATATCCCACTAGGTTCAAGCTTGCTCCTTTGGGGCACCATAGGCCAAAGTTTGGGGTATGAGCCAAATATCGAAAGATTCGTTTGACAGCCATAAAAGGGCTTTCCTTTGGTGCAGATTGAAACCGTGCACAAATCCCTACACTCAACATGATATCCGGTCTAGATGCACAAGCGTAAAGAAGGGATCCAATCATGGAGCGATATATCTTTTGATCCACTGCTTTACCATTGGGATCACTGTCAAGCTTGCATCTGGTTGGCATGGGAAACTTGACCGGCTTGACGTCCTCTAGCTCGAACCTCTTGAGCATGTCTTGGGTGTACTTGGTTTATTTCGTGAAGGTTACTTCTAAACCTTGTCTAATTTCAAAACTGAGGAAGAACTTCAATTCACCCGTCATTGACATCTCAAATTTCTCGATCATTAGTGTAGCAAATTCTTCATTGAAAGAGTCGTTAGGGGAACCAAAAATGATATACAGTTGGCATATGAACAAATCCCCTTTGCCTTCTTGGTAAAAAGAGTGGGATCAATCTTCCCAATTTCAAACCAACGATCTTGTAACAACTCAGTAAAGTACTCATACCACGCACGTGGGGCTTGTTTAAGGCCATAGAGTTCCTTATTAAGTTTGTATACATGATTGGGGAGATTGGGATGTCCGAATCCCGGGAGTTTTTTGACATATACCAACTCATTTAAAGGACCGTTAAGAAAAGCACTTTTCACATCCATTTGTTGTAATTCGAAATCATGATGAGATGCAAATGCAAGCAGCATGCAGATAGATTCTAGACGAGCAACAGGGGCAAAGGTTTCACCATAGTTGATACCCTCGACTTGGGAGTAGCCTTGAGCCACAAATCTCGCCTTGTTTCGAACCACAATCACATGGGCATCTTCCTTGTTTTTCAAGATCCATTTGGTCCCAATGACATTATGTTCCTCCTTTGGTCTTGGCATTAATTCCCACACTTTATTACGCTCGAACTTGTTCAGTTCTTCATGCATGGACATAAGCAAATCCTCATCATCGAGCGCTTCATGTACATGTTGAGGTTCACAATACGAAACAAACGCGTGATGCTCACAAAAATTTAAAATTTGTTGACGATTGGATACTCCCCTTTTTAAGCTTCCAAGCACGTTCTTCATAAGATGTGATTTGACTCTCATCTTGGATGCTATCTTCGTTGTGCGATGCTCCAAGAGTTTTGCGCTTGTTAATTGGGGAGCATCAACTTGATCACGTTCCTTGGCCTTGGATTTGAGTTTTGATCCTGCCTTGGCACCGCGACCCCTCTTAGGTGCCGCAGTAGGAAATTAAGGAGCAACATCTTGATCAACTTGATTTTCGTCTGGAGCAGCCTCACTGGTTTGTTCTTGATCTTGTGGTTGCTCTTGATCTTGATGACGTGAGTGCACTGATCTTGATCTTGAGCAGATTCACAACCTTGTGTAAGCACTTGGACAACATGTGGTGCATCACCATCTTCATGTGGTTGATCTTGCCCTTGATCCTGTTCACCTCATGGAGGGTCTTCTCTTTGTTCATCGGAAGCATGTGGGGCTAGTGAGGGTGATGGCTCCACTTGAGTAGAGTAGTATCCTTCTCCTTCAGCCACAAGGGGTTCCTCAATGGGGAGTATTTGACCAATCCCCATCCTTCTTATGGCTTGGGGAGGAATTTCATCACCTACATCGCAAAGACCACTTTGCTCCACTTGGGAGCCATCATTTTCATCAAACTCCATGTTACACGTCTCCTCAATGAGCCCAGAGGACTTGTTGAGGAGACGATAAGCATGAGAGTTTGTAGCATAGCCAACAAAAATGCCCTCTTGAGCTCTATAATCAAATTTAGCTAAACGTGCACCTTTCTTGAGAATGAAACACTTACACCCGAATACCCTGAAGTACTTCAGGTTGGGTTTGTTTCTGGTGAGAATTTCATATGGACTCTTGTTCAAGCCTTTGTGAATATAGAGCCAATTGGATGCATGACATGCTGTGTTGATGGCTTCGGCCCAAAAGTTCTACGGAGATTTGAATTCCGCCATCATTGTTCTTGCCGAGTCCATCAACGTCCAGTTCTTTCTCTCCACCACACCATTTTGTTGAGGGGTGTATGGTGCTGAATATTGATGCTTGATCCTCTCATCACTAAGAAACTCATCGAGGTTGTAGTTCTTGAACTCGGTGTCGTTATCACTTCTAATCATCAAGATCTTTGCTTCATGTTTACGTTGAGCTTCATTAGCAAAGTTGATGACGGTTTGTTGAGTCTCACTATTCCTCTTGAAGAAATATACCCAAGTGTATCTTGAGTAATCATCAACAATCACCAAGCAGTACTTTCTGCCCCCAAGACTATCAAAAGATGGGGGACCAAAGAGATCCATATGAAGGATCTCCAAGGGTCTCTTAGTGTTTATGAGAGTCGTGGGACGATGAGCCGTCTCATGAATCTTCCCTTCAATACAAGCACTACAAGCACGATCTCTAGCAAAACTCACATTTGTTAGTCCATGAACATGGTCCCCTTTTAGGAGACTTTGCAAAGATTTCATATTGACATGAGCTAGTCGACGATGCCAAAGCCAGCCCACATCAACTTTAGCTATTAGACAAGTCACAGTCTTAGCGGGTCGTTGTGAAAAGTTCACCACATAGAGACCATTTTTGACATATCCAACATAGGCTACTTTAAGAGTCTTGCTCCACAAAAGGACCATGGTATCAATATTAAAGAATGTGGCAAAGTCCATAATTGCAAGTTGACAAACAGAAAGTAAATTGTAAGCAAGGGAGTCAACAAACATGACCTTCTCAATAGATAAATCTTGAGAGATGACTACCTTACCAAATCCCAATACCTTGGACGTTGAAGCATCAACAAATTGGACATGGGTGGGCATAGATGGGGTAGGATGCACGTCCACCACTAAGTCGTTGCTTCCGGTCATATGATTTGTTGCTCCACTATCGAGCAACCATGACACCCCACCGGAAGCAAACTCCTGCAATAGATTAAGGCTTGGTTTTAGGTACCCATTTTTTAATGGGTCCTTTGATGTTAGAAACAAGGGTCTTAGGAACCCCAATAGCCCATTCAATGGACTCATAATAAGAACCAACAAATCTGGCATAAACATGCCAATCACCAGCATGACATAAAACATAAGAGGGATTAAATTTGCCAGCTGTGTTGGTAGGGATGGTTTTTCCCTTCTTGACAGTACCATCCACTATCTTGTTCATGTTCTCCTTCTGAGTCCCTTCGCCCTCTTTAACAAAAATGTCCATGAGGGTAAGAGATCGCTTGTTCCTGTTCTTCCTTTTTCTTTTCGACTTGGATGTAAGTCCAAGTCCCTCCTTTCCTACAACTCCCATTTGATTACTCAAAAGGTCGTTTAGGTTCTTCTCGCCTTGGATGCATGATACAAGGCCCTTCTCAAGTTGATCCTTCAACTTAGCATTTTCCTCCACAAGATTTACATCCTCACAACAAGGGTTAGTTGCACAAGTATTATCAATTATAACAAAGGGGGCACATGTAGAGATCTCCTTGGTAAGTTTTGCTTGGAGTTGATCATGAGACTCTTTCAGGGAGAAATGAGCACCTTTCAAGACCTTGTGGGCCTTGTCAAGTGTATCAAACTCCTCCTTGTGTCTGTCATGGTCAACCCCAAGTGCAGCCTTTTCAGACTTAAGCACACGTGTAAGGACAATAGCGTGATCTAGCTCCTTTTGTAATTTAGCACAACCATCGTTGTGTGACTCCTCAAGAGCCAAACGGAGACTGCGCTCTTCTTCTAGGGCAATAGATAATTCAGCAATCTAATCGGCATAGTCACGACTATGTCCTTGCATCTCGGAGATAGTCTCCTCATGAGACTTGATGAGGTCACTAGCCTCACCCAGTTCTTCGAAAAGAGCAACAAAGTGCTTCTTGGATTCTCTTTGATTTTACACAGAATTTGTCAAAATCGTGCTCATTAAGTTCCACAACATCACTATCATCAACATGGTTTAACAATGAAGGAGCAGTAGTGATGGTGGTCTTAATGTTGGGCATTACCTGATCGATACCTTTGTCCATAAGGCACTTGGCGATGCGGTTATCTTTGGGGGCGCCGAAGATAGACACCTTGGGAGAGAAGGTGGCAATGGCTACAGTAGCCGTAGCCACTGTATCATCATTGTCATCATCGGAGGTGTACTCTTCAAGTGCAACCATACCCTTTGGATGGGGTTTCTTGACAAAGTTTTTCTTGTTTGGGAAAGACTTGGCTTTGTCTTTGCGAATGAGCTTGCCACCGTTCTCTTCCCTCTTCTCATAGGGACACTCTGCCACGAAGTGACTCACATTGCCGAAGTTATATAATGTCCTCACACGCTGCTTGGTCTTGGGCCCAGTTGAGTTATTCTTGGAGATATTGAGCCTTGAGTTTCTCTTGTTGCCCTTGAATTGCCTTGATGCAAGAGCCATGTGCTCATGATAGGCATACTAAGTATCTTCAGGGCAACCGTCCTCTTACTCTTCCTCTTCTTCTTCTTCTTCAGAAGCAACCTTGGCTTTTAAGGCAAGGTTGGGTGAAGATGTTTTTGACCGAACGCGAGCAAGAGCATTATCAGCAGTCTTGTTCATGATAGTCATCGCAATGAATTCATCCAACACCTCACTAGAGGACAAGGAGTGGAAATCTGGCCGTTGGCGAATGACGGAAGACATGGTTTTGTTGAATGGCATGATGGCCTTGAGAAACTTGCGCTTGATCCATGTGTCATCCACATCCTTGCTTCCATGATCCTTGAGGGCAACAGCAATAGCAGTCACCCTTCGATAGAGATCTCGAGGGTCCTCATCTTCCTCCATCACAAACTCATCGGCGTCATCAAGAACCACTTCATAGTTGGAGCATTGAATGCTTGAGATTCCCTTGTACAGCACCATGATGTGCTCCCAACAGTCATTATCCCGAATAAAGGGGCGCAAGTGAGGAAGATATTCAAGAGGCACTGCGGACTGGAGAATAAATAATGCGTCCAATGATCTTCAGGCTCCTGTCAACACTTTTGGAGAGTTCCATCATTGGGTCAGCGATGACCCATATTTGGTTCGATCCATTGTCTTTGCTTCTTTCCCGGAAGATAATCTGGTCCCACAGAGTATCACTTTCTCTGAATATGCTGCATGGGGAGGGGCCAAGGTCTCCTGGTCTGCGCTAGTTTACATCTTGGGCGCAAATTTTGGTGAACAGATGCCTATTGACGAAGATCCCATGCCCCTCAATGGCAACCCTCACCCTCTTCCTGGTCAACTGATCAATGACAATCTATTATATTCTCTGGAACCATACCCAGCTTTGGGATGGAACGCGGTGCCACAACCTACCCCAGAGCCAGAACCACAAGCCCAGTCGGTGCAGGATGGGTTTGGGAACCGGAAGCAGCAGAGCCAGAGCCACAACCTGATGCACCTGTGGAAGACCAGGAATCCATGGTTATTGATCAACCAACATCCTCTGATTCTGTTCAGGAATTGGTGGTTCTTGACCCTCAGCCTGCTGCTGCTCATGATGCTGTTGTGGACATGCCTATTGTCCAACCTGAGGCTGCCGACGCGGCTGCTCCTGAAGTTGCCCCTCCAAATGGCGCTCCTACAACAGCAGCTGACATTGGCATCGACGAAGAGCCCGTGGAAGAGGATCATGCTGAAGAGGCACCTCTGTTCAAACCCCAGGCGATCGTCCCATACAATCGTCTAGTGATGCAGCAATCAAACCTGGTGGTTGGCGCAGCAAGGGTTTTCTATGGTCCACCAGTGCCACCAGTTTTATATTGGGCGAGGTCTTTTGAATCTCTTATGGGCACAACATGTACTATGCATGTCCCTCGCCATATTCCGAAGCCGCCAGTGCTGCCGATCATGATCCCCAAGCGATCGTGGTCGTATGCTTTTGATGTAGAGTCTACAGGTTCAAGTTTGGTGCCCATCGAGACCATCCCTACTGCTACTACTGAGGTAACACATGACGACTCTCTTCCAACATCTCAGGAGTTCGCTTTTACTTCACCTGCTGTCAGGAAGAAAGGTTCTCGCAAGCACGCCACCCCCATTCTCGACTCCTCGGTTCGTCGCTGCACGAGAGGCTCGATCAAGCGCGACTGTTTGAAACCAGTGTTGTAGGAACTTCCAATGCACGCTCCCAAGAAGAGGAAGCCCAAGGCCAAGCCTATGGACAATCAGGAGGAGGACCAGGCTCTGCCCGCAACACCAATCCCAGTTCTGCAAGCAACTGGTCAGAAGCTTGGAATTGCTGCTGAGAACCTCTCTGTGGATCATGTTATGGAGGATCCTGCTGAATCCAAGACACCATCTTCTGATGTTTAAAACTATGTTCTTATTACCCTACTTCTCTCGTTATGTGGTCTGTCAGACAACTGCTTATCATTTGTTACTGTGTTCTGAACCTTGGTTGTGTGAGTTATTATGTAACTCCACTTTTGCTATATCTATTAGTTATTATGGATAGTAGATCTACGCGAAGTTGGCGTGTCCTCTGCTGGAATGTGCGTGGCCTTAATTCTGATCATAGACAGAGAGCTGTTCGCAACAGAATAGATGAGAGTCTGGCCTCTGTAGTATGCTTACAGGAAACAAAGATGCAACAAATTGATTTTCGCTCAGCAAGAAGCTTTTGTCCTAAAAGATTTGACCAGTATGCATACTCGCCATCTCGTGGTGCCTCTGGTGGTCTGATCACTTTGTGGAACTCACCTGTTCTTACTGGAACCTTAGTTGAGTGTCAACCTTTTGGCCTTGTTATCTCCTTTACATCCAATCACTCTGTAGAAACTCTCGAGATCTTTTTGTGAACTGGCTATATAATCTCAACATCCTTGCTGACGAGAACTGGTTACTCCTTGGGGATTTTAATTTTATTTGATCTCCATCAAATAGAAACCTCCTTGGGGTTGATGTAAATGACATGTTCATTTTCAATGAGATCATTGGCCACCTTGGGCTACTGGAATTTCCTATTAAGGGTAGATCTTTCACCTGGTCAAATATGCAAGATTCACCCCTGCTCGAGCAACTGGATTGGTTTTTTACATCTGCTTCTCGGATCTCATCATATCCACTAACACAAGTCCTCCCTTTGGCTAAAACTGCATCTGATCTTGTCCCCTATATAGTCACAGTTAACACTCCAATCCCAAAATGCAATCTCTTTCGTTTTGAAAACTATTGGGTTGAAATGGATGGCTTCATGGATTGTGTTTGAGACTCTTGGAAGATTCCATCCAGGAAAGGACATATTACCGCCATCATCATGGATAAATTCAAACACCTAAGGCAGGCCCTAAAGAAATGGCAAACTAACCTCTCTCAGCTCAAGCTTCTTATTGATAGGTGCAGCCAGGTCGTTCTCTCTCGATGATCTAGAAGAGTTAAGACCCATGTATAGACCTGAAGCTAATTTCAGGGTGATTGTCAAGTTGCATTTGGATCAACTCTTGCATCTGCAGTTCCTTTACTGGAAAAAGAGCTATAATTCGTTTCATCAAAGTTGGAGAAGAGAAAACAAATTTTTTCCATGCCATGGAAACTGAAAGATATAGGAAAAATTCCATTTCATCTCTTAAGTTGAATGATGGCTTTGTTATCTTTGATCATGAGAAAATTGCTGGTTGTTTCTGGACCTCTTTCAAGGATAGGATGGGCTCCTCCCAGGGTATTAATATGGCTTTTGACTTACAGTCCCTAATCCAGAAGGTGGATGGGCTGGATGTGCTCACAGAACCTTTTACCAAGGCTAAAATGGATTAGACAGTGAAAGAAATGCCCACTGATAAGGCCCCTGGTCCTGATGGTTTCAATGGGCTTTTCTTCAAGAAATGGTGGTCTATTATTTGCCCTGAATTTTATCAACTGGCAGCTGATTTCCATGGTGGCATTGCCAAGCTTGAAAACATGAACTCATCATATATAACTTTGATTCCCAAAAATAGCTCCCCTGAGCAGGTTGGTGACTTTAGGCCTATCTCTCTCACAGGAACGGGACTTAAGTTTTTGTCTAAAATGGTGGCCAATAGATTGCAACTACAAGTTATGAAGTGTATACACAAAAACCAGTATGGCTTTATCAAATCCAGAACCATCCAAGATTCTGTGGGCTGGACACTGGAGTACTTGCACCAATGCCATCAGTCCAAGAAACCTATTGTCATCCTCAAACTGGATTTTGAAAAGGCTTTTGACTCTGTGGAACATGAGTTCATCTTTCAGATTCTCAGATATAAGGGGTTTAATGATAGATGGCTCCTATGGGTGCAACAACTGTTCACTTCTTGCTCCTCCTCTGTTCTTCTCAATGGAGTTCCTGGAAGAAAATTCATGTGTAGGAAAGGGGTCAGACAGGGAGACCCTATGTCCCCTCTTCTTTTTGCAATTGCTGCATATTTTTTGCAAAGTTTGGTCAATTAGTTATTAGAGGATGGTCTCATTCAATTGCCAATTCCTTGTCATGACAGAGACTTCCCCAGAGTGTAGTATGCTGATGATACTCTCATAATTCTACCTGCAGAAGAATCTCAGTTGCTTGAGTTCAAAGGAATGCTACTTCTGTTCTCCCAATCCACTGGTCTTCACGTGAACTATCACAAATCTGCCCTGCTCCCCATCAACATAGACCAAGATCAGCTACAAAGGTTGGCAGATGCTATGGGTTGCAAGGTGGGTTCCTTACCATTCACCTACCTTGGTTTACCTGTGGGAACAACTAAACCAAGGATAATTGATCTAATGCCATTAGTGGATAACATGGAAAGAAGACTCAGTGCGAGTTCTTCCTTCCTGGCCCAGGGGGGCCGTTTGCAATATTTAAACTCAGCTCTGTCATCGGTACCTATCTTCTTTCTCTGTAGTTTAGATGTTGCTCCAAGGATCCTCAAACAGTTAGAAGAATCCAACGACAATGTTTACGGAGAAAGAATGGTCAAGATCATGCCCCCTCTCTTGCTGCCTGGGACCTTGTATGCAGACCTAAGATGAAGGGTGGCTTGGGGATTATGAATCTTGCTATCCAGAATGAGGCCCTTCTCCTAAAGCGTGCAAACAAGTTTTTTAATAAAGCTGATATTCCCTGGGTCAAACTGATTTGGAACACATATTATCACAACACAGTTCCGCAAGGTACCTCACTTTGTGATTCCTTTTGGTGGAAGGACATCTGCAAATGTCTGGATAAGTTCAGGGTTGTGACCTATGTTAAACCAAATAGAGGTGATACATTCTTGTTTTGGTCTGATTCCTGGTTGATTGGAGACTCTATCAGACCACTGGCTGCTAGGTTCCAGAGACTGTTCTCTTTTGTTATGGATTCTTTTTGCATTGCTGAGGAAGTTTTCCATGCTGTCCATGAGAACAATATGCTCTCCATGTTCCACTTACCTCTCTCTGAACAGGCTTACCAAGAGCTGGATTATGTAAACCCTATGCTTCAGGATATTCATATAAACTAGAATGCTGATGATATCTGGCTTTGGAGTAAAGACTCTAAACCATACACTGCCAAGAAGTATTATATCCATATTCACCAACCCATCACACCAAACCCCTTGCTTAGCTCGATTTGGAAGAGCTCATGCACTATGAAAATCAAGATGTTTGCCGGGCTGATGATTATGGACAGACTCAACACTCAAGATATGCTAGAGAGGCGTCACTGGAAGGTGTCTGATTCAAATCTTTGTGTTCTTTGCCATGCCAGGATCAAGTAGGACAGAGATCATTTGTTTTTCAACTGTCTCTTCAGTACCAGGATTTGGAATTATCTCCAAATCTCATGGCAGTGAAATTCTATGTGGAGTACTTCTTTAGCTGCAAGAAGAGACTTTCATCATCCTTTGTTCACTGAAGTGGTCTTCATTGCTTGCTGGAACATATTGACTGTAAGAAATGCAAAGGTTTTTCATCATCAGCAACCACGGTTCAGAAAATGGAGGGTTGGCTTTATTCAGGATATTTCACTCCTAGCTCACAGGATTAAACCTAGTTTTAGGGATGATCTCCTTAGATGGATAGCATTTTTACCTCCTTGAGGTTTGTACCCCCCCACTACATCTCTTGTACATTCTTGTCCCCCCCATTTGTACATATTAAATCCTTTATAAATAGAGTGAAAAGACTATGGGGTGTTTCCCTACAGTAGCCGGTCAAAAAAATGCGGAGTGATTATACTGATTGTCTGCTTCTTCTCTTGGAGTGAGGTTACTTAGGTCATGCGGATAGTAGCCTTGCTCAATGATTCTCCATAATTTTGTTGAGTTGTGATTCAAATGAGACTTAATGCAAAACACCCAGTTAGCAAACTCACCCTTAACAAGCTTAGGAGGAGGACAAAGATTATTGATACGCGGTGTAGGAAGCGGTCCTCCATAGACCGGGGGAGGTGGAACCGAGGCAAAGGTTCCAGTCCCATTATTGTCGAGAGGGGAAGAAGGTTGCATAACTTTAGACGCTTCCTTGGAGGAATTTGCCTATGATTCTGTGTTGGTAGGTTTAACCACCAACGCCGGTTTGGGAGAACTTTTAATCCCCTCAAGCAACTCTTTAAACATGGTATTGACTTCGTTCGTCAAGGACATCCTGAGGTTGGCCATAGCCGCATTCAAGTCGTCCCTTGTGACCAAAGTCAAGGCCACGGCCTCGGGTGGTCCATGGACTCCCTCCTCATCGTCAGCCATACTCTTTGGGTGGTGAAACCCTTAATAAAGAGACGTGGCTCTCATACCAATTGAAAGGATCGATATGGTTGACTAGAGGGGTGTGAATAGGCAACTTCCAATTTTTAGCTTTTCTTAACAAGTTAAGGTTAGCAACATAAAGGTTCTCTAAAATAATAACTAGATGAGCAACTTATATGATGCGACCTACTATGACCACTAAGGTAAGTAAGAAATACTCTACAAAAATAGAAAACACAATGTAAAGTAAGAGATAACCACAAGTGGAACCGATGAAGTCGAAGATGTGTTACCGAAGTTCCTTCCCTTTGAAAGGAAGTACGTCTCTGTTGGAGCGGTGTGGAGGCACAATGCTCCCCAATAAGCCACTAGGGCCATCGTATTCTCCTCATGCCCTCACACAATGCAAGGTCTGTGATTCCACTATAGGTGCCATTGAAGGCGGCGACCGAACCTTTACAAACAAGGTTGGGGCTATCTCCACACAAAGCTTGGAGGCTCCCAACAAGACCGCGGAGCTTCACCACAATGGAATGTCGCTCCGAGGTGACCTCAACCGTCTAGGGTGCTCAAACACCCAAGAGTAACAAGATCTACAAGGGATTAGTGGGGCGAATCAATTTTCTCTTGTTGGAAGTGTAGATCTGAGCATTCTCAACCAATCCCTAGGAAATCAACAAGTTTGATTGGCTAGGGAGAGGGATCGGGCACATATGAGCTTAGGGAGCAACAATGGAGTCTTGGAGGGTAAAAGGTAGGATTCTTGAGGTAGGAAAACCGTTTATATAGTGGGGGAACAAGTCCAACCATTACCCCCACTATCAGCACGCTCAACGCGGTTCTACCATTTCGGGGAAGCGAACCTACCGCAAGCCCCAACGATACTACCACCTGGTGGGAGTGGTACTACCGCAAGCCCCAGCGGTACTACCGCAAGACCTGGGTGGTACTACCGCTTGGTAGACTCAAAGCCACGGTAGTAGAAAAACTACTATCGAACCTACCACCGCTAGAAAATTATACGCAAAAAGTCCGACGAAGTACAACCGCTCATAGAGGGAGGTAATACCGTCCCTAAGCGGTACTACCGCTCGACTAGCGGTACTACCACTGGACCCTTTGCAAATGCAAGGAGAGAACAAGCGGGTGCTCCATTGCCGCAAAGTGAAGGTGGTGGAAAGAAAATTAGCGCGTGTGTGAGTTGATTCCACCCAAACCTTTCCGACGTGGACCCCCTCTTAATAGTATGGCTTTCCTATGACTCAAAACCACCAAAGAGAACCATAGGAAATACCGTGCTTCAAAACACCGAGGGGCGAGGAATCATCTTGTGCAATGCGATGTATTATCTGAAATGGTCAATGCACACGATTAGTCCGTAGAGGTGTTTTCATCAATCACCAAAACTACTTAGAACAAAATATGCCCTAACAGCTACTCTGCCGGGCGGTACTACCGTTCATAAGAGGCAGTACAGCTCGTGGTGGCGGTACTATCGCTCTGGGCTAGCCTCTACACATAATTCCTGCTTGTTCATCATCCCTATCTCCCATCTCTTGGTGTCTTGCTATCTCGTGCTCATCGTTTTTACTCTCGTGCTTTCTTCTAGTTTTGTTTTGGATCACAGGAGGTGGCGCTCTCCTCCTCAGGAGCGTTGGTCGAACCCAACCGTGGCAACACTAAGAGATACCGTACATATGAGGCTGATAGCTCAAGTCAACCACAAGATCATGTTCCCACTAAGCAGGCCAATCAGTCTGCTTCCAAATCTAAGGGGAAGCGCCCTGTTGTCAGGCCCATGAAGTCCCAATTCATGGCCACTTTGAAGTCTAAGAACTTTCGGATGTCCCGCAATATCGATCCCTATGTGACTCCCCACGAACCTTCGATGCGCAACCGTCCCTTCTAGAACCGAAAGTAATTGTACATCTATGATGACATTATGAAGCCATGGGAAAACATGTTTGTTCCTCATGTCAAATCCATTGATGTTGAATACTTGCAGCACAATGAAAGGTACTTCAGAACTGCTCTTTCTCTCTATGAGAAACTGGGTATTCTTGACATTATGCACTTCAACAAAGACTTTGATGCCGAGATTATTGTTGTCTTCTTTGCCATGGTATACTTGGGAACTGGTGAGGCGAGGACTTTATCATGGATGAACAATTGCAGGTTAATTTTGCTCCATGGAAGTCTTTTATGCATCTGCTTAACATTGAGGACATGGGACTCAAGAACCCTCTGGGCTTCCGTCCACACCGTAAGATTGCTGCAACCCACAAGCAAGCCATGTACAATCCAGCACTGAGAAGATCTCCTCTAATACAAGAAGTCCACTTGGGTGCTGGAACCATTCTTAGATATCATGCACTGCATATTCCGCAACACCTTATTCCCCGTGTTGGCAATCTGGATCAGGTCCACAATTATCTGGTGGACATGCTTCTTTACTGCGAGTTCCATAAATTTAAGGTTAATGTAAAACCACTAGATGTTTCTCATGTTATGTGGTCTGGCTCAGTTCTGCGGTGTCTGAGCGTAAGTGCCCCATCTATGGCTTCTGATGCATCTGATTGAGAAGACTCGGGCATACACCTTTCTCGACGAATTGTTTTGAGATGGGGAACTGGTATCCCACAAGGTTGTATAGCTGCAGCAAAAGGACAAGTGGGCTACTCACATTACCCGTGAGAAAGATGTGCCTGAAGACAAGGATGAGGATTCTGCTGATGAGAATTTTGTGGCTGACAATGACACTGCTTCCCGTGATGTGCCATCCACCCGAGAACCTTCTAGGGCTAAGAAGCTCAAGGAGAAGATGAAGAAGCTCTTTTGTCTGTAGGCCAAGCATCAGTACAGGGCTCATGCGGCTGAAAAGTCGGCTACCAGTCGTCACAAGGCTCTTGGAAGGCAACTTGGATTGACAATTGAGAGCGGTTCTTAGGATAGGCTCACTGATAAGGACACATGGGTTGCTCGCCACTGCCCATGGCATTCCGATGCTGAGCTACCTGGCTCTCCTACTCATCCTGGCACTGTTCACCATAGCTCTGAGACTGACGAATATTGACGTGACCTCACCACCACCCTTCCTAGATCCTCGCAGCCTTCCCTGTCCTTTTTGGTGTCTTGTCGCCAAAGGGGGGAAGTGTTGGGATTTGTGAGAGTCACGAGTGTTCTTTTTGTGGCCCATCTTTTTCACTCGTGAACTCTTTTAGCATTTGCTTTGCTTAAAAGACTATGTCATGTGTTGTGGAACTTCTGTTGCTTTGCGTTTTAAGTGTGTGAGACTCCTGTGAGACTATGTCATATGGTGTGAGACATATGCTACCGCAGTATTATCTTATGTCTTAAATTTCATGAGATGCTTATATTGTGCACAAATGTTATCGCTCATATCACTTCTTGCTGTTATATGACCTTGAGTTGTTCCCATTATGCAAGTAGTGTCTCTCTATAAAATATGGGGGAGTGTTGATCCTAGTGTGTGCACTTTGCATTCCAAAAGCATACTTAATTAGTGCACACACCTAGGATGAGCTTGTCTATATTTTGTAGAGAGTGGGGTTCTATTCCATCTCGTTTTCATCCTCTACGCAAATCCCGTGTTGTCATCAATCCACCTAAAAGGGGGAGATTGTAAGGGCATATTTCTACCCCAATAGTTTTGGTGATTGATGACAATACT
Source organism: Hordeum vulgare subsp. vulgare (assembly GCF_904849725.1). Taxonomy (NCBI): domain Eukaryota; kingdom Viridiplantae; phylum Streptophyta; class Magnoliopsida; order Poales; family Poaceae; genus Hordeum; species Hordeum vulgare. Next base: position 423,147,394 of record NC_058523.1, on the reverse strand, counting down.
CTTGTGGACTAATCATGTTCTATAAGCCTTTCAAGTACTACCTCTGTGTGCACAGAGACGATTCATGCCCCTCGGTGTATGGATATGAAGACGGCTTTCTTTCTTACATTTCGTTGTCGGTGGACTTGAGTCGTAGGAAAAGCCATACTATTAAGAGGGGATCCGCTTCGGAAAAGTCTGGGTGGAATCATCACGTACACTTTCCTCTCACCCTCTTTTCCGCTTCAATGGAGCTTTCTTTTCTGCCATTTCTCTCCCCAGAAAGTCCCAAGCGATAGTACCGCTCCCTCGAGCAGTACTACCTCTCATCATTGGTAGTACCATCCGGGCCGATGGTAGTACCGCTTCTCGGCAGTAGCGGTCCAGCTGGTACCGCTGGCCAGTACTGCTGCCCATAAGTTCGATAGTTTTTTTGGACGGACTTTGCGTTAGTGCTCGGCGGTAGTACCACTTGTTACTACCACTACGGGCGGTACTATCGGCCCTGCCCCTCTCAAATTGGCCTCCCTCTGCGCGAGCAGTAGTACCACTCACTCTGTAGCGGTACTACCTCTTATCATCAGTAGTACCGTGATACGTCTCCGTCGTATCTACTTTTCCGAACTCTTTTGCCCTTGTTTAGGACTCTAATTTGCATGATTTGAATGGAACTAACCCGGACTTACGCTGTTTTCAGCAGAATTGCCATGGTGTTGTTTTTGTGGAGAAATAAAAGTTCTCGGAATGTCCTGAAAATTTACGGAGATTTTTTCTGGAATAAAAGAAAAATACGTGCGCAAAGATCCACCCGAGGGGGAGTGCCAGTGGACCACAAGCCCCTAGGCCCCGTCCACCCCCTATGGCCGCACCGTGCAGGCTTGTGGGGCCCACGTGGCACCACCGTCCCCAAACTCAGCTCTATATCTTCCGTTTCGCCTGGGAAACAATCAGAGAGAAGGTTTCATCGCATTTTGCGATACGGAGTGCCGCCACATCCTGTTCTTCATCTGGAGGGCACATCTGGAGTCCGTTTCGGGCTCCGGAGAGGGGAAATCGTCGTCATCGTCATCATCAACCTTTCTCCGTCGACAATTCCATGATGATCTTCATCGTTCGTGAGTAATCTCATCGTAGGCTTGTTGGACGGTGATGATTTGGATGAGATCTATCATGTAATCGAGATAGTTTTTTATGGGGATTGATCCCTAGTATCCACTATGTTCTAGATTGATGTTGCTACTACTTGGCTATGCTTAATGCTTGTCACTAGGGCCCGAGTGCCATGATTTTAGATTTGAACCTATTATGTTGTCGCCAATATATGTGTGTTTTAGATCCTATCTTGCAAGTTGTAGTCACCTACTATGTGTTATGACCCGGCAACCACAGAGTGACAATAGCCGGAAACACTCCCAGCGATGACCATAGTATGAGGAGTTCATGTATTCACCGCGTGTTAATCCGTTGGTCCGGTTCTTTATTAAAAGGAGAACCTTAATATCCCATAGTTTCCATTAGGACCCCACTGCCACGGGAGGGATGGACAATAGATGTCATGCAAGTTCTTTACCCTAAGCACGTATGACTACATACGGAATACATGCCTACATTAGATTGATGAACGGGAGCTAGTTACATATCTCTCCGTGTTATAGCTGTTACATGATGAATCACATCCGTCACACTCTTCCATCACCGATCCACTGCCTATGAGTCTTTTATACTGGTCCTCGCTAAGTTATTTTGCCTAGGCTTGTCCCTTGCTACAAAAGGGATTGGGCCACTTTGCTGCTGCTGTCACTTTGCTGCTACTGTTGCTACTGCTGTTACTTGTTACTCTGCTATTGCTACTACTGTTCCTTGCTACTCCGATGTTACTTGTTGCAAGACTTTGTTGGAGCCGTAGCCGGGGAAGCATTCTTCTCAAGAATAATCCCCCGTCAACGTGTTGGCGCCATTGATACAACAGTTAGGAATAGTCTGCCGTCAACAGATCGTTTCTGGCACCGTTGTTATCATACTACCTTGCTACTGATACTTTGCTTGCAGACACTAATCTTTCAGGTGTGGTTGAATCTGATGCACTCAACTGCTAATACTTTAGAATATTCTTCTGCTTCTCGTCGTGCGAATCAATAAATTTGGGTTGAATACTCTACCCTCGAAAACTGCTGCGATCCCATACGCTTGTGGGACATCAAGGCTTTTTCTGGCGCCGTTGCCGGGGAAGCACAACTATATTCTCTGAGTCACTTGGGATTGACGTCTGGTGATCACTATGAGGAATCCGAAAGATCCAAGAACTAAAATCCTGCCTTCCACTACAAGGAGAGGTAAGGAACTGCCATCTAGCTCTGCACTTGATTCACCCTCGGTTTTGAGTAAGTTTGCGACTTCACCTCCTGCTAGAAATCTTGATATGTCGCCTGTGCTAGATGATGCTACTTCTGCTGGCCATGATGCTTATGATGCTATGCTTGATACTATGTGTGATGATGCTATGCTTGATACTATGCGTGATGATGCTATGCTTGATACTATGCCTGATGATGCTATGCTAGATATTATGCCTGCTATGCCTGATACTGCTTTGCCACTTGGTGCCGTTGATGCACATATTGCTAGAGCTGCTGCTAGATGTGATGATACTTCTGAAACTGCTGATACTACTGAAGTAGAACCTGCTATTTTGCGTGCTAGAACTAGCTCTCCTAGACATGAATTGCCTGATATGCCTGAGTGTTATGTTATAGAGGGAAAGATAGCTGAGGACTTTCTTGCTTGTAAGGATAGCTATGATGTTGAGAAAGTACTGCTCAAGTGGAAAGAAAAATCTTTGAATGCTAGGATGAAATACGACCCGAAGTTTGCAACTTCGCCTATCTTTGTGACTGATAAGGACTATGAATTCTGTGTCGACCCTGAGTTAGTCACTCTGGTCGAATCTGATCCTTTTCACGGTTATGAGTCTGAAACGGTTGTAGCCCATCTTATCAAACTACACGGTATAGCCACCCTATTCACTAGTGAGGAAAAGATCCGCCACTACTATATCCTCAAGCTGCTTCCTTTCTCGCTAAAGGATGATGCTAAGACCTGGTTCACTTCTCTTGCTCCTGGCTGTGTGCGTAGCCCCCAGGATATGGTCTACTACTTCTCTGAAAAATATTTCCCTGCCCATAAGAAGCAAGTTGCCTTGCAGGAAATATACAACTTTGCTCAAGCTGAAGAAGAGAGTCTCCCACAAGCTTGGGGGAGGCTCATCCAGCTATTGAATGCTTTGCCTGATCACCCTCTTGAGAAGAATGAAATACTTGATATCTTCTATAATGGACTGATCGATGCTTCCAAAGACCACTTAGATAGTTGTGTCGGTACTGTTTTTAGGGAACGAACTATAGAACAAGCTGAGATTCTGTTGAATAACATCTTGTGCAATGAGAATGCTTGGACTATTCCCGAACCACCTCCTAAGCGAACTCCGAAGAAAAGAGGTATTCTATTCCTCAGTCCTGAAGATATGCAAGAAGCCAAGAAATCTATGCAAGAGAAAGGCATTAAATCTGAAGATGTCAAAAATCTACCACCTATCGAAGAGATCCATGGTCTCGATAACCCGATACAGGTAGTAGAAGTAAATTCTCTGCGTAGGTTTGATGAGAGTGATATTCCTTTTGATAAACCTTCTCGCTTATGCATGGATGAATTTGATAACTTTGTTGCCAAACAACAAAGTTTCAATGATTATGTTAGCACACAATTGGAACAGAATGCTCGTATGCTTAGTCATTTCAGTGCTTGTGTGGACAGAAATGTCAACGATCTTAAACTTCTGAGTAAACATGCTTCTATGGTTACTACTTAGGTAGAGCAAGTACTTAAAGCTCCAAATGACTTGCTCAATGAGTTGAATGACAATTCCGTCAGAGTCGTTACTAGAGGCGGTAGAATGACCATGGAACCTTTGTATCCCGAGGGTCATCCGAAGAGAATTGAACAAGAATCTGAAGGAGTTAGCGCTGATGCACCTAGTCATCCCAGAAAAGAAGAAGAAAGATGATAGGAACTTGCATGCTAGCAACCCTGTTGCTGCTACACCTGAGAATCCAAACGATGCCTCTGTCTCTGATGCTGAAACACAATCTGGTGATGAACATGAGCCTAATGATAATATCAATAGTGATGTTCATGTTGATGCTCAACCTAGGAATGATAAGGATGTGGAGATTGAACCTGTTGATCTTGATAACCCACAGCCACAGAATAGAAGATACGATAAGAATGACTTCGCTGCTAGGAAGCATGGTAAAGAAAGTGAGCCATGGGTTCAGAAACCTATGCCCTTTCCCCCCAAACCATCCAAGAAAAAGGATGATGAGGATTTTGAGCGATTTGTTGAAATGATCAGACCTGTCTTTATGCAGATACGTTTGACTGATATGCTCAAGATGTCTTTGTATGCTAAGTACATGAAAGATATTGTGACTAATAAGAGGAGGATACCTGATCTTGAGATCTCTGCCATGCTCGATAATTACACTTTCAAGGGTGGAACTCCGAAGAAACTAGGTGATCCCGGTGTGCCCACTATACCTTGCTCCATTAACGGCAACTACGTTAGAACTGCGTTGTACGACCTTGGAGCCGGTGTTAGTGTTATGCCTCTCTCTCTTTATCGTAGACTTGAACTGGATAAGTTGACACCCACTGAAATGTCTCTGCAAATGGCCGACAAATCAACTGCTTTTCCTATCGGCATTTGCGAGGATGTGCTTGTTGTGGTTGCTAACACCACTATCTTAACAGACTTTGTTCTCTTGGATATTCCCGAGGACGATGCCCTGGCTGTCATCCTCGGAAGACCCTTTTTAAACACTGCAGGGGCTGTTATAGATTGCAACAAAGGCAATATCACTTTCCATGTCAACGATAATGAGCATACGGTGCACTTTCCGAAGAAACAATATCGAGTACATTGCATCAATGCTATTGAAAAGACTTCATCGATTCTTATTGGGAGCTTTAAATGCCCTATTCCTCGTGTCAAGATGAAGTATGACTTGCTTGTTGGGGAGATACACATCCCCATTGAGGTGACCTAGTGACTATTCGAAAATTCTCCGTTCTCTTTTGCGATTCGAAAAAGTTTTGTCGAGGGGATTTGATCAACCCCATTCACGGATTTCGTTCGATGAGCATGCAATGGATGAATCGAGGAGTCACAAACATCTGTTACAAGCTTTCACTTTAGGTTACTTAGAAGAAAAATGATAGGTTTAGTTTAGCTTTCCCTGTTTTCTATTTTAGCGTCCGGTCGAAAAGTACCCCGAAAATCAAAGTTCTTTGAACGCTGTGAAAATCAAGTATGATTTTTTCTGGATTTTTTGAAAAATTCTGGGACAAAGAGTCTGTCTGGGGGGCACACCAGTGGGCCACAAGCCCTAGGGGCGAAGGAACCCCCCTGGTCGCGCCACCCAGGCTTGTGGGGCCCACAGGCACCCCCTCCACTCATTCTTGCTCCCATCCAGTTCTCCTACATCCAGAAAAAATAGTTTCGCAGCTCAAACCCGTGTTCTTGCTCCTCTTGCTGGGATTTTCGATCTCTTTGCTCAAATCACCGTTCTCCGAACTGATTTGGGGAAATTACTCCTTGGTAAGTTACTCCTCCATTGGTCCAATTAGTTTTTGCTCTAGTGCCTTATACTCCGCGTATTCTTGCTGCCTTGGTGACCATGTTCTTGAGCTTTGCATGCTAATTCTAGCTGGTCCCAAGTAGTTTTGATGCGTAATATGGTCTCTAGGCACTTGTGGGAGTAGTTGCTGAAAGTTTAGTTGAACCTTGTTCACCTTTCCTTTGGGACACTGAAAATTTCAGAAAAGGAAGATGTTCAGGAGAAACTTTCACGGTGGTTCCTCAAGCAAGAGAGGTCCCCGTCTTGCGATTCGGGAGCCTGATCCTTACCAACCTAGGGATGCACAGGCTCAACCATGTTAATAGCCTTCTGATGAATTTATGATTGAGGCAGGCTTCAAAGATGAGTTTGATGCACTTGTTCACAACGTCGGACTCGAACAATTCATCTCCGATAAATGTGAACAGTATGTTGCTCTCACTGCCTCTTTTGTTTGTATATTCAAATTTTCAGCTGGCCGTGTGCCATCAGTACTGTTTGATCTCTATGATAAATCGCATACCATGGATTTAGAGGATTTCAGTAGAATTTGCAAAATACCTATTTGGGGTAACCTCAATGATCCTCCTAAATCTTCGGTTAGAGATTTTTTCGCTGGTATTACGGTTGGAGAAACTAGAGACATTACGCAAGCTACCATGGGGAGTATTCATTTTTCTGCCTTCCATTACTTTGCCCTCTTCATAGGCAGATGCATTAATGGAAAGATTTAGCATTGTCACCTCTGCGCACCCGACCTTAGTATCCTTAAGAGTGCAGTGACGGGTGACAAAAGCTTCAACATGGGAGCCATTATAGCAAGGAGGCTGAATAAGAATGCTATTGAAGGGGATTTGTTTGGTGGCATCTATGCCACTCACATAGCAAATTTTCTTGGAGTACACATCCGCGAAGGAGATCCCCCGCTCCATACAGCTTTCCTTGACCGCGCCGCTTTGACACGCTACCAGTTCCTTGAGAGGGATGATGAATCCCTCCTATACCATTTGATATTTAACCAACAGCGTGTTTTCCATATTACCCTTCCTGCTCCTGCCTTCTTTGACTTTCAGGTAAAACGAAGATATTACGTAACCAGAGGAGAGGCAGAGGAGTATGAGAGGGAGGCAAAGGCTGCTCGTCTCCGTGAGGCAGCTATTCAGGCAGTGGCTGCAACGCTCCCGTATAACCCCATTATTATTTTGGGTTTCGCCAGGACCATCCTTGGGAGTAGACCAAGTTAGGCCAAAAGCCTAAGCTTGGGGGATTACGTGTTCTCACGGACTTTACATTCTTGCTTATGCTTTCACTTTGTTAGCCGGTGTTCACACTTTGCCACTATATCATCCATGCTAGTTTTATTTTCTTTTTTCTCGTTTTCTTTTCGTGTGTCTGTCTAGTTTGAGAAAAACCAAAAAGATTTTCTTTTTCTTCTTTTTCTTGTTGGGAGCTTTCCCGTGTAGATAGTTTTCTTTTTCTTTGGGTCAAGGTAGAAGATAATGGTTACAATGTTTAGTGGCTCTTGCATGCATACCTGTTTAGCTTTCAAAGATCCATATTACTTTGTCTTCTCCTTTGTGTTTGCCTGCAGATTCCAGCTTTAGTCCAATGCACGAGCACTCTTATTATTGTTCACATCGTTCGGTCGTGCAAGTGAAAGGCAATAATGACGATATATGATGAAATCACTGAGCCTAGAAAAGCTGGTATGAAGTCGACCTATCTTGTTTTTGTAAATATGACTAGCTCATCATGCCAGATTCAGCTTTGTTGTGAGAGAAACATGTTTGCAATGACAACTTAGAGATCATAGTTGCTTATGCCATGCTTACTTAGCTAGGAGCTTACAATGGTTTGTCTTGGATGCCCACATGAATGCTGGGATGACTATGATGTAGTATGATAGGATTGTATCCTCCTTTGAATGTTTCAATTGGCTTGACTTGGTGCATGTTCACGCATGTAGTTGAAACAAAATCAACATAGCCTCTATGATCTTCATGTTCATGGTGATTTATGTCCTACTCATGCTTGCATTCAATGTTAGTTACTCTCAATGCATTATGATGATTGTTGTCGGTCTCTAGTTGGTCGCTTCCCAGTCTTTTGCTAGCCTTCACTTGTACTAAGCGGGAATACTGCTTGTGCATCCACCTCCCATAAACCCAAAGTTGTTCCATATGAGTCCACCATACCTACCCATGTGCGGTATCTACCTGCCGTTCCAAGTAAATTTGCATGTGCCACTATCTAAATCTTCAAGAAATAATCTGGTTTGCATACCCGAACTGCTAATGTGGTGATAGGGGGCTATTGGTATCTTCCATGCTAGGCGTGTTATCCTCGATATGTGTTTATTCACTATCATTCACGAGAAAGGGGCCGGTAATTGGAATTCCCAGTTCCATACTCAAATCGAAAAGATAATTGCAAACAAAACTCCCCCAGGATTGATGTTGGTATGGACGGTACCCGAGGATTCGGCTAGCCGTGGAGTGTGATTGATTGGTGGTGGGGCAGTCAAAACTTTACTTTTCTGTTTGGGAACCGCCTATAGCATGTGTAGCATGGAGGATGTTGAGAACTCTTAGTCATTGCGTTGACAATGAAAGCATGCCACCCAAAATTATTATCTCTGTTTTCATGAATTACAATGTGTAGCGTGGAAGATGTTGAGAACTCTTAGTCATTGCGTTGACAATGAAAGCATGCCATGAATTACAATGTTTAGTCAGCCCTTGGTCTTTGAAGGTGCTCTGCATTTATGTTTTGCGATCTCTGAAAGAGCTAGCGAGATACCATCTATTCGTACTGCTTCATGTTGTTTTGATTGAAGTGTTGACACTTGAGGCTTATTATTATTTGCTCGCTAGTTGATTATGCCATTGATATTAGTTTACCGTGAGACCTAGATGTCATTTTCTTATGTGGTTTGCTTGTGATCTTGCTGAAATTCTATTGTGAGTTAGACATAGTTGCAACAACAAGATCAAACAGAGTTCGTCAAAGTTTTTCTTTTGTCTCTCTCAGTTTATCAACTGAGTTGCTTGAGGACAAGCAAGGCTTTAAGCTTGGGGGAGTTGATACGTCTCCGTCGTATCTACTTTTCCAAACTCTTTTGCCCTTGTTTTGGACTCTAATTTGCATGATTTGAATGGAACTAACCCGGACTGACGTTGTTTTCAACAGAATTGCCATGCTGTTGTTTTTGTGCAGAAATAAAAGTTCTCGGAATGTCCTGAAAATTTACAGAGATTTTTTCTGGAATAAAATAAAAATACCTACGCAAAGATCCACCTAAGGGGCGTGCCAGTGGGCCACAAGCCCATAGGCCACGGCCACCCCCTATGGCAGCGTCGTGCAGGCTTGTGGGGCCCACGTGGCACCACCGCCCCCAAACTCAGCTCTATATCTTCCGTTTTGCCTGGAAAAAAAATCAGAGAGAAGGTTTCATCGCGTTTTGCGATACGGAGGCGCCGCCACATCATGTTCTTCATCTGGAGGGCAGATCTGGAGCCCGTTTCGAGCTCCGGAGAGGGGAAATCGTCGCCATCATCATCATCAACCTTTCTCCTCGAGAATTCCATGATGCTCTTCATCGTTCATGAGTAATCTCATCATAGGCTTGCTGGACGGTGATGATTTGGATGAGATCTATCATGTAATCGAGTTAGTTCTTGACGGGGATTGATCCCTAGTATCCACTATGTTCTAGATTGATGTTGCTACTACTTGGCTATGCTTAATGCTTGTCACTAGGGCCCAAGTGCCATGATTTCAGATCTGAACCTATTATGTTGTCGCCAATATATATGTGTTTTAGATCCTATCTTGCAAGTTGTAGTCACCTACTTTGTGTTATGACCAGGCAACCCCGGAGTGACAATAGCCGGAACCACTCTCGGAGATGACCATAATATGAGGAGTTCATGTATTCACCGCGTGTTAATGTGTTGGTCCGGTTCTTTATTAAAAGGAGAACCTTAATATCCCGTAGTTTCCATTAGGACCCCGCTGCCATGGGAGGGATAGACAATAGATGTCATGCAAGTTCTTTTCCCTAAGCACGTATGACTACATACATAATACATGCCTACATTAGATTGATGAACGGGAGCTAGTTACATATCTCTCCGTGTTATAGCTATTACATGATGAATCACATCCGTCACACTCATCCATCACCGATCCACTGCCTACGAGTCTTTTACTACTGGTCCTCGCTACGTTACTTTGCCTAGGCTTGTCCCTTGCTACAAAAAGAATTGCGCCACTTTGCTGCTGCTGTCACTTTGCTGCTACTATTGCTACTGTTGTTACTTGTTACTCTGCTGCTTCTACTGTTGTTCCTTGCTACTCCGCTGTTACTTGTTGCAAGACTTTGTTGGAGCCGTAGCCAGGGAAGCATTCTTGTCAAGAATAATCCCCCGTCAACGTGCTGGCGCCATTGATACAATAGTTAGGAATAGTCTGCCGTCAACAGATCGTTTCTGGCACCGTTGCTATCATACTACATTGCTACTGATACTTTGCTTGCGGGCACTAATCTTTCAGGTGTGGTTGAATCTGACGCATTCAGCTGCTAATACTTGAGAATATTCTTTTGCTTCCCGTCGTGCGAGTCAATAAATTTGGGTTGAATACTCTACCCTCGAAAACTGCTGCGATCCCATACGCTTGTGGGACATCATACCGCCCCAGGAGTGGTAGTACCACTCTTGCATGGGTAGATGTGGTGGGTAACGGGCAGAATCTTCCCCTCACTATATAAAGGGGTTCTCCTTCCTTGGGAACTTCACCTTTTCCATTCTTAAGCTCCACCGTTGCTCCAAGCTCCATTTTCGCCCGATCTCTCTCCCTAGCCAACAAAATTTATTAATACTCTAGGGTTTGGTTGAGAGGGCCTCGATCTACATTTCCACCAAGAGAAATTTGATTCCCCCACTAATGCCTCGCAGATCTTGTTACTCTTGGGTGTTTGAGCACCCTAGACGGTTGAGGTCACCTCAAAGCCATATTCCATTGTGGTGAAGCTTCCTAGTCTCGTTGGGAGCCTCCAATTTTGTTGTGGAGATTGCCCCAACCTTGTTTCTAAAGGTTCGACCACCGCCTTCAAGGGCACCAATAGTGGAATCACGGCATCTCACATTGTGTGAGGGCGTGAGGAGAATACGGTGGCTGTTGGGGATATTACGTGCGGTGTGACCCGCCCTGGTTGGGCCGGGTCACTAAGTGGGCGACTCATCCTTTGGCGAAGCAAGATTTGGCCCAAAAGGCCCAAGAGCTGGATGGTGGTTCCAAATCTACATAGAGGATAAGTCGTCGAGGAGGTTTCCAGTCTTGCAAAGCACGGTGACTTAGAGATAGAAAGAATCACGGTTTGTATTAAGGCATGGACTCGTGTAAACCCTAGGGCCTCGACCTGTATATAAAGGCGAGTCCCTAGAGAGGAGAGGCGGGTTAGAAATCATCGAGAGCTAGGTGAGGCGAGTTACACCCTCCTTGTAATCGAAACATCATCAATACAACACAAAGCAGGACATAGGCTTTTACCTCCTCACAAGGGGCCGAACCTGGGTAAATCTGAGTCCCGCTTCCGCTCAACCCCTTTGAGTCGCCACCAAGGTGCGATGGCTCCATCATTAAGTCCTTTCACTAGGACATCTGCCGTGAGAAAACCACGATAGTTGGCGCCCACCGTGGGGCCTGCGCACGGTGGAGTTGCGTTCTCGAAGGGAGCCCTACCAGGGTCAGGGAGCTACGCGGTTGGGCTCATGACCCGGAGCCGCCGCGGAAATTACTACATTGACAACTCGCTGTGGGGATCCGGGGCCGATTCGATCGAATCCGGCTACAGAGTCCCCTTCGGCAAGGTCAACATTTTCATTGGCATGGTCGGAGCACCCATTCCTTGGCCGGACATCTTCACCGACACCGTTGAGCCGCCCAGGTATGTCCGTCCCATCGCGCCACAAAGCCTGACGCGCCCAGTTTTCGTCGGCTTCACGCAGGGATCTGATGAGCCAGAGCGGTCGGCTACTCAGGAGGCCACACCGGTCAACTCCGACGACGAGTCATCCATGGGCGATACAGATTCGATCCAGTCCTTGCATGAAGGCCGCCTCTGAGATCTGTCGCTGGCGATGGATCCCGAAGTCCTCGACCGGACATGTCGTCAGATCGCCATATACATGGCAGGGGCAACATAGTCTTAGCAAAACCCTGAAGGCAACAACGAGGGTGGCGGCCCATCCAAAAGCCCAGCTATGGTCCTGGTGGACCTGTCGGCGGAGATAACGAGGCTCATGGCAACCCCCGTGATGACAGAAAACCAGGGAACGATCAACACCGACTTGTCAAAGCTGCGAGATGAGATGGCAAAGGCCTAGTGAGATGCAGAGGCAGAAGACGCGAGGATTGCGACCCAACAAGCTTAGATCACCGCGGAGACAGCCCGCTTAAACACAAAGAACTAGCGAATTGAAAGCCAGCAGCGCGCGTCCGACGCTGTACATCAGAGGAGGCACCAGGGGTATTTACCCCCTAATTTGAACCCTACCCGCCTTTTCGACACTCCGCGTACCCCCGGGACGGGAACCGTTCCAGGGCAGGGCCGGCTCAGCCACCAAACCCACCGCCTCAGCCATCGGATGATTGCATTCCCCGTTTCCAGATGCCTCAGGGCCACTATTCCAACCCCATGGACAACGTTCTCGCAGCGACTCGCCACTTGGACTCCCTTCCAATTTCTGGAAACACTCCGGCTGAAATAGAAGCAAGAAACGTCATTGAGATGTTGAAAATGGCAGTGGTCCAGAACATGCAATTCTCACACAGCCTCAACCGACTGCACTCCACCCCCAGGCGAGCCGCACCAGAAGCCGGCCGGAGGATCCACCCACTGTAACCAGCGGACCGCGGCACCTACCTCAGGGTAACCCGCCCGACCATCGGGACCCTCCCGCCCGCAACACCGTTGGTGCGACGGGCCAGGATCATCAAGGCCACATCCAAACCCACCCAACGTCACTCAGTGGAGGCGGCAGGCACGTCGGGGTGCCGTGTTTGGCCCTTGCCCTTCGGAACGAGCGAATGCCGAAGGACTTCAAAGGACCAAGGAAGGTGCCCAACTACACCAGGATCTTGAGCTGGCGTCGTGGGTTGAGAGTTATGAACTCGCGATGGACATGCTCGACGTGAGTGAAGCGGTCTGTGCCAGGTACTTCACAATGATGCTCGAAGGGACGGTGCGCACTTGGTTGAAAAACTTGCCACCCAATTCCATCCAGACTTGGGCTGAACTGAAGGAGCGTTTCATCAAAAAAATCGGGGAACTTGCAAACACCCAACGACGATCGTCGACTTACACCATTGCATTAAGCGGCCTGACGAGTCGGCTCATCATTGGACGCGGCGGATTGCAGAAATCATCCACTCGTCGGACGGCATCACGGCGGCCCAGGCCATGCTGATTCTGGAGCAAAACTGCCACTACGAGCCCCTGGTACAGAAGCTGGGGCGACTCAAGCGCAAGGTCCAGGATATGCGCGAATTGATGGATACCCTCACCCGGTATGCCGAAGCGGACGATACCAAAGATCCAGGAGAGGACGGTAGCAAGGCCAACCCGCCAAGGAAAGGCGAGTCATCCAAGAATCACTCCCAGTTTCAAGGACGTGCCCACCATAATCATGTTTGAAATGGCAAGAGAAGGGAGCAGGAAGGACCCACGGACTTCGTCGCCAATACCAATGCTAACAATGGCAACCAGCGCCAGAAGATGAGTGGTTACAGTGGCAAGAAGCCGTGCAATTATAAGGAGATACATAAGGGCCACTGCCCGCATCATGCCATCGCAGAAGGACCGACAACCCACTCTTGGGGAGACTGCTACATGATGCAGGAATTTCGGGCGGAGGCACTTAAGAAAGGCCAAGCCGGCGACCAGAGCCAACGGCAGGAACAATTTGGTGCGCCTAATCAATGTCAGAACCCGTTTGGCGGCTTTGCCGAACCAGGACCCCAGGGCGGCTCGCAACCAAGCAGTGGCCAATATCCTGTGCATAACAAGCAGCGGTATAACCCGCCCGGAGTGTTTCAGCAGCCACCCCCGGAGGGAGCTCCCCAGGGGCAAGATGATAATAGCGGATTCCGCAGCAATCCCAAGCAATTAAACATCGGATAATACCATGTATTCACCACGAGTGCCTGTAAGCGAGACAAGAAGGTGAAGCACAGGACATATAGCGTGTCCGAGCCGATGCTCCCCAGGTACCTCCATTGGTCTGAGCAAACTATCTCTTGGAGTACGGAGGACCACCCGCCCAGAATCGACAACCCCGGCGACTTGGCATTGGTCGTGGCCCCCCCTAGTCGGGGGATATACCCTTTCAAAGGTTCTTATGGATGGTGGCAGCAACATCAACATATTATATTTCGACACCTTTCGAAGGATGAACCTCTTGGAGAAGGACCTAATGTCGTCAACCACGATTTTCCATGGTATCTTTCCGGGTAAGTCAGCATACCCAATTGGGCGAGTCAAACTTAACGTGGCTTTTGGTACATCATCCAATTACAGGAGCCAGTCGCTTATATTCGAGGTGGTCAAGCTGAAGAGCCCTTATCATGAATTGTTTGGGCGGCCGGCTTACCCCCGGTTCATGGCTCGCCCGGCTATGTCTACCTTAAACTCAAGATGCCTGGCCCTAAGGGACCCATCACGGTCGATGGTGACAGGAGGATAGCAAAGGAGTGTAAGGAAGGAAATGCGGCTTACGCAGAAATCGCCTGCACCGCGGAAGAGCTCAAGTATCACCAAGCCAATGTTGACCCGGCGGATATGTCGCCTCTCAAGAAGCCAACAACTGATGCTGAGCCACTCCTCAAGTTTAAGCCGTCGGATGACACTAAGATGGTGGACTTCACTCCTGGCGACTCGTCCAAGCAGTTCACTATCGGGGCGGGTCTGGATCCCAAATAGGAAAGCGCGCTCATCGAATTCATCCGTGAGAATCGGGACATCTTCGCATGGAAACCTTCTAACATGCCTGGTGTATCGAGAGAATTCGCTGAGCACCATCTTAATGTTGACCCTAACGCAAAGACGATTCAGTAATATCTTCGCAGATTTAATGAGGAGCGACGCAAGGCGATCGGACAAGAAGTCGCCCATCTTTTGGCCGCGGGTTCATCGTTGAGGTCTTCCACCCTAAATGGTTGGCTAACCCGGTCCAGGTGCTCAAGAAGAACGGCACTTTTAGCATATGCATCGACTACACCGACCTCAACAGAGCTTGCCCAAAAGATCCTTTCGCCCTTCCCCGCATTGATCAAATCATTGACTCGGTTGCAGGATGAGACTGTTTGTGTTTCTTGGACGCCTACTCCGGATATTACCAGATCAAGATGGTTGTGGAAGATCAGGAGAAGACGACCTTCATAACCCCGTTTGGGGACTTTTGCTATGTATCCATGCCGTTTGGGCTCAAGAGCGTTGGGGCGACTTACTAGCGTTGTATCCAAAACTGTCTCCGCGGCCAAATCGGACGCAACGTCCATGCTTACATTGATGACATGGCGGTTAAATCTCGCAAGAAGGAGACGCTCTTGGAGGATCTCAAGGAAACCTTTGACAATCTGCGTGTGTATCAGATGAAGCTTAACCCCACCAAATGTGTCTTTGGTGTTCCTGCAAGAAAGTTTTTGGGTTTTCTGGTGTCAGAACGCGGCATTGAGGCCAACCCGGACAAAATCAAAGCAATCACCTCGCTTGGGAAACTGACATCAGCTTTGCTTCCCCAACAATAGTGCTAGAAAAGTGCTGATCCTGCAATCTCTAGTGTTAGCTAGACAAATGCTCATGACAACGAACCTTCTCCTGCAACTGCACCAGAAGAATGCTGCTAGCACTCCCCGGCAATGAAACTGGAAGAATGTTGTTGATGGCCCACCAGCGCGTGGGTTCGCAGCAGTTTTCGAGGGTAGAGTATTCGAACCAAATTTGTAGATCGCTTAAAGGAGGTGAGAGTATACTCTCAAGTATTAGCAGCTAAATTAGTCGGATTCAACCACGCCTGAAAGATTAGTATCTGCAAGCACAGTAGTAACAGCAAAGCAAGACAACTAACAGCAGTAGCAGCAGAGCAAAACAAGTAACAGCAGTAGCAACAGTTGCAGCAGCAGCAGAGCAAAACAAGTAACTGCAGTAGTAGGACAAACTCGTAGGCAATGGGTCGGTGATTTGTTTGGATGATATTCATTATGCAACAGCTATAACACGGGGTGATAAGTGGCTAGCTCACGTTCGTCAATGTGATGTAGGCATGCATTCCGTGTGTCGTCATACGTGCTTAGGGAAAAGAACTTGCATGACATCTATTGTCCATCCCTCCCGTGGCAGCGGGGTCCAAAAGGAAACTACCGGATATTAAGGTTCTCCTTTTAATAAAGAACTGGACCAACGCATTAGCACTTGGTAAGCACATGAACTCCTCAAACTATGGTCATCACCGGGAGTGGTTCCCGTTATTGTCACTCCGGGGTTGCCGGCTCATAACACATAGTAGGTAACTACAACTTGCAAGATCGGATCTAAAACACACATATATTGGTGGTAACATAATAATTTCATATCTGAAATCGTGGCACTCGGGCCCTAGTGACAAGCATTAAGCATGGCAAAATAGTAGCAACATCAAATCTCAGAACATAGTGGATACTAGGGATCAATCCCCATGAAAACTAACTCGATTACATGATAGATCTCATCCTACTCATCACCGCCCAGCGAGCCTACGAATAGATTACTCACGAACGATGAAGAGCTTCATGGAATTGGAGAGGGAAGAAGGTTGATGATGACGATGTCGACGATTTCCCCTCTCCGGAGCCCAAGTCGGACTCCAGATCTGCCCTCCAGATGAAGAACGCGTGGTGGCGACGCCTCCGTATCAAAAACGCGATGAAAACTTCTCTTTTTTATTTTTTCTGGGACGAAAGACAACTTATAGAGCTGGTGTTGGGGGCGGCAGGTGCCTGCGGGCCCCACAAGCCTGCCCACCGCCACCAAGGGGGTGGCGGAGCAGGGGCTTGTGGCCGACTGGCGCACCCCCTGAGGTGGAACTTGGCGCAGATATTTTTGATATTTTCCAAAACTGCTCCCCGTAAATTTTCAGGACATTTGGAGAACTTTGATTTCTGCACAAAAATAACACCAAGGCAATTCTGCTGAAAACAGCGTCAGTCCAGCTTAGTTCCATTCAAATCATGCAAATTATAGTCCAAAACAAGGGCAAAAGCGTTTGGAAAAGTAGATACGTTGGAGACGTATCAACTTCCCCAAGCTTAAAACCTTGCTTGTCCTCAAGAAACTCAGTTGACGAACTGAGAGATAAGGAAAAACTTTGACAAACTCCGTTTGATCTTGTTGTTGCAACTATGTCTAACTCATAACCAGAATTTCAGCAAGATCACAAGTTAACCACATAAGCAAATGACACAAAGGTCTCACGGTAAACTAATATCAATGGCATAATCAGCTAACGAGCAAATAATAATGAGTTTCAAATACCAACACTTCAATCAAAACAAGCATGAAGCAATATGAATAGGTGGTATCTCGCTAGCTCTTTCTGAGACTGCCAAACATAAATGCAGAGCACTTTCAAAGATCAAGGGTTGACTAAACATTGTAATTCATAGCAACGAAGATACAATCATAGTCATACTCAATATCAATCAAAAGCAAAGCATAAAAATGACAGAGGTGCTCTCTAATTGGTGCTTTTATAAAAAGAGGATGACTCCACAGGAAAATAAATAGACAGGCCCTTCGCAGAGGGAAGCATTGATTTGCAGAGGTGCCAGAGCTCAAGCTTTGAAAAGAGAGATAATAATTTTGGGTGGCATGCTTTCATTGTGAACGCAATGACCAAGAGTTATCAATATCTTCCATGCTACTGATGCTATAGGCGGTTCCCAAACAGAAAAGTAAAGTTTTAACTCCCCCACCACCAATCAATCACACTCCACGGCTAGCCGAATCCTCGGGTACCGTCCATACTAACATCAATCCGGGGGGAGTCTTGTTTTACAGTTATGTTTTCGATTCAAGCATGGAACTGGGCATCCCAAGTACCGTCCCCTTTCTCGTGAATGACTGTTAATAAACATATGTCGAGGATAACACTCCTAGCATGGAAGATACCAATAGCCCTTTGTCACCACATGAGCGGTTCGGGCATGCAAAACAGATTTATTTCTTGAAGGTTTAGAGAAT
Source organism: Hordeum vulgare subsp. vulgare (assembly GCF_904849725.1). Lineage (NCBI taxonomy): Eukaryota > Viridiplantae > Streptophyta > Magnoliopsida > Poales > Poaceae > Hordeum > Hordeum vulgare. Next base: position 423,129,463 of record NC_058523.1, on the reverse strand, counting down.
GGCACATGCAAATTTATTTGGAACGGCAGGTAGATACAGCAAATAGGTAGGTATGGTGGACTCTCATGGAAAAACTTTTGGGTTTATGGAAGTGGATGCACAAGCAGTATTCCGCTTAGTACAAGTGAAGGCTAGCAAAAGACTGGGAAGCGACCAACTAGAGAGCGACAACAGTCATCAAGATGCAATGAGTTTGACTAACATTGAATGCAAGCATGAACATGCGCCAAGTCAAGCCACTTGAAACATTCAAAGGAGAATACCATCCTATCATACTACATCATAGTCATCTCAAAGTCTATGTTGGCATTCAAGAGAAATCATTATAAGCTCTCAGCTAAATAAGCATGGCATCAGAAACTATGATCTCTAAGTTGTCATTTCAAACATGGTTCTCTCACAACAAAGCTAAATCTGGGTTGACAAGCTAGTCATATTTACAAAAACAAAATAGATAGAGTTCATACCAGCTTTTCAGTCTCAGTCACTTCATCATATATCATCATTGTTGCCTTTCATTTGCACGATTGAACGATGTGAACAATAATAAGCGCATTGGACTAAGCTGAATCTGCAGGCAAACACAAAGGAGAAGACAAAATAATATGGCTCTTTGAAAGCTAAATAGGTAAGCATGTAAGAACCACTAAGAATTGTAACCAATATCTTCTATCTTGACACAAAGAAAAAGAAAGCTATTTACATGGGAAAGCTCCCAACAAGCAAAAGAAGAAAAAAAAATCTTTTTGGGTTTTCTCAAAAGGACACAAAACAAGAAAACAAAAAGAAACTAGCATGGATAATACAGTGGCAAAGTGTAAACACCGGCTAACAAAGTGAAAGCATAAGCATGAATGTAAAGTCGGTAAGAACACATACTCCCCCAAGCTTAGGCTTTTGGCCTAGGTTGGTCTACTCCCATGGTGGGAAATAACCAGCTCCGCGATACTCCGGAGCAGACTGTGGATGCCACTGCTGTGTGAGCTCCTCTGGCTCCCACTGATAAACTGGCGTCTGGTGCTCGACTGGCGGCTCAAGCACGGGCACCTGTGGTTGGGCCAAGCCCCAATATGTGTAGATGTCCGCGGGCATAATAGTGTACGTGCCTACATGAAGATCAAAGAAAGAAGGAGCAGGCAAAGTAATAGTCTCTCGAGTACCCTGACTAAACACTAGGTTATAAATCATCTATCTACTAGCATCTCTATCCAGAAAATCATGGCGAACCATGCTGTCATAATCCAGATATCTCTCAGGGAGAAGCATCTCTCCTTCCTCTCCTAGTCTAATGGGTATCTCAAAGTGTGTGGCAAGACGGGTAGCATAGATACCTCCATAGACAACACCTTTAGAACGGTTCAGGTTCAACCATTGAGCTACTATAGCGCCCAAGCTATAAGTCTTATCGTTATAAAGGCCTTCGCGCAAAACAGCAAGGTCTGGAGAACTAAGTGATCCAGCCTCCCCACGGCCAATCAAACATTTCCCACAAATAGTGAGAAGTAACGAAGCACACGAAAATGTATTCTAGCAATTCTAGCGCGAGACATTCCTCTCTCCTCTCCAACAGCAATAGAAACAATGAAATCCTCCAAGTCCCGTGGACGAGGGTCACGGATATCCCCAACATAAGGTAATCTGCATACATTGCAAAAGTCCTGCAGCGTCATGCACTGGGGAACATCGTATATCATGAACTCAACCATGGGAGGATTCTTCCTCGGATAAAAGTTGAAGCTTTGAACGAAAATATTGGTGAGGAGGAGATATTGTGGGAACTTATCTTCAACAAACGCAGTAAGACCTGCGTTCTCCACCAAGTAATAAAAGTCTTCATAATGTCCGACGGCGCGCAAAAATTAATCACTTGGCCACTCGCACGCTCGAACTTCTGTGACTCGAGGGACTACGTACTTGGGGTGATTCGTCTCATCCTCCTTGGTATTACGGCTTGAAGAGCCTCTCAAGAACCTCCTCATCTTTTCCTTTTTCTAGCTCTGAAAAATTCTGAAATTTTTAGAGACTTTGAAAGAAAAGTGAATAAGTATTAACCCAGCTTGTAGCAACTACTCCTACAAGTGCCTAGAGACTGTATCACGCGCTAAAACTACTTGGGACCGGCTAAAATTAACATTTATAGCTCAAGAACAGGGTCACCAAGGTAGCAAGAATACGCGAAGGATAAAGCACTAGAGCAAAAAGTAATTGGACCAATGGAGGAGTCACTTACCAAGGAGTAATTTCCCCAAAACGGTTCGGAGAATGGTGCTTTGAGCAAGGAGATCTAAAATCACAGCCAAATGAGCAAGAACATGGGTTTGAGCTGCGAAACAATTTTTTCTGGAGGTGGAAGAAGAGGCTGGGAGCTGGAATGAGTGGAGGGGGTGCCTGTGGGCCCCACAAGCTTGCACCCCGCCACCAGGGGGGTAGGTGGCGGTGGGGGGCTTGTGGCCCACTCGTTAGGCCCCCTGACCAGCTCTTAGGCCCAGAAATTTTCAAAAATTCCAGAAAAAATCATACTAAATTTTCAGGACCATCGGAGAGCTTTTATTTTCGAGGTATTTTTCTCCGGCACGCTAAAACAGAAAACAGAAAAGCTAAACTAATTCTATCATTTTTCTTCTAAGCAACAGAAAAGGAAAACTCAAAACAGAGGTATGTGACTCTCTGATTCATCCGTTTCATGGTCATCGAAAGAAATCCATCAATGGGATTGATCAAGTCCTTATGACAAAACCTTCTCGAATCGGAAGAGAGAACGGAGAATTTTCAAATAGCCAGTAAGTCACCTCAATGGGGATATGAATCTCCCCAACAAGAAAATCATACTTCATCTTGACACGAGGAACAGGGCATTCAAAGCTCCCAATGAGAATCGATGAAGTCTTTTCGCTAGCATTGATGCAATGTACTGGATATCGTTTCTTCGGAAAGTGCACTGTGTGCTCATTACCGTTGACATGGAAAGTGACATTGCCTTTGTTGCAATCTATAACAGCCCCTGCCGTGTTTAAAAAGGGTCTTCCGAGGATGATAGCCATGGCATCGTCCTCGGGAATATCCAAGATAACAAAGTCTGTTAAGATAGTGGTATTAGCAACCACAACATGCATATCCTTGCAAATGCCGATAGGGAAAGCAGTTGATTTGTCGGCCATTTGCAGAGAAATTTCAGTGGGTGTCAACTTATCCAACTCAAGTCTACGATAAAGAGAAAGCGGCATAACACTAACACAAGCTCCAAGGTCACATAAGGAAGTTCTTACGTAGTTTCCTTTAATGGAGCAAGGTATAGTGGGCACTCCGGGATCACCAATTCTCTTAGGAGTTCCACCTTTGAAAGTGTAATTGTCAAGCATGGTGGAGATCTCAAGATCTGGTATCTTGTGTTTATTAATCACGATATCTTTCATGTACTTGGCTTACGGAGACATCTTGAGCATATCAGTTAACCGCATCTGCAGAAAGACGGGTCTTATCATCTCAACGAAGCGCTCAAAATCCTCATCATCCTTTTTCTTGGATGGCTTGGGAGGAAAGGGCATAGGTCTCTGAACCCATGGCTCTCTTTCTGTACCATGCTTCCTAGCAGTGAAGTCATTCTTGTCATATCTCTAAGGTTGTGGATTATCAGGATAACCGTAGGTTCAATCTCCACATCCTCATCAGGGCTAGGTTGAGCATTATTACGAATATCACTGTCCATATTGTCACCAGATTCATGTTCATCACTAGATTGTGTTTCTACATCAGACGCAGAAATATCATTAGGTTCTTCGGGTGTGACAGTATTTGGTGAATTGGCGTGCAGGTTTCTATCATCCTTCTTCTTCTCCTTAGGATGACTAGGTGCATCAGCATTGATTCCTTGAGAATCTTGATCAATTCTCTTAGGATGACCTGCAGGATACAAAGGTTCCTGAGTCATTTTGCCTCCTCTAGTAATGACTCTGACAGAGTTGTCATTTAATTCATTGAGCAAGTCATTGTGAGTTTTAAGTACTTGTTCTACCTGAGTAGTAATCATAGAGGCATGTTTACTCAGAATTTCAGAGCATTGACATTTCTGTCTACACAAGCACTTAAATGGCTAAGCATATGAGCACTTTGTTCCAAATGTCTGCTAACATAATCATTGAAATTATGTTGTTTGGCAACAAAGTTGTCAAATTCATCAAAGCATAGGCTAGCAGGTTTATCAAAAGGAATATCACTTTCGTCAAACCTACACAGAGAATTCACTTCTACTACCTGTATCGGGTTATCGAGACCGTGGATCTCTTCGATAGGTGGTAGATTTTTTACATCTACAGATGTAATCCCTTTCTCTTGCATAGATTTCTTGGCTTCTTGCATATCTTTGGGACTGAAGAATAGAATACATGTTTTCTTAGGAGTTGGCTTAGGAGGTGGCTCGGGAATATTCCAAGCATTATCGTTGATCAAGAGGTTATTCAGTAGAGTCTCAGCTTGTTCTACAGTTTGTTCCCTAAAAACACAACCGACACAACTATCTAGGTGGTCTCTAGAGGCATCGGTAAGTCCGTTATAGAGGATATCAAGTATCTCGTTCTTCTTAAGAGGGTGATCAGGCAAAGCATTCTGTAGCTGGACGAGCCTCCCCCAAGCTTGTGGAAGACTCTCTTCTTGGAGTTGAGCAAAGTTGTATATTTCCTGCAAGGCAGCTTGCTTCTTATGGACAGGGAAATATTTCTCACGAAAGTAATAGACCATCTCCTGGAGACTACGCACACATCCAGGAGCAAGATAGGTGAACCAGGCTTTAGCATCATCCTTTAGAGAGAAAGGAAACAACTTAAGGATATAGTAGTGGCGGATCTTCTCCTCATTAGTGAAAAGGTTGGCTATTTCGGATAGTTTGGCAAGATGGGCTATGACCGTCTCAGACTCATAACCGTGAAAAGGATCAGATTCGACTAGAGAGATTATCTCAGGGTCGACAGAGAATTCATAATCCTTATCGGTGACAAAGATAGGCGAAGTGGCAAACTTCGGGTCATTTTTCATCCAAGCTTCACGAGATTTTTCCTTCCACTTGAGAATTAATTTCTCAGCGTCATAGGCATCCTTACACGCAAGAAAATCCTCAGCTATCTCTCCCTCCATAACGTAACCCTCAGGTATATCAGGCAATTCATATCTAGGAGAGCTAGATCTAGCAGGAGCAAAAGCAGGTTCTATCTCAATAGTATTGGTAGTTTCAGAAGCATCACGAGCATTGGCAGTAACTCTAGCAATATGAGCATCAAGGAACACTCCTAGTGGAACATCAGGCAAAGGAGTATCTCTAGCAGTATCAGGCATAGCATCATCAGGAAAAATAGCATCTCTAGCATCACCAGGCAAAGCAGTATCAAGCATAGCATCTCTAGAAGTATCAAGCATAGCATCTCTAGAAGTATCAAGCATAGTATCATCAGGCAAAATAGTATCTCTAGCATCACCAGGCAAAGCAGTATCAAGCATAGCATCTCTAGCAGTATCAGGCATAGTATCAAGCATAGTATCATCAGGCATAGTATCAAGCATAACATCTCTAGCAGTAGTATCACAAGCATCATCAAGCACATGTGACATATCAAGATTTCTAGCAAGAGGTGATGTCGCAAACTTACTCATAACTGAAGGTGAATCAAGTGCAGAGCTAGATGGCAATTCCTTACCTCCCCTCGTAGTTGAGGACAAGACTTTGGTCTTCGGATCCTTCAGATTCTTCATAGTGATCAGTAGATATAAATCCCAAGTGACTCAGAGAATATAGCAATACCTCCCCGGCAATGGCGCCAGAAAAATGCTGACGTCAGCTGTGCTTCCCCAGCAATAGTGCCAGAAAAGTGCTGATCCTGCAATCTCTAGTGTTAGCTAGACGAATGCTTATGACAACGAACCTTCTCCTGCAATGGCACCAGAAGAATGCTGCTAGCACTCCCCGGCGATGAAACTAGAAGAATGTTGTTGATGGCCCACCAGCGTGTGGGTTCGCAGCAGTTTTCGAGGGTAGAGTATTCGACCCAAATTTGTAGATCGCCTCAAGGAGGTGAGAGTATACTATCAAGTATTAGCAGCTGAATTTGTCGGATTCAACCACACCTGAAAGATTATTATCTGCAAGCACAGTAGTAACAGCAAAGCAAGAAAAGTAACATCTGTAGCAACATAAGTAGCAGCAGAGCAAAACAAGTAACAGCAGTAGCAACAGTAGCAGTAGTAGTAGAGAAAAACAAGTAACAGCAGTAGTAGGACAAACTCGTAGGCAATGGGTCGGTGATTTGTTTGGATGATATTCATCATGCAACAGCCATAACACGGAGAGATAAGTGGCTAGCTCCCATTCGTCAATGTGATGTAGGCATGCATTCCGTGTGTCGTCAAACGTGCTTAGGGAAAAGAACTTGCATGACATCTATTGTCCATCCCTCCCGTGGCAGCGGGGTCCAAAAGGAAACTACCGGATATTAAGGTTCTCCTTTTAACAAAGAACCGGACCAACACATTAGCACTTGGTGAACACATGAACTCCTCAAACTATGGTCATCACTGGGAGTGGTTCCGGTTATTGTCACTCCGGGGTTGCCGGATCATAACACATATTAGGTAACTAAAACTTGCAAAATCGGATCTAAAACACACATATATTGGAGGTAACATAATAATTTCAGTCATGGCACTCGGGCCCTAGTGACAAGCATTATCATGGCAAAATAGTAGCAACATCAAATCTCAGAACATAGTGGATACTAGGGATCAATCCCCATCAAAACTAACTGGATTACATGATAGATCTCATCCTACTCATCACCGCCCAACGAGCCTACGAATAGATTACTCACGAACGACGAAGGGCTTCATGGAATTGGAGAGGGAAGAAGGTTGATGATGACGATGGCGACGATTTCCCCTCTCCGGAGCCCAAAGACGGACTCCAGATCTTCCCTCCACATGAAGAACAGGTGGCGGCGGCGCCTCTGTATCGAAAACGCGATGAAAACTTCTCTTTTTATTTTTTCTGGGACGAAAGACAACTTACACAGCTGGAGTTGGGGGCGGCAAGTGCCTGTGGGCCCCACAAGCCTGCCCACCGCCAACAGGGGGGGTGGTGGCGGAGCAGGGGCTTGTGGCCCACTGGCCCACCCCCTGAGGTGGAACTTGGCGCAGATATTTTTGATATTTTCCAAAACTTCTCCCCGTAATTTTTTAGGACGTTTGGAGAACTTTGATTTCTGCACAAAATTTACACCAAGGCAATTCTGTTGAAAATAGCGTCAGTCCAGGTTAGTTCCATTCAAATCATGCAAATTATAGTCCAAAACAAGGGCAAAAGAGTTTGGAAAAGTAGATACGTTGGAGACGTATCAGAAACCAGTGAATATTAATCAAGTCCAACGCATGGCGGGTTGGATTGCAGCCTTGAGTCGCTTTATAAGCCGCGTGGGGGAGAAAGGCATTCCCCTCTATCAGTTGCTTAAGAAAGCTGATCAGTTTGTTTGGACGGACGAGGCCAACAAAGCTTTTGAAGCCCTGAAGTAGCAATTGGTCAGCCCGCCGGTTCTGGCCGCCCTGACTGAAAAGGAGCCTATGCTTTTGTACATCACGGCGAATACCAAGGCGGTGAGCGTGGCAGTGGTTGTTGAACGGAAGGAAGACCCGGTACAGCGCCAGGTGTATTTTGTCAGCGAGGTTCTAACCCTCTCCAAACAACGTTATCCACATTCGCAGAAGTTAGTTTATGGGTTGTTAATGGCTAGTCGGAAGCTAAAACATTATTTCCAAGAACATCCTATCACGGTGGTTAGCTCCGCTCCTCTTGGGGATATCATCCAGAACCGAGAAGCAACGGGACGAATCGCCAAGTGGGCAATTGAGCTCGGGCCACACCACGTGCGGTATACGCCTCGCACGGCTATCAAGTCCCAGGCATTGGTCGACTTCATCACTGATTGGACCGAGTTACAGATTCCCGAAGACAGGCCTGATCTCACGTACTGGACCATCTACTTTGACGGGTCTAGGCAATTGGAGGGCTCGGGGGCTGGCGTGGTGTTGATTTCACCCCAGGGAGACAAGTTCTGTTATGTTCTCCGACTCATGTTCCCGTGTACCAATAACGTTGCGGAATATGAAGCCCTGCTTCATGGTTTGCGACTCGCGAAGGAGATGAACCTCACACACGTCGGGTGCTTGGGCGACTCCAATCTGGTGGCACAACAAGTTTCAGGTACATGGGATTCCCGGGACCCCCTCATGGCGGCTTACAGAAGGGTTGTGTCTGATGTGGCGGGTCATTTCCATGGTTATCAAGTCAATCATATCGACCAGCGACTCAACGAAGCAGCTGATGCCCTCTTGCATCTCTGCTCGCAACGTAAGCCGGTTCCTCCTAATGTCTTTTTGGATATTCTGCATAATCCTTCTGTGAAGTTGCCTTCAGAAGAGGAATTGGCGATACCAGATCCTGAGTCTCAGTTTGTGGCGGCTCTACGTGTTACGCCAGATTGGGTTCTTCCTTACTTGGCGTACCTCACACGAGGCGAGTTACCTTCGGATGACGTGTTGGCCCGTCAAATCGTTCGTCGGAGCAAATCCATGGTCGTTATCAACGACGAGTTATACAAGCGAACTACTTCTGGGGTATTTCAAAGATGCGTTTCTTGTGATGAAGGGTACATAATTCTCGATGAAATCCATGCAGGAGATTGCGAGCATCATGCCGGGTCACGTTCCCTGGTTTCCAAGGCGTTCCGACATGGGTTCTTTTGGTTGACGGCTCATGCGGATGCAGAAGAGATAGTGCGTCGATGTGATGGTTGTCAACGTTTTGGATGACAGGTTCATGTGCCGGCTCAAGAGTTAAGGATGATCCCCATAACTTGGCCTTTTGCGGTCTGGAGGTTAGATATGGTTGGTCCCTTTAAGATGTCATCCAATAAAAAGACTGATCTACTAGTGGCTGTCGATAAATTAACCAAGTGGGTCGAAGAAGAGCCTGTTGGCAGCTGTGACACGGAAACAGCCGTCAAATTATTGAAAAAGTTAATATTACGGTTTGGATACCCACACAGCATTATCACTGATAACGGTACCAACTTATCACAAGGGGCGATGCATGAGTTTTGTAACCGGGAGCATATCCGGCTTGATGTGTCTGCGGTTGCTCATCCACAATCTAATGGGCAGGCAGAACGGGCGAATCAGGAAGTGTTGCGGGGAATCAAACCTCGACATATGTTTCCCCTGGAACGCACCCCAGGGTGTTGGATTGAAGAGTTGCCTTCGGTATTATGGAGCGTTCGAACCATCCCGAATCGTTCTATGGGTTTTACTCCTTTGTTCTTGGTGTACGGAGCAGAAGCCGTTCATCCCAGTGGAATTAGGCATGACTCGCCCTGAGTCGCCGCTTATATGGAGCAGGATAATGAGTTGGCACGTCAAGATTCTTTGGATGCTTTGGAGGAAGCACGCGATTTGGCTGCCTCCCGATCGGCTATCTATCAGCAAGACTTGCGGCGTTATCATAGCCCCCGGGTCTAGAACCGAGCTTTTCAGGAGGGCGACTTAGTGCTCTGGTTGATCCAAGATCGCACTGGCATGCATAAGTTGTCACCGCCATGGGAAGGACAATTTGTCGTCACCAAAAATCTTCGCAATGGGTCATACTATTTGGTGGATCTTTGGCCTGATCGGCCAACCTTGGAGGCTGAGTCCACTCGCCCCTGGAACATAGCCCATCTGCGGCCTTACTACACTTGAGCTATTGGCTCCCCTTTTTCCTTTCTCTCCCATCTTTGGAAATTGTAAGTCCTTTGTTTATATAAAGCAATAAAGTCGATACCCACGAATTTTTGGGTTTTCCTGCCACTTCATCTTCTTGAAAGCATGGATCTTTATTGTTCTTCGAGAAGTCGCCCAAGCATCGACGCTATCAATACCAGAGAGCATAACTCGCCATGCTGCACTTATTACAACACTGGGTATCGATAAGCCAAAGAGGATCAAGTCGCTACAAGCGCATGATTCAAACATGGGCGCCTTATATGATTTTGAGGATTAGGCCGGCTTACTTGGGGGCTATCAGCTCCCAAGTCGTTTTGTGGTAAGAGCGTATACGCTTCTACAATCCTATGACCGGTCTTTCCCCTAATCATAGGTCACTTGGGGGCTTCCTCACACTGAGATCAGCCTAACTACCCATTTGGCTGGCAAAAAATTACCACACTACAAATGGTTATACTGGACTGTGTGTTGGCCAAATCGCCATATGGACCCATGAACTCTTGGTGATTCAATCCGCTATTTGAACCCTGAACTCACCTTGGTTAAAACATGCATGGTACCGGCTAGCGCCCCACATGGAAAATAGAGAAACCATTGGTTCATTGAACCTGCTTCACCGAAGCTTGACTCGTGCCTGATCGGCCGGTCTAAATACTTGAGCTTTTTTATACAAAAAGTCTCCTTTCGGTAGCACTTGAGTTTTTCTAACTCGTCCTATCCTGTCGCGACTTGAACGAGCCGACAAAATTCTTACTATCACCTTCCTGGCACTGCCACAAGGTTTCATAGATTTATGAGACTCGCCGTGTCTCATTGAGCCAGTTTTCTTCATACCATTCGCCAAGACACCTTGAGTCGGTTATTATTTATCATCATCCATTACTCATTGGGATGGTTTGATATATGCTTTTCCTGGCCAAACAGGTTGGTGATCGAATCTTTACTGACATGGCTGGGCAAGCATCATGGCACCCCAAGGGCGGCACAAGGTTTTTTCAGAGGTCACAGAAGAGTTCCACAACAGACATAAGCAAAGGATTGTTTTCTACAATGACCTATTACATGGCTCTGATGGCCAAATCGGTAGTGTCTATTCTGTTGATGCCTCCGGGTCAACTTGCCCCGAGCTGTGGCTGACTTCAATTTGTAAATCGCCCAGTACCCAATTACACTTGGATTGAGCGGCAAATTTGTCTTCATCGTTCAAGAATGCCGAGAGATCCGACTCCAAATCAAAAGGGTTCTTGGGCCGACGAGGAGTTAAGCTGGTTGTCACAAATGCAGGCGGGTTTATTTTCTTGTTCTTGTCATCATAGGCGGCTTGATACTTTGATAAATCCAAGCTTGCTGCTAGCTAAGTCGCCGCTGAGCGTGATTCCTTGACGACACGATGATAATCATCTTGAATAAACTCCGACTTATCATCCTTGAGCTGTGGGAAGCTTGCTGCTACCACTTCGGGCTTCAGTTCCGGAGCATACGCCAAACACCGACTCAAGGTAGTCAGCGCCCCCTTCCGGGCGGCTGATCGGGTTAGCTCACCTATCTGAGGCGGAAGGGTGGATAAGCAGCCAAGCATCTTTTTGATTGATGTGATTGGTTCCTTGGTGCCCATAACTGCCTTCATGGTCAGCATGCTCCCAGTATACAGCTGCTTAGTCAGTGTGTAAATCGCCTTTAACTTCAAGATGCAGTCATCCTAAAGGTTGGCGGCTCTCGGGCCTGCGTGAGAAAGACAATGATGGTTAGTACTTTGTTCTTTTCACACTAATTTTTTCTTTCAAAGATACAAAACCAGGAATTCCTTCTTACCAAAGATGGCATGTATCATGCTGGAAATATGTTTCTTTAAACCGGCCAGCTCTTCTTGCACGGCTCCCAGTTTTGCTTCAGCCGTTTCAGCTCGCTTTAGCGCGGTGGCTTGATCAGCTTGAGATTTCTTGTTGGCGGCTTTCAGCTTTTCCATATCAGCTAAGATCGCTTGGTATTTTTCTTCTGCTTGAGCCCGCGCGTCTTGCTAGTCAGCTAAATTTTTCTTTAAGTCGCCCAACGTCGACTCGGCTTGGGCCATAGATTCCTGTCAACATATTTTGGAGGGACAAGTCTCAGAATTGTTGCAAGCAACATCCCTGACACTTGGGGGCTAATGTATAATTTTTTAAACATACAAAATTATACCACGAGCAAGACCGGGCTCATCTTTCAATAAGATGACCCGGCCCTTGGGGGTTACAGGTCGCAGATTTTTTCTAAGTCAAGACCCGGCTCATTTTTCAAAAGATGACCCGGCCCTTGGGGGTTACAGGTCGAAGATTCTTTCTACATCAAGACCCGACTCATCTTTAAAAATGTGACCCGACCCTTGGGGGTTACAGGTTGAAGATTTTTTCTAAAGTCAAGACCCGGCTCATCTTTCAAAAGATGACCACGCCCTTGGGGGTTACAGGTGAAAGATTTTTTCTACATCAAGACCCGACTCATCTTTCAAAAGATGACCCGGCCCTTGGGGGTTACAGGTCGAAGATTTTTCCTACATCAAGACCCGGCTCATCTTTCAAAAGATGAGCCGGCCCTTGGGGGCTAATGAGGAGGGTATGCATTAAGACGTAACTCATGTTTATTCTTCATCATATGGAGCAGGTTCTTCTCCATTTCATAACTTGTTTACAGGCGACTTGCGAAGCCGGAGCAGAGTTCATGAAACTCAAGTTTTTCATATTGAGGAAGTTTGGCCTTGGAGATCTCATGTCTAGTGGAAGGATGGGACAATGTTGATACATGCTTCGATAAGATTGCCGAAGCCGGCTTAGAGAAGCCAGTATGAGTAATGACCACAGCATCAGGATCTTCAGCCGCCTTCAACGGACTTGGCGGGTTGGCTGTTTCCATGCCTTCCTTGGGAGAACTTGGAAGATCAATTTGGTCATCAGGTATATCTTTTGCCGGGTCAACACAAGCCGGTGCTAGGTCTTCTTTAAGCTCTGGAGCAGAAGGAGTGGAAGTTGAGCCGCCGGTTTTCCTCTTCTTTGCTTGCGCTCTAAGAAAAAGAGGGTCATGTTTAAAGCAAGCATCATTATCATCAGGAAAGACATAAGTATTATAACGATTTACCCTTGTACGCGAATCATTGGCGGAAGGGACGACATCACTGAGTCGCCCGGTGAAGGGGGAGAAGTCTGCAAACGTAATATCTCAAAATATGAGCGAGTTACAAGTGTGATCAAAAACAAAACGAAGGTAGAAATTGATAGAGGGTACCTCATTTCGTCGTTTCTTGGTAGGGGTTTTTACTGGTAACCCGGACATCAAATCCCCTTAGTGGCTTCGAGTTTTCCGAAAGGAAGTGTGTTGCGCCTTCTTCAAGAGGAAATTAGGGTCCAGACAAGCATTCGGGTGAGACATGGGAACCTTCCCACAAACTCGCCTGGCCGGCTTAGGCAAAGGAGAAGTTGAGTCGGAAGAAATGGAAATTACCTCTACGGCGTCATCCTGGCTTTCGTTATCATCATTCTATACATGGAAATGCAGAGATATAAGCACAAATTAGAGTAAAAGGGCGTCAAGACAAAAAGGATAAAATTTTACCTCTGAAGACGCTTCGCCCACTTGGGATTCGTCCACATCAGACGATTCGGCGACAGCGGTTTGGTTTTTACCCTTGGACTTCTTCTTTGGAGGTGGTTTGGTTTGCCTCAGGGCAATCTTCTTCGGCCTTCGTGACCATAATCGGTCGCCCTTATGAGGTGGAATTGTCATTATGCAAGGCAGAATCCGAGTAATTCGGAAAAAGTGAACCAAGGGCGGGTCAAATTATTTACCTTAGGAGCCGGGTTAATCTTGCAAAATGGCTAAGCCCTATTTGGCTACACTTGGCCAAAAGCTCGCTGGTTTGCTTCTTGATGATGCTCACAATGTATTCCTCTGTGAGTGATGTGTGGAAGTAGCATTGGGGATGGTTCAAAGTACCATCAAACTCGCACATGAAGCCGTCTCGACGACTCAAGGGAAGGATGCGCCATTCCACCTAGCAGCGGATCAGATCAACTCCAGTAAGACCATTGTTTGTTAAAGATCGTAACTCGGATAGCACTGGAATGAAATCCGATTCATCTTCTTCGCTGAGCTTGTCAGGAAGTTTGAAGTTTGTGGGCAGACTCTCCTTCCTATAGCCTAGGAGTTTGTTTTCACCCGGAGGAGAAGTGTCCCGGCAATAAAACCAAGACTCGGCCCAACCTTTGGGGTGGCTGGGCATGGCGAGTGATGGGAACGGACTGTCCCTGCGTCGTTGAACGTTAACCCCTCCAAGTTCTAAGCTAGGGCCATTGGAGAACTCGGTCTGGCGATTCAGGTGGAAGAAGTACCAAAACAAAGTGACCGACGGTTCCATTCGTGGATAAGCTTCACAGAATACCTGGAATTGGCACATGTTGCTGATCGAGTTGGGGCCCAGGTCTTGGAGGCGGACGCTCATGAAAAACATAGCATCTCTGAGGGAACTTGGACGCTGGCGGCTTAAACCCTCGTTCGAGGTGGTGATCAAAAACAACTATTTCCCCTTCGGCCAGGTTGGGAATTTCGTCGCCTAGTCCAGATCGCCATCCAAGGACTTCCTTCGGGTCAAGGTTCCCTGTCTTTACGCACTGCTCGAGCAAGGTGTCGTCAATTTTGGTCGGGAGCCAGTCGGCCTTAAAGACGGTACCCATAGCTACAGAGGAAAATGTCATGGGTAAGTTAGCCCGCCAAAATGATTGTCGAGTGGCTGAGAGAATCTATTAACTCGCCAATAAGGGACCAGGTTTGGGCACGAGGGCGATTTAAGAATTTCTTGTGACCCAAAGGAGGTATCCCAGAACATTCAATGGCAAGCAGTGAAGTGTGGATCTACAAATAAATTTCTACACGACAAGCGGTGAAGTGTGGATCTACAAACAAGTTTCTACGCGACAAGTAGAGAGATATAGATCTACGAACAAAGTTAAAATGAATAGAAAGAAGGCCTGGATAAGGTGAAACAGGCCATGGCTAAAAGTAACTACGGCAAGGGTGATTTTACCGAAACCTTCTTGGTTCTTCAAACTGGAGCTGATTGATTGGGGATACGACCAGTACTACCATGCTTATTACCTCTATGAATCAATTGGCATGCAAAGAGGCGTTCGAGGAGCTCTAAGAAGCAGCGAATGACGAACACCAAGGAGTTGAGATCTGTTTATAATAGCAAAGGACTAACCTGTTAATGGCGTCCGGAAGCAACTGTGGGGGACCCGCGGTAAGGATGGCGTCCTCGTTTGGTTCGGCGATGCGTCGGACGCGACAGCCGGTGACAGAGTTCTTCGGGCGGCGACGGAGCTCCTCGGGCGGCGGCGGAGTTCTTCGCGTGGTTGCGAGAAAGAAGGGACAGATGAAATGAGTAGGTGGATATTCCTTTCGCTCCCCTCCCGAGCCTATTTAATGGGTCGGGTGCTGGAATCGAGGCGCCTCGCGCGAGAACCAAAAAGAAAAGTTACAGATTTGCAGTTATGGCGCCAATATTTTTGGGATATTTGTGCCGCGGGATCCGTTGGAGATTGCATCATCGTCTTCCGAAATTAAAGGGATAAGGTGATGTCATCGGAAACGGTTCGGCGGTTTAGGTGTTTTCATGAGGAATGGCGGCTTAAGCGTAAGGTGCATGAAAGGAGTGGAATGAGTCGCTCCTAAACTGGATAAAAGTTTATTGGCGTGAACAGGTTCAAGTCAATCTGGGGCCTAATGTTGGGGATATTACGTGCGGTGTGACCCGCCCTGGTTGGGCCGGGTCACTAAGTGGGCGACTCATCATTTGGCGAAGCAAGCTTTGGCCCAGAAGGCCCAAGAGCTGGATGGTGGTTCCAAATCTACATAGAGGATAAGTCGTCGAGGAGGTTTCTAGTCTTGGAAAGCACGGCGACTTAGAGATAGAAAGAATCACGGTTTGTATTAAGGCATGGACTCTTGTAAACCCTAGGGCCTCGACTTGTATATAAAGGCGAGTCCCTGGAGAGGAGAGGCGGGATAGAAATCATCGAGAGCTAGGCCAGGTGATTTACGCCCTCCTTGTAATCGAAACATCATCAATACAACACAATGCAGGACATAGGCTTTTACCTCCTCACGAGGGCCCGAATCTGGGTAAGTCTGAGTCCCGCTTCCGCTCAACCCCTTTGAGTCGCCACCAAGGTGCGATGGCTCCATCATTAAGTCCTTTCACTAGGACATCTGCTGTGAGAAAACCACGACAGTGGCCTTAGTGGCATCCTCAGGAGCATTGTGCCTCCACACCACTCTAACGGAGACTTACTTCCCCTCAAAAGGAAGGAACTTCGGAAACACATCCTCGTCTTCATCGGTTCCACTTGTCGTTGTTTCTTACCTTTACTTGTATTGGTTTGTGTAACATCCCAAACATTGGAATGTTATATTAATAATAGAATGACTGATTGTTTGAAATTAAGTGAAATTTGAAACTTTTTTGAAACTTTTGAATGAGAGGGAATAAAATGACTTTCCCTTTTTTCTTTTGAATTCAAATTCATCCGATCCAAACCACTCAGAGAAGATGACATGACTTATTCAAAATAAAGGATTTGGAAAAGGTGGATTTTGAAAATAATCCTTTTTGTAATCTATTTCATATTTGGTCCTATTTAAAACTTTGAAGGAATTCAAAGTTCCTTTGCCCCAAATTCAAAATCTTGAGAGGAGCAATATGACACTCCAAACTAGGGGTATTGAAATTTTATTTCCAAATTTATAAGACTATTTTGAAAATATTACATATTAGGTTTCAAAAAGAAATTGTTGAAGTGATTTTAAAATTTATTTTTCTCAAAAAATAAAATACATGGAAAATAGGGTAAAATGATTCCCTTCAATATAAAAATGGGGAGAAATGAATTTGAAACCATTCTGGTATTTTCAATATGATTTCTTTGTATTTTATATAAACAGTAGCACTCTTTGGAATATTAGAATTTGTGCGATTTTTGTTTGGCCTTCAAAATATGTTCATCTTGTAGGAAATATTTTTCTGCAAATTTTGATATCTAATATGTCTACATAAAAGTATTATAGTTTAACTTTTATTTAACTTTTCATTTATTTTATTTTTAAAAAGGAGAAAATCCTTTTAATAGGAAACCACTTTAGCCCACTAAGGAAAGTCCAGACCGCACTTTTCCCTCGCCAGATCAGAAAACGATCCGGATGGGCCACCAATCTCCTCGCTGGATCTCCCTCCCATTGCCTCCCCCGACAACCCCGAGCCCCCTATAAATAGACGAGCTCCTCCTCTCTCAATTTTTCCCCAAAGCCCCGCGTTCCCCTCGCCAGAGCGCCATCTCCTCGCTCGCCATAGTTCGCCACGGCCACCCCGCCATTGCCGATGCCCCGCTCGCTCCCGACCTCCCCAGCCACCGTCGCCACCTCAAAAGGCATCTCCTGGCTTGCCCGCACCCCTTTGTTCCCTCCCTCAAGCCCCAGAGCAACCGGAGACGCCTCCCCGACAAGCACCCGAATGCCCCGCCGCCTCGGAGCTCGCCGTCGTCACCATCGTCATCCCCAACCCCACCCCCCTGATGCCATCTGCGTGCTCGTCATCCTCGCCCGTGTCGACCGGTGCCATCGCCATCATCGGAGACCCCCTGGAACATCGCCCACGTCCATGCCCGAGCCGCTGCCGCCGTCGAGCCCTCGTTGGAGAGCACCATCACCGGCAACCCTGTGTGAGCACCTCCTGCTCCTCCCATTGCCATCCGATTTGGACCATACGATCCCGATTAGAACAAATTAAACATCGAACCGTTTTCTTTTACAAACCGAGCGTTCGCCCATTTAGACATCGCGTGCACACCTCTCAGCCACTCAGAGATGCCACATACCCTTATTCGTTCGTTAGATTTTTTCTTTCTATTTTCTATTTTAGTTTTTGAAAACAGAAAGAGTTCTGGTTTTATAATAGCTATATCTTTTATGTTATAAATTGTTTTTGAGTGAAATTTTTTGCATTGTGTCACAAATTTTGTATAGTTTCTGTAGATACAAGTTTTGACCATGTTTTAATATTTTAAATTTGAATTCAAACAGATTCAATCCAAATATTGTTTTGTGAATATCTTGAGTTTAAAATATGTTTTGAGTTGATTCTTTTTGCTACCTGTCGACCTTATTTATAAGTAGCTATAATTTCAGAATTAATTAATGTTTTGAGAAAAATAGATTCTATTTTAGTTATTTTTAGGAGGTTTGCTATTTCTTTTGTTTTAATTGTTTTAATTTTATTTTATTTTATATTAGTAGACAAGTTTTACATTGTTTTTTGTTTGTTAACATCAGTATGAAATCAATTCTATTTCTATTATAACTTGAAATTGATTTCATTTTAATAAATTATTTTGGAAAATACTTTCTATAATTTTTTCGTAATGTTTATTCTTTGTTAACTTTAGTTAAGATCACAAACAATTTGTATTAAAGTTGAAATTGTTTTTGATTTAATGCAACTTAACCTTGTTTAGTTCATAAGAAGAGTATAACAAAAACTTTTCAATTAGTTCCTTTTGCTAATAAGGTTTTCTGAAAAATACTTTTTGTTATCTTAGTTGTTTTATATATTTTTTCTGTTATTTTACTATTTTATTGTGTTTCTTTCTTATTAAGTTTAATTAGGACAAAAACTATTTTCTGTTGTTGTAGTAGAAAACTCCATAGGTTTTCTTTGAACTTTATTTTGGATTCTTATTTGATCTTTCTTACTAATTTTATTGCATCAATCTTAATTGTTGTTTGTTATATAGATTGTTAGGATGATTTCTAGTATGATTGCTTATGTGCATACTATGTTTGATTATATGGATTTCATCGGAGAGTGACGAATATTTCTATCAAGTTTTTTGTGTGAGCAATATTTATGTTCATCAACCTCACCAGGCAAGTTCACATTGATCATGTTTTTACCTACGGTTTTATTGCATTAGTTCAACCTTCTCAACCCATTGCATGCAAAGTAGGTACTCGAAAATTTGGTTCTTGAGTAGTATCATGTGGTAGGCACCCATCAACCCTTGTTACTTTGGCCCAGGACGTTATTTTTATTTTTGCTACCATTCTAGTAGACGGGGTTTCGTTGAGTGTTTATCATGAGTGTTGTGAGAACTTAATAATCAAGACCTAAAGACTTCAAGACTTTCAAGACCGCATGATGCAATATATCTCTAGGTGAAGAATGGTTTAGATGTGCACCCTAGAGAAGCCAGTGGATGACCAGGGATGCATGGAGAAGCGCCATGACATCTTGCGGAAAGCTTCACCTAGGCACGAAGAGATGGATAGATACTTCAAGACCCGAGGCTTACCTGCACAGCCACAAGTCATTATGTGATTTGGCTTGGTTGGACATCGTGGTGACTCTGGACGGGCGGTGCTAGGAGATGTAGAAGAACGGTAGGATTGGATGG
This sequence comes from Hordeum vulgare subsp. vulgare, assembly GCF_904849725.1. Classification (NCBI taxonomy): domain Eukaryota; kingdom Viridiplantae; phylum Streptophyta; class Magnoliopsida; order Poales; family Poaceae; genus Hordeum; species Hordeum vulgare. The sequence continues at coordinate 423,110,198 of NC_058523.1, read as the reverse complement.
GCACCGACAGTTGCTCAGAGGAACCATTTGGAAGAACATGTTTTGATCATCCGGTTCTCAAACACCCTGAAGTACGAGAACTTCAACGGAGGCGATCAAATCTTGTAGGGAACATGTGCAAAACTCTGCAGAGTACTCAAACCTAATCGATTAACCGTGTCAACGATCATGGACAACCTGAGCCAAAGGAAGTGAAACTATCAGGAATTATCAACACCAATAACTTAATGATGTGGGTATTATTGATAACTTGGGTATGAGAAATGGTTGGTGGAACCTTCTCATTAGCAACCAACAATGTAGTAAATTTTGCTTTTACCCTCTCTCTTGTTGTAGGGAAATTTTTTTTTACGCAAAACTTAAACTACAGCCCCACCTGCCATGTATGCATATAGTATAGATGATATTTTCACCCCTCTCTTTTGTGATTTGCCGGCATATTAATTATGCTCATCTACACGGCTGCAACGTCTTATGTTGCAGATATTTTCTATGACGAGTCAAAGTACGACTAAGGGTTACGGTCTGCACTCAACCTGCCGTTGGTGTTTATTGGGACTCCACTCCCATTGAATATTTCCGCTGAGAATTTGAGGTATATATCAGCTTTACATTATTTACATGTGATTTCACTTAGATATATACATTGATGTACTATGTGTGCCAGCATACTGATCCAGGAATGGCATAGAACACATAGAGGCTTGACTCGTTTTGAGTTGGGTCGCTACAGAAATGGTATCACAACACATGTTGACTGTAGGACGTGACCCTAGGAAATGGCTTAGAGATAGGAAGACCTTGATAGGAACAACTTTTGTTTTCACTACTCTCATACCTCTTAATTCTTTTACTGAACCTTCCCTATTTAAAACTATAGATGGAGAACTACATTTTGAACGAAAGAGAGCACTATGAAGATGTTCTCGGAGGCCAGTTTCTCATGGAGCTGGTACAGATGATGAAGTTGTCGATACCTGAGATCAAGGTGACTAAGAGGAAGTCTGGATTTCGGGGTGTCAGAACTAAAGATTTTGGACATAAAGAAGACCCCGAGATTGAAGACATCAACTATAGCACATTGACCGATGACTGTGATATGTGCATGAACACTGTTGTCCATGATGCTATCGCACCTTTGAGATATCGTCATCCTATTGAGTTAGGTACCCACTACTTTCGAAGGCTTGGATGGCAGAAGCCTAATGGACCACACATCATCCTGACAAACGAACAAAAGATGAAGTTTTCATCAGTAGTGGTGTATAATCAAGAACTGGAACATTATATCAAGAACCTTCAAATGGACCTTCTCTCAGAATTATTTGAGAATGACGCACTCCGTGAGAGTCTCAAGACCGAGAAACTGAAGGTAGCCAATGTGAGGAAACACGATCCCCAGATTCAGAAGCTTCATCAAGACTTGAAGAATAGTTAGGCCATGGCACATGCTGGTGATGTTGAAAGCAGAAGCTCAAGAGCCAACTCCTAGAACTAGAAGGACGACACTGGAAACTCCATGTCAACAGGGATAATCTAGTGGAAGAACTTGAGAAGATCAAGAATGACTAGAAGAAGCCCACTAATGATGAAGACATTATATGAGCTAGCTTAGTAGTAGTAGCCACACCATGAGAGAAATAAAGATAAACATGATTGCGAAATGTGTGATCGACCATACCAAACTTATGTGGGTGGCGATACTATAGTGTTGATTGAACTTTATGAATGCACTACTAGAAAAAAGGCTATTAGTGGCACACCTATTTTGTCTATTAATGGCGCACTATAGGTGCGCCACTATTATCACGCCACTACTAATAAATAGTAATGGTACACTCCTGGTGCGCCACTGTTAATCTACTTAACAGTGGTGCACCACCTGGTGCGCCATTACTAGGCCCAGAAGTGTGCCACTGCTGTGGGTTACTAATGGCGCACTTTTAGATGGTGCACCACTACTATGAATATTAGTAAAAAAATTACTTTTCTGATATTTACACAGGTTAGAAAATACATTACAACACAGAATATAAGTGATACATATTCTGTAGAATAGTTTCATAAAATATCATCACATCATCTCGAAAATAGCGATACATAGTGATGTAGAAGTAATGATCATAGTCAATGAGACATCATATAACAAAAGTTGGTCACTAGTCATAATCACAACTCCTCCTCATCATCATCGTCAACTCTAACACATTGTAGCACATCATCACATCATCTCGAAAATACCTAATAATCATCATAGTCATTACCACCAATACTATTTAATACATTGTTGCACATTATCACATTAACACATTGTAGCACATCATCACATTATAGCACATAATAAAACATTGTACCTAGGACCTACTCCTCTGCTTAGGTAGAATATCATAAAACAAGATAGGCCCTGACTCTCCATTATGGAGAATGGAGATCATCTTGTCTCCAATTCTTGGCCTACGCACAGTGTTGCTTCCAAGTAGCTCTCTAGGATAGACCATACATTTTTTTTCCAATCTTTGATTGTCATGACTTCATCGGTTTTAGAAATCAGGTATGGACAGGAGTAAATCAGATACCTAGGCTGACCTGGCCGTACTGGTCGTATCATCATAACATCAACGCGACCTCTTGGTAACATTAGATGAGGCACACAATCTTCTGGGATTTTCTGTTGAAAAACATAGTATTAGATTTGTAGCTAGCAATGTAGTTTAGTTTTACAAGAATTTATACAAAAGATGCATAGATGTCGTAATAGTAGAAAATCTTACCATGCAATCTCCATGCATGTTACCGTAGTTCACCACGTGCACTAGTGCACATATTGACCATAATGTTGGGGAGTTTGCTGATAGGTATTGTAATTCTCAAGATCATTGATAAATTGGACAAGATGATGTTTCTCCTTACAAGTTAATTCTACTTCATCATTGGAGTAATAGGTTCTGTCTACCATTTTCCATACATTTTTTGTAGAATGAAAATAAGCTGTCGATGGAAATAAGTTGTCAGCTATTTTTAAATAAACAATATAAATTACTTAATAAATGTGGTTGAGAAACTCACATAATGGTAGAACTGGAGGCGTGTGCACATCGACCCAGATGTCGATATTACCTTCAATTTCATCTTTCGGACGAATATCAAAGGTGATAAGCATATTAGACTCAAATGCAAAAGCCTTGCATAGTGCTACCCACGTTTTGCATTCAGAAAAGGAGTAGGTGTCTGCATTGTACAATTTTACGGCAAAAGTATAACCATGCTCGGTCCTCAAGTGAACTATCTTTACCTCCATATTTATTTCAGTACTGAAACCAATCTTATCCAACACATAATGTCTTGCATGGAAGGGGATACGCTAGTAGAATAGTAAAAAAAAATTATAAGTTGAAGCAAAAGAATTCATGCTTAATTACGAAAAAAGACTTGTCTTTGTGACTTACTGTATCCACTTCGAAGTCCTCATCCAGCATGATGCTGAAGCGCCTATCATCAACTAGGAAAGGCGTGTCGCAAAGGCCGCGCTTGTCTTGGCAGTATTCGCACATAACGAATTCGTCGTTAGACGACATTTCCTAAAACACAGAAAATTTGGGCATGCCATTTACTAAAAAGTGGACATATGGAGCGCCTGAAATTTGCCAGAACGGAAATGAATCAACATTCCGGCAAAACAAGCAAAGCTACCAAACATAAAGAGCACTCTTTCGGTGCAAGGGAAGTATCAAAAAGGAAAAGCATGAATGAACAAGAATAAAGAACATCAGCATTCTACTTTCATCTTTGTCAGACAATAATTGGTTCGGATTTTCTTTCAGCACGGCAAGCACCCTAGGCAGATAATAATTGTAGTCTGCTGGCAGCTAGCTACTCCAATTAACCACTAAATGTTTGTGGAGCTCTGTCTTATGATCATATCATAGGAGGGGAATGTGAGGATTAAACAACACCATCACAAGTTAACAACAACAGCTAATAAATTTTTACCCAGGAGAGCATAGCAACAAGGTTTAATCAACCCCATAGTGTAAGTGCATCTAGTGCCCCTTAGTGATTTTGGTGGTTTGATGACTTATAGGTTAAGTATCTAATGTGTTTGTGAGTGTACACGGGATCTATAAGTCATTGAGGAGTTTGAGATATTTGAAGAATATCGACCCCTTAAAATATATGTCTTCAGTTGAAGAAATTGGTCTGAAGCTGAAGAAATGAATCGCGAGGAATCTGCGATGAAATTGATATTCCTCATGAAGATACTGATATTGAGAAGTCCGGTGGTTCCTGAAGAATTTGAAGCATGAAGATTTATACTTTGTGTTTTACTTTCTTCGCATTTGAGTAAAAGGAACACCATATTGTTAAAGGGGGTCGAAGTTACACTATGGAATCAATTTCCTCATGATGCTCAACCCAAGCCTAATCCTACCAAAAGCCTCAAGTGAGGAATATGAGTGACATGAGGACTCTCACAGTTGAGGGTTCCGACCGTTTCGATAACCACGCCAAGTCACTGGTCTTATCCACTCCAACGGTCATATTATTTAAGGGCATTAGTGTCAAATCATGTCGGGATGCTCCCAGGCTATAAATAGCCACCCCCCACAACCACTAGCTGGTTGGCTGCTCCGTTAGAAACTGACACTTGTCATAAGAGCAACCCAAATTCCTCAGAGTCTTTGAGAGTAATTCATCAGTGAGGAAATACCCCATACACTGAAACCACAAACCAAACCTAGTGATTGAGCATCACTGAAGAAGTTGTTCCTGTGTGGGACTGAAGCCTTTTACCTTTGAGGACTGTGTATCCTCTAGACGGTTAGGCGTCATGGTCTAGAGCAATCCAGCAATCAATTGTGGATTGCCGGGTGACCAAGTTTGTGAGGGTTTGGAAGTCTGCCCTGAAGACTTACCACGAGTGTTGGGCGAGGATTGTGTGTCCTTAGCTCAAGGAGAATACGGTAGGGACTGTGTGTCCCGGGACTGGGTGTCCTTTGGTTTCAATACCAAGCCGCTCCAAACCAGATGTACAACTGTCAAAGCAGTTGGACCTGGGTCATCAACAACTGTCTTCACTGAGAAACGGGTTCTAATTCCTCAACTCTTTACTTTCGTTGTATTGTGTGTTGATGACTTTCACTGTGACTGTTTGAAGAATTTGCTGAAGACTTTCTCTGAATTTCCTCAACCCCAAATTCTTCACGATAGTTAATCATCATCTGTATTCTGCGTGCCTGCTTACTGTGCAATCTGTTTTCACATTCTTCACTCTGAAATACTGTTGTTGTGAACGTTTGCACGTCTGATCCTTTACTGTTTCCGCTGTAAGTTAGTCATCAGTGAGGAATTTCCTCAAAAGGAATTTCCTCAGTGATGAAATTCTAAAAATCTCCTATTCACCCCCCTCTAGTCGATATAACGCACTTTCACATAGATTTCAGAGTGACACTACTCATATCTTATGATCAACTTAAGATTTAAAAAAAGGTTCAGGTTCACCATAGGGCATAGCTCTCTTGTGGTTGAGATCCAGATAATATAGAGATGATAAGAGCGCACGTGTTTCCTTCTAAAGATTGTAAAACTACACTACAAGCAGGCCAACAAGATGACAAACAGATAACTATTTCTCAGTCTGAAATCAATTTGTTTTGACGATCAAAATCACAAGATGATAGGAAAAAGGTTTAATCAACTCCATCTTATAGTCATAGCATGGGAGGGGAATGTGAAGAAGATTAAACAACACCAACCCAAGTTAACAAGGGCAGTTACAAGTTTTTTCTCCAAGACATGATAGCAACAAGGTTTAATTAACTCCATAACACGGGTTCTTGCTAATCATAGTACACAGGCCAAGAGTTCATCTTTTCAGCAGAGTTGTTGATAGGTACCATAACACACTTATCATAGTTAATCCTCAACCCAATATAGACGGAGTAATGTAGCAACCTTTTTTTATTTGGATGAGCTATTGTTGCCAAGCAAGCATTATAATAATGGTATCATCAACACATTGTATGATTGGGAAATCGGGACATGAATTTACTATGATAGGTGCTTGAACCGGGTTTTTGTAGATGGCTTCATTTAAGACTGGCTAAAGTAAATCTCCGACAAACGACAAAGATGAGTGGTGATATGGGATCACCTTGCCTAACACCTCTTTTACATAGGAATTGCTTCACAAGGATGCCATTTATAAGTACTGAGGGGAAACCAGAGTAGTAGATCATGTCCATACATTTGTGTCCAAAGCCTCTAACCTCCAGAATTTCTCTTATAGTTTGATGTTCAATCATATGAAAGGTTTCTTCAAAGTCCAGTTTCAAAATAACCAATTCTTTCTTGGATTGCTAACACTGCTGTATATATATTCATAAGCCCATGCTATACAATATTAAATTGATATTTTCTTTATAAATCCATATCTATTGATGCAAACAAGTTTGAAAATGATATTTTGAAATCTGGGCAGTTCAACTGATAGATATGCCTAAAATCCCTAGCTTTGACAAGATAATCCTTCTTGAGGATGAGGGTGATAAATAAGGAGCTAATACTCCATGTGTTTATCCACTCATCATAAAAATCCTCAGCCAGATTATAGAAATTAGGGGCAGTAATAGCACCGTATTAAATACATCAAGCCCAGGAGCTTTGTCAGAGCAGAGACCCTTGATAACAACGTCTATTTCCTCTTTGGTGAAAGGAACTTCAAGAAGATTTGCTGCAGGGGGAAGTGACTCTTGGAGGTTCAACGGGTTGAAAGTAGGAACAGAAGGTCCCAATATCTATTCTAAGGCCCTATATAAAACTATTGCCTTTGCAGCATGGTCTTGAAACTCATCCCGCCTTGTTCATCTTGCAAACTTGCAATAAAATTATGCATGTATTTAACAGTTCCTATGATTAGCAAGAACTTTTTTATGGGTTCATCATTTTTGAATCCATCTAATGGTGGCCCTTCCTTTCCAATAGATCACAAGTTAACAAGAGCAGTTACAACATTTTTCTCCAAGACAAGATATCAGAGGAGGGAGACGAATCTCCATGTCCTCAAGCAGTAAGAAATTGTCAGCAGTGCTATGATCATCAATCCCCTAGTGACAATGGTTCTATGAATGTTTTTGTGAAGGGGAACGAAGGAGGCATGAAGGGAGGGAGGGGGCGAGAGGGGCGAACCTCGCAGCCGGAGGAGGAGAGCGCGACGGAGGCGGAGGGGGAGGCGGCGGTCTTGTCGTCGCCCATCATCGGGTGTCGGTCCGCCTGCGGTGGCCTGCGCGGGTCGGTAGGAGCAGGAGGCCCTCGCTCGTCGGAGGGAGGAGGCGAGGACCGGGCGGCGGGGGAGGAACCCTAGCGGTGGCGGCGGTGGGGGAGGAACCCTAGCGGCGGCGCTCGATCAATCGGCGGGGGAGGACCGGGCGGCAACAGGAGGTGGTTAGGGCTGGCCTTCTGGGGAGGAGATAGGGGAGGGAAGATTCCTTATGGTGGGGGAGGGTTACCAATGGCGCACCTCCTAAGAATGCGCCATTGGTAACGAAGGTTACTAATGGCTCACCCGGTGTGTGGTGCGCCATTACTGGTTTTGAAAAAAATGAAAAAAAATTGTTAGTAGTGGCGCACCGTGGGTGTGGAGCGCCAATACTAGTTAAAACTAGTAACGGCGCACTTTCACCTGGTGCGCCACTGCTAAGTCTGGGAAGGGTGTGGGGCCAGGACAAAAAACTAGTAATGGTGCACCGCACGCGAGGTGCGCCATTAGTAATATGGCCAATAATGGCGCACCTGTATCTGGTACGCCACTGCTATATAGCAGTGGCGCACCACATACATGGTGCGCCATTAATGTCCATATTAGCTATAGCCTTTTTTCTAGTAGTGATGTGCGGACTTGAGTTTTGATACTTTTGTGTCCTCAAGTGGTTTGTACTTTCCCTCTCTCTCTTAGCCATCTCATCCCCAAAACCTTGGACCCAATAGATGGCGTATGAAACTGGACTAGTAATCTCCGCACCAATGACCCAACTGGAGGCTGAAATATGGATTCGGAACATGGAGAACCACTTCGGGAGAAATTTGATTTCAAGGAAGTATGAGGTTCCACATGCTCTTCAGTACTTTACCCAAAGTCCTGCTATCTGGTGGCAAATGTATCATGCCATACGAAGATTTAGTGGAGCAGAAACTTGGGTCGAATTCAAGAAGACTCTGTTAAGATCCCGTCTCATTCAAAAGAGCCATGATAACCCAATGAAAAAGCCTTGTGCATGCAAGATCTGTGGAGAAATAGGGCACACTCAGGAAGAACACACAGATGGATGCCCTCATTGTGAAGAAAATCACCGAGTTGCATAGTGCCCAAGTAGTGAGGTGACTTGTTTCTTGTGTGAAGGAACCACCCACTACCCAGCTGAGTGTCACATTTACCCCCAAGGTGCAACAAGTTCTCGAGGAGCAGAAAGAAGCAATGAAGGAAACCCTCAAGAAGAAGATTCTAGAAGAACCTAGGATGAAGCAAAATATAGAAGACCCTGATGGACAAAGCCTAACCAGAGTTTTTTCTAATGCCTGCTACTCATGTGGAGAAGAAGGACATTTTCACAGGATTGCATGAAGGAAAGCCAAGGGTGTGTGGGAGACTTCCTCACAGAAAAAGTACACTTTGATCCACATGAAATAGACGAACTAGACAGAACGAAGAAGTCTAGAAAGAAGAGAAAGTACACCAGGAAGAGCCAAATACCTATAGATAAGGACTTGAGTCATATCCCATGTTTTAAATACAAGGCCTTAGGTCACTATGCCAATATGTGTCCAGGAAGGAAGTAGGAAACCCAAGGAGTAAAAGCAACCACCAAGAAGCTTCGAAACTTGTCAGAAGTCATCTGTTTTGGCTGCAAGGAAGCAGGACATTACGTTAATAAATGTCCACATGAGAAGAAAGCTAGAATGCAGTAGATAAGTTTGGATGATGGCAATAAGTGTAACATGAAGCACTCTTGTTTTCATGAGACTATGGAGTTAAATTTTGTAACGGAAGTCTCTGAGATTGTAATGACTTCATGGATCAATAGAATTTAATGTGTCAGGATTTTCCTACGAGTTGTTACTCTGTAAACAAAGATCTCCAAGCATTTTCGACGATATGAGAAAATATGGTCTACGCAGGTGTCACATCCCTTGCTACCCCTTTGGTGATTAGCAAGATTGTGCTCATATTTACATTCTTGCGTTAAAAGTGAAAATGGAAATCAAGAGAAAATCCCTAGCAACTCTATATTCAAAAAAATTCAAAGTTGTGACAAATCAATGAACCCAAAATGGCCTTCATAAAAGTCCATCATTTTTGATAAATATTGGAAACAACATTTCAGGGGTGGATTTCTTTTTTAAAATACTTTGGAATTTTATTTTAAACACAAAAGCCACTGAAATCAACTATATATTTGATTTCAAATATTTCAGAGTTCCATAAAATGTTGAAAACTTTATGTGGGTTAGGAAATATTACAACTAACACCCCAACATTATTTTCACTATTTTAGAAATAGTTTGGAGCCAAAAATAAAATTAAACAAATGTCAATAAGGTTTTAACAGAAACAGAAAAGAAAGAAAATGGAAAAAAAACCTATTTAACGCTTACCTAGCCCAGCCCATCTTCTCCCCCGTTGTCGTCTTCCTCGCGCCAGTCGGCAGCAGGAGGTGGCCGCCACCCCCTCCGGCGCGGCCACGCACCTGTGTGCCTGCCTGGACCCTCCGACGCGCTGGCAAGGAAGGAATAACCTCCCGCAACCCGTTCCAGCTCTCTTCCTCTCCCCATTCGCCCCGCTGTGCCTCACCTGTCGGCCGCCATTGGAGCGAGCTAGAGCTCGAGCTCGCCGTCATCTCTGGCCACCTCTAGCCTCCTTGAGCACGCCGTTCTCTCCGCCTTGACGAGCACACCGTCCCTGCCTAAGGAAAGGAGTCCCCGAGCCCTGCATCGCCTCCATCACCATCGTCTTCTTCCTTCAGCTACCGGCAAGCCATCGTCAATCCGTCGAATCCAGCGCCTCCCTCGAGGAGCCCGAGCCTTCCATCGACACCGCAGTGAGCTCCTGATGGTTTTCCCCTTGTTTTCCCCCTTGATCCCTTGCTCTAGACCCCGATTCCACTAGAGCCCGACGAGATCCGCCTCGGGAGCTCGTCGTCGGTGATGCTCCAATGATCGGTTCGTCAACCTGAGACCACGCGAAGCTTTAGCATGCTGCATAAATGCCCTAGGAGCGAATCCCTGATCCATTTGCGCCCTGTTTCGTTGTGCTCGTCTTTGCCCGAGCTACGGCAGCCGCCGAGCTCTTCATCGGCGTTAGCTCCGGTCGTTTCAACCCCTGAGCATGGCAAAAATGGATGCGCCATCGAGTGGCTGTTCCCCTAGTGCCCTCCGTCGTCCTTTTGGTCGCCGAAGGAGCAATCCCGAAGCCCTCCGCTGTCCCTGGAGCCAACGGAGGCTCGCCGCCGGTGGGTTTGACCCCATCGCTTGTGGGTTTAACCCCCTGGCTCTATGACAGGTGGGGCCAGCCCCCTGGCTAATTAAGTTTAGGTTAATAAAATAAATGATTAACTAAAACCCTAAACAGTCACTCACATGCGGGCGAGACCCTGTTAAATAACTAATTAACTTAAAGTTTAACTAAAATCTGGCCAGAGTCACTGACCAGTGGGTCCCACTGGTCAGATTTGACTTTCAGCGACCAGTTGGACCTGCTGAAGTCATGTTGATGCACTAATACTAATTCTGATTTATATTAATTCCAGAATAAGTGCAAAACTTTGAAAATTCATAGAAAATTGATTATAACCCCAAATTTGACAAATAATATATGCAAATTGTTCAGAAAAATTCAATGAACACAATGGTGCTACTTTCATGCATAAAAAACAAAGTTATGAAACAGCATGAGGTCAAATCAATTAAATAAATATGATAATATACTATTTCAACTAATATTTGAATTTGAATTCAAATCACCATCATCCTAAAAGTTTGATAGCCACACTAGCTCATGCTACATTTCATTTCATGCCATGATCATGCATCATATTGTTGCATATGAATGTTATAGATTGTTGTTATTATTTGGGTAGGCTCTGCCCTTCTGGATACATCCGAATATCCGTCTGACGGATTTAATCCTTCTGCTGAGCAACAAGGCAAGCACCCCTTTGACCATCCCGATATAATCCCATGTTCTTGCTCCTGCTCCCACTTACTGCATTAGGACAAAATATTTCAAATGCTTTACTTCGGTAGTTGAACCTATTCCTTTGCATGAACTATCATTGTCAAAGTAAATAGCCAAACCTTGCAACCTAGCATACCTGGTAGTTGCTTGAGCCATGATGTGCCATTTCCTGCTATGCTTGCTATGCCTAGAGTTGTGACAGGTCTGTTTCATCTGGGTGATGAACAGGAATGGATGAATGTGTTCTAGTGACAAAGAATAAGTGTGGAACCTGATTTGGTAAAGGTACCGATGAAAGGCTATGTAGGAGTACAAGGCGGGTTGTTTCATTGGAACCGTCCTTAGGAACTGAGTTCCGTGTATGTAATCCAAGACTAGTTACTACCACATGCTGGGCCCTGAAATATGACCCCGCTCGACTTATTAATCGCCTAGTACTCGATCCAGGAGTTGCAAGTAGTTTCTGGTGTTTATAGTCATGCTGGACGTCGTGCATAGTGCTGACCTTAGAAGTGGGCTATGATGCGGTAGGCAGTGGCACGGTGTACCAAGTGGCAGCCGGATGGTGGGCTTTGGAACCCTGCGGACATCGTTTGGGGCCGTGGCAGAAACCTCGGCCGGACTTTCGTGCGGGTTCACTCTCAAATAGGTGATAAACCTGGACTAGGTATTAGCGTGGTTAACGGTCATTTCCGACTCCCTCGCTGGGCTTCCAGTTGAAGGTTGCCGAGGTGCATGACATGCACATGGCGATAAGTGGCGAGAGCGTGTGTGAAGAAGTACACCCCTGCAGGGTTATGACCTATTCGAATAGCCGCATCCGCGGATATGGACTACTTGGAGACATATGTTGTTCACAGTTAACTTTAATGGCTACTCATAAAAGTATCAAGATAAGTGTGAGTGTCGTGTATGGCATTTCCATAGGGATACGGAAAGGAGTTCATGATAGTGTATTGTTATGGTGGTAGTGGACTCGTGTAGGACTTATCAAAGTTGTTAAAACTATTTAAAATTGTAGTTTAGCCTAGCCAAGAGTCAAAGCTAGCTTGCTGCATGAAACACCACAACCCCCTTTATTGATACCTGAGCATGAGTAGATAGATCTGTTCTAAAGTCTTTCTGAGTAGTCTTGTACTCATGTTTGCTTAGTAATTGTTGTAGAGGATACCCACGAGCTAACAGGTGGGTTTTACCTAGACGTCGATGATGACGAGTAGCTGGTGTCCCAGCTACGACCTGGCCCGGTCAGAAGGGATCTGTAGATAGTCAAGCTTTATGCCTTTTCCTTTCAACTGTCTTTACTCACACAGCTTTTATGCTTGCCTTGGTTTGTATAACTCTGCTTGTATGACTTGAGTGTCGGGTCATGTGACCCCTGCCTGTATGAACATATTATGCAAGACTCTTCCGAGTCTTCTAAATAAATGTTGTGATGTTGTATGGTTATGTTGTGATGCCATTGTTGTATCTATGCATATCGAGTATGTCATGCGTACGTGTGATGCACTGTGATATGTATGGGATTAGACACCTAGTCGTATGCCCATAGTAGCTCTCTATACAGAGAAATGCCCCTTTGTGCTTTCCATGAGCCTTGGTAGTTCACTACTGCTCCGGACACATTGGTTGACTGGCATGTATCCTTCTTAGTTGTTGTGTCTGTCCCTACGGGGAAATGTCACGCGGTGGAATGGAGTCCTTGTAGCTTGCTACGACTCGTCTACAGTCGCTGATGACCGACACCTGCTTTGGTGGGTTATGTATGCCTGTGTGTGTACACTCGAGCCACTTGAGTTTATGACTAGTTATGTCGACCCAGGTTCTTTGACATTGGAATGCTAGCGACACAAATGCATACGTAAGTTAAAAGGCGCAAACGGTCCCGGCTAAGGTAAGGTGGGAGACGTGGGGTTAATCGTGCGTGAGACCGCAAAGAGATGTGACGTGTTACAAGCTGGATTCTTATGGCTTAGGATCGGGGTCCCGACAGCGTTGGTATCAGAGCCTGATTGACTGTAGGATTACCAAGCCAAACTGGTCGAAGTTGAGTATAGAATTGCTTTAGTTATATATAAGGGAATTGTTTGTGGAAGGAACGTAAGATTCTTTCTTCTCTTCTAAAGTCATTCTATTCTAGTCATCCTCATCTTTTCTACGTGGATTAAGAACTAGGTTGCTTATCTATCTCTCAGGTTCGCGTGTCACTAACCGGTAGATTGTAGGAAAACGGGTCGAGAGTTAATCCGAGTTTCTTTTGTTCCTAGGAAAAGAAAATAAGTTTTGATGACCATGGAATTGAACTTAATAGTTGAGTGGTTATGCTATCCTATCTTTTGTGGGTTGTCTCAAAATTGTTTTTGAGCATTTACACCCGTTAAGCTGCCCAATTTTGTCTCTAGAGCTCTAATGCCTTTTGCATTACTCTCTATTTCAGATGCCTGGCCGTCCTTCTCGTCAGGTGGTCTGTCTGACTTGGTGCATTGATGTGCTGGGTCACACGGCCATGCTGGTCAGGATGATGTCAGTAGCCGGTTACCGCTGGTACCGAGAGTATACAGTGGAGGAGCAGTACCGGGATTTCAACCAGAGTCAGTACCTATGCACTGTTAGGGTATTTCCATATTACCCTGGAGCCGAGGAGCCGATCCATTGGTCTTATGGATTGGGGGTTACTGTTGACATGGCGGTACAAGATGTTGCATATTCAATGTTGACCATCATGAGAGCCAGACATGCACTATTGCAGAATTCAGAGTTCTGCTATGTTCCCGCTTCTCAGCCAAGAGAAGGATACCTCAGTGGGGTCTACTTTGATTCCTCTATGGAGCATCCGCTGATGCAGTCCACCATGAGATGTTAGAGAATAGAGACCGAGATGCTCGTGCCCTTTGTATGGAGCCCTACGCTACTCGTGCCCGTTTGTGGACAGCCTTGACATAGCTGGCACCTGTAGTTCAGACTGGGTATGGAGATATGGAGATGTTGAACCCTGTTAGGACTCATCTTCCAGCTCATGTTGACTGGCCTGCTATAGGAGGTGTCACCCCTCTTCGGGGACCTCTACTACCACCAGTAAGGGGACCAAGGCCACACCCGTGTCCTTATGGTTCCCAGGGATCTCAGGCTCGAGTATTCCCTGATCCGCAGGTTGAGCTCCGAGGCCATGGAGGCAACCTTTATGAGATGTTTTATGCGGATGCTTAAACCCGTGAGTGGAATAGTAATATGGTAGTAGTTGTACTTTCACAGTCCTGTGTGTCTTGTGGAATATGCCTATGTCGTGAGATGAGTTCCGGAGGCATAGATAAATAAGGTATAGGAAGCTTGGAAAGCCTCTGATGAGTAGTTTCATCTTTTCAGTAGTTTGCTCTTCCGTTTGAGGTTGCACTGAACTATGTAATGGTGTGTATGAACCATGGTGTATATATAGCAGTTGCTTGTTACCATGTTTTTCGGATGTTCATTTCCGTATTCCATGTGTTCAGTGCATTCTTAATCCATAGTTAGTATTGATGTTGATACTAGTCTAAGCTGTGAGTTTGTTTTCTAGGATGGTGTTTACCAGGATGAACCGTGCCCCTACCCATGAGCACGGAGAAGGTAGTCAGGCAGCACAGGAGGAACTGCCTCACCCGCCTTGTGTGGCGGAAGTTATGCTTGAGGCGGAAAGAAACAAGCGAGAGACCAACCGTCTTCTAGAACGTATTGAGCAAAACACGGCTCCTCGGCCGCGAAATGATGCAGTGTCCCTCAATGACTTTGTGAAGCTGAATCCCCCGAAGTTCCATCACTCTGTCGATCCTCTCGATGCTGATGACTGGTTGTGCAGTATATCGCGCCAGATACGATCTACAAATGTTTCTGAGGCTGACAAGGTGACCTTTGCTGCGTACTTTCTGGAAGGCCCCGCCAATCTGTGGTGGGAGAATTTTGAAGCTATGCGTCCTACCGGACCAGCAGCCACATGGGTAGATTTCAGTGCAACCTTCCGTCTGAACCACATTCCAGAGGGTCTGATGCACCGTAAGAGAGAGGAATTATGTGCCTTCACCTAGGGAAAGTTGACCGTGGATTCTTATAGCCGCAAGTTCGGTAATCTCGCTCACCACGCAACTGAAGAGGTGTCAACTGATACTAAGAAGCAAGCAAGATTCTGCAAGGGTCTGAGCCCTGAACTTCGTCTTGACCTGCGCCTTCATGAATGTACAAGTTTTCAAGCTCTTGTCAATAAGGCGATCAGTGTCGAGACTGGTCATACCGACTATGAAGCCACGAAGAAGCACTCTCGCGATTTGGGCTCCTCATCTGGTTCCGCATTTCCGAACGCAGGTTGTGGGTCCCGAATAGCTCTCTGCCGCCAAGATATACCCCGAGGCCATCCTATGTGGCACCTTAGGCGAACCAGACCAACCCTCCAACAAATACCTACGGTGGTCCAGCTAGCAATGCTGCACCACGTGCCAATTAGGTGATCTGTTACAAGTGTGGAGAACCAGGGCATTACTCACGAGAGTGTCCTCAGAATATAACTGCCAAGCAACCTGGGAAGTCTCTTGGGCAAGGCAAGTCGGGCAAATCATATTATGTGAAGCCAACTCCTACACGTGGTCGCGTGAATTATGTTTCAGCAGAAGAAGCTGCAGAGGATCCCGACGTCATTTTGGGTACGCTCCTTGTCAATCATCACCCAACGTCTGTTCTTTTTGACACTGGGTCATCTCATTCCTTCATTTTCGAAAGTTATGCGCAGTTGCATAACATGTCCTTTTGTGATATGCCAATCCCATTAGTTGTCCAAACCCCTGGTAGTAAATGGAAAACTTCTAGGATAAGTTATGACAATGAAATCCTAGTAGACATGCTAGTTTTCCTAGCATCATTGATAGCCCTGAAATCCTCATATCTCAATAGCATCTTGGGTATGGACTGGATGTCAGCTCATTATGCCAAGATTGATACCCATTCTAGAAATGTTCACCTTACCCATCCCTCGGGTGAGATAGTTAATGTCTCCACTCGAGTTGCCAAATGCCAACTCTATTCCCTCAATGCTAGTCCTCTCCCAGAGCTTGAAGACATTCCAGTAGTCCGTGACTTCCCGGATGTTTTTCCAAAAGAACTGCTAGGAATTCCACCTGACAGGGATGTAGAGTTTGTGATAGATCTTGTTCCAGGAACTGTCCCAATAGCCAGAAGACCCTATAAGATGGCATCCTTGGAGCTAGCCGAACTTAAGAAACAAGTAGATGAGGCCTTGAGTGAAGGTTTCATTCGTCCTAGCTCTTATCCTTGGGCTTGTCCCGTTCTCTTCGTCAAGAAGAAGGATGGAACGGACCGGATGGTTGGAGATTATCGACTAGTTAATCTAGTCACCATAAAGAACAAGTATCCTCTCCCCAGGATCAACAATCCGTATGATCAGCTCGCTGGATCCTCAGCCTTTTCCAAAATGGATTTGAGGTTGGGTTACCATCAAATCAAGATCAAGAATGGGGACATTCCAAAAACGGCCTTTGTCACTCGTTATGGCCAATACGAGTACATCGTCATGTCCTTCAGTTTAACCAATGCCCCAGCCACCTTCTCTGGCTTGATGAATTCAATCTTCATGGAGTATTTCGATAAATTCGTCGTGGTCTACCTCGATGATATTCTCATCAACTCGAAGAACAAACAAGAACATGCCAAGCATCTAAGGCTGGTATTGATGAAACTTTGAGAGCATAGCCTTTATGCCAAGTTTTCAAAATTTGAATTTTGGTTACGAGAAGTGACCTATCTAGGCCACGTAATCTCCGGTAAGGGTATTGCTGTCAATCCCGAGAGAGTTCAAGCTATCCTTGATTGGACTCAACCTGAATCGGTTAAGCAAGTTAGGAGTTTTCTTGGACTAGCGAGCTATTGTCGCCGCTTTGTCAAGAACTTCTCCAAGGTTGCAAAGCCTCTAACTAAACTCCTCAAGAAAGATAAAAAGTTCGAGTGGACACCACAGTGTGAGCATAGCTTTCAGGAACTGAAAAGACGCCTGACTTCCGCACCTGTGTTGCTACCACCAGATTTCTCTAAGGACTTGGTTATCTATTGCGACGCCTTGCGACAAGGATTCGGTTGCATTCTCATGCAAGATCGTCATGTGATTGTATACGCATCTAGACAGTTGCGCCCACATGAGGATAATTATCCCACACATGATCTTGAGCTTGCAGCCGTAGTCCATGCACTTAAAACATGGCGACATTACCTTGTGGGTAATCGTTGCGAAATATTAACTGATCACCAAAGTCTAAAATATATCTTCACCCACCCGGATTTGAGTCTCAGGCAAAGACGATGGGTTGAGTTGATCTCAGATTACGACTTAGGGATAACTTACACCCCGGGGAAGGCCAATGTCATGGCTGATGCACTAAGTCGTAAGTCTTATTGTAACAATCTGATGCTACAACGAGCTCAACCACGTCCTTATGAGGAATTTCGGAAGTTAAACCTTCACATTGTTCCTCTAGGATTCCTTTCTACCCTGGTGGCAAAACCTACTCTTGGGGATCAAATCATAGCTGGCCAAAAGCGTGATAAGGGTATATCAAGAATCAAGGAGAATATTATTAGCGGAAACGTTAAGGAATTCTCTATGAATGATCAAGATGTTGTGTTCTTCTAGAACCGTCTAGTGGTTCCTAAGAATCCACATCTGAGGCAGTTGATCCTTAAGGAGGCTCATGATTCTCCTCTCACCATTCATGTTGGTAGTACTAAGATGTATCAGGACCTACGCCGGAGGTTCTGGTGGACTACGATGAAGAGAGAAATTGCTGAGTTCATTGCTAACTTCGACGTTTGTCGTCGAGTTAAAGCGGAACATCAAAGGCCTGCTGGCACCCTTCAACCTATAGCTATTCCTGAAAGGAAATGGGATAAAGTTAGTATGGATTTCATCACTGGATTTCCCAAGACCAAGAAAGGAAATAATGCTATCTTTGTGGTCATTGACCGTCTTTCCAAAGTAGCTCATTTTCTTCCAGTTCGCGAGAGTATAACGGCTAGCCATCTAGCAGAGTTATATATATCTCGAATAGTGTCTCTTCATGGTGTCCCTCTGGAGATTAACTCAGATCGTGGAAGTATTTTTACTTCTTGTTTCTGGGAAAGTTTTCAGAATGCCATGGGGCTCACCTATATTTTAGTACTGCTTTCCATCCTCAATCAAGTGGTCAAGTAGAAAGAGTGAATCAAATCCTAGAGGATATGCTTCGAGCTTGTGTTATATCGTTCGGTATGAATTGGGAGAAGTGTCTTCCATTCGTCGAATTTGCTTGTAACAATAGTTATCAATCAAGCTTGGGCAAAGCCCCTTTTAAAGTTCTTATGGACGAAGATGTCGAACACCTCTTAATTGGTCAGAAACCGGAGAGGAGCAACTCTTTGGTCCGGATATGATCCAGGAAGTAGAAGAGCAAGTTCGCATTATTCGTGAAAACTTGAAAACAGCCCAGTCTCGTCAAAAGAGACAATATGATCGTTATCATAAGGATGTGACCTTTGAAGTTGACGAGAAGGCTTACCTTCGGGTTACACCTTTGAGGGGTACCCATCGTTTCGGTATCAAAGGCAAATAGGCTCCTCGTTACATTGGTCCTTTTCGCATTCTTGCCAAATGAGGAGAAGTTGCCTACCAGTTGGAACTTCCTCTGCATCTTTCCAAGGTTCATGATGTTTTCCACGTCTCGCAACTCAGGCGTTGCTTTTCGGATCCTATCTGTGAAGTGGACCACGAAACGCTTGATCTCCAAGATAACCTTTCATACCGAGAATACCCTATTTGTATCCTTGATGAAGCTGAGCGTACCACTCGACGTCGAAACCTCAACTTTCTTAAAGTTCAATGGACAAATCATTCTGAAAAAGAGGCAACATGGGAAAGAGAGGACCGTCTTCGACTTAAGTATCCCACGCTATTCCCGACGACTTCCAAATCTCGGGACGAGATTCTTTTGAATTGGGGTGAGTTGTCACATCCCTAGCTACCCCTTTTATGATTAGCAAGATTGTGCTCATATTTTCATTCTTGCATTAAAAGTGAAAATGGAAATCAAGAGAAAATCCCTAGCAACTCTATATTCAAAACAATTCAAAGTTGTTACAAATCAATGAACCCAAAATGGCCTTCATAAAAGTCCATCATTTTTGATAAATATTGGAAACAACAATTCAGGGGTGGATTTCTTTTTAAAAATACTTTTGGCATTTTATTTTAAACACAAAAGCCACTGAAATCTACTATATATTTGATTTCAAATATTTCAGAGTTACATAAAATGTTGAAAAAAAATTGTGGGTTTGGAAATATTACAACTAACACCCCAACATTATTTTCACTATTTTAGAAATAGTTTGGAGCCAAAAATAAAATGAAACAAATGTCAGAAAGGTTTTAACAGAAACAGAAAAGAATGAAAATGAAAAAACCTAACTAATGCTTACCTGGCCCAGCCCATCTTCTCCCTTTCTGTCGTCTTCCTTGCGCCAGTCGGCAGCAGGAGGTGGCCGCCGCTCCCTCCGGCCGGCCACACACGTGCTTGCCTGCCTGGACCCTACGACGTGCTGGCAAGGAAGGGATAACCTCCCGCAACCCGTTCCAGCTCTCTTCCTCTCCCCATTCGCCCCCTCTGTGCCTCTCCTCTCGGCCACCATTGGATCGAGCTCGAGCTCGAGCTCGCCGTCATCTCCGGCCACCTCTAGCCTCCCTGAGCACGCCGTTCTCTCCGCCTTGACGAGCACGTCGTCCCTGCCTAAGGAAAGGAGCCCCCGAGCCCTGCATCGCCTCCATCACCGTCGTTTTCTTGCTTTGGTCGCCGGCAAGCAGTCGTCGATCTGCCAGATCCAGCGCCTCCCCGACCAGCCTAAGCCTTCCATCGACACCGCAGTGAGCTCCGGATGGTTTTCCCCTCGTTTTCGCCCTCGATCCCTTGCTCTAGGCCCCGATTCCACCGGAGCCGGACGAGTCCGCCGTGGGAGCTCGTCGCCTGTGATGCTCCGATGATCGGTTCGTAGATGTGATGTTGTAGGACCAGATCCCCGATCCATTTGCCCCTTGTTTCGTTGAGCTCATCGTTTCCCGAGCTCCGGCAGCCGCCGAGCTCGTCGCCGACGTTAGCTCCGGCCGTTTCAACCCCTGAGCATGGCAAAAATGGATGCGCCATCGAGTGGCCGTCCCCCTAGTGCCCTTCGCCGTCCTTTTGGTCGTCGGAGGAGCAATCCTGAAGCCCTCCGCCGTCCCTGGAGCAACCGGAGGCTCGCCGCCGGTGGGTTTGACCCCATCGCCGGTGGGTTTGACCCCCTTGGTCTATGACAGGTGGGGCCAGCCCCCTGGCTAAATAAGTTTAGGTTAATAAAATAAATGATTAATTAAAACCCTAAACAATCACTGACATGTGGGCCAGCCCCTGTTAAATAACTAATTAACTTAAAGTTTAACTAAAATCTGGCCAGAGTCACTGACCAGTGGGTCCCACTAGTCAGGTTTGACTTTCAACGGCCAGTTGGACATGTGGATGTCATGCTGATGCAGTAATACTAATTCTGATTTATATTAATTCCAGAATAAGTGCAAAACTTTGGAAATTCATAGAAAATTGATTATAACTCCAAATTTGACAAATAATATATGCAAATTCATCATAAAAAATCAATGAACACAATGGTGCTACTTTCATGCATGAAAAACAAAGTTAAGAAACAGCATCAGGTCAAATCAATTAAATAAATATGATAAATATACTATTTCAACTAATATTTGAATTTGAATTTGAATTCAAATCAGCATCATCCTAAAAGTTTGATAGCCACACTAGCTCATGCTATATTTCATTTCATGCCACGATCATGTATCATGTTGTTGCATATGAATGTTATTGATTGTTGTTATTATTTCGGTAGGCTCTGCCCTTCCGGATATGTCCGAATATCCATCTCATGGATTTAATCCTTATGCTGAGAAACAAGGCAAGCACCCCTTTGATCATCCCGATATAATCCCATGTTCTTGCTCCTGCTCCCACTTATTGCATTAGGACAAAATATTTCAAATGCTTTACTTCGGTAGCTGAACCTATTCCTTTGCATGACCTGTCATTATCACAGTAAATAGCCAAACCTTGCTACCTAGCATACCTGGTAGTTGCTTGAGCCATGATGTGCCATTTCCTGCTATGCTTGTTATGCCTAGAGTTGTGTCAGGTCTATTTCATCTGGGTTATGAACAGGAATGGATGAATGTGTTCTAGTGACAAAGAATAAATGTGGAACCTGATTTTGTAAAGGTACCGATGAAAGGCTATGTAGGAGTACATGGTGGGTGGTTTCATTGGAACCGTCCTTAGGAACTGAGTTATGTGTATGTAATCCAAGACTAGTTACTACCACATGCTGGCCCTGAAATATGACCCCACTCGACTTATTATTCGCCTAGTACTCGATCCACGAGTTACAAGTAGTTTCTAGTGTTTATAGTCATGCTGGAGGCCGTGCATAGTGTTGACCTTAGAGGTGGGCTATGATGCGGTAGGCAGTGGTACAGTGTACCAAGTGGCACCCAGATGGTGGGCTTGGGAACCCTGCGCACTTCATTTGGGGTTGTGGCGGAAACCTCGGCAGGACTTCCGTGCGGGTTCACTCTCAAATAGGCGATAAACCTGGACTAGGTATTAGCGTGGTTAACGGTCGTGGCCGGCTCCCTCGTTGGGCTTCCGCTTGAAGGTTGCCGAGGTGCATGACATGCACATGGCGATAAGTGGCGAGAGCGTGTGTGAAGAAGTACACCCCTGCAGGGTTATGATCTATACGAATAGCCGCGTACGCGGATATGGACTACTTGGAGACATATGTTGTTCATAGATAACTTTAATGGCTACTCATAAAAGTATCAAGATAAGTGTGAGTATCATGTATGGCATTTCCGTAGGGAGACGGAAAGGAGTTCATGATAGTGTATTGTTATGGTGGTAGTGGACTCGTGTACGACTTATCAAAGTTGTTAAAACTATTTAAAATTGTAGTGTAGCCTAGCCAAGAGTCAAAGCTGGCTTGCTGCATGAAACACCACAACCCCCTTTATTGATACCTGAGCATGAGTAGATAGATCTGTTCTAAAGTTTTGTTGAGTACTCTTGTACTCATGTTTTCTTAATAATTGTTGTAGAGGATACCCACGAGCCAACAGGTGGGTTCTATCTAGACGTCGATGATGACGAGTAGCCGGTGTCCCAGCTACGACCCGACCCCTTTCAGAAGGGATCTGTAGATAGTCAGCATTATGCCTGTTCCTTTCCACTGTGTGTACTCAGACAGATTTTATGCTTCCATTGGTTTGTATGACTCTGCTTGTATGACTTGAGTGTCGGGTTATGTGACCCCTGCTTGTATGAACATATGATGCAAGACTCTTTCGAGTCTTCTAAATAAATGGTGTGATGTTATATGGCTATGTTGTGATGCCATTGTTGTATCTATGCATATCGAGTATGTCATTCGTACATGTGATGCACTGTGATATGTATGGGATTCGACACCTAGTCGTATGCCCTTAGTAGCCCCTTTGTGCTTTCCATGAGCCTTGGTAGTTCGCTACTGCTCCAGACACATTGGTTGACCGGCATGTATCCTTCTTAGTTGTTGTGTCTGTCCCTACGGGGAAATGTCACGCGGTGGAATGGAGTCCTTGTAGCTTGCTATGACTCGTCTACACTCGCTGATGACCGACACCTGCTTTGTTGGGTTGTGTATGCCTGTCTTTGTACACTCGAGCTACTTGAGTTTATGACTAGTTATGTCGACCCGGGTTCTTTGACATTGGAATGCTAGCGACACAAATGCATACGTGAGTCAAAAGGCGCAAACGGTCCCGGCTAAGGTAAGGTGGCAGCCGTGGGGTTAACCGTGCGTGAGACCGCAAAGAGATGTGATGTGTTACAAGCTAGATTCTTATGGCTTAGGATGGGGGTCCCGACAGGAGGCATGCATATCTTTTATTTTAAGTGTGGTAGTACTCGGTAAAAAACACAAGAAGCAAGGAATAAAGAAAGTATGATTGATGCTAAGGAGTTTAGATAAGTGAATACACGTAATGTTGGATCATATCAAACTATGGAGATGACAACAGTTGAAATAATGTACCTTGGAATGGGAAATTTGAGAAAAGATTGAATATGATGAACCAACAGTTTTATTGGTAAACAGGCCAATGGAAAGGAAAACGTATTAAAGGAATACAACCCGTACCAAGGATGCATCCCAAAATTTTCATGAAGGTTGCCCCAAGAGCATGAAGGAATAAGTTATGACGGGTCAGCAAACGTTTTCTTAGGATCATACAAAACCCTGAGAGTGGTGAAGAATACGATAGATGCTTTGTTCAGCTTGCAGAACCAATGGATTTGTCCAAACATTGTTCGTGTACAAGAGAAATTTTGTAATGCTCGTGAGTACGCCCAAGTGTTACAATACGCGATTCACTAAACCTTATACAAGGTAATGATTTCAGTAGGACATGGCTTGGCCACCATGACGACTTACTCTTGTAATTTCTCTTGATATTCAGAATGGTAAATCTGAGAGACTTACCCATAGTAGAGAGATGGTGTTCTTTGAAGCTTTTGTTTAACCCTTAGAATGGTATGATGGAGCCCCATGTCATGGCAATTGTTGTCACATGTAGGAAACTTTACGGTGAGGATGAAGCCAAGACCCTTCTCACTACAGGATAACCACAAATAGTAGACCACCATGAGAATCATCGATAAGTTATTTAGAATGATCATGAGACTTGTCAGTTAAGAAGACCCAGTGACGGAAGAATCTTATATCAATGAAAGAACACCGGATTTTGAGGGAATGCTATGAATATAATGGAAGAGCGTCACCAAAGGAGTTACCATGAAGAATGTGAAGAGCCAAATGCCAAGACCCCACAGGATTGTTAAAAAATATGAGGGATCGGTAACTCTCATTTTACGTGTGGTAGCACCCCACTTTGCAGGAGAATGGACTTGTTAGAAGAACCCCAAACCCTAGCATTTTCTTTCTAGCCTCTTCGAATCTCGAGGACGAGATTCATTTTAAGTGTGGTATGTTTGTAACATCCCAAACTTTGGAATGTTATATTAATAATTTAATGATTGATTCTTTGAATGATTGTTTGAAATTGAGTGAAATTTGAAACTTTTGAATGAGAGGGAATAAAATGACTTTCCCTTTTTTCTTTTGAATTCAAATTCATCCGATCCAAACCACTGAGAGAAGATGCCATGACTTCTTCAAAATAAAGGATTTGGAAAAGGTGGATTTTGAAAATAATCTTTTTTGGAATCTATTTCATATTTGGTCCTATTTAAAAGGTTGAAGGAATTCAAAGTTACTTTGCCCCAAATTCAAAATCTTGAGAGGAGCAATATGACACTCCAAACCTGGGGCATTGAAATTTTATTTGCAAATTCAGAAGACTATTTTGAAAATATTCCATATTAGGTTTCAAAAAGCAATTTTTGAAGTGGTTTCAAACTTTATTTTTCTCCAAAAATAAAATACATGTAAAATAGGGTAAAATAATTCCCTTCAATATAAAAATGGAGAGAAATAATTTGAAACCATTTGGGTATTTTCAATATGATTTCTTTGCATTTTATTTAAAACAGTAGCACTGTTTGGATTATTAGAATTTGTGAGTTTTTTGTTTGGCCTTGAAAATATGTTCATCTTGTAGGAAATATTTTTTTGGAAATTTTGATATATAATATGTCTCAACAAAAGTATTGTAGTTTTTATTTTATTTAACTTTTCATTTTTTTTATTCATTTTATAAAAAGGAGAAAATCCTTCTAATAGGAAACCACTTCGGCCCACTAAGGAATGTCCGGGCCGAATTTTGCCTCGCCAGATCCGAAAACGATCCGGATCGGCCACCGTCCCCTATTTTCCCCCTCTTCTCTTTGACGTGCGGGCCCAGCCGACCGCTCCCCTCTTCCCCGCGGTCACCTTCCTTCTTCCCCTCCCTTGACTTACCTCGCCCGACAATCACGGATCCTTGCCGGATCTCCCTCCCCTTTCCTTCCCCGACCACCCCGAGCCACCTTCAAATAGAGGAGCTCCTCCTGTGTCGATTTTGCACCAAAGCTCCGTGCTCCCGTGTTAACCCACAAGTATAGGGGATCGCAACTGTTTTCGGGGGTAGAGTATTCAACCCAAATTTGTTGATTCGACACAAGGGGAAGCCAAAGAATATTCTCGAGTATTAGCAGTTGAGTTGTCAATTCAACCACACCTGAAAGACTTAGTATCTGCAGCAAAGTATCAGTAGCAAGGTAGTGATAACAGCAGTAGAAACAGTAACAGTAGCAGCAGTGACAGAAGTAGCGGCAGAGTAACAATAGCAGTAGTGGCAGCAATAGCGACGGAGTAACAGTAGCAACAGTGACAGTAGTAGCGGCAAAGTAACGTAGCAAGGACCAGTAGGAAAAACTCGTAGGCATTGGATCGGTGATGGATAATTATGCCGTATGATCTTCATCATGCAACAGTTGTAACACGGAGAGATGTAACTAGCTCCAGTTCGTCAATGTAATATAGGCATGTTTTCCGTATGTAGTCATACGTGCTTAGGGAAAGAACTTGCATGACATCTATTGTCCATCCCTCCCGTTGGAGCGGGGTCCTAATGGAAACTAAGGGATATTAAGGTTCTCCTTTTAATAGAGAACCGGAACAACGCATTAGCACTTAGTGAATACATGAAATCCTCATACTATGGTCATCTCCGAGAGTGGTTCCGGCTATTGTCACTCCGGGGTTGCCGGGTCATAACACATAGTAGGTGACTACAACTTGCAAGATAGGATCAAGAACACACATATATTGACGAGAACATAATAGGTTCAGATCTGAAATCATGGCACTCGAGCCCTAGTGACAAGCATTAAGCATGGCAAAGTAGTAGCAACATCAATCTCAGAACATAGTGGATACTAGGGATCAATCCCCGTCAAAACTAACTCGATTATGTGATAGATCTAATCCAACCCATCACCGTCTAGCAAGCCTACGATGAGATTACTCACGAACGGTGAAGAGCATCATGGAATTGGCGAAGAAGGAAGGTTGGTGATGACGATGGCGACGATCTCCCCTCTCCGGAGCCCGGAACGGACTCCAGATCTGCCCTCTAGAGGAAGAACAGGTGGTGGTGGCGCATCCGTATCATAAAACGCGATGAGCTCTTCTCCTTGATTTTTTCCGGACGAAAGGGACTAAATAGAGCTGGAATTGGAGGCGGTGGAGCTCCGAGGGCCCCACAAGCCTGCTAGGCGCGGTCAGGGGGGCCGCTCCTGGTGGGCTTGTGGGCTCCTCGCTCCACCCCTCCAGTTAATTCTTGTGCCAGTATTTTTTATATATTCCACAAAAAATCCTCGTAAATTTCCAGGTCATTCCGAGAACTTTTGTTTCTGCGCAAAAACAATGCCATGGCAATTCTACTGAAAACAGCGTTAGTCCGGGTTATTTCCATATAAATCATGCAAATTAGAGTCCAAAACAAGGGCAAAAGAGTTTGGAAAAGTAGATACGACGGAGACGTATCAACTCCCCCAAGCTTAAGGCCTTGCTTGTCCTCAAGCAATTCAGTTGACAAACTGAAAGAGACAAAAGAAAAACTTTTACGAACTCTGTTTGATCTTGTTGTTGCAATTATGTCTAACTCGTATCCAGATTTTCAGCAAGATCATAAGCTAACCACATAAGCAATGACATTTAAGTCTCATGGCAAACTCATACCAATGGCTTAATCAACTAGCGAGCAATGATAATAAGTTTCAAACGTCAACACTTCAATCAAAACAATCATGAAGCAATATGAACAGATGGTATCTCGCTAGCTCTTTCTGAGACTGCAAAACATAAATGCAGAGCACCTTCAAAGACCAAGGGTTGACTGAACATTCTAATTCATGGCAAAGAAGATCCAGTCACAGTCATACGCAATAACAATCAAAAGCAAAGCATAAGAATGACAGAGGTGCTCTCTAATTGGTGCTTTTATAAGAAGAGGCTGACTCAATAGAAACATAAATAGACAGGCCCTTCGCAGAGGGAAGCATTGATTTGCAGAGGTAGAGCTCAAGCTTTGAAGACAGAGATAAATAATTTTGGGTGGCATGCTTTCATTGTCAACGCAATGACCAAGAGTTTTCATCATCTTCCATGGTACACATACTATAGGCGGTTCCCAAACAAAAAAGTAAAGTTTTGACTCCCCCATCACCGATCAATCACACTCCACGAGTAGCCGAATACTCGGGTGCCGTCCATACCAACAACAATTCAGGGGAGTTTTGTTTGCAATTATCGTTTCGATTTGAGCATGGAACTGGGCATTCCGAATACCGACCCATTTCTCGTGAATGATAGTGAATAAACATATATCGAGGATAACATGCCTAGCATGGAAGATACTGACCGCCCCTTGTTACCACATGAGTGGTTCGGGCATGCAAAACAGATTATTACTTGAAGGTTTAGAGAGTGGCACATGCAAATTTACTTGGAACGACAGGTAGATACCGCATATAGGTAGGTATGGTGGACTCATAAGGAACAACTTTGGGTTTATGGAAGTGGATGCACAAGCAGTATTCCCGCTTAGTACAAGTGAAGGCTATCAAAAGACTCGGAAGCGACCAACTAGAGAGCGACAACAGTCATCAAAATGCATTGAGATTAACCAACATTGAGTGCAAGCATGATTAGGACATAAATCACCATGAACATGAATATCATAGAGGCTATGTTGATTTTGTTTCAACTACATGCGTGAACATGTGCTAAGTCAAGCCACTTGAATCATTGAAAGGAGGATACCATCCTATCATACTACATCATAATCATCTTGAAATTCATGTTGGCATCCAAGACAAACCATTATAAGCTCCTAGCTAATTATGCATGGCATCGGAAACTATGATCTCTAAGTTGTCATTGCAAACATGTCTCTCTCACAACAAAGATGAATCCGGAACGATGAGCTAGTCATATTTACAAAAACAAAATAGATCGAGTTCATACCAGCTTTTCCAGGCTCAGTCACTTCATCATATATCGTCATTATTGCCTTTCACTTGCACGACCGAATGATGTGAACAATAATAAGAGTGCTCGTGCATTAGACTACGCTGGAATCTGTAAGCAAACACAAAGGAGAAGACAAAGTAATATGGATCTTTGACAGATAAATAGATATGCATGCGAGAGCCACTAAATATTCTAACCATGGTCTTCTACCTTGACCCAAAGAAAAAAAGAAAACTATTTACACATGAAAGCTCCCAACAAGCAAAAGAAGAACGAGAAATCTTTTTGGTTTTCTCAAACTGGACAAACACACGAGAAGAAAACGAGAAAAAGAAATAAACTAGAATGGATGATACAGTGGCAAAGTGTGATTGTCACATCCCTGAATCCCTACTAGAGTTTAGCAAGGTTGTGCTCATGTCTTTTCCATTGCATCCAAGAAAATGAAATGAAATCAAAAGCAAAGAAGAGAAAACAAAAGCAAACCCTAGCAACTCTAATTCAAATCAATTCCTAATTTTGGTGACAAATCAATGAACCCAAAATGGCCATTAGAAAAGTTCATCATTTGTGATAAATGTTGAAAACAAAATATGAGGGTAGAAATATATTTTCAAAATGCTTTTGGCATTTTGTTTTAAATTTAAAAGTTATTGAAATCAACTATATAATTGATTTCTAATAATCCAAAGTTTCCAAAAATGTTGAAAACTTCATATGTGTTTGGAAATTTTCCAAATAACACCCCATCATTTTTCAAACTATTTTAGGAATAGTTTGGAGCCAAAAAAAATGAAACAAAGTCAGAATTGTTCTAACAGAAAAAAGAAATGGAGAAAGAAAAATGAAAAACTTACCTGTCGCTCACCCCTCGCCCAGGCCCAGCTCCCCCTCTTCTCGTCCACCTCGTGCCAGTCGGCAGCAGGAGCTGGCCGCCGCTCCCTCCGGTGCGGCCACGCACCTGCGTGCGTGCCTGGCCGCTGCTTCACGCTGGCAAGGAGGGGATAAGCATCCCGCACCTGTCCCCGACCTCCTCCTCGCCTCATTCTTCCCCCTGCTCCCTCCCTTCTCGGCTGCCATTAGAGCCCGAGCCGAGCTCGAGCTCACCGTCGCTCCAGCCTCTCTCTCTCCCCTGAGCTGCGCAAAAGCATCGCCATGGTCTCCTGAAGCTCTTCAGCTACCTGCTCGACGCCAAGGACCCTTGAGACGCCGTGACACCGTCATCTTCCTCCACGGATCACCGTCGTTCGCCGCCGCCGTTCTCCCTCCTTAGGCCGTCCCCGATCCCGCTCTCGCCGCCTCTGCACTCCCAGTGAGCCCAGGAAGATTTCCCCCATGTTTTCCCGCTCGATTCCTTCCTCTAGCGCCCGATTTCACCGGAGCCCGACGAGATCCGCCGCAGGAGCTCGTCGTCGTTAGCTCTTCGGTGATCGGCTGGTTGTTCTGAGGCCACCAGCAGCATCAATGCATCGCGTAGATGCTCTAGGAGCCCAACCCCGCACGTTTTGCACCCCGGACTCAAGGACCTCGTCATAGCCCGAACTCCGGTAGCCGCTGGGCTCGTCGCCGGTGTCATCTCCGGCCACTACAGCCCCTGCTTTGCGCAAAAATGGATCCCCGTTCGACCACTCGTTCTTCTGGTGCCCTCCGCCGTGCGTTTGGTCGCCGGAAACAGAAACCTGAAGCTCCCCGCCGTCTCTGTGGTCGCCCGAGCTCATCGCCGGCGAGTTCCACCTCGCCGCCGGTGGATCTGAGCTCCCGAGAGTCAATGACATATGGGGCCAGCGCCAGACTATCTAGGTTTAGTTAAAATAAAAATAAAAATTATGTTAAAAGTTAAACAGACACTGACATGTGGGTCCAGCCCTCTTTAAAACCTAATTAAGTTTAAATTTAACTATTTCCTGGCCAGAGTCACTGACAAGTGGGTCCCACTGGTCAGGTTTGACTTTCAAACGGCGAGCTGACCTGCTGATGTCATGCTGATGCAATAAGTCCAATTCTGGTTTTTAAATAATTCCAGAATAATTGCAAAACTTTGGAAATTCATAGAAATTTAATTATAATTCCAAATCAGACAAATAATATATGCAAATTGATCAGAAAAATTGAATGAACACAATG
The DNA here is from genome assembly GCF_904849725.1 of Hordeum vulgare subsp. vulgare. Classification (NCBI taxonomy): domain Eukaryota; kingdom Viridiplantae; phylum Streptophyta; class Magnoliopsida; order Poales; family Poaceae; genus Hordeum; species Hordeum vulgare. The sequence goes on along the minus strand of NC_058523.1, from coordinate 423,079,732 downwards.
GTGCTACTTTCATGCATGAAAAACAAAGTTATGAAACAGCATCAGGTTAAATCAATTAGATGATAGATAAATATGCAATTTCAAATGTTATTTGAATTTGGATTTCAAACCAGATGCACACTAAGGTTTCACCAACCACATTGAATCATATCACCCCTCACTTCATGCCATGTTCATGCATCATGATTGTTGCATATGATTGCTATCAATTGTATGTTGTTATTTCGGTAGGCCCTGCCCCTCCGGATACGACTGATTATCCGACTGACGGATATCACCCCTCTGTTGAGCAACAAGGCAAGGAACAATTTTGATTATCCCGATAAATCACATGTTCTCGCTCCTGCTCTTATTTATTGCATTAGGTCAAAATGCTTCAAATGCTTTTATCACGTTAGTTGAACCCATTCCTTTGCATGACTTGTCTTTGTCACAGTAATTAGCTAAACTTGCAACCTAGCACACCTCGTAGATGCTTGAGCCATGATGTGTCTTATCCTGCTATGCATGCTATGCTTAGAGTTGTGTTTGATCTGTCATCTGGGTGATGAATAAGATCGTGAGAATGTGTTATGTTAATAAAGGTTGTGTGTTGAACCTGATTTGGTAAAGGTACCGGTGAAAGGCTATGTAGGAGTACATGGCGGGTTGTTTGATTGGAACCGTCCTTAGGAGCTGAGTTCCATGTATGTAATCCAAGACGAGATACTACCACATGCTGGGCCCTGAAATATGACCCCGCTCGACTTATTAATCGCCTAGTACTCGATCCAGGAGTCGCAAGTAGGTTCTGGTGTTTATAGTCATGATGGAGGCCATGCATAGTGCTGACCTTAGAGGTGGGCTATGATGCGGTAGGACGTGGCACGGTGTACCAAGTGGCACCCAGATGGCGGGCTTGGGAACCTTGCGCACATCGTTTGAGGCCGTGGTGGAAACCTCGGTGAACTTTCATGCGGGTTACCCTCAAATAGGCGATAAACCTGGACTAGGTACTAATGTGGTTAACGGTCGTGGCCGACTCCCTCGCTGGGCTTCTGCTTGAAGGTTGCCGAGGTGCATGACTTGCACATATCGATAAGTGGCGAGAGCGTGTGTGAAGTAGTACACCCCTGCAGGGTTATGATCTATTCGAATAGTCGCGTCCGCGGATATGGACTACTTGGAGACATATGTTGTTCATAGATAACCTTAATGGCTACTCATAAAAGTATCAAGATAAGTGTGAGTGTCATAGATGTCATTTCCGTTGGAAGACGGGAATGATTCCATGAAGGTGTATTGTTGTGGATTTAGTGGACTCGTGTGCGAGAAAACAAAGTTGTCAAAACTATTTTAAAACGTAGTTTTGTCTAGCCAAGAGTCAAAGCTGGCATTCTGCATGAAACCCCACAACCCCTTGTTGATACATTGCATGAGTCGATAAATTTGTTCTAAAGTCTTGCTGAGTACTTTTGTACTCACGTTTGCTTAATAAATTGTTGCAGAGGATGTTAATGACCCTAATGGTGGGTTCTATCTAGACGTTAACGACGATGAGTAGCTGGTGTCCCAGCTACGATCTGGCCCTAGTTTGGGTCTGTAGATAGTCAGGCCATGTGCCTTTTACTTTTCCATCTGTCTGTACTCACATAGTTTTAGTCTTCCGCTGGCTTGTAAGACTTGTTTGAATGACTTGTGATGATGGGTCGTGAGATCCCTATCTGTGTTATATTATGTGTGAGGCTCTTCCGAGCCCTCTAAATAAAGTTTGTATGTTTATGGTTATGTTGTGATGCCATCGATGTATCTATGCATATCGGGTATGCCATGCGTACGTGTGTTGTACTTGATATGTATGGGGTCCGAACACCTAGTCGTATGCCTTAGTCGCACTCCTTACGGGGAAATGCCCCTTTGTGTTCCACCGAGCCATTGTTGTTCGCTACTACTCCAGACACATTGGTTTACCGGCATGTGTCCTTCTTAGTTAATGTGTCTGTCCCTTTGGGGAAATTTCACGCGGTGTAATGGCATCCTTGTAGCTTGCTACGACTCGTCTACACTCGCTGATGACCGACACCTGCTTTGCTGGGTCATGTATGCTTGTCCCTGTATGGTACTGCCGCTTGGGTTTATGACTAGACATGTCAACCCGGATTCTTTGACATCGGAATGCTAGCGACACAATTGCATACGCGAGTCAAAAGGCTCAAACGGTCCCGGCTAAGGTAAGGCAGCAGCCGTGGGGTTAACCGTGCGTGAGACCGCAAAGGGGTGTGATGTATTACATGTTGGATTCCTATGGCTTAGGATCGGGGTCCCGACAGCGTTGGTATCAGAGCCTGACTGACTGTAGGATTACCAAGCCAAACTGGTTGAAGTTGAGTCTAGAATTGCTTTAGTTATATATAAGGGAAGTGTTTGTGGAAGGGAACGTAAGATTCTTGCTTCTCTTCTCAAGTCATTCTATTCTGGTCATCCTCGTCTTTTCTGCGGGGATTAAGAACTAGGTTATTTATCTTTCTCTCAGGATCGTGTATTACTGATCGGTAGATTATAGGACAACGAGTCGAGAGTTACTCCGGGTTTCTTTTATTCCAAGGGAAAGAAAGTAAGTTTTAATGACCATGGAATTGAACTTTATAGTTGAGTGGTTATGCTATCCTATCTTTTGTGGGTTGTCTCAAAATTGTTTTTGAGCATTTACACCCGTTTTGCTGCCCAATTTTGTCTCCAGAGCTCTAATGCCTTTGCATTACTCTCTATTTTCATATGCCTGGCCGTCCTTCTCGTCAGGTGGTCCGTCTGATTAGGTGCATTCATGTGCCGGGTCACACGGCCATGCTAGTCAGGATGATGTTAGTAGCCGGTTACCGCTGGTACGCAGAGTATACAATGGAGGAGCAGTGCCGGGATTTTAATCAAAGTCAGTATCTATGCACTGTGAGGGCATTCCCAGATTACCGTGGAGCCAAGGAGCCGATCCATTGGTCTTATGGATTGGGGGTTAGTGTTGACATGGTGGTACAAGATGCTGCCTATTCAATGTTGACCATCATGAGAGCCAGACATGCACTGCTGCAGAATTCAGAGTTCTGCTATGTTCCCGACTCTCAGCCAGGAGAAGAAGGATACCTCAGTGGGGTCTACTTTGATTCCTCTTTGGAGGATCCGCTGCTGTAGTCCACCACTGGGATGTTAAAGAATAGAGACAGAGATGCTCGTGCCCTTTGTATGGAGCTTTATGCTACACGTGCCCGTCTGTGGACGGCTCTGACACAGCTGGCACCTGTAGTCCATATAGGGTATGGAGATATGGAGATGTTGAACCCTGTTAGGTCGCATCTTCCAGCTCATGTTGACTCGCCTGATATAGGAGGAGTTACCTAATACGTCTCAAACGTATCTATAATTTTTGATGGTTTCACGTTGTTATCTTGTCAACTTTGGATGTTTTGCTTACCTTCTATATCTTTTTTGGGACTAACTTATTAATTCAGTGCCAAGTGCCAGTTCCTGTTTTTTGTGTGTTTTTGACTCTTTTCAGATCTGATTTTGCAATGGAGTCCAAACGGTGTTTTGCTTGAGATGCGTGAATCTGAAAATCGTGATGACGAAATTCATGAAGTGATTCACGAGGGATCCTTGGACGAAAAGCATGATTGCAATAGTTTCACTATAAATTCTATTAGTGACAATCATGCTAAAATTATGCAAAACCCTAAGCTTGGGGATGCTAGTCTTGCTATGACCACTACTTGTTGCAAAGATCATGATTAGGGTGAGGATTTTGCTTTTGATCTTAAAAATTTGTTCAAGCCTCAAGATGAATATGATATTTGCAATATTATTGAAAGTGGGTTTGGAGAAGTCATGACTTTAGAGGATAATCCCACTATTTTTGAAGAGCGTCAACTTTGCATGCATGTGTATCATGAAAAGAATATCCTCTGTTATAGCTATATCGTTGAATTCGAATATGATCCCACATGTAATGAGAGAGGAAAATATTATGGTAGAAACTTTCATGTTACTAAATCACCTCTCGTGATGTTGAGATTGCTCTTGTCTCTTTCTTCTTCCTTGCATATGGCAGCTATTGGTTGTCTTGACAATTTGTTTTCCTATAAAATGCCTATGCATAGGAAGTATGTTAGACTTAGATGTGATTTTCACATGCTTTGGGATGCTCTCGTTGTGCTTCAGTTCTTGTCTTTTGTGAGAGCATCATTGAATGCCTAGCTAAGGGCGTTAAACAATAGCGCTTGTTGGGAGGCAACCCAACGAATCTATCCTTTTTCTTTCTGTTTTGTGTTTTCCACACTTCCATAATTTTGTTATGATTGTGTTTTTTGTGTTTTTTTTGCGTTTGTGCCAAGCAAAACCGTTATGATTAGTCTTGGGGATGATCGTTTGGTCATGCTGGAAAAGACAGAAACTTTCTGCTCACGAAAAGATTTTTCATTTTTTTCTGTAAGAGCTTTTGAGTTGATTCTTTTTGCTGTTGATTGCTATGCAAATGCTTCAGACTGTCATAATTTTTCAGTATTTTTCAAGTACCATAAGTATACGAAGTATACAGATTGCTACAGACTGGTCTGCTGTTAACAGATTTTGTTTTTGTTGAGTTGGTTGCTTATTTTGATGAAACTATGGATAGTATCGGGGGGTATTAGCCATGGAAGATTGAAAATACAGTAACCAAGCATCAACATAAGTAGAATTTAAGTTTTCTACAGTACCTAAGGAAGTGGTGGTTTGCTTTCTTATACTAATGTTATCACGAGTTTCTGTTTAAGTTTCGTGTTCTGAAGTTTTCAAGTTTTGGGTGAAGTTCTTATGGACAAAAAGATAAAGAGTGGCAAGAGCTCAAACTTGGGGATGCCCAAGGCACCCCAAGTTGATTCAAGGATGCCGTAAAAGCCTAAGCTTGGGGATGCCCCGGGAAGGCATCCCCTCTTTCGTCTTCAATCCATCGGTAACGTTACTTGGGGCTATATTTTTATTCACCACATGTTATGTGTTTTGCTTGGAGCGTATTGTATCGTAGGAGTCTTCTATTTTTGTTGTATCACAATCATCCTTGCTGCACACCTAGAGAGAGAGACATGCACTCACCGTGATTTTGTCGAGCTTCACTTATATCTTTTGGTTAGACAATTCAACTCACATGTGCTTCACTTATATCTTTTGAGCTAGTTGATTTTGCTCTATGTGCTTCACTTATATCTTTTAGAGCATGGCGGTGCATGGCTTGGTAGTTGATCTATGCTATCAAAGTAGTCTCAAAATGGGTAGTTATCCAAAGGGATATGAAAACTTCCACCTTCATGTGCATTGAATAGTTAGAGAAGTTCGATTCATCTCAACTAGTTTTGAGTTGTGGTTATGGTAATATTGAAGTTATATTAGTAAGGTGTTGTGGATCTAGAAATACTTGTGTTGAATTTAGTGATTCCCGTAGCATGCACGTATGGTGAACCGCTATGTGATGAAGTCTGAGCATGATTAGTCTATTGATTGTCATCCTTTGTGTGGCAGTCGGGATCGCGCGATGGTTTATACCTACCAACCGGCCTTCCCCTAGGAGTATGCATTGAATGCTTTATTTCGATTAATACTAAAACTTTTGCAACAAGTATATGAGTTCTTCATGACTAATGTTGAGTCCATGGTTTAGATGCACTTTCACCTTCCACCATCACTATCTTCTTTAGTGTCGTGCAATTTTCGCCGGTGCACAAAACCCACCATTAGCCTCCCTCAAAACAGCCACCATACCTACCTACTATGTCTTTTTCAAAGTCATTCCAAGATATATTGCCATACAACTACCACCATGACATGTGCCACCACTTCTACATTGCCATTGCATGATCGTAAGATAGCTAGCATGATGTTCCCATTGATGTCTATGCCATTATAGATCATTGTCACGGTACACTACCGACGGCATTCCATATAGAGTCATCATTGCTCTAAGTTTTGAGTTGTAAGTGTGATGATTATCATTGATGGAGCATTGTCCCATGTGAGGAAATAAAAGAGGCGAGTTAAGCCCATATACAAAAAAAGGCCAAAGATGCCCACCAAAATAAAAAAAAGGCCAAAGATCTTGTCAACTTTGGATGTTTTGCTTACCTTTTATATCTTTTTTGGGACTAACTTATTAATTCAGTGCCAAGTGCCAGTTCCTGTTTTTTCTATGTTTTTCACTCTTTTCAGATCTGATTTTGGAACGGAGTCCAAACGGAATAAAATCCCCGAAATAATTCTTTCCAGAATGGAAGAAGACCGGGAGGCTTGAGGGCCAGGGCAGTGGGCCCACAGGGGGCCCACAAGCCCTGTTGTCGCGGCCAGGGGGGAGGCCGTGACAACCAAGCTTGTGGCCCCCCTGGGAATCCCCTGCCCTAGGTCTTTGGCCTATAAATTCCCTAAAAATCCAGAAAAAATGAGGGCATCCACGAAAACACTTTTCAGCCGCCGCAAGCTTCTGTTTCCGCGAGATCTCATCTGGAGACCCTTCCCGGTGCCCTGCCGGAGGGGACTTTGGAGTCGGAGGGCTTCTACTTCAACATCATTGCCTCTCCAATGACTCGTGAGTATTCCACTTCAGACCTACGGGTCCGTAGTTAGTAGCTAGATGGCTTCTTCTCTCTCTTGGATCTTCAATACAAAGTTCTCCATGATCTTCATGGAGATCTATCCGATGTAATCCTCTTTGGCGGTGTGTTTGTCGATATCCGATGAATTAAGGATTTGTGATCAGATTATCTATGAATTGTATTTGAGTCTTTGTTGATTTCTTATATGCATGATTTGATATCCTTGTAAGTCTCTCCGAGTCTTGGGTTTTGTTTGGCCAACTAGATCTATGATTCTTGCAATGGGAGAAGTGCTTGGTTTTGGGTTCTTACCGTGTGGTCACCTTTCCCAATGACAGAAGGGGCAGCAAGGCACGCATCATGTTGTTGCCATCAAGGGTAACAAGATGGGCTTTTATCGTAGATATGAGATTGTCCATCTACATCATGTCATCTAGCTTAAGGCGTTACTCTGTTCTCTTGGACTGAATACACTAGATGCATGCTGGATAGCGGTCGACGTGTGGAGTAATAGTAGTAGATGCAGAAAGTACCAGTCTACTTATTTTGGACGTGATGCCTATAGATATAATCATTGCCTTAGATAACGTCACGACTTTGCGCGGTTCTATCAATTGCTCGACAGTAATTCGTTGACCCACCGTCTACTTTCTTTCATGAGAGAAGCCACTAGTGAACACTATGGCCCCCGGGTCTATTCACAACTATCGTTTCAACTTTCACTTTTACTTTGCTTGTTTACTTTGTTGCTTTCAGTTCTCACTTTGCAAACAATCTATAAGGGATTGAAAACCCCTTCATAGCGTTGGGTGCAAGTTCTTTGTGTTTGTGCAGGTACTTGTGACTTGACGAGATCTTCCATTGGTTCGATACCTTGGTTCTCAAAACTGAGGGAAATACTTACCGCCGTTGTGCTACATCACCCTTTCCTCTTCAAGGGAACACCAATGCAAGGCTCCAAGGCCGCGGGGAAATCCTTTGCATATTTCCCAAGGAAGTCCCTAAAGGCGTAGCGGTAGCAGCAGGATTCCTGGCGCCGTACCAGGGAAGGTCTGTTGTCGCAGTAGCATTACCCCTCTTCGGGGACCTCTACTACCACCAGTCAGGGGACCAAGGCCACACCCATGTCCTTACGGATCCCAGGGGTCTCAGGATCGAGTTTTTCCTGATCCGCAGGTTGAGCTCCCAGGCCATGGGGGCAACCTTTATGAGATGTTTTATGCGGATGCCTGAACCATGAGTAGAAGAGTAGTATGGTAGTAGTTGTACTTCCACAGTCCTGTGTGTCTTGTGGAGTATGCTTATGTCGTGAGATGAGTTGCGAGGGCATAGATAAATAATGTATAGGAAGCTTGGAAAGCCTCTGATAAGTAGTATCATCCTTTCAGTAGTTTGCTCTTCGGTTGAGGTGGTACTCAACTATGTAATGGTGTGTATGAACCATGGTGTATAGATAGCAGTTGCTTGTTACCATGTTGTTCGGATGTTCATTTCCGCATTCCATGTGTTCAGTGCATTCTTAATCCATAGCTAGTATTGATGTTGATATTAGTCTAAGCTATGAGTTTGTTTGTCAGGATAGTGTTCACCAGGCTGAACTGTGCCCCTGCCCATGAGCAGGGAGAAGGTAGTCAGGCATCGCAGGAGGAATTGCCTCACACGCCTTCTCTGGCGGAAGTTATGCTTGAGGCGGAAAGAAATAAAAGAGAGACCAGCCGTCTGCTAGAGCGTATTGAGCAAAATATGGCTCGTCAGCCAAGGAATGATGCAGTGTCCCTCAATGACTTCGTGAAGCTGAATCCTCCGAAGTTCCATCACTCCATCGATCCTCTCGACGCTGATGACTGGTTGTGCAGTATATCGCACAAGATTCGCTTTGCCAATGTTTTTGAGGCCGACAAGGTGACCTTTGCAGCGTACTTTCTGGAAGGACCCGCCAATCTGTGATGGGAGAACTTTGAAGCTATGCGTCCTGCCGGACCAGCAGCCACATGAGCAGACTTTAGTGCAGCCTTCCGTCTACACCACATTCCAGAGGGTGTGATGGACCGTAAGAGAGAGGAATTATGAGCCTTCGCCCAGGGAAATTTGACGGTGGATGCTTATAGCCGCGAGTTTGGTAATCTTGCTCGCTATGCAACTGAAGAGGTGTCAACTGATGGCAAGAAGCAAGCAAAATTCCGCAAGGATCTGAGCCCTGAACTTCGTCGTGACCTGCGCCTCCACGAATGTACAAGTTTTCAAGCTATTGTCAACAAGGTGATCAGTGCCAAGACTGGTAATACCGATTATGAAGCCACGAAGAAGCACTCCCGTGACTCTGGCTCCTCATCTGGTTCCGCGTTCCCAAAATGCAGGTTGTGGGTTCCAAATAGCTCTCTGTCGCCAAGATATACCCCGAGGCCATCCTATGTGGCGCCTTAGGAGAACCAGACCAACCCTCCAGCAAAAACCTATGGTGGTCTAGCTAGCAATGCTACACCACGTGCCAATCAGGTGATCTGTTACAAGTGCGGAGAACCATGGCACTACTCACGAGAGTGCCCCCAGAATATAGGTGCCAAGCAACTTGGAAAGTCCGTTGGGCAAGGCAAGTCTGGCAAACCTTACTATGTGAAGCCAACTCCTGCACGTGGCCGCGTGAACTATGTTTCAGCAGAAGAAGCTGCAGAAGATCCCGACGTCATATTGGGTATGCTCCTTGTCAATCATCACCAAGCGTCTGTTCTTTTTGACACTCGGTCATCTCATTCTTTAATTTTAGAAAGTTATGCACAGTTGCATAACATGTCCATTTGTGATATGTCAATCCCATTGGTTGTCCAAACCCATGGTAGTAAGTGGCAAACCTCCAGGATAACCTATGACAATGAAATCCTATTAGACATGCTAGTTTTTCTAGCATCTTTGATAGCCCTGAAATATTCGGATATCAATATCATCTTGGGTATGGACTAGATGTAAGCTCACTACGCCAAGATTGATACTCATTCTAGAAATGTTCAGCTTACCCGTCCCTTGGGTGAGATAGTTAATGTCTCTACTCAAGTTGCCAAATGCCAACTCTATTCCCTCAATGCCAACCCTCTCCCACAGCTTGAAGACATTCCGATAGTCCGTGACTTCCCGGATGTTTTTCTAGAAGAATTGCCAAGAATTCCACCTGACAGGGATGTAGAGTTTGTGATAGACCTTGTTCCGGGAACTGTTCCAATAGCCAGAAGACCTTATAAGATGGCACCCCTGGAGCTAGCCGAACTTAAGAAGCAACTAGATGAGGCCTTGAATAAAGGTTTCATTCGTCCTAGCTCTTCTCCTTGGACTTGTCCCGTCCTCTTCTCCAAGGTTGCAAAGCCTCTAAATGAACTCCTCAAGAAAGATAAAAAGTTCGAGTGGACACCACGGTGAGCATAGTTTTCAGGAACTGAAAAGACGCGTGACTTCCGCACCTGGTTTGCTACCACCAGATTTTTCTAAGGACTTTGTTATCTATTGCGACGCCTCGCGACAAGGATTAGGTTGCATTCTCATGCAGGATCGTCATGTGATTGCATACGCATCTCGACAGTTGCGTCCACATGAGGATACTTATCCCACACATGATCTTGAGCTTGCAGTTGTAGTCCATGCACTTAAAACATGGCGACATTACCTTCTTGGTAATCGTTGCGAAATATTCACTGATCACCAAAGTCTGAAATATATTTTCACCCAGCCGGATTTGAATCTCAGGCAAAGACGATGGATTTAGTTGATCAGAGATTACGACTTAGGGATAACTTACACCACGGGGAAGGCCAATGTTATGGCTGATGCACTAAGTCGTAAGTCTTATTGTAACCATCTGATGTTACAACGAGGTCAACCACATCTCTATGAGGAATTTCGGAAGTTAAATCTTCACATTGTTCCTCAAGGATTCCTTTCTAACCTGGTGGCGAAACCTACTCTTAGGGATCAGATCATAGCGGGCCAAAAGCGTGATAAGGGTATATCACGGATCAAGGAGAATATTATTAGCGGAAACGCTAAGGAATTCTCCATGAATGATCAAGATGTTGTGTTCTTCCAAAATCGTCTAGTGGTTCCTAAGAATCCACATCTAAGGCAGTTGATCCTTAAGGAGGCTCATGATTCTCCTCTCACCATTCATCCTGGTAGTACTAAGATGTATCAGGACCTACGCCAGAGGTTTTGGTGGACTAGGATGAAGAGAGATATTGCTGAGTTCGTTGCTAACTAAGATGTTTGTTGTCGAGTTAAGGCAGAACATCAAAGGCCTGCTGGCACCCTTCAACCTTTAGCTATTCTTGAATGGAAATGGGATAAAGTAAGTATGGATTTCATCACTGGATTTCCCAAGACCAAGAAAGGAAATAATGTTATCTTTGTGGTCATTGACTGTCTTTCCAAAGTAGCTCATTTTCTTCCAGTTCATGAGAGTATAAAAACTAGCCAGCTAGCAGATTTATATATCTCTCGAATAGTGTCTCTTCATGGTGTTCCTCTGGAGATTAACTCAGACCGTGGAAGTATTTTTACTTCTCGCTTCTGGGAAAGTTTTCAGAATGCCATGGGGACTCACCTATCTTTTAGCACTGCTTTCGATCCTCAATCAAGTGTTCAAGTAGAAAGAGTGAATCAAACCCTAGAAGATGTCCTCCGAGCTTGTGTTATATCGTTCGGTATGAATTGGGAGAAGTTTCTTCCATTCGCCGAATTTGCTTATAACAATAGTTATCAGTCAAGCTTGGGCAAAGCTCCTTTTGAAGTTCTCTATGGACAAAGATGTCGAACACCTCTTAATTGGTCAGAAACCGAAGAGAGGCAACTCTTTGGTCCGGATATGATCCAGGAAGCAGAAGAGCAAGTTCGCTTTATTCGTGAAAAGTTGAAAACAGCCCAGTCTCGTCAAAAGAGCCAATATAATCGTCATCATAAGGTTGTGACCTATAAAGTTGACGAGAAGGCTTACCTTCGGTTACACCTGTGAAGGTACCCATCATTTCGGTATCAAGGGCAAGTTGGCTCCTCGTTACATCGGTCCTTTTTGCATTCTTGCTAAACGAGGAGTAGTTTCCTACCAATTGGAACTTCCTCCGCATCTTTCCAAGGTTCAGGATGTGTTCCACGTCTCACAACTCAGGCGTTGCTTTTCGGATCCTATCCGTGAAGTGGTCCATGAAACGCTTGATCTCCAAGATAACCTTTCATACCGAGAACACCCTGTTCGTATTCTTGATCAACTGAGCGTACCACTTGACATCGAAACCTCAAGTTTCTTAAAGTTCAATGGTCAAATAATTCTGAAAAAGAGAGAGGATCGTCTACGACTTGAGTATCCCGCGCTATTCCCGACGACTTCCAAATCTCAGGACGACATTCTTTTGAGTGGGGGTGAGTTGTCACATCCTTGAATCCCTACTAGAGTTTAGCAAGGTTGTGCTCATGTCTTTTCCATTGCATCCAAGAAAATGAAATGAAATCAAAAGCAAAGAATTGAAAACAAAAGCAAACCCTAGCAACTCTAGTTCAAATCAATTCCATATTTTGGTGACAAATCAATGAACTCAAAATGGCCATTAGAAAAGTTCATCATTTGTGATAAATATTGAAAACAAAATATCTGGGGTGAAATATATTTTCAAAATGCTTTTGGCATTTTATTTCAAATTTAAAAGTTAGTGAAATCAACTATATAATTGATTTCAAATAATCCAAAATTTCCAAAAATGTTGAAAACTTTATACGTGTTTGGAAATTTTCCAAATAACACCCCAGCATTTTTCAAACTATTTTAGGAATAGTTTGGAGCCAAAAATAAAATGAAACAAAGTCAGAATTGTTTTAACAAAAAACAGAAATGGAGAAATAAAAATGAAAAACTTACATGTCGCTCACCCCTGGCCCACGTCCACCTCCCCCTCCTGTCGTCCACCTCGTGCCAGTAGCCAGCACGAGCTCGCCGCCGCTCCCTCCGGAGCGGCCACGCACCTGCGTGCGTGCCTGGTCGCCGCTTCACGCTGTCAAGGAGGGGATAAGTTGTCCCGGAGCTCCTCCTCGCCACATTCTTCCCCCTGCCCTCTCCCCTCTCGGCCGCCATTAGAGCCCGAGCCGAGCTCGAGCTCGCCGTTGCTCTAGCCTCTCTCTCTCTCCCCTGAGTTGCGCAAAAGCATCGCCATGGTCTCCTGAAGCTCTTCAGCTAGCTGCTCGACGCCAAGGACCCGTGAGACGCAGTGACGCCGTCATCTTCCTCCTCAGACCGCCGATGTTTTCCGCTGCCGTTCTCCCTCCTCAAGTCGTCCCCGAGCCCGCTCTCGCCGCCTCTCCACTCCCTGTGAGCCCAGGAAGATTTCCCCCACGGCTTCCCCCTCGATTGCTTCCTCTAGCGCCCGATTTACCGGAGCCCGACGAGATCCGCCCTGGGAGCTCGTCACCGGTAGCTCTCCGGTGATCGGTTGGTTGTTCTGAGGCCACCAGCAGCATCAGTGCATCACTTAGATGCGCTAGGAGCCCAACCCTGCACGTTTCGCACCCGGATTCAAGGACCTCATCATAGCCCGAACTCCGACAGCCGCTGGGCTCGTCGCCGGTGTCATCTCCCGCCACTTCATCCCCTGCTTTGCGCAAAAATGGATCCGCGTTCGACCACTCGTTCTTCTGATGTCCTCCGCCGTGCATTTGGTCGTCGGAAACACAAACCCGAAGCTCCCCGCCGCCTCTGTGGTCGCCGGAGCTCATCGTCGGTGAGTTCCACCTCGCCGCCGGTGGATCTGAGCTCCCTGGAGTCAATGACATGTGGGTTCAGCGCCAGACTAATTAGGTTTAGGTAAAATAAAAATAAAAATTATATTAATGTTAAACAGACACTGACATGTGGATCCAGCCTTGTTTAAAACCTAATTAAGTTTAAATTTAACTATTTCCTGGCCAGAGTCACTGACCAGTGGGTCCCACTGGTCAGGTTTGACTTTCAAATGGCCAGCTGACCTGCTGATGTCATGCTGATGCAATAAGTCCAATTCTAGTTTCTAAATAATTCCAGAATAATTGCAAAACTTTGGAAATTCATAAAAATTTGATTATAATTCCAAATCAGACAAATAATATATGCAAATTGATCAGAAAAAATCAATGAACACAATGGTGCTAGTTTCATGCATGAAGATAAAGTTAGAAACATCATTAGGTCAAAAAAATTAAATGATTAAGATAAATATGCCATTTCAAATGTTATTTGAATTTGGATTTCAAATCAGATGCACACTAAGGTTTCACCAACCACATTGAATCATATCACCCCTCACTTCATGCCATGTTCATGCATCATAATTGTTGCATATGATTTCTATTAATTGTATGTTGTTATTTCGGTAGGCCCCGCCCCTCCGGATATGACTGATTATCCGACTGACGGATATCACCCTTTGTTGAGCAACAAGGCAAGGAACAAAGTTGATCATCCCGATAAATTCCATGTTCTCGCTCCTGCTCTTATTTATTGCATTAGGTCAAAATGCTTCAAATGCCTTTATCACATTAGTTGAACCCATTCCTTTGCATGACCTGTCTTTGTCACAGTAATTAGCTAAACATTGCAACCTAGCACACCTGGTAGATGCTTGAGCCATGATGTGTCTTATCCTGCTATGCATGTTATGCTTAGAGTTGTGTTTGGTCTGTCATCTGGGTGACGAACAAGATTGTGAGAATGTCTTCTGTTAATAAAGGTTGTGTGTTGAACCTGATTTGGTAAAGGTACCAGTGAAAGGCTATGTAGGAGTACATGGCAGGTTGTTTCATTAGAACCGTCCTTAGGAACTCAGTTCCGTGTATGTAATCCAAGACGAGATACTACCACATGATGGGCCCTAAAATATGATCCCGCTCGACTTATTAATCGCCTAGTACTCGATCCAGGAGTCGCAAGTAGTTTCTGTTGTTTATAGTCATGATGGAGGTCGTGCATAGTGCTGACCTTAGAGGTGGGCTATGATGCGGTAGGCAGTGGCACGGTGTACCAAGTGGCACCCGGATGGTGGGCTTGGGAACCCTGCGCACATCGTTTGGGGCCGTGGCGAAACCTCGGCCGGACTTCCGTGCGGGTTACCCTCAAATAGGCGATAAACCTGGACTAGGTACTAATGTGGTTAACGGTCGTGGCCGACTCCCTCGCTGGGCTTCCGCTTGAAGGTTGCCGAGGTGCATGACGTGCACATAGCGATAAGTGGTGAGAGCGTTTGTGAAGAAGTACACCCCTGCAGGGTTATGATCTATTCGAATAGTCGCGTCCGCGGATATGGACTACTTGGAGACATATGTTGTTCATAGATAACCTTAATGGCTACTCATAAAAGTATCAAGATAAGTGTGAGTGTCATCGGTGGCATTTCTGTAGGAAGACGGGAATGATTCCATGATGGTGTATTGTTGTGGAGTTAATGGACTCGTGTGCGAGAAAACAAAGTTGTCAAAACTATTTAAAACGTAGTTTTGTCTAGCCAAGAGTCAAAGCTGGCTTTCTGCATGAAACCCCACAACCCCTTGTTGATACATTGCATGAGTAGATAGATTTGTTCTAAAGTCTTGCTGAGTACTTTTGCACTCATGTTTGCTTAATAAATTGTTGCAGAGGATGTTAATGACCCTAATGGTGGGTTCTATCTAGACGTTGACGACGACAAGTAGCTGGTGTCCCAGCTACGATTTGGCCCTAGGTTGGGTCTGTAGATAGTCAGGCCAAGTGCCTTTTACCTTTCCATATGTGTGTACTCAGACAGTTTTAATACTCCGTTGGCTTGTAAGACTTGTTTGAATGACTTGTGATGATGGGTCATGAGAACCCTATCTGTGTAATATTATGTGTGAGGCTCTTCCAAGCCCTCTAAATAAAGTTTGTATGTTTATGGTTATGTTGTGATGCCATCGATGTATCTATGCATATCGGGTATGCCATGCGTACGTGTGTTGTACTTGATATGTATGGGGTTCGAACACCTAGTTGTATGCCTTAGTAGCACTCCTGACGGGGAAATGCCCCTTTGTGTTCCACCGAGCCATGGTAGTTCACTACTGCTCCGGACACATTGGTTGACCGGCATATGTCCTTCTTAGCTGTTGTGTCTGTTCCTTTGGGGAAATGTCACGCGGTGTAATGGAGTCCTTGTAGCTTGCTACGACTCGTCTACACTCGCTGATGACCAACACCTGCTTTGCTGGGTCATGTATGCATGTCCCTATACGGTACTGCCACTTGGGTTTATGACTAGACATGTCGACCCAGGTTCTTTGACATTGGAATGCTAGTGACACAATTGCATACGCGAGTCAAAAGGCGCAAATGGTCCCGGCTAAGGTAAAGCAGCAGCCGTGGGGTTAACCGTCCGTGCGACCGCAAAGGGATGTGATGTGTTACAGGTGTTGGGGAACGTTGCATGGGAAACAAAAAAATTCCTACGCGCACGAAGACCTATCATGGTGATGTCCATCTACGAGAGGGGATTTCTGATCTACATACCCTTCTGGATCGCACAGCAGAAGCGTTAGTGAACATGGTTGATGTAGTGGAACGTCCTCACGTCCCTCGATCCGCCCCGCGTACCGTCCCGCGATCCGTCCCACGATCTAGTGCCGAACGGACGGCACCTCCGCGTTCAGCACACGTACAGCTCGACGATGAACTCGGCCTTCTTGATCCAGCAAGAGAGACGGAGAGGTAGATGAGTTCTCCGGCAGTGTGACGGCGCTCCGGAAGTTGGTGGTAATCTAATCTCAGCAGGCTCCGCCCGAGCTCCGCAGAAACGCGATTTAGAGGTAAAACCGTGGAGGTATGTGGTTGGGCTGCTTTGGAAAAGTTGTCTCAAATCAGCCCTAATAGCTCCATATATATAGGAGGAGGGAGGGGAGGCTTGCCTTGAGGCTCAAGGATCCCCAAGGGCTGCGCACCAAGGGGAGGAGGAGTCCTCCTCCAATCCTAGTCCAACTAGGATTGGAAGGTGGAGTCCTTCTCTCCCTTCCCACCTCTTTTTTTTTCTTTTCTCTTTGATTTTCTATCTATGGCGCACAGGGCCTTCTTGGGCTGTCCCACCAGCCCACCAAGGGCTGGTGCGCCACCCCCAAGGCCTATGGGATTCCCCGGGGTGGGCTGCCCCGCCCCGGTGAACACTCGGAACCCATTCGTCATTCTCGGTAACTCCGAAAACCTTCCGGTAATCAAATGAGGTCATGCTATATATCAATCTTTTTTTCCGGACCATTCTGGAAACACTCGTAACGTCCGTGATCTCATCCAGGACTCCGAACAATATTCGGTAACCAAATACGCATAAAACAACGTCGAACCTTAAGTGTGCAGACCCTGCGGGTTCGAGAACTATGTAGACATGACCCGAGTGACTCCTCGGTCAATATCCAATAGCGGGACATGGATGCCCACATTGGATCCCACATATTCTACGAAGATCTTATCGTTTGAACCTCAGTGCCAGGGATTCATATCATCCCGTATGTCATTCCCTTTGTCCTTCGGTATGTTACACTAAGTTACATTGCTTGCATGGCTTGTGTGTGATGTTGTATTACCGAGTGGGCCCCAAGATACCTCTCCGTCACACGGAGTGACAAATCCCAGTCTCGATCCATACTAACTCAACGAACACCTTCGGAGATACCTGTAGAGCATCTTTATAGTCACCAAGTTACGTTGCAACGTTTGATTCACAAAAAGCATTCCTCCGGTGTCAGTGAGTTATATAATCTCATGGTCATAGGAACAAATACTTGACACGCAAAAAACAGTAGCAACGAAATGACACGATCCACATGCTACGTCTATTAGTTTGGGTCTAGTCCATCACGTGATTCTCCTAATGACGTGATCCAGTTATCAAGCAAAAACACTCTGTACATAGTCAGAAGACCCTGACTATCTTTAATCAACTGGCTAGCCAACTAGAGGCTTGCTAGGGACAGTGTTTTGTCTATGTATCCACACATGTATATAAGTCTTCATTCAATACAATTATAGCATGGATAATAAACGATTATCTTGATACAAGAATTATAATAATAACTATATTTATTATTGCCTCTAGGCATAATTCCAACAGTCTCCCACTTGCACTAGAGTCAATAATCTAGCCCTCACATCACCATGTGAATTACATTGTAATAAATCTAACACCCATACAGTTCTGGTGTTGATCATGCTTTGCCCGTGGAAGAGGTTTAGTCAGCGGGTCTTCTACATTCAGATCCGTGTGCACTTTGCATATATTTACGTCCTCCCCTTCGACGTAGTCGCGGATGAGGTTGAAGCGTCGTTTGTTGTGTCTGTTCTTCTTGTGAAACCGTGGTTCCTTTGCTAAGGCAATGGCACCCGTGTTGTCACAGAACAAGGTTATTGGATTCAGTGCGCTTGGCACCACTCCAAGATCCGTCATGAACTACTTCATCCAGACACCCTCCTTAGCCGCCTCCGAGGCAGCCATGTACTCCGCTTCACATGTAGAATCAGCTACGACGCTTTGCTTGGAACTGTACCAGCTTACCGCACCCCCATTAAGAATAAATACGTATCCGGTCTGCGACTTAGAGTCGTCCGGATCTGTGTCAAAGCTTGCATCGACGTAACCCTTTACGGCGAGCTCTTCGTCACCTTCATACACGAGAAACATCTCCTTAGTCCTTTTCAGGTACTTCAGGATATTCTTGACCGCCGTCCAGTGATCCACTCCTGGATTACTCTGGAACCTGCCTGCCATACTTATGGCCAGGCTAACGTCCGGTCTAGTGCACAACATTGCGTACATGATAGATCCTATGGCTGAAGCATAGGGGACGGTGCTCATATGCTCTCTATCTTTATCAGTTGTTGGGCACTGAGTCTTACTCAATCTATCATGAACTGTTCCATTTTGAACATCTTCAAAACTTTATCAAGGTATGTGCTTTGTGAAAGTGCTATCAGGCGTTTTGATCTATCCTTGTAGATCTTAATGCCTAGAATGTAAGCAGCTTCTCCTAGGTCCTTCATAGAGAAACTTTTATTCAAGTAATCCGTTACGCTCTCCAAAAACTCTACGTTGTTTCCAATCAGCAATATGTCATCCACATATAATATTAGAAACACCACAGAGCTCCCACTCACTTTCTTGTAAATACAAGATTCTCCAACCACTTGTATAAACCCAAATGCTTTGATCACCTCATCAAAGCATTTATTCCAACTCCGAGATGCTTGCACCAGTCCATAAATGGATCGATGGAGCTTGCATACCTTGTTAGCATTTTTAGGATCGACAAATCCTTTGGGTTGCATCATATACAACTCTTCCTTAAGGAAACCGTTAAGGAACGCCGTTTTGACATCCATCTGCCAGATTTCATAATCGAAAAATGCAGCTATTGCTAACATGATTCTGACGGACTTAAGCATCGCTACGGGTGAGAATGTCTCATCGTGGTCAACTCCTTGAACTTGTGAAAAACCCTTTGCCACAAGTCGAGCTTTATAAACGGTCACATTGCCGTCAGCGTCCGTCTTCTTCTTAAAGATCCATTTGTTCTGAATAGCCCTCCGGCCCTCAGGTAGCACTTCCAAAGTCCACACTTTGTTTTCATGCATGGATCCTATCTCGGACTTCATGGCCTCCACCCAATTGTTGGAATCTGGGCCCACCATTGCTTCTTCATAATTCGCAGGCTCATTGCTGTCCAACAACATGATTGATAAGACGGGATTACCGTACCACTCTCGAGCAACACGTGCTCTCGTCGACCTGCGTGGTTCGATAGGAACTTGAACCGGAGTTTCATGATCATCATCATTAACTTCCTCCTCAACTGGCATCGCAACGACAGGGGTTTCCCCTTGCCCTGCGCCACCATCCAGAGGGATGAGAGGTTCGACAACCTCATCAAGTTCTATCTTCCTCCCACTCAATTCTCTCGAGAGAAACTCCTTCCTGAGAAAAGCTCCATTTTTAGCAACAAACACTTTGCCCTCGGATTTGAGATAGAAGGTTGTTGGAGCATATATTGAGCATATATCTCCATATGTGGTTTTGGTACTTGATGACAATTCCTATGGACTAATGGTTGCCTTAAGTTACATTTATAGGATTTGTCCATAGGCACTTCTTGAAGTCCATCTGTTGGGTTCAAGGAGTTTATATGATGACCAAGATGGTATTCAAGGTATTATCCAAAGAATGGTCATAGAGACGCATGGTTGATCAAGATCTCAGACAAAGAGTAAATCAAGATGATCAACACACAAAGCCTACAAGATGTACCGAGAGGGATCAAGTGATCCCATGGTATGGATTTGTCCATAGGCACTTCTTGAAGTCCATCTGTTGGGTTCAAGGAGTTTATATGATGACCAAGATGGTATCCAAGGTATTATCCAAAGAATGGTCATAGAGAGACATGGTTGATCAAGATCTCAGACAAAGAGTAAATCAAGATGATCAACACACAAAGCGTACAAGATGTACCGAGAGGGATCAAGTGATCCCATGGTATGGTAAGCATTGTCCATTACGTGTTTGTGTACTAACCCATGGTCTTCGTGAGAGTTCTATGTGGGGGTTAGGTGTGTTTACATGGGCTTGCGTCAAAAGGAAGATCTCATACAACCCATGGAGTATGACGTCAAGTTGTGATCATCATCAATGGTTGATCAAGATCTCAGACAAAGAGTAAACCAAGATGATCAACACACAAAGCGTACAAGATGTAGCGAGAGGGATCAAGTGATTCCATGGTATGGTAAGCATTGTCCATTACGTGTTTGTGTACTAACCCATGGTCTTCGTGAGAGTTCTATGTGGGGGTTAGGTGTGTTTCCATGAGCTTGCGTCAAAGGGAAGATCTCATACAACCCATGGAGTATGACGTCAAGTTGTGATCGTCATCAAGATTGCGACGTGCAAGTTCACGAAGATAGCATGCTTGAAGCTTGCCGTCCATTATGGTGGCAATGGACTTGTGAAGATATGCTGAAGAGTGGCTCACCCATAGTGAGTATGGGGGAGCAATCAACTAGTATTCATCAAGCCAACACAATCAAGAAAGGTGGTCCATCTTGAGGAAGCCAAGATCATCATCATCTAGCTCAAGAGGATGAGGTGCAAGGTATAGGTTTGCCCTTGATAGGTTTTCTGGTTAGGATAGATTGTTGTTCTATCAAGGGGGGCTCTCAAGTGAGTAGCTTGATCGTATCGTTCGTTGAGAGCTCAAACCATTTGCATCCTTGCATCATACTTCTTGGTTCTTAGTTGGTGTTTCTCTTTGTGAGTTTTAGAGCTTATGGTCATCTTCATGACAAGCTCGAGTTCATCGAAAACGGAGTCCATATGCATCTACTATGATGTTTTCGATGTTGGAGTTTTGGCCGGTTCTTCATTCATAGAGATCTCACATCTCTATATCTTTGGCATATTCATAACCGCATGGTCGTTGTTTGGATAGCCCTTCTCGTCCTGAATCCAACAAGCTTGGGTTTGCTCGATTCGGAGCTCGTATGCGAAAGTTATGGCTGTTTCAGTGGCGAGCGGTAGTACCGCTGGACCTAGCGGTAGTACCGCTGGACCTAGCGGTAGTACCGCTAGAGTTGGCGGTAGTACCGCTGGCCCTAGCGGTAGTACCGCTGGCTCGCGGTAGTACCGCCCCTGGTCAGCGGTAGTACCGCTCCAGGAGCTTAGTACCGCCTGCCTAGCGGTTGTTCGTGGACGGACCTTTTTGCGAAGACTTTCTTGGCGGTGGTAGTGCCGTTGCACTACCAGGGGCCCAGCGGTAGTACCGCTGGGGCCAGCGGTAGTACCACTGGAGTGCCGGCGGTAGTACCGCTGCAGCCAGCGGTAGTACCGCTGCAGCCAGCGGTAGTACCGCTAGCTAGCGGTAGTACCGCTGCAGCCAGCGGTAGTACCGCTAGCTAGCGGTAGTACCGCTGGAGTACCAGCGGTAGTACCGCTGGAGTGCCAGCGGTAGTACCGCTGGAGTGCCAGCGGTAGTACCGCTGAAGCCAGCGGTAGTACCGCTGGAGCTCGGGCAGAAAGTGGGGGTAACGGTCTGATTCCTTCCCCCACTATATAAAGGGGGTCTTCTTCCCCCTTGGTCTTATCCATCGGTTGAGCTCTTGTTCTATCTCCATTGTTGACATTCTTAGAGCTTGATTACTCTCTATCCCTCCAATGATTCTTGCTTGTTCTTGAGGGAAAAGAGAGAGGAGATCTAGATCCACATCTCCACCAATCACTTTCTCCTCTATGTGAGGGGAACCCCTTGGATCTTGATCTTGGAGTTCTTTGTGAGCTCCTTGTTCTTCCTCTCATATTTCTCCATAGCTTTTGTTGTTGTGGAGGGATTTGAGTGTGAGGGACTTGACCACTTCGTGTGTTCTTGCCATTGCATTAGTTGCATCGGTTTGAGTTCTCCACGGTGATACGTGGAAGTGAGAAGTTGAGAAGCTTACTACCTTTGGTACTTAGTACCCTTGATATTGTTCTTCGTGGATGCTTTGGCGTCCTAGAAGCTTGGTGGTGTCTCGGAGCTCAATCATTGTGGTGTGAAGCTCCGGGAAGCGTCGGGGTCTCCAATAAGGTTGTGGAGATTGCCCCGAGCAATTTGTACGGGTACCGGTAACCGCCCCCAAGGGTTGCCACGTGTACGGGTTCGGTGACCGCCCCCAAGGGTTGCCATTTGTACGGGTTCGGTGACCGCCCCCAAGGGTTGCCATTTGTACGGGTTCGGTGACCGCCCTCAAGGGTCCCTTAGTGGAATCACGGCATCTTGCATTGTGCGAGGGCGTGAGGAGATTACGGTGGCCTTAGTGGCATCTTGGGGAGCATTGTGCCTCCACACCGCTCTAACGGAGATTAGCATCCGCAAGGGTGTGAACTTCGGGATACATCATCGTCTCCCCGTGCCTCGGTTATCTCTTACCTGAACCCTTTACTTATGCACTTTACTTTGTGATAGACATATTGTTTATTGTAATATATCTTGCTATCACTTAGTTGTTTATCTTGCTTAGCATAAGTTGTTGGTGCACATAGGTGAGCCTAGTTGTTTGTAGGCTTTGTGCTTGACATATTAAACGTTAGTTTTATTCCGCATTTGTTCAAGCCTAAACCTTAACTATTTTAAAGCGCCTATTCACCCCCCCCCCTCTAGGCGACATCCACGTCCTTTTCAAAGGTGTACCCAACTGTCTCTTTTGGGTAACCTATGAAGATGCACTTTTCCGCTTTGGGTTCCAGCTTTTTAGGCTGAAGCTTTTTGACATAAGCATCACATCCCCAAACTTTAAGAAACGACAACTTTGGCCTTTTGCCATACCACAGTTCGTATGGTGTCGTCTCAACGGATTTTGATGGTGCCCTATTTAAAGTGAATGCAACTGTGTCTAATGCATAACCCCAAAACAATAACGGCAAATCGGTAAGAGACATCATAGATCGCACCATCTCTAATAAAGTACGATTACGACGTTCGGACACACCATTACGCTGTGGTGTTCCAGGCGGTGTCAACTGTGAAACAATTCCACATTGTCTTAAGTGAGCACCAAACTCGAAACTCAGATATTACACCCCCACGATCAGACCGTAGGAACTTGATCTTCTTGTTGCGATGATTTTCAACTTCACTCTGAAATTGCTTGGACTTTTCAAATGTTTCCGACTTGTGCTTCATTAAGTAGACATAATCGTATCTACTCAAATCGTGAGTGAAGGTGAGAAAATAACAATATCCGCCGCGTGCCTCCACGCTCATCAGACCGCACACATCGGTATGTATGATTTCCAACAAGTCACTTGCACGCTCCATTGTTCCAGAGAACGGAGTTTTAGTCATCTTGCCCATGAGGCATGGTTCGCACGTGTCAAGTGAATCAAAGTCAAGTGACTCCAAAAGTCCATCGGTATGTAGTTTCTTCATGCGCTTTACACCAATATGACCTAAGCGGCAGTGCCACAAAAACATGGCGCTATCATTGTTAACTCTAACTCTTTTGGTCTCAATGTTATGTATATGTGTATTATCACTATCAAGATTCAATATGAACAATCCTCTCACCTTGGGTGCATGACCATAAAAGATGTTACTCATAGAAATAGAACAACCATTATTCTCTCACTTAAAAGAGTAACGTCTCGCAATAAACAAGATCCAGATATAATGTTCATGCTCAACGCAGGCACTAAATAATAATTATTCAAGTTCATAACTAATCCTGATGGTAACTGAAGTGAAACTGTGCCAACGGCGATTGCATCAACCTTGGAACCATTTCCTACGCGCATCGTCACCTCATCTTTCACTAGCCTTCGCCTATTCCGCAGTTCCTGTTTCGAGTTGCAAATATGAGCAACAGAACCGGTATCGAATACCCACGCACTACTACGAGAGCCGGTTTAAGTACACATCAATAACATGTATATCAAATATACCTGATTTTTCTTTGGCCGCCTTCTTATCAGCCAGATACTTGGGGCAGTTGCGCTTCCAGTGACCCATACCCTTGCAATAGTAGCACTCTGTTTCAGGCTTATGTACAGCTTTGGGTTTCTTCGTCGGATTGGCAACAGGCTTGCCGCTCTTCTTTGAATTACCCTTCTTCCCTTTGCCGTTTCTCTTGAAACTAGTGGTCTTATTCACCATCAACACTTAATGCTCTTTGCGGAGTTCAGACTCTGCGACTTTCAGCATCGTAAACAACTCGCCGGGTGACTTGTTCATCCCTTGCATGTTGTAGTTCAACACAAAGCCCTTATAGCTTGGTGGCAGTGATTGAAGAACTCTGTCAGTGATAGCCTATTGCGGGAGTTCAATCCCCAACTCAGCTAGACGGTTTGAGTACCCAGACATTTTGAGCGCATGTTCACTGACAGACGAATTCTCCTCCATCCTGCAAGCATAGAATTTATCGGAGGTCTCATACCTCTCGATCCGGGTGTTCTTCTGAAAGATAAACTTCAACTCCTAGAACATCTCATATGCTCCATGGTGCTCAAAGCGACGTTGAAGTCCTGGCTCTAAGCCATAGAAGACTGCACATTGAACTACTGAGTAGTCCTCCTTACATGTTAACCAAGCGTTCTTAACATCTAGGTCAGCCGTAGCGGGTGGTTCATCTCCTAGCGCAGCATTAAGGACATAATCCTTCTTCCCAACTTGTAGGATCAACTTAAGATTACGAGCCCAGTCTACAAAGTTGCTTCCATCATCTTTCAACTTAGATTTCTCTAGGAACGTATTAAAATTCAGGGTGACTGTTGCGTGAGCCATGATCTACAACACAAATATATTCAAAGTGGACTTAGACTATGTTCAAGATAATTAGAGTTTAACTTAATCAAATTACTTGCTAAACTCCCACTCAAAAAGTACATCTCTCTAGTCATTTGAGTGGTTCATGACCCACTTACACTAGCTCAAGTCCGATCATCACGTGAGTTGAGTATAGTTTCAGTGGTAAGCATCCCTATGCTAATCATATCAACTATATGATTCATGATCGACCTTTCGGTCTCATGTGTTCCGAGGCCATGTCTGCACATGCTAGGCTCGTCAAGCTTAACCCGAGTGTTCCGCGTGTGCAACTGTTTTGCACCCGTTGTATGTGAACGTTGAGTCTATCACACCCGATCATCACGTGGTGTCTTGAAACGACGAATTGTAGCAATGGTGCACAGTCAGGGAGAACACAATTTCGTCTTGAAATTTTAGTGAGAGATCACCTCATAATGCTACCGTCGTTCTAAGCAAAATAAGGTGCATAAAAGGATTAACATCACATGCAATTCATAAGTGACATGATATGGCCATCATCACGTGCTCCTTGATCTCCATCACCAAAGCACCGGCACGATCTTCTTTTCACCGGCGCCACACCATGATCTCCATCAACGTGTCGCTATCGGGGTTGTCGTGCTACTCATGCTATTACTACTAAAGCTACATCCTAGCAAAATAGTAAACGCATCTGCAAGCACAAACGTTAGTTTAAAGACAACCCTATGGCTCCTGCCGGTTGCCGTACCATCGACGTGCAAGTCGATATTATCTATTACAACATGATCATCTCATACATCCAATATATCACATCACATCGTTGGCCATATCACATCACAAGCATACCCTGCAAAAACAAATTAGACGTCCTCTAATTTGTTGTTGCATGTTTTACGTGGTGACCATGAGTATCTAGTAGGATCGCATCTTACTTACGCAAACACCACAACGGAGATATATGAATTGCTATTGAACCTTATCCAAGGACCTCCTCGGTCAAATCTGATTCAACTAAAGTTGGAGAAACCGACACTTGCGAGTCATCTTTGAGCAACGGAGTTACTCGTAGCGATGAAACCAGTCTCTCGTAAGCGTACGAGTAATGTTGGTCCAAGCCGCTTCAATCCAACAATACCGCGGAATCAAGAAAAGACTAAGGAGGGCAGCAAGACGCACATCACCGCCCACAAAAAACTGTTGTGTTCTACTCGAGATTACATCTACGCATGAACCTGGCTCATGATGCCACTGTTGGGGAACGTTGCATGGGAAACAAACATTTTCCTACGCGCACGAAGACCTATCAGGGTGATGTCCATCTACGAGAGGGGATTTCCGATCTACGTACCCTTGTAGATCGCATAGCAGAAGCATTAGTGAACGCGGTTGATGTAGTGGAACGTCCTCACGTCCCTCGATCCGCCCCGCGAACCGTCCCACGAACTGTCCCGCGATCCGTCCCACGATCTAGTGCCGAACGGACGACACCTCCGCGTTCAGCACACGTACAGCTCGACGATGATCTCGGCCTTCTTGATCCAGCAAGAGAGACGGAGAGGTACATGAGTTCTCTGGCAGTGTGACGGCGCTCCGGAGGTTGGTGGTGATCTAATCTCAGCAGGGCTCCGCCCGAGCTCCGCAGAAACGCGATTTAGAGGTAAAACCGTGGAGGTATGTGGTCGGGCTGCCTTGGAAAAGTTGTCTCAAATCAGCCCTAATAGCTCCATATATATAGGAGGAGGGAGGGGAGGCTTGCCTTGAGGCTCAAGGATCCCCAAGGGTTGCGCACCAAGGGGAGGAGGAGTCCTCCTCCAATCCCAGTCCAACTAGGATTGGAAGGTGGAGTCCTTCTCTCCCTTCCCACCTCTTTTTTTTTCTTTTCTCTTTGATTTTCTATCTATGGCGCACAGGGCCTTCTTGGGCTGTCCCACCAGCACACCAAGGGCTGGTGCGCCACCCCCAATGCCTATGGGCTTCCCCGGGGTGGGCTGCCCCCCCCCCCCCCCCCGGTGAACACACGGAACCCATTCGTCATTCTCGGTAACTCCGAAAACCTTCCGGTAATCAAATGAGGTCATGCTATATATCAATCTTTGTTTCCGGACCATTCCGGAAACACTCGTAACGTCCGTGATCTCATCTAGGACTCCGAACAACATTCGGTAACCAACCATATAACTCAAATACGCATAAAACAACGTCGAACCTTAAGTGTGCAGACCCTGCGGGTTCGAGAACTATGTAGACATGACCCGAGTGACTCCTCGGTCAATATCCAATAGCGGGACATGGATGCCCACATTGGATCCCACATATTCTACGAAGATCTTATCGTTTGAACCTCAGTGCCAGGGATTCATATAATCTCGTATGTCATTCCCTTTGTCCTTCGGTATGTTACTTGCCCGAGATTCGTTCGTCAGTATCCGCATACCTATTTCAATCTTGTTTACCGGCAAGTCTCTTTACTCGTTCCGTAATACAAGATCCCGCAACTTACACTAAGTTACATTGCTTGCAAGGCTTGTGTGTGATGTTGTATTACCGAGTGGGCCCCAAGATACCTCTCCGTCACACGGAGTGACAAATCCCAGTCTCGGTCCATACTAATTCAACGAACACCTTCGGAGATACCTGTAGAGCATCTTTATAGTCGCCCAGTTACGTTGCGATGTTTGATACACACAAAGCATTCCTCCGGTGTCAGTGAGTTATATGATCTCATGGTCATAGGAACAAATACTTGACACGCAGAAAATAGTAGCAACAAAATGACACGATCAACATGCTACGTCTATTAGTTTGGGTCTAGTGCATCACGTGATTCTCCTAATGACGTGATCCAGTTGTCAAGCAAAAACACTCTGTACATAGTCAGAAGACCCTGACTATCTTTAATCAACTGGCTAGCCAACTAGAGGCTTGCTAGGGACAGTGTTTTGACTATGTATCCACACATGTATATAAGTCTTCATTCAATACAATTATAGCATGGATAATAAACGATTATCTTGATACAGGAATTATAATAATAACTATATTTATTATTGCCTCTAGGGCATAATTCCAACAACAGGCTGGATTCCTATGGCTTAGGATCGGGGTCCTGACAGTGAACACCGACTAACAAAGTGAAAGCGTAAGCAAGAATATAAAGTCAGTGAGAAACACGTACTCCCCCAAGCTTAGGCTTTTGGCCTAAGTTGGTCTACTCCCAAGGAGGGAAATAACCATCTCTGGGGTACTCTGGAGTGTACTGAGGGTGCCACTGCTAATAAGGAGCAGGCAAAGAAGGGTGCCACTGAGGGTGCCACTCCGAGGTCATAATAATGTACCTGCCTAGATGAAGATTGAACAAAGAAGGAGCAGGCAAGGTAATAGTCTCACGAGTACCCTGACTAAATACCAGGTTATAAATCATCCTCTTATTTATATCTTTATCAAGAAAGTCATGGCGAACCATGCTATCATAATCTAGATATCTTTCAGGAAGAAGAATCTCTTCTTCCTCATGCAGTCTAATAGGTATCTCAAAATGTCTAGCAAGACGGGTAGCATAGATACCTCCATAAACAACGCCTTTAGAACGGTTCGTGTTCAACCATTGACCTACTATAGCGCCAAAGCTATAAGTTTTATCATTATAAAGGGCTTCGCGCAAAACCGCAAGATCTGGGGAGCTAAGGGCCCCAGCTTTCCCACGGCCAATCAAACATTTTCCCACGAATAATGGGAAGTACTGAAGCACGGGAAAATGTATGCTAGCAGCTCTAGCAGAAGACACTCCTCTCTCCTCTCCTACAGCAATAGTATCTATGAAAGCCTCCAAGTCCCTTGGACGAGGTTCATGAATATCCCCAACATAAGGTAATTTGCAAACATTGCAAAAATCCTGAAGTGACATGCGCTGGGGGATATCATATAATTTGAACTCAACCATAGGAGGACTCTTCCTTGGATAGAAGTTAAAGTTGTGCATGAAAATATTAGTGAGGAGGAGGTATTGTGGACACTTATCTTTAACGAAGGTGGTAAGGCTTGCGTTCTCCACCAAGTAGTAGAAGTCCTCATAAAGTCCGGCGGCGCGTAAGAACACATCGCTTGGCCACTCGCACGCTCGAACTTCTGCAACTCGGGGGACCGGATACTTGGGTTTCTTCTTCTCATTTTCATCATCCTTGGGGTCACGGCTTGAAGAGACTCTTAAGAACCTCCTCATCTTTTCCTTTTTCTATCTCCGAAAATTTCTGAAATTTTTAGTAACTCTAAGGAAAAGTGAACAAGGCTCAACGAAACTTATAGCAACTACTCCGACAAGTGCCTAGAGGCCATATTACGCATCAAAACTACTTGGGACCACCTAAAATTAGCATGCAAAGCTCAAGAATAGGGTCACCAAGGCAGCAAAAATACGCAACAAATAAGGCACTAGAGAAAAAACTAATTGGACCAATGAAGGAGTCACATACCAAGGAGCAATTTCCCCAAAACAGTTTGGTGAATGGGGCTTTGCACAAGGAGATTGGAAATCGCACCAAGAAGAGCAAGAACACGGGTTTGAGCTGCGAAACGATTTTTTCTCGAAGTAGGAGAAGGAGATGGGAGCTGGAATAAGTGAAGGGGGGACACGTGGGCCCCACAAGCCTGGTAGGCGCGGCCAGGGGGGTGCCCGCGCCTCCAGGGCTTGTGGCCGACTCGTGCATCCCCGAGACAGCTCTCGATCTCAAAAAAATTCAAAAAATTCAGAAAAAATCATACTTGATTTTCACGACATTTGGAGAACTTTTATTTTCAGGACACTTTTCTATGGGACGCAAAAACAAAAAGCAGGAAAAACTAAAGCTAAATCTATCATTTTTCTTCTAAGCAACCGAAGGTGAAGGCTTGGAACAGAGGGTTGTGACTCCTCGATTCATCCATCCCATGGTCATCAAAAGAAATCCGTCAATGAGGTTGATCAAGTCTCCTTGATAAACTTTTTCGAATCACATAAAAAAGAACGGAGAATTTTCAAATAGTCACTAGGTTACCTCAATGGGGATGTGCATATCCCCAACAAGCAAATCATACTTCATCTTAACAGTAGGTATAGGGCATTCAAAGCTCCCAATAAGAATCGATGAAGTTTTTTCAATAGCATTAATGCAATGTACTCGATATTGTTTCTTTGGAAAGTGCACCGTATGCTCATTACCATTGACATGGAAAGTGACATTGCCTTTGTTGCAAACAATAACAGCCCCTGCAGTGTTTAAAAAGGGTCTTCCAAGGATGACCGCCATGGCATCATCCTCGGGAATATCCAAGATAACAAAGTCTGTTAAGATAGTAACGTTAGAAACCACAACAGGAACATCCTCGCAAATGTCGATAGGGAAAGCTGTTGATTTGTCGGCCATTTGCAGAGAGATTTCAGTGGGTGTCAACTTATCCAGTTCAAGCCTACGATAAAGAGAGAGAGGCATAACACTAACACCGGCTCCAAGGTCGCATAAAGCAGTTCTAATGTAGTTTCCTTTAATGGAGCAAGGTATAGTGGGCACTCCGGGATCACCTAGTTTCTTAGGAGTTCCGCCCTTGAAGATGTAATTAGCGAGCATGGTGGAAATCTCAACCTCAGGTATCCTCCTCTTATTAGTCACAATATCCTTCATGTACTAAGCATACGGAGACATTTTGAGCATATCTGTCAAACGCATTTACAGAAAGACAGGTCTAATCATTTCAACAAATCGCTCAAAATCCTCATCATCATTTTTCTTGGATGGTTTGGGAGGAAAGGGCATGGGTTTCTGAACCCATGGTTCCCTTTCTTTACCATGCTTCCTAGCAGTGAAGTCGTTCTTATCGTATCTCCTATTCTTAGGCTGTGGGTTATCAAGATCAACAGGTTCAATCTCCAGATCCTTATCATTGCTAAGTTGAGCATGAACATCACTATCGATATTATCATTAGGCTCATGTTCATCACCAGATTGCGTTTCGGCATCGGAAACAGAGATATCATTTGGATTCTCAGGTGTAGTAGCAACAGGGTTGCTAGCGTGCAAGTTCCTATCATCTTTCTTCTTCTTCCTAGGATGACTAGGTGCATCAGTGCTAACTCCTTGAGAATCTTGTTCAGTTCTCTTAGGATGACCCTCAGGATACAAAGGTTCCTGGGTCATTCTACCGCCTCTAGTGACGACTCTGACAGAATTGTCATTCAACTCATTTAGCAAGTCATTTTGGGCCTTAAGTACTTGTTCTACCTGAGTAGTAACCATAGAGGCATGTTTACTCAACAGCTTAAGATCATTGACGTTTCTGTCCACACAAGCACTTAAATGACTAAGCATACGAGCATTCTTTTCCAATTGTGTGCTAACATAATCATTGAAACTTTTTTGTTTGTCAACAAAGTTATAAAATTCATCCAGGCATAAGCTAGCAGGTTTATCAAAAGGAATATCATTCTCATTGAATCTACGACGAGAATTTACTTCTACTACCTATATCAGCTTATCAAGACCATGGGTCTCTTCGATAGGTGGTAGATTTTTGACATCTTCAAATTTAATGCCTTTCTCTCATATAGATTTCTTAGCTTCTTGCATATCTTCAGGACTGAGGAATAGGATACTTATTTTATTCGGAGTTGGCTTCGGAGGTGTTTCGGGAATAGTCCAAGCATTCTCATTGCACAAGATATTATTCAATCGGATCTCAGCTTGTTCTACAGTTTGTTCCGTGAAAACACAACCAGCACAACCATCTAGGTGGTCCTTAGAAGCATCGGTTAGTCCATTATAGAAGATATCAAGTATTTCATTCTTTTCAAGAGGGTGATCACGGAAAGCATTCAGTAGTTGGACAAGCCTCCCCAAGCTTCTGGGAGACTCTCTTCTTCAACTTGCGCAAAGTTGTATATTTCCTGCAAGGCAGATTGCTTCTTATGGGCAGGGAAATATTTTTTAGAGAATACGCACACAACGAGGAGCAAGATAAGTGAACCAAGTCTTAGCATCATCCTTTAGCGAGAAAGGAAACAGCTTAAGGATATATTAGTGGCGGATCTTTTCCCTACTCGTGAATAGGGTGGCTATATCGTGCAGTTTGGTAAGATGTGCTACAACCATTTCAGACTCATGATCGTGAAAAGGATCAGATTCGACCAGAGTGATTAACTCAGGGTCGACGGAGAATTCATAATCCTTATCGGTCACAAAGATAGGCGAAGTAGCAAACTTCGGGTCGTATTTCATCCTAGCGTTCAAAGATTTTTCTTTCCACTTGCGTAGTAAATTCTCAACATCATAGCTATCCTTACAAGCAAGAAAGTCCTCAGCTATCTCTCCCTCCATAACATAACCCTCACGCATATGAGGCAATTCATATCTAGGAGAGCTAGTTCTAACAGGCGAAATAGCAGGTTCTACTTCAATAATCTCAGCAATTTCAGAAGTATCATCACATCTAGCAGCAACTCTAGCAATTTGTGCATCAAGGAATGCACCTAGTGGAAAAGTAGTATCGAGAAAAGCATCATCACAAGCATCATGGATAGCAGAAGTAGCATCATCAAGCACAGGCGACACATCAAAATTTCTAGCACGAGGTGGTGTCGCAAACTTACTCATAACTGAAGGTGAATCAAGTGCAGAGCTAGATGGTAGTTCCTTACTTGTCCTCGTAGTTGAGGGCAAGACTTTAGTTTTTGGATCTCTCGGATTCCTCATAGTGATCAGCAGACGTAAATCCCAAGTGACTCAGAGAATATAGCTATACCTCCCCGGCAACGGCGCCAGAAAATAGTCTTGATAACCCACAAGTATAGGGGATCGCAACAGTTTTCAAGGGTAGAGTATTCAACCCAAATTTGTTGATTCGACACAAGGGGAAGCCAAAGAATATTCTCGAATATTAGAAGTTGAGTTATCAATTCAGCCACACCTGAAAGACTTGGTATCTGCAGAGAAGTATCAGTAGCAAGGTAGTGATAGAAACAGTAGCAGCAGTGACAGCAGTCGCGACAGAGTAAGAGTAGTAGCAACGACAGCAATAGCGACAGAGTAACAGTAGCAATAGTGACAACAGTAGCGGCAAAGTAACGTAGCAAGGACCAGTAGGAAAAACTCGTAGGCATTGGATCGGTGATGGATAATTATGCCGGATGATATTCATCATGCAACAGTTATAACACGGAGAGATGTAACTAGCTCCAGTTCATCAATGTAATGTAGGTATGTATTCCGTATGTAGTCATACGTACTTAGGGAAAAGAACTTGGATGACATCTATTGTCCATCCCTCCCGTGGCAGCGGGGTCCTAATGGAAACTAAGGGATATTATGGTTCTCCTTTTAATAGAGAACCGGAACAACGCATTAGCACTTAATGAATACATGAACTCCTCATACTATTATCATCTCCGGGAGTGGTTCGGCTATTGTCACTCTGGGGTTGCCGGGTCATAACACATAGTAGGTGACTATAACTTGCAAAATAGGATCAAGAACACACATATATTGACGAGAACATAATAGGTTCAGATCTGAAATCATGGCACTCGGGCCCTAGTGACAAGCATTAAGCATGGCAAAGTAGTAGCAACATCAATCTCAGAACATAGTGGATACTAGGGATCAATCCCCGTCAAAACTAACTCGATTACATGATAGATCTCATCCAACCCATCACCGTCCAGCAAGCCTACGATGAGATTACTCACGAACTGTGAAGAGCATCATGGAATTGGCGATGAAGGAAGGTTGGTGATAACGATGGCGACGATCTCCCCTCTCCGGAGCCCGGAACGGACTCCAGATCTACCCTCCAGAGGAAGAACATGTGGTGGCGGCTCCTCCGTGTCGTAAAATGCGATGAACTATTCTCCTCGATTTTTTTCCGGACGAAAGGGACTAAATAGAGGTGGAATTGGAGGAGGTGGAGCTCCGAGGGGCCCACAATCCTGCTAGGCGAGGCCAGGGGGCCGCGCCTGGTGGGCTTGTGGGCTCCTCACTCCACCCCTCCGGTTGATTCTTGCGCTAGTATCTTTTATATATTCCACAAAAAATCCTCGTAAAGTTCCAGGTCATTCCGAGAACTTTTATTTCTGCGCAAAAACAACACCATGGCAATTCTGCTGAAAACAGCGTTAGTCCGGTTAGTTCCATTCAAATCATGCAAATTAGAGTCGAAAACAAGGGAAAAAAAGGTTGGAAAAGTAGATACGACGGAGACGTATCAACCCCTCGCAAGAACACCACCGCCTCGCTCACCGGAGTTCTCCACGACCACCGCGCCATTGCTGACGCCCCGCTCGCTCCCGACCTCCCCAGCCACCGTCGCCACCTCAACTGGCATCGCCTTGTTCGCTTGCACCCCTGTTTTCCTTCCCCCGAGCCCAGAGCCACCGGAAACTCCTTCCCAACAAGCACCCGAACGCCCCGCCGCCCCACAGCTCGCCATTGTCACCACCGTCATCCCCGACTACCCCCCCTAATGCCACATGTGTGCTCGTCGTCCTCGCCCGCGCCGACCGGTGCCATCGCCATCACCGGAGACCCCGTGGAATGTCGCCACATCCATGCCCGAGCCACCGTCGCCATCGAGCCACCGTCAGCAATCCCCCCGTGAGCACCTCCTCCTCCTCCTCCCATAGACATCCGAGCCATCGCCGGCAACCCCCCGTGAACACCTCCTCCTCCTCCTCCCATAGACAACCGATATGGATCCTAAAATCCCAATTAGAACAAATTAAACATCAAACTGTTTTCTTTTACAAACTGAGCGTTTGCCCATTTAGACATCGCGTGCACACCTCTCAGCCACTCAGGAGACGCCACATAGCCTTATCCGTTCGTTAGATTTTTTTTTCTTTCTATTTTGTGTTTTAGTTTTTGAAAACACAAAGAGTTCTGGTTTTATTATAGCTACATCTATTATGTTTTAAAAAAAATCAGTAAAACTATTTTGCATTGTGTCAAAAATTTGTCTAGTTTGTGTAGATATAAAGTTTGACCATGTTTGAATATTTTAAATTTAAATTCAAACAGATTTGATTCAAATCTTGTTTTGCTTATATCTTGAGTTTAAAAATAGTTTTTGAGTTAATTCCTTATGCTAGTGGCCACTAATGACCTTATTTGTCAGTAGGTATAATTTCACAATTTTTAGAATAGTTTAAACTAAGGTTTTAAGTAAAATAGATTTTGTTTTAGTTCTTTTTAGGAGCTTTGCTATTTCTTTTGTTTTAATTAATTTAATTTAATTTAATTTTTTATTAGTAGACAAGTTTTACTTTGTTTTCTGTTTGTTAACATTAGTATTTCAACAAAAATTATTTTTATTTTATTTATTGTTATTTGATAGCATGAAATCAATTCAAGTTCTATAGTAACTTGAAATTGATTTCAATTTTAATAAATTCTTTTGGAAAATACTTTCTATGAATTGTTTTATTATGTTTATTCTATGTTAATTTTAGTTTAGATCAGAAACAATTTGTATTATAGTTGAAATTGTTTTTGATTTAATTCAAGTTAACCTTGTTTAGTTCATAAGAAGGGTTTAACAAAAGCTTGTCAATTAGTTCCTTTTGCTAATAAGGTTTTATGAAAAATAATTTTTGTTATGTTAGTTGTTTTATATTTTTGTTTTCTGTTATTTTACTATTTTACTGTTTTTCGTTGCTATTAAGTTTCATTAGGACAAAAACATTTTTGTGTTGTTGTAGTAGAAGACTCCATAGCTTTTCTTTGAAGTTTCTTTTGGATTCTTATTTGATCATTCCTACTGACTTTATTGCATCAATTTTAATTGTTGTTTGTTATATTGATTGTTAGGATGATTTCTAGTATGATTTCTTATGTGAATACTATGTTTGATTATATGGATTTCATCGGAGAGTGATGAATACTTCTATCAAGTTTTTTTCTGTGAGCGATATTTATCTTCATCTACCTGGCCACGTAAGTTCACATTGATCATGTTTTTACCTATGGTTTTATTGCATTAGTTCAACCTTCTACACCCATTGCATGCAAAGTAGGTACTCGGAAATTTGGTTCTTGAGTAGTACTCCCTCTGTAAACTATTATCAGAGTGTTTAGATTACTAAAATAGTGTTCTAAACGCTCTTATATTAGTTTACAGAGGGAGTATCATGTGGTAGGCACCCATCAACCCTTGTTACTTTGGCCCGGGATGTTATTTTTATTTTTTCTATGCTTCTAGTAGACGGGATTTGGTTGAGTGTTTATCATGAGTGTTGTGAGAACTTAATAATCAAGACCGAAAGACTTCAAGACTTTCAAGACCGCATGATGTAATATATCTCTGGGTGAAGGATGGTTTAGATGGGCACCCTGGAGAAGCTAGTGGATGACCCGGGATGCATGGAGAAGCGCCATGACACATCGTGGAAAGCTTCACCCATGCACGAAGAGATGGACGGATACTTCAAGAACCGAGGCTTACATGCACAGCCACAAGTCATTATGGGCTCTGGCTTGGTTGGACATCGTGATGACTGGACGAGCGGTGCTATGAGATGTAGAAGAACGATAGGATTGGATGGGCACCGACAGTGGCTCAGAGAAACCCTTTGGAAGACCATGTTTTGATCATCTGGTTCTCAAACACCCTGAAGTGCAAGGACTTAAACCTGTGTCCACCGTCAAAACTCTGTATAGTACTGAAACCTAATCGATTAGCTGTGTCCACCGTCATGGACGACTTGAGCCATAGGAACTAAAACCATGAGGAATTCTGAACACCAATAACTTAATGATGTGGGTATTATCGATAACTTGGGTATGAGAAATGGTTGGTGGAACCTTCTCATTAGCAACCAACAATGTAGTAAATTTTGCTTTTACCCTCTCTCTTGTTGTAGGAAAAATTTGCTTTACGCAAAACTTAAACTTCAGCCCCACCTGCCATATATGCATATAGTATAGATGATATTGTCACCCCTCTCTTTTGTGACTTGCCGGCATATTCAATCTGCTGACCTACAGGATGCAACATCTTATGTTGCAGATACTTTCTACGACGAGTAAGAGTACGATTCAGGGTTACGGTCTGCACTCAACCTGTCGTTCGTGTTTATTGGGACTCCACTCCCATTGACTGTTTCCGCTGAGATTTTGAGGTATATATCAGTTTTACGTTATTTACATGTGATTGCACTTTGATATATACATTGATGTACATGTTGGGGAACATCACATGGGAAACAAACAATTTCCTACGCACATGCAATACCTATCCATGGTGATGATCATCTACGAGAGGGGAGAGTGAATCTACATACCCTTGTAGATTGCTAAGCGGAAGCGTATATAATGCGGTTGATGTAGTGGAACATCTTCGCAATCCAAATTGCAGCCCGTCCCGTGATCTCATCACGATCCGTCCCGCGATCCCATCAAGATCCATCCCAATCTAGAGTCGAACGGACGGCACCTCCGCGTTCAGCACACGTACAGCTCGATCACGATCTCCGCCTTCTTGCTCCAGCAAGAGAGACAGGGAAGTAGATGAGTTCTCCGGCAGCGTGATGGCGCACTGGTGATGGTGGTGATCTATTCCTGTAGGGCTTCGCGTGAGCACCGTAGAAATCCGATCTAAAGGAAGAACTACAAACTAGAGGAGAGGGTTGCACGTGGCTGAAATTGTGTCTCAAAAACACTAAAACCACTAGTATATATAGGAGGAAGGAAGGGCTAGGCTTGCCCACCAAGGGAGCCTTCCCTTGGCTCACCTAACTAGGAGAGGAGGAGTCCTCCTCCAATCCTACTTCGAGTAGGACTCCTCCCCAAGTTGTCCACCTCTTTTGGTTTTTCCACTTTTTACCTCATGGGCTTTCTTTGGTTGACTAGTCAGCCCACTAAGAGCTATTGCGCCTCCATCAAGTCTACGTGGCCCTCTTGGGGAGTGGTGGGCCCACCTGATGGGCCCTCGGTACCCATTCGTCAATCCCGGTACATTGCCGATAATCCCGAAATCCTTGCGGAATCCAAATACCAACTTCCTATATATCAATCTTCGTTTCCGGACCATTCCGGAACTCCTCCTGACATCCGGGATCTCATCCAGGACTCCGAAAAAAACTTCGATCACCAACACCCATCACTCAACTATACCAAAACGTCACCGAACCTTAAGTGTGCAAACCCTGCGAGTTCGAGAACTATGCAGACATGACCTGAGGCACTCTCCGGTCAATATCCAATAGCGGGACTTGGATGTCCATATTGGATCCTACATAGTCTACGAAGATCTTATCGGTTGAATCTCTATGTCAAGGATTCATATAATTCCATATACCATTCCCTTTGTTCTTCGATATGTTACTTGCCCGAGATTCGATCGTCGGTATCTCCATACCTATTTGAATCTCGTTACCGGCAAGTCTCTTTACTCGTTCCGTAATACAAGATCACGTGAATAACTCTTTAGTCACATTGCTTGCAAGGCTTGTATGTGATGTTGTATTACCGAGTGGGCCCCGAGATACCTCTCCGTCACACGGAGTCACAAATCCCAGTTTTGATCCATGCCAACCCAACAGACACCTTTGGAGATACCTTTAGATCACCTTTATAGTCACACAGTTACGTTGCGAAGTTTGATAACACACAAGGTATTCCTCCGGTGTCCGGGACTTGCATGATCTCATGGTCATAGGAACAGATACATTGACATGCAGAAAACAATAGCAATAAACTGACACGGTCATATGCTACGTTCATAGTTTGGGTCTTGTCCATCACATCATTCTCCTAATGATGTGATCCCTTTATCAAGTGACAACACTTGTCTATGGCCAGAAAACCTTGAACATCTTTGATCAACGAGCTAGTCAACTAGAGGCTCACTAGGGATAGTGTGTTGTCTATGTATCCACACATGTATTTGAGTTTCCAATCAATATAATTCTAGCATGGATAATAAACGATTATCATGAACAAGGAAATATAATAATAACCGATTTATTATTGCCTCTAGGGCATATTTCCAACAGTACTATGTGTGCCGGCATACTGATCCAGGAATGGCACAGAAGACACAAAGGCTTGACTCGTTTTGAGTCAGGTCGCTACAATTTGTTAAGTGTTCCTGTTGCTAGCATCTTATAGGTTGCTCACTTAGTTCCATATCTATACAACCTATTTGTTGCTAAACTTAAT
This sequence comes from Hordeum vulgare subsp. vulgare, assembly GCF_904849725.1. NCBI lineage: Eukaryota > Viridiplantae > Streptophyta > Magnoliopsida > Poales > Poaceae > Hordeum > Hordeum vulgare. Next base: position 423,040,665 of record NC_058523.1, on the reverse strand, counting down.
TTGATTAAGAGAAGCTTAAAAATCATTAGTTGCCTATTCACCCCCCCCCCCCCCCCGCCGCCGCCTCTAATCAACCATATCAGTCCTTTTACACGGGGGCTGGGGCATCTATGTGGGGCCCACAAGCCATAGGGCGCTTAGAGGGTGGGCGTGACATGTTGGCTTGTGGCCAGTAGGTGGCCCCCCTCTGGTATATTTTAGGCATAATAACTCTTATATATTCCATAAAAATTCTCTGTGAATTTTTAGGTGAATTGGAGTCGAGTGAATTTTCACCCTTTTTCTTGGTTTTTAGGTCCAGAATTTCAATTCCCCGCAATTTACCTCTTTGTGATGTACCTTGTAAATGCAAAGAGAACAGGCGTAAGAATTGTATCATAAAGTGGAATAATGATCAATAATAACATAAATATCAATAGGAAATCATGATGCAAGATGGACGTATCAACTCCCCCAAGCTTAGACCTCGGTTGTCCTCAAGCGAAAGCCGAACTCGATAATAATGACCACATAATTTGAGAGAGAGGTGTCAATAAAAATAGAATACAAACATGAAAGCATCATGAATATTAACATAGCATCAAGTTTTTCATCATATAACTACTCATAAATATGTAACAATCTATTCAAAATTGTTGAAGTATGAAGCATAAACTTTATTTACAATGAACAAACTATATTCTTAGTCATTTAGACAATCATAACTCATCAAATTTCAGAGAACGGTCTATGTAAGAGCTTTCATTTTAGCAATTCACATACTCGACTATCATCTAGTCTTGTATGATTGTTGACTCTCATTGCATATTTTTGGAGCTAATGTTTCCATCAGACACATGGGAAGAAAAGGGGTTTATTTTTTTGCCACCCAACTCATTTACCTCAAGGATTATGTCAACAATAATGAATCATGATCACCTACATTCAACCGGATATACATATTTGGATCTTTTCCCAATACATGATGCTTGCCACCTATAGAGTTAATAGGTAGGAATAGGGATAAACATTACTGACTCCTGCATGAAAATAAATACATGAAAGTAAAAGATAGGCCCTTCACAGAGGGGAGCATAAAAATATACATACTTTTAGTTTGGATTTCTCTTAATGGAAAGGTACATCACTTTATGTTGCCCCTTATGATAGCAAACTTTATTATGCAGTATGTCGCTTTTATTTCTTTGCCATCACAAGATCGTACGAAGCTTATTTTCCCTTACAATAAAAGGTCATACATGTTTAGGAGCAATTTTTATTGCTTTGTGCACCGATGGCAACTTACATGAAGGATCTTATTCAATCCATAGGTAGGTATGGTGGACTCTCATCGCAAGAACGTGGATTTAAGGGTTATGGATGCACAAGTAGTATATCTACTTAGTGAGAATTTTGGCCTAGCAAAGGATCTAAAACAAGCACCACATGTTAGAGGATCCATGGAAATATAACTTCTATGTGAATATAAGCAAACATAACCATTAGATTGTCTTCCTTGTCTAATATCAACACTTCGATCATTATATAATATTTGGTGGGGGCTTACAATCATAAAAGATGTCTAAGATAGTATATTTGTATATGAATCTCCTCTCCTCTATCATAATCTTTCATAGATTGTATCAATGATTAATGCTATGTTTGTTTACTCCCAATAACTTTTATCTATCATAATTTTCTATGTGGAGTCATCACTCCCCATGGGATTAGCATATGATATTTCTATTTCTTTTGTTTCATCACTATGTTTGATGCATGAGATTATATCAAGAAAGCTCAAACTAATATTTATTATATAATTCTTACACTCGGTTAGAAGGATAGATCGATCTCAAAGCAAACACTCTAAGCAAAGCAAACTTGAAATTTTATTCCTGTAAATCACGACATAACTAAGGATCAAACTAGGATAGATAATAATGGTAAAAGTGATGGTAATACGACACCGGGGTACCACCCCCAAGCTTGAAACAAGCTAAGGGTGGTGCCCATACTCGTGTACTCACATGTCGGTGATGGTGGTGGTTGATAACTCACAAGTATAGGGGATCGCGATAGTCTTAACATGTAGTATTTCACCCTAATTTATTGATTCTACAAAATGGGAGCCAAAGAATTTTTTTTGGCCATAATAGTTGAGTTGTCAATTGAACTGCACCCTGGATATCTCAGTGGAGCAAGGATTTAGTAGCACAGAAAATGATAGTAGCAACAGTAATAGTGATAGCAACAATTTTGTAACAGTAGTAACAATAGCAATTGAGTAGCAGGTGTGACAGCAGCAGCAATAGTAGTAGCTTAGCAAGATTCAGTATATATAAAGCGTAGGCACATGGATCGGTAATGGATAATTATTTAGATCAAATTGATCATGTAACAGTTACACACTAGGGCGACACAAAACTAGCTCCAATTCATCAATATAATGTAGGCATGTATTCCGTATATACTCATATGTGCTTGCGATAAGAACTTGCATCACATCTTTTGTCCTACCCTCCCATGGCAGCAAGGTCCTATTGGAAACTAAGGGATATTAAGGCCTTCTTTTAACAGAGAACCGGAACAAAGCATTAAGCCATGATGAATACATGAACTCCTCAAACTACGGCAATCACCGGAAAGAATCCCTATTATTGTCACCTTGGGGTATGGGATCAAGACACGTAATAGGTAACTAAAACTTGCAAGATAGGATCCAAATAACTCTTATATTCATGAAAACCTAATAGTTTCAGATGTGAAATCACGGCACTTTGGCCCTAGTGACAAGAATTAAGCATAGCAAAGTCATAGTAACATCAATCTAAGGACATAGTGGATACTAGGGATCAAGCCCTATCAAACTTACTCGATTACATGATCTATCTCATCCAATTCCACCACCTTCCAACAAGCCTACAAAGGAATTACTCACTCCCAGTGGTGACCATAATAATAGTGTCGATGGAGAAGGGTTGGTGATGACGACAGCGATGAACCCCCCTCTCCGGAGCCCAAACGGACTCCACATCAGCCCTTCGGAGGAAGAACAGGAGGTGGCTGTGGCTCCGGCTCGTGAAACGCGATGAAAATATTGTTCTAATTTTTTTCTCTTGAGATGTGATTTTATAGGACCAGAATTAGGGTCACACGAGCAACGTGGCCCCCAAAAGCCATTAGGGCGCAGCCTCGGGGGCGCCCTGTTGGCTTGTGGCCCCGTGGGAGCGTTTCTCCCATAGGTATTTGCTTGATAATTCACCATAAATCCCAGAAATAATTCACAAAAAGTTCCGTCCAATTCCGAGAACTTCTATTTCTACACAAAAATAACCCCAAGGTATTTCTGCCGAAAACAACGTCAGTCCGGGTTAGTTTCATTCAAATCAGGAAAATTAGAGGTCAAAACTAGATCAATAGTGTTTGGAAAAGTACATACGATGGAGACGTATCAACTCCCCCAAACTTAATTCATTTCTTGTCCTCAAGCAATTCAGATGATAAACGAAAAGTGATAAAGAAAACTTTTACAAACTCTTTTGTTCTTGTCGTTATACACATGCTTAGCTAGTTGTTCAAGTTTTTAGCATAAATAATAAATAACCACATCCATGATAAAAATTAAGCATCATATTCAATCATTGCAATACATAACCAACTAGCGAGCGATAATAAGCTATCTCACATGCCAACAAATTGTCAAAGCAATAACGATATAATATGGTGACATGGTATCTCGCTAGCCCTTTCTGAGACCACGAAACATAAATGCAGAGCACCTCTGAGATCCAAGTGGTGACTAAGTATTATAATTCGGAATAGAAAAGATCCTAGTCATACAGATATCCAACATTGACTAGACTTAATGCATAAAATGACAATAGTTCTCTCCAGTTTGATGCTTTAGGTAAGAGGGCGATGACTCAACATAAATTAAATAGATAGTCCCTTCGGAAATCGAAGCATTGATTTCTAGAGATGCAAGAGCTCAAGTTTTTAAGAAAGATTGAAAATATAGTTTTTGAGTCGCGTTCTTTACTATCAACGTTATGACAAAGGTTTTCAGTATCTCCATGCTAAACTCATTATTGGTGGTTCCCAAATAGAATTATAAAGTTTTACTCCTATCCACCATCCATACACAACCATGGCTAGCCGAATTCACGGGTGCCCTCTGATACATCTCCAACGTATCTATAATTTTGTATTGTTTCATGCTATTGTATTATCTGTTTTGGATGTTTAATATGCATTAATATGTTGTTTTATATTATTTTTGGGACTAACCTATTAATCTAAAGACTAGTGCTAGTTTCTGTTTTTTCCACGTTTTTTAATATTGCAGATAAGGAATATTAAACGGAGTCCAAAGGGAACAAAATATCCAAAAAGATTTTTCTTGAACCAGAAGTCACCCAGGAGACTTGGAGTAGGGGGCAAGGCACTTGCTGGGAGGCCACAAGCCTGCACGGTGCGCCCTGGGGGGTGGCCGTGCCCCCTGGCTTGTGGCCCCCTTCAGGTCTCCTAACCCAATTTCTTCGCCTATAAGTTCCCAAATATTCCTGTACCGCCAAAAAGAGCCACGAAAATACTTTTACGCCGTCGGGAGCCTTTGTTCCCGAGAGATTCAATCTACGAGCCTTTTTCGGTAATCTTCCGAAGATGGAATTGATCACGGAGGGCATCTACATCAACTCCATTGCCCCTCCGATGATGTGTGAGTAGTTCACCATAGACTTACGGGTCCATAGCTAGTAGCTAGTGTTGGAAATATGGCCTAGAGGTTATGATAAAATAGTTATTATTATATTTCCTATTTCAAGATAATCGTTTATTATCCATGCTATAATTGTATTGAATGAAAACATAGATACATGTACGGATACATAGACAAAACAATTTCCCTAGCAAGCCTCTAGTTGGCTAGCTAGTTGATCAAGGATGGTCAAGGTTTTCTGACCATATGCAAGTGTTGTCACTTGATAACTAGATCACATCATTAGGAGCATCATGTGATGGCCTAGACCCAAACTATGAATGTAGCATGTGATCGTGTCATTTTATTGCTATTGTTTTCTGTGTGTCAAGTATTTATTCCTATGACCATGAGATCATATAACTCACTGACACCGGAGGAATACCTTGTGTGTATCAAACGTCGCAACGTAACTGGGTGACTATAAAGGTGCTCTATAGGTATCTCCGAAGGTGTCTGTTGAGTTAGTATGGACCAAGACTGGGATTTGTCACTCCATTTGACGGAGAGGTATCTCAGGGCCACTCGGTAATACAACATCACAAACAAGCCTTGCAAGCAATGTGCCTAAGTGTAAGTCACGGGTCTTGTATTACGGAACTAGTAAAGAGACTTGCCGGTAACGAGATTAAAATAGGTATACAGATACCGACGATCGAATCTCGGGCAAGTAACATACCAAAGGACAAAAGGAATGACATACGGGATTATATGAATCCTTGTCACAGAGGTTCAACCGATAAGATCTTCATAGAATATGTAGGATCCAATATGGGCATCCAGGTCGCGCTATTGGATATTGACCGAGGAGTGTCTCGGGTCATGTCTACATAGTTCTCGAACCCGCAAGGTCTGCACACTTAAGGTTTGATACTGTTTTAGTATAGTTGAGTTATATGTGTGGTTACCGAATGTTGTTCGGAGTCCCGGATGAGATCACGGACTTCAGAGGTTTTCCGGAATGGTCCGGAAACGAAGATTGATATATAGGATGGTTTCATTTGGTCACCAAAAAGTTTCGAGCATTTCCGGCAGTGTACCGGGAGTGACGAATGGGTTCCGGGTATTCACCGGGAGTGGCCCACCAACCCGGGAGTGAGCCCAGTGACCCTAGGGTGGCGCACCAACCCTTAGTGGGATGGTGAGGCCAGCCCAATAGGGCCATGGCGCCACAAGTGGAAAAACACCAAAGGAAAGAAAAAAAGGAAAGAGGGAGGTGGGAAGGGAGAGGAGGACTCCTCCTTCCCCAAACCGAATTGGAGTTGGAGTCCTCCTCTCCACTTCAGTTGGCGCCCTTGGGGCTCCCTTGAGCCCCAAGGCTAGCCCCTCCCCTCCTCCTATATATACTGGTGGTTTTAGGGCTTTTGAGACACAACTTTGCCACGTGCAACTCAAACCTATACCATGTAGTTTTGCCTCTAGATCGGATTTCTACGGAGCTCGGGCGGAGCCCTGCAGGAGTAGATCATCACCACCACCGGAGCGCCATCACGCTGCCGAAGAACTCATCTACTTGTCCATCTCTCTTGCTAGATCAAGAAGGCCGAGATCGTCATCGAGTTGTATGTGTGCTGAACGCAGAGGTGTCGTCCGTTCGGCGCTAGATCGGAACGGGTCGTGGGACGACGGTGATTTGAATCACGAAGTTGTACCACTACATCAACCGCGTTTCTTAATGCTTCCCGCTTAGTAATCTACAAGGGTACATAGATATAATCTCCTCGCGCAGATGAACATCACCATGATACGTCTTCGTGTGCGTAGGAAAATTTTTGTTTCGCATGAAATGTTCCCCAATAGTGGCATCATGAGCTAGGTTCATGCGTAGATGTTATCTCGAGTAGAACACAAAAGGTTTTGTGGGTGTTGATATTAGATTTGCTACCCTCCTTAGTCTTTTCTCGACTCGGCGATATTGTTGGATTGAAGCGGCGCCCACCGACATTACTCGTACGCTTACGAGAGACTGGTTTCATCGACTAACATGCAACCCGTTGCATAAGGATGACTGGCGGGTGTCGGTTTCTTCAACTTTAGTTGAATTGGTTTTGACCGAGGCGGTCCTTGGAGAGAAGTTAAATAGCAATTTGCACATCACCGTTGTGGTTTTTGCGTAAGTAAGGTGCGATCATACTCGATACCCATAGCAGCCACGTAAAACATGCAACAACAAATTAGAGGACGTCTAACTTGTTTTTGCAGGGCATGGTTGTGATATGATATGGCCAATGACGTGATGTGATATATTGGATGTATGAGATGATCATGTTGTAATAGTTAATATCGACTTGCACATCGATGCTACGGCAACCGGCAGGAGCCCTAGGGTTGTCTTTAAACTAACGTTTGTGTTTGCAGACTCGTTTACTATATTGTTAGGTTGTAGCTTTAGTAGTAATAGCATAGATAGCACGACAACCTCGATGGCGGCACGATGATGGAGATAATGATGATCAAGATCATGGTGTGGTGCCGGTGACAAGAAGATCATGCCGGTGCTTTGGTGATGGAGATCAAGAAGCACAAGATGATGGCCATATCATGTCACTTATGAATTGCATGTGATGTTAATCCTTTTATGCACCTTATTTTGCTTAGAACAACGGTAGCATTATAAGGTGATCTCTCACTAAAATTTCAAGACGAAATTGTGTGCTCCCCGACTGTGCACCATTGCGATAGTTCATCGTTTCGAGACACCACGTGATGATCGGGTGTGATAGACTCAACGTTCACATACAACGGGTGCAAAGCAGTTGCACACGCGGAACACTCGGGTTAAACTTGACGAGCCTAGCATGTGCAAACATGGCCTCAGAACACATGAGACTGAAAGGTCGAGCATGAATCGTATAGTTGATATGATTAGCATAGAGATGCTTACCACTGAAACTATTCTCAACTCACGTGATGATCGGACTTGAGTTAGTGGATTTGGATCATGTAACACTCAAATGACTAGAGAGATGTACTTTTTGAATGGGATTTTATCGGTAATTTGATTAGTTAAACTCTAATTATCTTAAACATAGTCCAAGTCCACTTTGCAACAATTTATGTTGTAGATCAATGGCTCACACAGTAGCAACCTTGAATTTCAATACGTTCCTAGAGAAAGCTAAGTTGAAAGATGATGGAAGCAACTTTGTAGACTGGGCTCATAATCTAAAGTTGCTCCTGCAAGCTGAGAAGAAGGACTATGTCCTTAATGTTGCGCTAGGAGATGAACCACCCGCTGCGTCTAGCCAAGATGTTTTGAACGCCTGGTTAATACGTAAGGAGGACTACTCATTAGTTCAATGTGTAGTCCTGTATGGCTTAGAACCGGGACTTCAACTTCACTTTGAGCATCATGGAGCATATGAGATGTTCCAGGAGTTGAAGTTTATCTTTTCAGAAGAACGCCCAGATCGAGAGGTATGAGACCTCCGATATATTCTATGGTTGCAAGATGGAGGAGAATTCGTCTATCAGTGAACATGTGATCAAAATGTTTGGGTACTCAAACCGTCTAGCTGAGCTGGGGTTGAACTCCCGCAAGAGGCTATCACTGATAGAATTCTTCAATCACTGCCACCTAGCTATAAGAGCTTTGTGTTGAACTATAACATGCAAGGGATGAACAAGTCACCCGGCGAGTTATTCGCGATGCTGAAAGTCGCAGAGTCAGAACTCCGGAAAGAGCATCAAGTGTTGATGGTCAATAAGACCACTGGTTTCAAGAGAAACGTCAAAGGCAAGAAGGATAACTCTAAGAAGAGCGGCAAGCCTTTTTCCAATCCGACGAACAAACCCAAGGCTGGACCTAAGCCTGAAACAGAGTGTTATTATTGCAAGGGAATGGGTCACTGGAAGCGCAACTGCCCCAAGTATTTGGCTGATAAGAAGGCGATCAAGGAAAAATCAGGTATATTTGATATACATGTTATTCATGTGTACTTAACCAACTCTCGCAATAGTGCCTGGGTATTTGATACCGGTTATGCTGCTCATATTTGCAACTCGAAGCAGGAACTGTGGAATAAACGAAGGCGGGCGAAGGATCAAGTGACGATGTGTGTGTGAAATGGTTCCAAGGTTGATGTAATCGCCGTCGGCACAGTCTCACTTCAGTTACCATCAGGATTAGTTATGAACTTGAATACCTGTTATTTAGTGCCTGCGTTAAGCATGAACATTATATCTGGATCTTGTTTATTGCGAGATGGTTACTCGTTTAAGTCGGAGAATAATGGTTTTTCTATTCCTATGAGTAATATCTTTTATGGTCATGCACCCAATGTGAGAGGATTGTTCATATTGAATCTTGATAGCGACGATACACATATACATAACATTGAGATCAAAAGATGTAGAGTTAACAATGATAGCGCCATGTTTTTGTGGCACTGCCGTTTAGGTTATATTGGTGTAAAGCGCATGAAGAAACTCCATTCCGATGGGCTTTTGGAGTCACTTGATTTTGAATCACTTGACACGTGCGAACCATGCCTCATGGGCAAGATGACCAAGACTCCATTCTCCAAAACAATGGAGCATGCAAGTGACTTGTTGGAGATCATACATACCAATGTGTGCGGTCCAATGAGTGTGGAGGCACACGACGGATATCGTTATTTTCTCACCTTCACTAACGATTTGAATAGGTATGGATATATCTACTTGATGAAGCACAAGTTTGAAACGTCTGAGAAGTTCAAGCAATTTAAAAGTGAAGTTCAAAATCATCATAACATGAAGATCAAGTTCCTATGTTCTGATCATGGGGGTGAATATCTGAGTTTCGAGTTTGGTGCTCACTTAAGACAATGTGGAATTGTTTCACAGTTGACACCGCCTGGAACCCCATAGCGTAATGGTGCGTCCGAATATCGTAATCGTACTTTGTTAGAAATGGTGTGATCTATGATGTCTCTTACGGATTTGTCGTTATCATTTTGGGGTTATGCATTAGAGACAGTTGCATTCACTTTAAATAGGGCACCATCAAAATATGTTGAGACGACACCATACGAGTTGTGGTATGGCAAAAGACCAAAGTTGTTGTTTCTTAAAGTTTGGGGATGTGATGCTTATGTCAAAAAGCTTCAGCCTAAAAAGCTGGAACCCAAAGCGGAAAGGTGCGTCTTCATAGGTTACCTAAAGGAGATAGTTGGGTACACCTTCTATCTCAAATCTGAGGGCAAAGTGTTTGTTGCTAAGAATGGAGCTTTTCTTGAGAAGGAGTTTCTCTCGAAAGAATTGAGTGGGAGGAAGATAGAACTTGATGAGGTTGTCGAACCTCTAATCCCTCTAGATGGTGGCGCAGGGCAGGGGAAACCTCTGTCGAAGCGATGCTGGTTGAGGAGGAAGTTAACGATGATGATCATGAAACTTTGGATCAAGTTCCTATCGGACCTTGCAGGTCGACAAGATCAAGTACTACTCCTGAGTGGTACAATAATCCAGTCTTATCAAACAGGTTGTTAGACAACAATGAACCTGCGAATTATGAAGAAGCAATGGTGGGCCCGGATTCCAACAAATGGTTGGAGGCCATGAAGTCCAAGATAGGATCTATGTACGAAAACAAAGTGTGGACTTTGGAAGTATTACCTGAAGGCCGCAAGGCTATTCAGAACAAATGGATCTTTAAGAAGAAGACGACCGCGGACGGTAATGTGACCATTTATAAAGCTCTACTTTTGGCAAAGGGTTTTTCACAAGTTCAAGGAGTTGACTACTGATATGTCTCAAACGTATCTATAATTTTTGATGGTTTCACGCTGTTATCTTGTCATCTTTGGATGTCTTATGTACCTTTTATATCTTTTTTTGGGACTAACTTATTAAATCAGTGCCAAGTGCCAGTTCCTGTTTTTTCTGTGTTTTTGGCTCTTTCCAGATCTGATTTTGGAATGGAGTCCAAACAGAATAAAATCCCCGAAATGATTTTTCCCCGAAAGGAAGAAGATCAGGGGGGCCTGTGGGCCAAGCCAGGAGGGCTCCAGGGAGCCCACAAGCCCCCACTCCACCACCAGGGGGAGGCGGCGATGGCAGGGCTTCTGGCCTCCCTGGGTGCCCCCTGACCTAGATCTTTGGCCTATATATTCCGAAAAATACAACAAAAAATCAGGGGAGCCTCGAAAATATTTTTCCACCGCCGCAAGCTTCCGTTTCCGCGAGATCTCATCTGGAGACCCTTCCCGGCGCCCTACCGGAGGGGACTTTGGAGTTGGAGGGCTTCTTCATCATCATCATCGCCCCTCCAATGACTCGTGAGTAGTTCACTTTAGACCTACGGGTCCGTACTTAGTAGCTAGATGGCTTCTTCTCTCTCTTGGATCTTCAATACAAAGTTCCCCATGATCTTCATGGAGATCTATCCGATGTAATCTTCTTTGGCGGTGTGTTTGTCTAGATCCGATGAATTGTGGATTTGTGATCAGATTATCTATGATATATATTTGAGTCTTTGCTGATTTATTATATGCATGATTTGATATCCTTGTAAGTCTCTCCGAGTCTTGGGTTTTGTTTGGCCAACTAGATCTATGATTCTTGCAATGGGAGAAGTGCTTGGTTTTGGGTTCTTACCATGTGGTGACCTTTCCCAGTGAAAGTAGGGGCAGCAAGGCACACATTGAGTGGTTGCCATCAAGGGTAACAAGGTGGGCTCTATCGTTGATATGATATTGTCCATCTACATCATGTCCTCTTGCTTAAGGCGTTACTCTGTTCTTTTGGACTTAATACACTAGATGCATGCTGGATAGCGGTCAACGTGTGGAGTAATAGTAGTAGATGCAAAAAGCATCGGTCTACTTGTTTTGGACGTGATGCCTATAGATATAATCATTGCCATAGATATCGTCATGACTTTGCACGGTTCTATCAATTGCTCGACAGTAATTTGTTCACCCACCGTTTATTTACTTTCATGAGAGACGCCACTAGTAAACACTACGGCCCCCGGGTCTATTCACATCTATCGTTTACACCTCCGCTTTTACTTTGCTTTGTTACTTTGTTGCTTTCAGTTCTCACTTTGCGAACAATCTATAAGGGATTGACAACCCCTTCATAGCGTTGGGAGCAGGTTCTTTGTGTTTGTGCAGGCACTTGTGATACTCCTTCACTGGATCGATACCTTGGTTCCCAAAAGTGAGAGAAATACTTACCACCGCTGCGCTACATCACCCTTTCCGCTTCGAGGGAACACCAACGCAAGGCTCCAAGGCCATGGGGAAATCCTCTGCATATTTGCCTAGGAAGTCCCTAAAGGCGTAGCCGTAGTAGAAGGATTCCTGGTGCCGTTGCTGAGGAGAATGAAGACAAGAACAGTCTCCCATCAGCACGTGTTTCCGGCGCCGTTGGAAGGTCTTTTGTTGCAGTAGCAAGTATGATGAGACATTATCACCGGTAGCGATGCTTAAGTCCGTCTGAATCATGTTAGCAATAGCTGCATTTTTCGATTATGAAATCTGGCAGACGGATGTCAAAACGACATTCCTTAACGGTTTTCTTAAGGAAGAGTTGTATATGATGCAACCCGAAGGTTTGGTCGATCCAAAGAATGCTAACAAAGTATGCAAGCTCCAGCGATCCATTTATGGAGTGGTGCAAGCATCTCGGAGTTGGAATAAGCGCTTTAATGAGGTGATCAAAGCATTTGGGTTTACACAAGTGGTTGGATAATCTTGTATTTACAATAAAGTGAGTGGGCGCTCTGTGGTGTTTCTAATATTATATGTGGATGACATATTACTTATTGGAAACAACGTGGAGTTTTTGGACAGTGTAAAGGATTACTTGAATAAAAGTTTCTCTATGAAGGACCTAGGAGAAGCTGCTTACATTCTAGGCATTAAGATCTATAGGGATAGATCGAGATGCCTGATAGGACTTTCACAAAGCACATACCTTGATAAAGTTTTGAAGAAGTTCAAAATGGAACAGTTCAAGAAGGGGTTCTTGCCAGTGTTACAAGGTATAAAATTGAGTAAGACTCAGTGCCAAGCAACTACGGAAGATAGAGAAGAGATGAGTTCCATCCCCTATGCTTCAGCCATAGGTTCTATCATGTATGCAATGTTGTGCACTAGACCGGACGTCATCTTGGCCATAAGTATGGCAGGCAGGTGATACGTCTCCAACGTATCTATAATTTTTTATGGCTTCATCCTATTATCTTGTCAAACTTTGGATGTTTTGCATGCCTTTTATATATTTTTTGGGACTAACTTATTAACTCAGTGCCAAGTGCCAGTTCCTGTTTTTCCATGTTTTTGACCCCTTTCAAAGGAGGATTTTGAACGGAGTCCAAACGGAATAAAACTTCCGAAAAGATTTTTTCCGGAACGGAAGAAGATCGGGAGGCTTGAGAACCAAGGCAGGGGGTCCTCAGGGACCCCACAAGCCCTCATGGCGCGGCCAGGGGGAGCCCGCACCGTCCAGGCTTGGGGGCTCCCTAGGACACCTTTGCCCTAGGTTTTGCGCCTATATATCCCCAAAAATTCCACAAAAAATCAAGAGATCATCGAAAGTACTTTTCCGCCGCCGCAAGCTTCTGTCTCCGCAAGATCCCATCTGGGCACGTTCTGGTGCCCTACCGGAGGGGAGATTCGGACACGGAGGGCTTCTTCATCAACACCATGACTTCTCCGATGATGCGTGAGTAGTTCACCATAGACCTACGGGTCCATAGTTAGTAACTAGATGGCTTCTTCTCTCTCTTGGATCTTCAATACAAAGTCCTCCATGATCTTCATGGAGATCTATCCGATGTAATCTTCATGGAGATCTATCCGATGAATTGTGGATTTATGATCAGATTATCTATGAATCTTATTTGAGTTTCTTCTGATCTCTCATATGCATGATTTCATATCCTTGTAATTCTCTTCGAGTTGTGGGTTTTGTCTGGCCAACTGGATCTATGATTCTTGCAATGGGAGAAGTGCTTGGTTTTGGGTTCATACCGTGCGGTGACCTCACCCAGTGACAGAAGGGGTAGCGAGGCACGCATCATGTTGTTGCCATCAAGGGTAAAAATATGGGGTTTTCATCATTGGTTTGAGATTATCCCTCTACCTCATGTCATCTTGCTTAAAGCGTTACTCTGTTCGTCATGAACTCAATACACTAGATGCATGCTGGATAGCGGTCGATGTGTGGAGTAATAGTAGTAGATGCAGAAAGTATCGGTCTACTTGTCTCGGACGTGATGCCTATATGTATGATCATTGACTTAGATATCGTCATGACTTTGCGCGGTTCTATCAATTGCTCGACAATAATTTGTTCACCCACCGTAATACTTGCTATTTGGAGAGAAGCCTCTAGTGAACACTATGGCCCTCAGGGTCTACTCCACACCATATTTTCAGCCTTACACTTTTTTACTTCGTTGCACTTTTTGCCTTCAGATCTCACTTTGCAAACAATCTTGAAGGGATTGACAACCCCTTTGAAGCGTTGGGTGCAAGCTCGTTTGTGATTGCGCGGGTACTCTGGACTTGACGAGACCCTCCTTTTGGATTGATACCTTGGTTCTCAAACTGAGGGAAATACTTATTGCTCGTGTGCTGCATCACCCTTTCCTCTTCAAGGGAAAAACCAACGCAAGCGCAGCCTCTGTCAACGTGTCAATTTCTGGCGCTCTTGTCTGTGGGACAGCAGAAGAATTATTGGCGTCGTTGCCGGGGAGGATCAAGTCAGGAACTCATCCAAGTAAGTGTCGCAAACTCATCTCTTGCATTTACTTTTTTGCCTCTCATTTTCTTGTCTTTTGTGTGAGCATCATTGAATTATCAATGCCTAGCTAAGGGCGTTAAACAATAGCGCTTGTTGGGAGGCAACCCAATGAATTTATTTCTTTTTATTTCTATTTTGTCGCGTCCACACCATCATAATTCTGTTGTGATTGTGTTTTTTGTGTTTCTTTTTGTGTTTGAGCCAAGCAAAACCTTTATGACTAGTCTTGGTAATGGTTGTTTGATCCTGCTGGAAAAAGACAGTAACTTTTCGCTCACGGGATGATTTTTCATTTTTATTCAGAAAGAGCTTTTGGGTTGATTCTTTTTGCTACTGGCTGATATGCCTTTTTCCTAGGCATTCGTAACTTTTCAGATTTGTTTAGGTACCAGAAGTATACAAAGTATACAGATTGCTACAGACTGGTCTGTTTTTGACAGATTCTGTTTTTTGTTGAGTTTATTGCTTGTTTTGATGAAACTATGGTTAGTATCGGGGGGTACTAGCCATGGAAAAGTGAGGATACAGTAGCCCAACACGAATATAGATAGAATTCAAGTTTTCTACAGTACCAGAAGAAGTGGTTGTTTGCTTTCTTGTGGTAATGTTATCACGAGTTTCTGTTTAAGTTTTGTGTTGTGAAGTTTACAAGTTTTGGGTGATGTTCTCATGGACAAAGAGATAAGGAGTGGAAAGATCTCAAGCTTGGGTATGCCCAAGGCATCCCAAGCCAAATTCAAGGACACCAAAAAGCCTAAGCTTGGGGATGCCCCGGGAAGGCATCCCCTCTTTTGTCTTCAATCCATCGGTAACATTACTTGGAGCTATATTATTATTCACCACATGATATGTGTTTTGCTTGGAGCGTCTTGTATCTTAGGAGTCTTTTCTTTTTGTTGTGTCACAATCATCCTTGCTGCACACCTTTTTGAGAGAGAGAGACATGCACTCATTGTAATTTTGCTAGAATGCTCATAGTGCTTCACTTATATCTTTTGAGCTAGATACTTTTGCTCTATGTGCTTCACTTATATCTTTTAGAGCACGGCGGTGCGTGACTTGGTAGTTGGCTTATGCTATGAAAGTAGTCCCAAAGGTGATAGGTACCCAAAGATGATGCAAAAACCTCCATCGTCATGTGCATTGAGTAGAAAGAGAAGTCTCGATTCCTCTCAATTAGTTTTGAGACGTGGATTTGGTAATATTAAGAGCTATGTTAGTAGGGTGTTGTGAATCTAGAAATACTTGTGTTGAAGTTAGTGATTCCCGTAGCATGCACGTATGGTGAACCGCTATGTTAGGAAGTCAGAGCATAATTGATCTATTGATTGTCATCCTTTGTGTTGAGGTTGGGATCGCGCGATGGTTAACACCTACCAACCCTTCCCTAGGAGTATGCGTTTAGCACTTTGTTTCGATTACTAATAAAAACTTTCGCAACAAGTATGTGAGTTCTTCATGACTAATGTGAGTCCATGGTATAGATGCACTTTCACCTTCCACCATTGCTAGCCTCTCTAGTGCCACGCAATTCTCGCCGGTGCACAAACCCACCATATGCCTTCCTCAAAACAGCCACCATACCTACCCACTATGGCATTTTCATAGCCATTCCGAGATATATTGCCATGCAACTCCCACCGTTCCATCTCATGACTTGTGCCGTCACTCTCATATTGCCATTGCATAATCATAAGATAGCTAGCGAGATGTTTCAACATCATACGCCATGCTAGATCGTTGCACATCCCGGTACACTGTCGGATGCATTTCCTGTAGAATCATCATCATTATGAGCTTTGAGCTGTGAGTAATAAAAGTGTGATGATCATCATTATTAGAGCATTGTCCCATGTGAGGAAAAAAAAGAGAAAAAAATAGAGGCCAAAGAGCCCAAAAATAAAAAAGAGAAAAAAAAGAGGCCCAAGAGCCCAAATAAAAAAAAGGAGAAAAAGAGAGAAGGGACAATGCTACTATCCTTTTCCACACTTGTGCTTCATAATAGCACCATGTTCTTCATGGTTGAGAGATTTTGCTTTGTCACTACCATATGCTAGTGGGAATCTTCATTATATAACTTGGCTTGTATATTCCAATGATGGGCTTCCTCAAAATTGCCCTAGGTCTTCGTGAGCAAGCAAGTTGGATGCACACCCACTAGTTCTCCTTTTGAGCTTTCACATACTTATAGCTCTACTGCATCTCTTGTATGGCAATCCCTACTCATTCACATTGATATCTATTAATGGGCATCTCCATAGCCTTTTGATACGCTGAGTCAATGTGACCATCTCCTCCTTTTTTGTCTCACAACCACCACCACACTCTATTCCACTTATAGTATTATATCCATGGCTCACGCTCATGTATTGCGTGATAGTTATAAAAAGTTTGAGAAAGTAAGAGTGCGAAAACAATTACTTGACCAATACCGGGGTTGTACATGATTTACATTAGTTGTGTGAGGATGCTGGAGCATAACCAGACTATATGATTTTGTAGGTATAACTTTCCTTGGCCTTGCTATTTTGAAAGTTCATGATTACCTTACTAGTTTGCTTGAAGTATTATTGTTCTCATGTCAATATCAAACTATTGTTTCGAATCTTACGGATCTGAACATTCATGTCACGTGAAAGAAGTTGCAAAGGACAACTATGCTAGGTAGCATTCCACATCAAAAATTCATTCTTTATCACTTCTCTACTCGAGGACAACCAGGAGTTAAGCTTGGGGATGCTTGATACGTCTCCAACGTATCTATAATTTTTGATGGTTTCATGCTATTATATTGTCAAACTTTGGATGTTTTGCATGCCTTTTATATATTTTTTGGGACTAACTTATTAACTCAGTGACAAGTGCCAGTTCCTGTTTTTTCCATGTTTTTGACCCCTTTCAGAGGAGGATTTTGAACGGAGTCCAAACGGAATAAAACTTCCAAAAAGATTTTTTTTTGGAACGGAAGAAGATCGGGAGACTTGAGAACCAAGGCAAGGGGTCCTCAGGGACCCCACAAGCCCTCATGGTGCGGCCAGGGGGAGCCTGCGCCGTCCATGTAGCGACCCGACTCAATACGAGTCAAGGCTCTGATGTTTTCGTACCATCCCAAGATCATGCTGGTACACACTCAGTACATCAATGTATATATCAAGAGTTCAATCACACAACTTTATTAATCGAAAATATCATATCGAGTACTTTATTACAATAATGGATTACAATAAAGTGGCTGAAGGCCATCTCATGAGATATCTAACGAAGACTAGCGGAAGCATCATGTAGACGAGTCCATCCGACTCCAGGGCATGTCGTTGAGCGTAGATAGTAGCCTCACTCCTGGTCGGAAAAGTACTCTGCAATATGATACGTTGCATCCGTGTAGGTCAGCATATGGAATATGCCGGCAAGTTGTAAGTGCATCTAGTGCCCCTTAGTGATTTTGGTGGTTTGAAGACTTATAGGTTAAGTATCTAATGTGTTTGTGAGTGTACACAGGATCTATAAGTCATTGAGGAGTTTGAGATATTTGAAGAATATCAA
The DNA here is from genome assembly GCF_904849725.1 of Hordeum vulgare subsp. vulgare. Lineage (NCBI taxonomy): Eukaryota > Viridiplantae > Streptophyta > Magnoliopsida > Poales > Poaceae > Hordeum > Hordeum vulgare. The sequence goes on along the minus strand of NC_058523.1, from coordinate 423,022,652 downwards.
CCCCTAAAAATATATGTCTTCAGTTGAAGAAATTGGTCTGAAGATGAAGAAATGAATCGCGAGGAATCTGCGATGAAATTGATATTCCTCATGAAGATACTGATATTGAGGAATCCGGTGTGTCCTGAAGAAAATCACTCTGAAGAATTTGAAGCATGAAGATTTACACTTTCTGTTTTATTTTCTTCGCATTTGAGTAATAGGAACACCGTACTATTAAAGGGGGTCGAAGTTACACTATGGAATGAATTTCCTCATGATGCTCAACCCAAGCCTAATCCTACCAAAAGCCTCAAGTGAGGAATACGAGTGACATGAGGACTCTCATAGTTGAGGGTTCCGACCGTTTCGATAGCCACGCCAAGTCATTGGTCTTATCCACTCCAACGATCATATTATTTAAGGGCATTAGTGTCTAATCATGTCGGGATGCTCCTAGGCTATAAATAGCCACCACCACAACCATTAGCTGGTTGGCTGCTCCGTTAGAAACTGACACTTGTCATAAGAGCAACCCAATTCCTCAGAGTCTTCAAGAGTAATTCATCAGTGAGGAAATATCCCATACACCGAAACCACAAACCAAACCTAGTGATTGAGCATCACTGAAGAAGTTGTTCCTGTGTGGGACTGAAGCCTTTTACCTTTGAGGACTGTGCATCCTCCAGACGGTTAGGCGTCATGGTCTAGAGCTTTCCAGCAGTCAATTGTGGATCGCCGGGTGACCAAGTTTGTGAGGGTTTGGAAGTCTCCCCTGAAGACTTACCACGAGTGTTGGGCGAGGACTGTGTGTCCTTAGCTCAAGGAGAATACGGTAGGGACTGGGTGTCCCGGGACTGTGTGTCCTTTGGTTTCAATACCAAGCCGCTCCAAACCAGATGTACGACTGTCACAGCAGTTGGAACTGGGTCATCAACGACTGTCTTCACTGAGAAACGGGTTCTAATTCCTCAACCCCTTACTTTCCTCGTATTATGTGTTGATGACTTTCACTGCGACTGTTTGAAGAATTTGCTAAAGACTTTCTCTGAATTTCTTCAACCCCAAATTCTTCACGTCAGTTAATCCTCATCTGTATTCTGCGTGCCTGCTCACAGTGCAATCTGTTTTCACATTCTTCACTCTGAAAAACTGCTGTTGTGAAACTTTGCACTTCTGATCCTTTACTGTGTCCGCTGTAAGTTAGTCATCAGTGAGGAATTTCCTCAAAAGGAATTTCCTCAGTGATGAAATTCTAAAAATCTCCTATTCACCCCCCCTCTAGTCGATATAACGCACTTTCAATTGGTATCAGAGCAAGGTACTCCCTTGTTCTGTGTGATTTTGGTTTAACCACCTGGAGTTTTAGTTATGTCGACTGCACGCATGTTTAAGGTGACTGGAGCATGTCCTACCTTCGAAGGAAAGAACTTTTCCTTCTGGAAGAACAAAATGCAAATGCATCTACAAGCTATTGATAATGATATCTGGTATATTGTGGAACATGGCGTCCCCATCATCTCTGCTAGTGTCTCTGGTGCTAATGTGAAGAAATTCAAGCAACTCGATTCTCAAGCGAAGAATATCATCTGTGGCCATCTAAGTCCAGGCCAGTTTGGAAGAGTAAGTGCTTTGGGCTGTGCAACACTGATCCGGGAGAGACTTTGCAAAGTAAATGAAGGAGTATCAACCCAGCGTGACTCTCGTGTTGATATTCTTCGCAATCTCTTCAATCGCTTCAAGAGACATGACAATGAAAGCTGCCAAGACACTTTTGATCGCCTCACTCAAATATCAAATGAACTGCAAGCACTAGGAGCTCGAGACATCACTGATCACAAAGTTGTGAAGAAACTGCTGAGATCTTTGGATTCTTCATTTGATACTTTAGTTCTGATGATTCAAGAAAGACCAGACTACAAGATGCTTGATCCAGCTGATATACTTGAAAGGCTAAATAATCATGAATTCCAGCTAGAAGAAAAGAAAGATCTATATGGACCAAGCTATTCCAGACCACGTGCACTGAAGGCTAGAGCAATTTCCTCATCTGAAGAAGAAGACACAGATGACAACATTGGTGACCCTGAAGAATTTGGACAGGAGCTTGCAATGCTCGTGAGGAAATTCCAGAGATTTACACGACGTGGCCAGTTCGGTAAATCTTCAAGAAGAGACATGAGGAAATCAGAATCTTCATCTGAGGACTACAAGAAACGAACCTTCCACAAGTGCAAGAAATCAGGTCATTACATTACTGATTGTCCCCGTTGGGGAAAGGAATCAAAGAAGAAGAAATACAAGGATGACAGTTCTGATGACTCGAAGAAGAAGAAGAAATCTTCAAAATCCTCATCTTCAAAGCCCTCATCGCACAAGAAGACTAGTTTCAGAAAGGCTCGGGCACTTATTGGCAAGGAAATGGACTCCGAGGCAGAATCAGAGGAATGTGATGAAGAAGAGGGTTCTGATGAAGACTCACAATCTGGACAGGCTAGTCTTGCACTGGCAACCACTTTCGTCAGCAAGTCAATCTTCAACCTTGAAGAAAATGATAGCACCATCCACACTGATGACTATGCTGATGACTTCACTCCAACCTATTGCTTCATGGCAAAAGGTTCAAAGGTACCAAATAATGCCTCCTCCTCTGATTCAAGTGACTGTGAACCTATTGATTATAAGAAACCCAGTTACAGTAAACTTGCTATCATTGCCACTAAACAACAAACTGCCCTGGAAAAGCTTCAGAAACTACTAGATAAAAGTGATGATCTGTTGAATGATGAAATGAACCTTACCCAAATCCTCACTGAAGATGTGAAAAGTGTTCAGTCTAGATTTGATAATCTTCAGGATCGTTATGATACACTCCTCACTGATCATGAGAAGCTTTCCTATGAATTTCTTCAAAGGAAGCTTGATCTTGAGAAGCTGAGGATGTCTCATGATGATCTTCGTATGGAAAATGATTCATTACTAGCACAACAGATCAGGGCTGGTCAAGTTGAATTCATTCCTCCATGTCTTAAATGCATTGAACGCGAAACTGCTAATTCCTCACCAGAATCATCAAATGCTACCATTGCTACAAATTCTTCAACTGCACATGTTGTGTCTATTTCCTCACTTGAGGAAAACACAAATGTTACTGATGAAAATGCAGGGTTGAAGAAATTGTATGTGACAGGCATATACAAAAGCCTCAAAGGACATCAAACCCTGTGTGATGTGCTCAAAAAGCAGATCTTGAACAGGAACCTGAGGAAAGAAGGAATTGCCTTTGAGAGGAAATTAAATGCCGATGGATCTTATTGGAAACCTGAGCAATATCCCAAAACCACATGGGTTGCTGCTACTGGGCCTCCTTTTCATCCATCTAATCTAACTGGCTTTTCATGTGAATTATCCTATTCCTCAGATGAGTCATTTGACTCCAACTATAAACTGTTCAAAAATCAATTTGGTGAACTATTTGCTCGATATGTTGGAACTAACTACAGGAATGGCCCTCCGCTGAGGAAAATCTGGGTTCCCAAAAGCTGTCTTGAAAATCTTCAGGTGAATGTCCTCATGACACCACCACTGAAGAATCTGAACCCCAGATCAAATTCCTCAGGAGGACCAAAGTCTTCAAGAGGATCAAAGTCCTCAACTGGTCAAAACTATGCTCGTACCCGTGCTAATGCGTCTAACATGCAGGGAAACTACAAGGAATATGAATATGAGTGTTACTCCTCAAATCATTATGTTCATAAATCCTCAAACCAGTTCTCTGCATATTCATATGAGTACTTTAACCCCCCTACTGTTAAGAGAAGTGCATTGGCTTCAATGCCACCTTTCTCATATGGTGCTCGCGGGATGATGAATGCTTTTGTTAGAGCATATATCTCCATATGTGGTTTTGGTAATTGATGACAATTCCTATGGACTAATGGTTGCCTTAAGTTACATTTGTAGGATTTGTCCATAGGCACTTCTTGAAGTCCATCTGTTGGGTTCAAGGAGTTTATATGATGACCAAGACGGTATTCAAGGTATTATCCAAAGAATGGTCATAGAGACACATGGTTGATCAAGATCTCAGACAAAGAGTAAATCAAGATGATCAACACACAAAGCGTACAAGATGTACCGAGAGGGATCAAGTGATCCCATGGTATGGTAAGCATTGTCCATTACGTATTTGTGTACTAACCCATGGTCTTCGTGAGAGTTCTATGTGGGGGTTAGGTGTGTTTCCATGGGCTTGCGTCAAAGGGAAGATCTCATACAACCCATGAAGTATGACGTCGATGACCAAGATGGTATTCAAGGTATTATCCAAAGAATGGTCATAGAGACACATGGTTGATCATGATCTTAGACAAAGAGAAAATCAAGATGATCAACACACAAAGCGTACAAGATGTACCGAGAGGGATCAAGTGATCCCATGGTATGGTAAGCATTGTCCATTACGTATTTGTGTACTAACCCATGGTCTTCGTGAGAGTTCTATGTGGGGGTTAGGTGTGTTTCCATGGGCTTGCGTCAATGGGAAGATCTCATACAACCCATGAAGTATGACGTCAAGTTGTGATAGTCATCAAGATTGCGATGTGCAAGTTCAAGTGGATCAGCACGAAGATATCATGCTTGCAGCTTGTCGTCCATTGTGGTGGCAATGGACTTGTGAAGATATGCTGAAGAGTGGCTCACCCATAGTGAGTATGGGGGAGCAATCAACTAGTCTTCATCAAGCCAACACAATCAAGAAAGGTGGTCCATCTTGAGGAAGCCAAGATCATCATCATCTAGCTCAAGAGGACGAGGTGCAACGTATAGGTTTGCCCTTGATAGGTTTTCTGTTTAGGATAGATTGTTGTACTATCAAGGGGGCTCTCAAGTGAGTAGCTTGATCGTATCATTCGTTGAGAGCTCAAACCATTTGCATCCTTGCATCATACTTCTTGGTTCTTGTTTGGTGTTTCTCTTTGTGAGTTTTAGAGCTTATGGTCATCCTCGTGACAAGCTCGAGTTCATAGAAAACGGAGTCCGTATGCATCTACTATGATGTTTTCGATGTTGGAGTTTTTGCCGGTTCTTCGTTCATAGAAGACTCACATCTCTATATCTTTGGCATTTTCATAACTGCATGGTCTTAAGATTTCCAACAAGCTTGGGTTTGCTCGATTCGGAGCTCGTATGCGAAAGTTATGGTTGTTTCAGTGGCGAGCGGTAGTACCGCTGGACCTAGCGGTAGTACCGCTAGAGTTGGCGGTAGTACCGCTGGCCCTAGAGATAGTACCGCTGGCTGGCGGTAGTACCGCCCCTGGTCAGCGGTAGTACCGCTCCAGGAGCTTAGTACCGCCTGCCTAGCGGTTGTTCGTGGACGGACCTTTTTGCGAAGACTTTCTTGGCGGTGGTAGTGCCTTTACCAGGGGCCCAGCGGTAGTACCGCTGAGGCCAGCGGTAGTACCGCTGGAGTGCCAGCGGTAGTACCGCTGCAGCCAGCGGTAGTACCGCTGCAGCTCGGGCAGAGAGTGGGGGTAACGGTCTGATTCCTTCCCCCACTATATAAAGGGGGTCTTCTTCCCCCTTGGCCTTATCCATCCGTTGAGCTCTTGTTCTACCTCCATTGTTGACATTCTTAGAGCTTGATTACTCTCTATCCCTCCAATGATTCTTGCTTGTTCTTGAGGGAAAAGAGAGAGGAGATCTAGATCCACATCTCCACCAATCACTTTCTCCTCTATGTGAGGGGAACCCCTTGGATCTTGATCTTGGAGTTTTTTGTGAGCTCCTTGTTCTTCCTCTCATATTTCTCCATAGCTTTTGTTGTTGTGGAGGGATTTGAGTGTGAGGGACTTGACCACTTCGTGTGTTCTTGCCATTGCATTAGTTGCATCAGTTTGAGTTCTCCACGGTGATACGTGGAAGTGAGAAGTTGAGAAGCTTACTACCTTTGGTACTTAGTACCCTTGATATTATTCTTCGTGGATGCTTTGGCGTCCTAGAAGCTTGGTGGTGTCTCAGAGCTCAATCATTGTGGTGTGAAGCTCCGGGAAGCATCGGGGTCTCCAATTAGGTTGTGGAGATTGCCCCGAGCAATTTGTACGGGTACCGGTAACCGCCCCCAAGGGTTGCCACGTGTACGGGTTCGGTGACCGCCCTCAAGGGTCCCTTAGTGGAATCACGGCATCTTGCATTGTGCGAGGGCGTGAGGAGATTACGGTGGCCTTAGTGGCATCTTGGGGAGCATTGTGCCTCCACACCGCTCTAACGGAGATTAGCATCCGCAAGGGTGTGAACTTCGGGATACATCATCGTCTCCCCGTGCCTCGGTTATCTCTTACCCGAACCCTTTACTTATGCACTTTACTTTGTGATAGACATATTGTTTATTGTAATATATCTTTCTATCACTTAGTTGTTTATCTTGCTTAGCATAAGTTGTTGATGCACATAGGTGAGCCCACTTGTTTGTAGGTTTTGTGCTTGACATATTAAACGTTAGTTTTATTCCGCATTTGTTCAAGCCTAAACCTTAACTATTTTAAAGCGCCTATTCACCCCCCCCCCTCTAGGCGACATCCACGTAATTTCAGCTTTGCCACCCCTTCAGATGTGGGTCGTGAAGAAATCGAACTAATCACAACTGCAGGTCAGGTCTCCAGATGAAAATCATCATCTGAAGAATTTGCTGGAGACCTGACGAAATGCTTGATAGGACGCAAGCTAATGATTGATGAAATAGAAATATTTCACACGTCCTTATATTTTTGCTATGATGAAATTCTTATCTGACGAAATCAATATCATATTCTTCAAATCTGAAGCATATGAGATGGTAAGCTGTACTAATTCATCTGCAGGATGACAAACCCAAGAATACTGAGTGGGTTCTTGATAGTGGCTGCACACATCACATGACTGGTGATAAAAGCTTACTGATGAATATGCCACTAACTCCATCACCTCTGAAGCAAATCACATATGCTGACAAAGTTAAAAGCAAGGTATTGGGACTTGGCAAAGTGGCTATTTCCAAGGATAGGCATATGGACAAAGTGATGCTTGTTGAATCCCTTGGTTTTAACCTAATGTCTGTCTCGATGCTTTGTGATCTTGATATGATTGTTATCTTTGGTAGATATAGATGTGTAGTCATCATGGAATCTAACAGATCCAAAGTCTTCGAAGGTGTAAGAAGAGGGGATTTGTACATTGTTGATTTCTCTACAGGTCCTCCACCAGCCACTTGCTTACTAGCAAAAACCTCAGATGGATGGTTGTGGCACCGAAGACTAGGTCATGCAGGCATGAGGAATTTGCACATGCTCGCAAAGAAGAAGCATGTCATCGGCATCGAATCAGTCAAATTCCTCAAGGATCATCTCTGCGGTGTTTGTGAATCTGGGAAAATGACCAGATCCAAGCATCCCTCGAAGACTATCATGACCACTACACGTCCATTCGAATTACTTCATATGGATCTATTTGGACCTACTCACTATGCCACACTAACCAATGCAGCATCTTTATATGGCTTCGTCATAGTTGATGATTATTCCAGATATACTTGGGTGCATATCATAGTGTATAAAACTGAAGTGCAGGAAATCTTCAAACGATTTTCTTCAAGGGCCTCGACGAACTTTGGCATCAAAATCAAACATATCAGGAGTGATAATGGAACCGAGTTCAAAAACACTGGTCTTGATGATTATCTTGATGAACTTGGTATTACGCACGAGTTATCTGCTCCTTATACTCCTTAGCAGAATGGTGTCGTCGAAAGGAAGAACAGGACTCTGGTTGAAATGGCAAGAACTATGCTTGAAGAATATCAGAATCCTCGTCGCTTTTGGCCTGAAGCAATCAACACTGCATGCCATATCATCAACAGGGTATATCTTCACAAATTCCTCAAGAAAACCTCATATGAACTCCTCACTGACAAGAAACCCAATGTAAGTTATTTCAAAGTCTTCGGTGCAAAATGTTGGATTAGAGATCCTCACCATAGCTCAAAACTTGCACCTAAGGCACATGAAGGTTTTATGCTCGGTTATGGAAAGGACTCGCACACTTACAGAGTCTTCAACAACTATCACAACAAAGTTGTTGAGTCTGTAGATGTGTGGTTCGATGAAACTAATGGCTCGCAAAGAGAGCAATTGCCTTCTGATCCAGATAAGTTGTCTCCTGAGGAAGCAATAAAGCTCAAGCCTACTGAAGACATTGTCCCCACTGAGGAAATTGGTGAAGAAACGATCCCCATCACTGATGAAAATCGAGAAGATGCTCCTGAGGAAATTGCACCAGAACCACTTCCTCAGCCCAGACGAAATCCTCAACCAGCTCATCCGAGGATTGCAAATCAAGTAGAACTTGACAAAATCCTCAACGACATCAACGCGCCAGGTCCTCTCACTCGCTCAAAAGCTTCACAATTAGTTAACTTTTGTGGGCATTTTTCCTTTGTATCCATCACAGAACCCTCAAATGTTGTTGAGGCTTTTCTGGAACCGGAGTGGATCCAAGCTATGCAAGACGAACTTCTTCAATTCAAGCTGAATGACGTATGGGAGCTCGTCAAACGACCAGATCCTCGCAAGCACAACATCATCGGGACCAAGTGTATTTTCCGAAACAAGCAAGATGAGGACGGTCAAGTGGTGAGGAACAAGGCACGACTTGTAGCCCAAGGCTACACCCAGGTTGAAGGAATAGATTTCGATGAAACTTTTGCACCTGTTGCTAGACTTGAAGCTATTCGAATACTACTTGCCTATGCTAATCATCATAACATCATCTTATATCAAATGGATGTGAAAAGTGCATTCCTCAATGGTAAGCTTGAGGAATTAGTATATGTTGCTCAGCCCCCAGGTTTTGAGGATCCAAAGAATCCAGACAAAGTCTTCAGACTCAAAAAGGCTCTTTATGGTCTCAAGCAAGCCCCTCGGGCATGGTATGATACATTGAAGGAATTCCTCATGAAGAAAGGCTTCAAACCTGGTTCACTTGATCCAACTCTTTTCACTAAATCCTATGATAATGAGCTATTTGTGTGTCAAATATATGTTGATGATATCATATTTGGCTGTACTGACAAACAATACAGTGATGAATTTGCCTACATGATGAGTGAATAATATCAGATGTCCATGATGGGGGGGCTGAAATTCTTCTTAGATCTTCAAATTCGTCAACAAAGCAATGGAATCTTCATATCACAGGATAAATACCTCAAGGATGTTCTGAGGAAATTCGACATGCATGAATGCAAAGGTGCCAAGACTCCAATGCCTACCAACGGCCACCTCGGCAATGATGAAAATGGTAAAGATTTCGATCAGCGGGTATATCGTTCTATGATTGGTTCTTTATTGTATCAATGTGCATCTAGGCCAGATATAATGCTTAGTGTTTGCATGTGTGCATGTTTTCAAGCAAAACCGAAGGAATCACACCATAAGGCTGTGAAACATATTCTTCGATACTTAGCTCACACACCAACACTAGGATTATGGTATCCCAAGGGCTCAAATCCTCATCTGGTAGGGTATTCTGATTCTGACTATGCTGGTGACCGTGTGGATCGCAAGTCAACTTCTGGCACATGCCATTTCCTTGGAAGATCACTAGTTTGCTGGTCCTCAAAGAAGCAGAACTGCGTATCACTCTCCACTGACGAAGCTGAGTACATTGCTGTTGGTTCTTGCTGTGCTCAATTACTATGGATGAAGCAAACCCTCAAGGACTACGACATCAACATGAAGAATGTGCCTCTCTACTGTGACAATGAGAGTGCTATCAAGATTGCATACAACCCAGTACATCACTCGAAGACCAAGCACATCCAGATTCGTCATCATTTTCTTCGGGACCATGTCCTCAAGGGCAATATCCTCATCGACCATGTGAAGACTAATGATCAACTGGCAGATATCTTCACTAAGCCCTTGGATGAGAAAAGGTTTTGCAAGTTGCTGTGTGAGCTAAATATCTTAGAATATTCAAATGTTTTATAAAACATGCACACATCCTAACACTTATGCAAAATTGATGACTTAGATGTGCAACACATGATGAATCGATTTTCTTCAACTGATGAAGAATGTCACTCTGAATGTGAAGAAATCAACGAAGAAATTGTTTCTCAGGGCCCTACGACAATTGTATGCGGCGTCTGTAATCAACATTCTTATATGGTGGGTCACGCCACCGCCCAATGTGAAATTCCTCAAGTTGATTTTCTTCAAATGTTCTATTTCCTCAAAAAATGTTTTTCTTCAAAACAGTTGTTCTTCATTGTGACGATTTATCACAAAATCTTCAAAAACACTTGATGACTTTCATTTGACTAGATAGACTGTAATTTCAAGTCCTCAACAGCATTCACTTATTGCTATTTCTTCAAGTTGATATTTCTGCTAAGTGAATGTGATCGGACCCTACTTTCCCTCTATGCTATAGTCATCCAGTCTATTCAATTCTTCATATGCGTTCTACTTGAAACTTTGTTCAAAATCCTCACTGCGTCCTTGTCAGCTGATGATTTTGTAACGAAAATCCTCAAATCTTCAAAAATTGTTTCTTTAATACACAGTAACTGAACCCCGCTTCCCACGATCGGATAACCACGATCTCCACTATCTCCACCGCATTGTTCGGGAGCTACACGTGTCCTGCGGAGACGTAGAGGCAGGGGCTGTTTGGTCCGAAATTTTCTTGACAACAGTAACTTTTGGCTATAAATATGTCCTTATCCCCCTCGGCATACTCTTCTTCGCTCCATCGCTCTTCTGCCACAGCAAACACCACCGAACCCTAGCGCCATCGCTGGTAGTCTCGTCGCCGGTGAGGAAGAGCTTCACTGCATCGACTTCTCCGTTGTCGGAACCACGCGGGAGTCGGACCATCTTCGTCCGCCGCCGCCGTAGACGTCCTTTGTCGCCGGGTTAGGGTGCATTGGACACTCGACCGAAGAGCTTCTCTACACACCTTTCTGTTTTCTTCGTGCGCACCTTCCAGGGTAAATAAATCCCATTTTTACAGCAAGTTAGATCTAAAATTATACATCTTCTATGTGAAATTTGTTTTACCTCAAGAATCGATAAGCACTTGATTCCTCAAACACTGCCTATCACCACATCATTGATGAACTATGCTAAGCATCTAAGATTTTCACGAGATTCCTCAATTGTGCAAATTTTCGGATCTGTACAACTCTGGAACCCAAGAACACTATGCTTAGGAAAATTCCTCAACCACTGGTTATATTCCTCAACTGTCACACTTCTTCATTTTCTTCAAATCTGAGAACACATATGACCTCTCCAAATTCCTCGCAACTATACTCTGTTCACACGTACACACATGTCAGTTGATGAATCTCTCGGCTCTCATCACATTAACTCATTTGCAGCGTTTCTGGAAGAAAATCTTCAAGTCTCATCAGAATCCTCAAGAGTTCAATCTCATCAGCAAAATCCTCAGTTGAAGAAAATGTAGGATGACAGAAAACAGAAGGGAGGAAAGAAACTTGAGCAAAACACAGCTGTGGATATCCTTGAGGATATTTACTTGGACTATTGCACACCTGATGAAAATGAGACAATGGCCAAGAGAAAGATACGGCTGCAGAAGATAGAACACCGATGGGCGAAGGAATGGAAGGAATACAGATTTGTGACTCCCAAGTATGCGAAGAAATTCGCTCTCAAGCCCCCTGGCAGACGGGCCCCACTTGAGGATCATCAAGTAGCACATTCCTCAAGCCTCATGACCATTGATGACTATCCAGATGAGAAGGAAAAGCATCTGGCTAAGCTCAAGAAGCACGTGGAAACTGCAGTGAGGAAATTCAATGAATCCTCAGCTGCTGCTACTTCCTCTGCCGCTGAGACCTCTGGCTCAGAAATTCCTCAAATGCAGTCTATACCATCAAAACCAAGGGCTCCAAAGCCTCAAGAGAAGTCTGCTCAGGCTTCAGTCACAAAACCCTCAGCACCAAAACCTTCAACACCAAAACCATCAGCGCCAAAGCCCTCAGTACCAATCTCCTCACCTCCAAAATCCACAGAACCACCACCAAAGCCTCAAGAGAAACCATTACAGAAGCAAGTCATGAAGCCTATGACCGCCAGCTCCAGCTCCTCACTCCGAGCTGCAACCAGCTTGGAGACAAAGTCTTCAACACCTCCTGTGAAGACTCAGGTATCTGCTGAACGTGCAACTCTGCCAAGCCCCAGCAAAATCATCACCGTCCCGTCTGCATCAGAGGGCAATGATGAATTTGATGATCAAACCCTGCAAGCAATCATCAGAAACAAGCAAGAAAGAGTAGCTCAAGTGTCAGGCAGTACTAGTCCTCTGGCAATGGACCCCAAGGTCCTCCTTGACTACATCAACATCTGGTATGAGGACCCAAACACTCCACTTGATGATTTAAAACATCCCCTGGCATCAGCCACATGGTGACCACATGCCACATGGTGACCACTTTCATCAACGAAGCCAAGTGGAAAGAACAGCAGGCCAAGCAGGCCAAAGTTTCAAAGCTTAAAAAGGAGAAATTCCTCAAGCAGAATCTCCTCAAGTCGACTCCTGATGCACTGGTATCAACACACGCATAGCTGAAGAAATTGACTGACAAGTATTCAAAGCTGTCAGATCGTAAGAGTCTCAAAAGCAATTTCATCAAGCTGGCCACTAGTGTTGTTGATGACTACAATAAGAAAGCTGCAACCACAACACCAACTTCTCAGCCCTTGATTGAGGAGCCAACAGATGAATCTCCTCATGATGAGGAAACTCCTAAAGATGAGGAAGTACACCAAGAACGTCGTGTGGATGAACCGGCTATTGAAGAAATCATCATGGAAACTCCAGCTGATGAATTTGCTGCAGCTGATGAGACTACCCCTGACCCAGCTGCTTCGCCAAAGCAAGCTGATGACTCTGTTCCAGCTGGTTCCAGCAGCTGAAGAATCTGTCAAGAGAACCCCTTCACTAATAGCTTCAACGGTGAAGAAGATGACTCCGTCTGCATCAAACATGAAGAAAACCAGGGCTGCTGAGAAGGAAGCCAAAAAGAGAAAGGCCTCCTCAGCAGAAGAAGAAACAGAGGCCAAGCGCCTCAAAGCACTTGAAGAAACTGCTCCTCTGGACCCTGTGCCCCTGAATGTCGCTCCTTCTTATGAAATGGTCATCATTGATGATCCAGCGAAAAAGGCAGATGAAGAAATGAAGGATGCCGCCTCTGAGGAACACACTGACGAGGAAATTCATATAGACGACAGTCCTCAGCCTTTCATTCCTCAGAAAGACACTGCTCAAGAATCAGCTGCACCAGCTGATTAAACTGCATCTGCCACCAAGCCAGCTGAGGAAGAACAAACTGAAAATCCTCAAACTGATGACATTGAACGCTCTGAGCAAAATCCTCAAGATGAAGAACAGGCTGACCCAACTCCTCCAACTGAGCAAGAAGAAGCTATTCCTCAGCCTGATGCACACCCAGAGCAAGCCCCTCAGCCTGAAGGCCAGGCAACTCCATCCCCTCAGCCTGAAGTACCAGCCACTGAAATTCCTCACCCTGAGGAAAATGCTGAGGAGAATGCACCTGACCAAGACAATGCATTCGTCGTGCTCAACCCAGAGACTGCCATTGTTGTCTCCCCTCCTGTTCCTCAGCAAAATCTTAAGCCAGTTCAGCGTCATCCATTCTCCAAGCTTCCTAAGTTTCAAAAGGAAAATTTATTTGAAGAACGGATGTACTTCATTGGAGAGAACCCCTATGACAAGCCTCAAATGAGGCATCTCAAGTTTTGGACTAGGACTCAGATGAATTACTATGCCTCTGTGCTATGTGGACGAAACAAGATATTCCAGCACAGGCATATTCCTCATGTTGAACTTGAAGCAATACCGTGCCTGGAGCCAGTCCTTAGTTTACTTCATGATGCTGGTTTACTCCCAATGTGCTCCGACATCTCTGACTGGAACAGTGAGCTAATTCTTCAGTTCTATGCCACTCTTCACATATCTGGCAACCCTAAAGACATTAACACTTGGGTGTTTGATTGGATGTCACAAAACACTCACTACAAGGCTCCTGCTACTGAACTCCTCCGAGAACTGCCTGTACCAATTCCCTCATATGAGGCTGTGAAGCTTTATGGTGAGCATGAGCTGCCAAATGGGATGATGGAAGTCCTCATGAAGCCTTTGGCTGAAGGAAAACCTCCGAGAACAACCTTCCTCGTCCACGAGCTCAAGTACACACCCAGGTCTGTCTACAGAATCCTCTGCAGTGTGCTCGCGCCGATCAAAGGCCATGATGATGAAGAAGATGTTGTAGGCCTCATGAAGAATATCCTCTTCAACATTATCCATGGTATTCCTATCAACATCCATGATTTCTTCTTGAGGACTTTGGCCGACAATGCTATGTGTCCTTTTGATCACAAAATATATGCCCCATGGATCATGAGATTCATCAGGACAAGGACAGGCATCAACTTCCACGCTGATTTCCAAAACCATGTTGGTTATATGCCTCCTATCCGGGTCAACAAGAAGACTTTCGAGTCCATTGAAGGAAAAGGCAAATATGTGATTGAAGAAGGCAGTAGGCCCCTTGATGGCCAGTTCAGAGAGCCAGAAGATTATTCTTCATGGGATGATACTGAGACTCGTCCGGCAAGCCCCGTTCCTCCTCGCGTGATGAATACAAGAGAGCTCCTCCTCAGTCTTCACCAGAAGGTGGATCGCAATCACAAGTGGGTCAAACGTCAGTTTGGCGCCATTGTGAAACCCCTCACTCACACACGGAACTCTGTGAAGCTCAACCATCATTATCTGCATGAGGTTTTTGATCGCACCTGGGCTACACTTGCACATCTGAAGACTCAGACTGAGCTTGAAGAAATGGACTTTGAGCGAGACTTTGAATGGTCGTGGCCTCCCAAGAAGAAGTTCAGGCCTATTCCAGTGCCAGACCTTGAAGACAGCTCCTTTTCTTCATTCCGCACTACTGAAACTGATGAAGAACAGCTCGACACTGCTATCGGTCCAAGGAAGAAGACTACTCCCAAGAAGCATCACGGCTCTTCCTCAACTGCCACGAAGTGAAGTCTTCACGGACGTTAGTCCTCAGTTTGTCCCTTTTTGTCACTTGATGACAAAGGGGGAGAAACTTGAGAGTTAGTCTTCAAGCGGGATATTTTTGGGGCTTATGAACTATATTTAAGTTACAAACTCTTGGCACTTATGAAGTTTTTATGTAATGAGTTGTAACTTAAACCCGATGGTACTTTGACGCTTTTGAACGTTTTTCTTCGCATACTTATTCCTCAAGTTTTAATGCACGCATGCTGGAATTCGTCAGATACCATTTGTCATCATGCATTTTCATTTTCTTCATATGATATGTTATATGTATGCATGATTTACAAGACTCAGGGGGAGATCTCCATGATATAAATCATCAATGTGCATTTGCTGTGAAAAGCAAAATCCTCAAGATATGCACATCTTCAGGGGGAGTCTCTCTGAATCTTGATTTCAAATTCCTCAAATGAGTATTGACACTTCATATTTTTGATCCCTGTTGAAGACTTAACCTAATTGTCATCAACCACCAAAAAGGGGGAGATTGTAAGTGCATCTAGTGCCCCTTAGTGATTTAGGTGGTTTGAAGACTTATAGGTTAAGTATCTAATGTGTTTGTTAGTGTACACAGGATCTATAAGTCATGGAGAAGTTTGAGATATTTGAAGAATATCGACCCCTAAAAATATATGTCTTCGGTTGAAGAAATTGGTTTGAAGCTGACGAAATGAATCGCGAGGAATCTGCGATGAAATTGATATTCCTCCTGAAGATACTGATATTGAGGAATCTGGTGTGTCCTGAAGAAAATCACTCTGAAGAATTCGAAGCATGAAGATTTACACTTTCTGTTTTATTTTCTTCGCATTTGAGTAATAGGAACACCGTGCTGTTAAAGGGGGTCGAAGTTACACTATGGAATGAATTTCCTCATGATGCTCAACCCAAGCCTAATCCTACCAAAAGCCTCAAGTGAGGAATACGAGTGACATGAGGACTCTCACAGTTGAGGGTTCTGACCGTTCCGATAGCCATGCCAAGTCATTGGTCTTATGCACTCCAACAGTCATATTATTTAAGGGCATTAGTGTCAAATCATGTCGGGATGCTCCCAGGCTATAAATAGCCACCCCCACAACCATTAGCTGGTTGGCTGCTCCGTTAGAAACTGACACTTGTCATAAGAGCAACCCAATTCCTCAGAGTCTTCGAGAGTAATTCATTAGTGAGGAAATATCCCATACACCAAAACCACAAACCAAACCTAGTGATTGAGCATCACTGAACAAGTTGTTCCTATGTGGGACTGAAGCCTTTTACCTTTGAGGACTGTGCATCCTCCAGACGGTTAGGCGTCATGGTCTAGAGCTTTCCAGCAGTCAATTGTGGATCGCCGGGTGACCAAGTTTGTGAGGGTTTGGAAGTCTCCCCTGAAGACTTACCACGAGTGTTGGGCGAGGACTGTGTGTCCTTAGCGCAAGGAGAATATGGTAGGGACTGTGTGTCCCGGGACTGTGTGTCCTTTAGTTTCAATACCAAGCCGCTCCAAACCAGATGTACGACTGTCACAGCAGTTGGAACTGGGTCATCAACGACTGTCTTCACTGAGAAACGGGTGCCAATTCCTCAACCCCTTACTTTCCTCGTATTATGTGTTGATGACTTTCACTGCGACTGTTTAAAGAATTTGCTGAAGACTTTCTCTGAATTTCCTCAACCCCAAATTCTTCACGTCAGTTAATCCTCATATGTATTCTGCGTGCCTGCTCACAGTGCAATCTGTTTTCACATTCTTCACTCTGAAAAACTGTTGTTGTGAAACTTCGCACTTCTGATCCTTTACTGTTTCCGCTGTAAGTTAGTCATCGGTGAGGAATTTCCTCAAAAGGAATTTCCTCAGTGATGAAATTTTAAAAATCTCCTATTCACCCACCCTCTAGTCGATATAACGCACTTTCACAAGTCATCAAAGAGAGGTGAAAAATAATAACCAACTATCTCTACATGCATATTTGGCAGGTGAGGCTATAAATTTTAGCCTAAAGCCAATTTTCTCCTACAACAAGAGAGGGCTGAAAGCAAAACATTACTACATTGTTTGTTGTTAACGATATGGTTCCGCCAACCAATTCTCATACCCGAGTTGTTGATAATTCCCACAACATTATTAAGTTGTGTCGAGAGTTCAGGGAAATTTCAATGCCTTTGACTCAAGTTGTCCATGACCGTGGACACGGCTAATCGATTAGGTTTGGGCACTCTGTAAAGTTTTGCACACGTTCCCCACAAGATTTGATCGCCTCCGGGCATGTCCTCGCACTTCAGGGGGTTTGAAAACCGGATGATCAAAACATGGTCTTTCAACGGGTCCCTTTGAATCCCTGTCGGTGCCCATCCATTACTACCGTTCTTCTACATCTGTTGGCACTTCCTGTCCAGAGTCGCCGCGTTGTCCAACCAAGCTAGAGCCCATAATGACTTGTGGCTGTGCAGGTAAGCCTTGGGTCTTGAAGCCTCCGTCCGTCTCTTCGAGCCTGGGTGAAGCTTTCCGCAAGATGTCATGGCACGTCTCCAGCATCCCGGGGTCGTCCACTGGTTTCTCCAGGGAGCCCGTCAAAACGTCCTTCACCCAGAGTTGCATTGCTTCATGAGGTCTTGAAAATCTTGACTTAACCGGTCTTGGTTATTTAATTATCCTCGCATCACTCGTGTTATGCGCTCAACCAGAATCCCGTCTACTCAAGCATAGCAATATGAAATTTGTCGTCCCGGGCCAAGTATCAGGGTTGTTGTGTGCCTACCACATGATACTACAACCTATAACTAAAATTTCCAAGTACCTACTTAGCATGCAATTGGGCAAAGAAAGGTGAAACTACCATGCATAGAAAAACATAGGAGATAGTATGATCAAAATGACTTGCCTTGATGCTAGTTGTCTTGATCGAGCACTTCTAAGTAACAAGCTTCGCACTCCGGGTGATCTACCGATACAAACAATACACACCATAAGCACTACAATCATCAACAAGTAAAATAACATCACAAGCATAAAGTAGCTTTGGCATAAAGTGAAAGAATTCACTTCACCTAACTAAGGCAGAAATTGTTTCTGTTAAAACCCCAAGTAAAAATATTAAAAAATATTTGAAACTTATACCACAGTAAGATATAATCACTAGGAAGTAGTAGCAAAACGAATCAAATTAAAAGCTATTTTTAAACTCCTGGAATAAGCAAAACAAGGTTTAAACTAAATCTGATCTAATTCACATTTGAAAATTTCAAAAATAGGCAAATTTTATGTTTTTGCAAACTACAGAAAAATTGGGATCTACTGGAAAAGTAATCAACCTCATTGGAGTCCTAGAACAAAAGTTACAAAGAAAACAAAATTGAAACTTTCTCTGTTTTGCAATTAAACAGAAAAAAATAGAAACTGATTCTAACAGACAGGGGTACACGTGGCAGCCCCTGATTGGTTGCGGGTTCGTTTGCTGCGGGAAAATCTAGCAAACGGCCGGAATCTAACTGATACCTCTTCGTCTAATATTTAAGTGAATAAAAACCGGCTTGGTTTTATCTAGAAGACCGAAAGGGTACGGGTGTTCTAATCTACCGCGTTAGATTACGATCGGATGGCTATGGGAGAGATGGGGTGCTCAGGGAGCTGGCTCACCGTGGCAGTAGGTTCTCCGACGAGGCGGGAAGTGGTGCTCGTCATTGGCATCGCGGCGGTGGTCGGTTACGGCGTCCGAGGTGTTGAGGAGGTGGCGGCGGGTCTCCTCCGTCGGATGGCGGCGACGGTGAGGCTTCTCATGGCCAGGGAAGAGCTCGGGGAGGTTGGGAGGCTACTGTGCTGGCCGAACTCCGGCGAGGTGCGGGGGGTGGCGTGGAGCGGTGGAGCTCGGGGTTTGGTGAAAAAATGGAACGCGGTGGAGGCGAGGGTGCTGTTGGTGGCGTTGGTTGGTGCGGGGAGGGGCGCTAGTGGCCGGGGAAGCGAGGATATGTTTCCCCTGGAGCCTGGCTCCAGTGAGGCAGTGAGGGCACGGCGAGGCGGCGAGGGGGGCGTGGCGGCGTGGGGGCGTGGCGGCGTGGGGAGGAGGTGTAACATCCCAAATTTTGGAATGTTAAAATAATTATTAGATTGTTTGTTTGTTTGCTTGAGTGATTGAAACTTGAGTGAAATTTGAAACTTTTCAAAACTTTTGAATGAGAGGAAATAAAATAACTTTCCCCTTTTTCCTGTGAATTCAAATTCATTTTTTTTAAATCAGCGAGAGGAGATAGCATGACTTCTTCAACTATAAAGAATTTGAATCAAGGTGGCATTGGAATTCCTTTCGGTTTTGCTTTGCATTTTGTTTCTTCCACACTCACGGAAGCCGGAACCATATCTTGTCAAGCAAGAAAAAGAGAGGAGAAACATGACCCTCCAAAACCCGGGGATATTCTTTGAAATATTTGAGCTATGAAAACCAAGATTTATTTGAGAAAATATTTGCAAAAAGAAATAAAGCATTTAGGGATTTCCTAAAAAAACATTTTTTTTCAAGTATTTATTTTGGTAGTGGAAAAATGCCCATCTTTTTGGATTTATTTTTCTGAAAATTTTAATATATTATACCCCTATATTCCGAGGATATTCTATTTCCTTTTAATCGTATTAATTACTGTTTTAATAAAAAGGGAAAGAGATCTCTTATTTTAGGAATGTACTTGGGCCACGTTAGGAAACCAATCTGGCCCAATCCCACCTTCTTCTTCCTCCTCACGAGCTTCCTTCTGTGGCCATTGCAGAAGCTTCCCAGGAACTTTCCCTCCCCCGATTCACGGGCTACATTTCCTTCCCGAGCCTCCCACCACCCCTATAAGAACGTCCCTCCTCTCCTCGTTCCATTTTCCCCATCAGCTCGCCCTCTCCCTGCCCGTAGCCACGACGCCCCCACCATTGTTGTTCCTGCAAGGAACCGAACAGAAGAACACCCAGGAGCCCGTGACGCCCCCTTCCTCGCCTCCGGGACCCCCTCCGCCGTTCCCCCTCCCCGCCAGCGCACTGCCCACCTCGCCGGAGCAGCTACCTCGCCGGAGTTCTTCCTCTCTCTCACCCATGGTGAGATTCACGAAATCCCGTATTGCACTTTTTTCAGAAAATTGCAATCTTAGAAAATTCATATCTATTAGTCTATAACTCCGAATTAGGTGATTATTTTTGCATTGGATCACAAATGTTATGCAGTTTCTGTAGATATATAACTTGTCTATGTTTGGATTTATAAAAATTGAGTTAGATCAGATTTGAATTAAAGCTTGTTTTGCTTATTCCGGGAGTTTAAAAATAGCTTTTAATTTGATTCTTTTTGCTGCTGCTTCCTATTGATCATATCTTTCAATAGTTTAAGTTTCAATGTTTTTTAAATATTTTTACTTAGGGTTTTAAGCAAAACAGATTCTGTTTTGGCCTTTTTGTTTTCTTGCTATTTATTTTGTATTAATTGTTCTTAATTTGTTTTTTTTTGTAATTGTGTAAAGTTATATTTTGTTTTCTGATATTTACCAGTAACTTTTGAACAACAACAAAATTTTATTTTATTTATTCTTATTTGTTTCCATGGAATCAATTCTAGTTCTATACTAACTTGCGAATTGATTGCATTGCTAGTTTGATTTCCTATTTTGAAAATACTTATAAAATAATATTGTTTTGTAAATTTTACTTCTGTTATCTCAGTTATTTTATATTTTGTTTTCTATTATTTTTTCTATTTTAGTGTTTTATTTTCAGTTAGAACAAAAACTATATAGTGTTTGATGTAGTAGAAGGCTTCCTAGCTTCTTTGAAGTTTCCTTTGGATTTTTATCCGCTCTCTCTTATTGATTTTTGATTGCATCAACTTTTATTGCTGTTTGTTAATTGATTGCTAGAATGATTGCTAGTGTGAGTGCTTATGTGAATACTATGTTTGATTATATAGATTTCATCGGAGAGTGACGAATAGTTCTATCACGTATTTCCCGAGAACGAAAATTCTTCTTCGTCAACATCACCAGGCAAGTCACTTTGATCATACTATCACCTATGTTTTATGCATCGTAGTTCTACCATCCTATGCCCAATTGCATGCTGCTTAGGTACTTGGAAATTGTAGTATAGATTGTAGTATCATGTGGTAGGCACACAACAACCCCGATACTTGCCCCGGGACGACAAATTTCATATTGCTATGCTTGAGTAGACGGGATTTCGGTTGAGTGCATAACACGAGTGATGCGAGGTTGATTAATAATCAAGACCGGTTAAGACAAGGTTTTCAAGACCTCGGACGCAAATGCAACTCTGGCTGAAGGACGGTTGATCGGCTCCCTAGAGAACCCAGTGGATGACCCGGGATGCTGGAGAGGCCATGACATCCTGCGGAAAGCTTCACCGAGGCTCAAAGAGACGGACGGATATTTTCAAGACCCAAGGCTTACCTGCACAGCCACAAGTCATTATGGGCTCTGGCTTGGTTGGACAACGCGGCGACTCTGGACAGGCGGTGCTAGCAGATGTAGAAGAACGGTAGGAATGGATGGGCACCGACAGGGATTCAGAGGGACCCGTCGAAAGACCATGTTTTGATCATCCGGTCTTCAAACACCCTGAAGTGCGAGGACATACACGGAGGCGATCAAATCTTGTGGGGAACGTGTGCAAAACTCTGCAGAGTACTCAAACCTAATCGATTAGCCGTGTCCACGGTCATGGACAACTTGAGCCAAAGGAACTGAAGTTATCTGGATTTCTCAACACCATTATATATAATTGATGAGGGTAATTATTGACAACTCGGGTACGAGAATTGGTTGGCGGAACCATCTCGTTAACAACCAACAATGTAGTAACATTTCGCTTTTAGCCCTCTCTTGATGTAGGATAAAACTTGCTTTTCGCTAAAAACTTATAGCCCCACCTGCCATATATGCATATAGTATAGATGATTACTTTTCACCCCTCTCTTATGTGACTTGCCGGCATATTCAATATGCTGACCTACACGGCTGCAACGTCTTACGTTGCAGTTATTTTTCTTCGACGAGTAAGAGTACGATTCAGGGTTACGGTCTACACTCAACTTGCCGTTGGTGTTTATTGGGACTCCACTCCCTTGACTGCTTCCGCTGAGATATCTAAGGTATATATCAGTTTTACACTATTTACATGTGATTGCACTTTGATATATACATTGATGTACTGTGTGTGCCAGCATACTGATCCAGGGATGGCACAGAAACACAGAGGCTTGACTCGTCTTGAGTCGGGTCTCTACAGAGATGGTATCAGAGCACATGTTGACTGTAGGACGTGACCCTAGAAACTGGAAATTTCTTAGGAAAAGATCCCTCAAAAATTCTGTTTTCTCAAGAACACCTTTTACTTCTCATCTCTTCTGATTTCATCAAACGTTGTCTCTCTCCTCAAATAGTTAGACAACGCCCTTACCCCTTTGACGACATGAAGGATCAACTGAGTCCCACTTCAAAGTAAAGAGGATTTCATCATGCATTTGAAGAGTTCAAGCTGCACCAATCGAAGACTCTCAAGACCCGAAGAATTCGAAGAACCTGAAGTGTTCGAATAATTGTGACCATTAGAAGTCCAAACCCCTGTTATATACCCACGCTAGATACGATGATTTGTGAGCCGTCATTGGTGTGTCTTTTCCAATGGCCACAAAGAAAACCTATTCTCAAAAATATTGTTTGTATTGTGTGTATCTCCCTCCCTCTCTTACCCGTCTCATCCCCAAAACCTCAACCCTACCAGATGGAGATGAAGCTCATGACCACCATGATGAAGCGAAAGATGGATGATTTCAAGGAGCACCTCGGAAAGTTCGAGTGGAACTAAAGTACCTCCAAGAGAGATGAATGAATAATGTTGGCAGAAATGCTCGACCATACCGAACAATGTGGATGGCAGCATTTGTAATAAATTACTTTTGAGTTGGAATTTTGAAGAAAGCAAGGATGTAATAAAGGATTGATTATGAAATGAATATGATTTATGGAAGAAGCTATGATGGATCAGCAAACGTTTTCTTAGGAGCATACGAAAACCTGAGAGTTGTGAAGATACGATAGATGTTTCGTTCAGCTTGCAGAACCAATGGATTATCCAAACTTCGTTCGTGGACAAGAGAAATTCTGCAACGCTTGTGAGGATGCCCAAGTGTTAGAATGCGAGATTCGCTAAACCTTATACAGAGAAATGATTTGGGTGCGGAATGGATTGATCACCATGACGACATACTCTTATCATTTATCTTGTTATTCGGAATGGTAAATCTGAGAGACTTACCCATAGTGAGAGACGACGTTCTTTCTAGCTTTTGTTTAAGCCTTAGAATGGTATGATGAACGCCCCATGTACATGGCATCTATTGTCACGCGTAGGAAATTTTACGGTAAGAATGAAACCAAGACCCTTCTCTCTGCAGGATAACCACAAATGGTAGACCACCATGAGAATCATCGATAGGTTAAATTAGAGTTGATCACGAGACTGTGAGTTAAGAAGACCCAGTAACGGAGGAAGCTTATATCAATGGTAGAGCCCTCGTTTTTGATGGAGACGTTATGAATATAACGGAAGATATGAAGACTGTGAGGAGTCAGATGCCAAAACCCCAGAGGATTGTTAAAATCTTAAAGGACCAGTAGCCTTCGTTTTAAGTGTGGTAGCATCCCACTTTGCAGGAGATTGGAATTGTTAGAAGACCCCCAAACCCTAACCTTTCTTTCTAGCCTCTTCGAATCTCGAGGACGAGATTCATTTTAAGTGTGGTAGGTTTGTAACATCCCAAATTTTGGAATGTTAAAATAATTATTAGATTGTTTGTTTGTTTGCTTGAGTGATTGAAACTTGAGTGAAATTTGAAACTTTTCAAAACTTTTGAATGAGAGGGAATAAAATGACTTTCCCCTTTTTCGTGTGAATTCAAATTCATTTTTTTAAATCAGCAAGAGGAGATAGCATGACTTCTTCAACTATAAAGAATTTGAATCAAGGTGGCATTGGAATTCCTTTCGATTTTGCTTTGCATTTTGTTTCTTCCACACTCACGGAAGCCGGAACCATATCTTGTCAAGCAAGAAAAAGAGAAGAGAAACATGACCCTCCAAAACCCGGGGATATTCTTTGAAATATTTGAGCTATGAAACCCAAGATTTATTTGAGAAAATATTTGCAAAAAGAAATAAAGCATTTAAGGATTTCCTAAAAAAACATTTTTTTTTCAAGTATTTATTTTGGTAGTGGAAAAATGCCCATCTTTTTGGATTTATTTTTCTGAAAAATTTAATATATTATACCCCTATATTCCGAGGATATTCTATTTCCTTTTAATCGTATTAATTCCTGTTTTAATAAAAAGGGAAAGAGATCTCTTATTTTAGGAATGTACTTGGGCCACGTTAGGAAACCAATCTGGCCCAATCCCACCTTCTTCTTCCTCCTCACGAGCTTCCTTCTGTGGCCATTGCAGAAGCTTCCCAGGAACTTTCCCTCCCCCGATTCGCGGGCTACATTTCCTTCCCGAGCCTCCCACCACCCCTATAAGAACGTCCCTCCTCTCCTCGTTCCATTTTCCCCATCAGCTCGCCCTCTCCCTGCCCGTAGCCACGACGCCCCCACCATTGTTGTTCCTGCAAGGTGCCGAACAGAAGAACGCCCAGGAGCCCGTGACGCCCCCTTCCTCGCCTCCGGGACCCCCTCCGCCGTTCCCCCTCCCCGCCGGCGCACTGCCCACCTCGCCGGAGCAGCTACCTCGCCGGAGTTCTTCCTCTCTCTCACCCATGGTGAGATTCACGAAATCCCGTATTGCACTTTTTTCAGAAAATTGCAATCTTAGAAAATTCATATCTATTAGTCTATAACTCCGAATTAGGTGATTATTTTTGCATTGGATCACAAATGTTATGCAGTTTCTGTAGATATATAACTTGTCTATGTTTGGATTTATAAAAATTGAGTTAGATCAGATTTGAATTAAAGCTTGTTTTGCTTATTCCGGGAGTTTAAAAATAGCTTTTAATTTGATTCTTTTTGCTGCTGCTTCCTATTGATCATATCTTTCAATAGTTTAAGTTTCAATGTTTTTTAAATATTTTTACTTAGGGTTTTAAGCAAAACAGATTCTGTTTTGGCCTTTTTTGTTTTCTTGCTATTTATTTTGTATTAATTGTTCTTAATTTGTTTTTTTTGTAATTTTGTAAAGTTATATTTTGTTTTCTGATATTTACCAGTAACTTTTGAACAACAACAAAATTTTATTTTATTTATTCTTATTTGTTTGCATGGAATCAATTCTAGTTCTATACTAACTTGCGAATTGATTGCATTGCTAGTTTGATTTCCTATTTTGAAAATACTTATAAAATAATATTGTTTTGTAAATTTTACTTCTGTTATCTCAGTTATTTTATATTTTGTTTTCTGTTAATTTTTCTTTTTTAGTGTTTTATTTTCAGTTAGAACAAAAACTATATAGTGTTTGATGTAGTAGAAGGCTTCCTAGCTTCTTTGAAGTTTCCTTTGGATTTTTATCCGCTCTCTCTTATTGATTTTTGATTGCATCAACTTTTATTGCTGTTTGTTAATTGATTGCTAGAATGATTGCTAGTGTGAGTGCTTATGTGAATACTATGTTTGATTATATAGATTTCATCGGAGAGTGACGAATAGTTCTATCACGTATTTCCCGAGAACGAAAATTCTTCTTCGTCAACATCACCAGGCAAGTCACTTTGATCATACTATCACCTATGTTTTATGCATCGTAGTTCTACCATCCTATGCCCAATTGCATGCTGCTTAGGTACTTGGAAATTGTAGTATAGATTGTAGTATCATGTGGTAGGCACACAACAACCCCGATACTTGGCCCCGGGACGACAAATTTGATATTGCTATGCTTGAGTAGACGGGATTTCGGTTGAGTGCATAACACGAGTGATGCGAGGTTGATTAATAATCAAGACCGGTTAAGACAAGATTTTCAAGACCTCGGACGCAAATGCAAATCTGGGTGAAGGACGGTTGATCGGCTCCCTAGAGAACCCAGTGGATGACCCGGGATGCTGGAGAGGCCATGACATCCTGCGGAAAGCTTCACCGAGGCTCAAAGAGACGGACGGATATTTTCAAGACCCAAGGCTTACCTGCACAGCCACAAGTCATTATGGGCTCTGGCTTGGTTGGACAACGCGGCGACTCTGGACAGGCGGTGTTAGCAGATGTAGAAGAACGGTAGGAATGGATGGGCACCGACAGGGATTCAGAGGGACCCGTCGAAAGACCATGTTTTGATCATCCGGTCTTCAAACACCCTGAAGTGCGAGGACATACACGGAGGCGATCAAATCTTGTGGGGAACGTGTGCAAAACTCTGCAGAGTACTCAAACCTAATCGATTAGCCGTGTCCACGGTCATGGACAACTTGAGCCAAAGGAACTGAAGTTATCTGGATTTCTCAACACCATTATATATAATTCATGAGGGTAATTATTGACAACTCGGGTTCGAGAATTGGTTGGCGGAACCATCTCGTTAACAACCAACAATGTAGTAACA